>NC_136062.1:241280038-241934726 GCF_964261635.1 Lissotriton helveticus | reverse complement strand
TGATAGGTATCCTGGTGAAGCTCGGGGTTAGATATTCTGCCTCCTGGTCACAAATGTGGCCCCCCTCACCTCCTTCCTTGACGATAGATAGCATCCTTTGTTTAAGAGCTGTTTCCGGGTTCCTAGTGACATTCTGATAATAATCAGGGGCTATTAAAAGATCGTCGATTTTAGCAATGTATTCGGAGGTGTCAAATATGACGATCCCTCCACCCTTATCACAGGGTTTTATAGTCAGCTGTTTGTCTTCCCGTAATTTATTGAGGATGACTTCTTCTTTCGGGAGGTTAGATGGGGGTACTGGCACATATTTAATTAGTTTTTCAATTCTCATAGTTACAGCTTTTTCAAATATATTAACCTCCGGACCCACCATATCAATGGTGGGGGTGAAAACTGAGGGTGGTTTGAGGCCTGATAGATTATCTTGCCCCTCTGATGTCTGTCGCTCTAAAAAAAATATTTTCAAGCGAATTTTCCTGAAAAAAAGCTGTAGATCTTTGAAGAATTCAAATTTAGCAAAATTGGCCGATGGTACAAATGAGAGGCCTCGAGAAAGCAGGCTCACCGAGTGGGTGTCAATCTCTTGGTTAGATAAATTAAATACCGGTATACCTTTTATGTTCGCCAGTATTGATGGTGTCTCGTCTGTACATACATTTGAGGTTGACCGGGAGCCTGATGGTAATTCCTCAATTGCGTGGACCGGATTCTCAGGCGGGGATTCCCCCGGCGATTTCCTAAAAAACGATTGTGGGGAGTGTTTCTATCAAATGGACCTGATCTCCCTTGGGGATTGGGATTAAAGCCTTGGTCCAAGATAGGATCATATTCTTCATTCCCATCTCCATCAGAGTCCGTGCTGTTGGAGAAGGTGGTTACTCTTTTATTTCCCCATCTCGGGTGCTGATAATGTTGGCTCATATCCTCTGAATTGGTGTAAAAGCCAGAGGCTAAATAGGGATAGGCTCGCTCTTGGGTGAACAACCGAATGTCTTTTCTAAATTTTTCTGTCTTTCTCTTCAAAAGGTATTCTGAGAAAGAATCCAACTCCATATGTATCTCTTCCAGTTTTTTTTTTTCCTAGATCCACCGCGTTCCCCTCCTTTAGCTTTTCCTCCAGTTCCAATATTTCCTTATTGAGGATGTCCAGTACCTCCCGGGCGGTCTCTATGATGAGCATCATCCAGTCCCTGGAGCAACGGTTGGAAATCAACGCCATTCGCTCCAGGAACTGTCTGATCTCAACAAAGAGACCAGGGATATTCTGCATTTAAAGTCCAATGGGGATGGTTCCTGTTCTAAGGTAGTCCAGCATGAACTGGGCATGTAATTCTGTTCGCTCTGACTTTTTTCTTAGGTTAAGTAATTTAGTCCATTCACCCTCTAGCCCTTTGGCTAAGGTGAACTGTTGATCTCCATTAGTAGTAACGCCAATCATTCTGGCAAACTCCTCCTCTGTGAACCCAAAAGTTTTAATACTTTCCATTTTATTCACAAGTAGCTGGGATCCTAAACCGAATCTGGATCCAGACTCAGATGTGTAAAGGGTCGGTTAAGGCTCACACGAGCCAGCAGTTACCTACAATCTAAGATACAACTCACACTTCTTTTCAAACAATCATAAATTCCCATACATACCGGACAATGGTTCCAAAGCCACAAGGATACCCAAGGCCCCCACAGCTCGGGGCTGTGAAGAAACAACAAAATAGAAGGAGGCTCCCCCAGGGATTCTCTTAAGCGGCAGGAGAATGGGGTAGAAAACAAACTATAAGAAAAGTTACCCTGCCGAATTTTTCAAGTAAGGTCCCAAGCCAGGATCCTAGCAAATAATCAGAGCAACCGACCTACTAATCAGAGCCAAACCATCACTCTTTTCATAGAATTTTTACTTTTTTATTTTATTTATTAGTCATTTGTTTTTTCTTGATTTATCGTATATAAATATGGATATGTCAGCACAAGATACGAGATTTTCAAAAAGTTCATATACTTAAGCTTCAAGCATAAAATTACAAAAACATACATCATATTAAAAATGTTACAAAATACATATATAAAGCAGACCGTGTCCCACACACACCATATCACTCTCACTCACATTAACACATACTAAGGGAAAATATCATACTACCAATCTTTCATACATCAACTCATGGTACATAGACACCATCAAATGAATAATAGATGGTCAAATATTCATACACCACGGAAAAGTCAGGGCAGACGAATGTAAAAAGATAGGATTGACGCGCGTTTCGGTGTCTAGGTCGGTAAGGACTTCACCTTCGTCAGGGCGACAATGTACCACGGAGGGGGGGACAAGGCCGCTAGAATACAAAATATAAATATCACATAGGCTGTCATTTAATCATTTGTTTTTTCCACACAGTATACAATCGCAGAGATCGATAAATATATATTTGTCTCTGAGTTCAGACGGTGCTCATATAGAATGAATCTTAGACACTGATATATTATAATTATCGTGTAGGGCTAAAAGAGAAATAGCTCCCGGGTTTGGAACCAATATTCCTACATCCGTTCATAATCCTACAACCCTTCTTCCCTCTCATTCATCTTACATCTAACATTCAAAAGAACAACATTTCTCAACCTCTTAATCTCAAACGGACAGTTTTGCATTTAATGTCCTTACCAAACCCCTAGGCCGAATTCCAGAAACTGAAAGGCCAACCGCCCTAACTCATTAGCTTAATAATAGTTAGCGAGTGGCTGCTTACCAGGATTTGCTTAAGCCTAAGGTGATGGAGGGAATCCACTGCATCTCTCTTTCAGCAACGTAGTCCTCTAGTATGTAGGGGGGACTTATGCCACACAGGCCATGCAGGACTGGATAGAAACAATCTAGGGATAAATATAAGTTCCATTTGGCTTTCTGAACTTGATGTCAAATACATAGGACTAACAGGTAAGGATAATATCAAAAACCCAATCGAGCACTTATCAAAGGTCCACCCCTACTGCTTCGAGGGAGCGGAACCTAGTATCAATATATGTAGCTTACCTGATAGATCGTCCAGGGGCAATTCCTCACGGGGGGGCTATATTGGGGCCAACCCCTTGTGGGTATTTCCACGTTTCCTCAGATAAAAATTGTGTCGCTGAGGGAAATCTAGGCGATCAAAAAAATGAGAAAGGAAGATGTTTGTTGGCCTAGATTTAGGGTATCAATGCTCCGAATATCCAATGGGGCAGCTCTCAAAAACCTACGGCGTTGATTTGCACAATTAGGGAAATAGTGTTGACGTAATTGCCCCGGAGATAGCCTGCCTACGATTAGCATGTGCGGTTAACCTCAGCTGCCCAACCTACGACATTAGTGAGGAGAAAGGATAAAACAATAAAACGATTCCTCTCTACGCCCGGGTAATGTGCAGCTGGCGGGGACTCAGGACGGAGATCACGCTTGTGGCGTCTAATCTATTAGAAACAAGGTTTAGGTCCTAGCTAGCACGGGATCACAATGCCACTATCGCAATAACCTTAATATAACGGCTACACAATAACATGTACCTTTTTATAGTTGCAACCGGGTCCGACGCCTCCCAAACCCGAGATATGGGTTTCGGGAGGGGGGTTCACCCGCAGGTCCACTGGTACAGCTCTGTGTGGGTAACGATAACAGAGATGCACATATCAGACTCGGCATACATTAGGGGGGTCACCCAGTTGGAGCATATTATTACATTTCCCATTTACAAGACAGCACAACTGAGCCGCCAGGGACATCGCGCTAATCATAGACCCCGCCTCCATTATACGAAGGGAATAAGTCATCAGGTTTTCCCGAGTTGAATAGGGGGGAGGTCAGGGTTCTCTTACAGGATAATGCTGTTGTAGGATTCTCCCAGGGACCAAGGCAGCACGAAAGAAATTCGTCTTCGTGACGAAACCGGGAGAGATACAAAGTTCCCGTGTTCTTTTGAACACTAGGTGTCCACAGTCATGCCCACTAGTTCAGGTATCTGGAGGTATGGTAATTAAGGACGGACTGTCAGTGAGACACCCTTTCGATTTTAGGGCTGCCATTTTGGACAGGTGTTCTGTCAGCACGTAATGCGGTATATTTCTTCACAAGGCATTGAGGGGGAACCTACGCTCCTCCATCCTGACATATTCCTCACCAGGGTGCAATTTTCTCCAAAGAAAAAAACGGGAATGAGGCGTATCTCCCGGAAAAGTTATTATAGGGTGGTAAACACCCTTAATATTGGTTGAAACGGGGATGACGCGTATCTCCCACAAGAGTTTTTATAAGATGGAGAGCACCCATAATATTGGTTGGGCATTTAGTTTTAGGGGTGGCAATTAAAGGGCAGACTGAGTAACACATCCATCGGGTACTTCGGCGGCCATTTTAAACTGGGGTTCGGTTCTCAGAGGGAAGGGAGGTATTTTTTAATGTATATTTTTTTTTTTAAAGGTAGGAACCTAGTAGCTGATCTTCTAACACTTGCCTACATTGAGTGCACTGGCTCTTCGACCGTATCGAACTCCCAGTCAATTTCTCAATCAAGATGAATAGATCATAAAATCTGTTAGAAATATATCCATTCAGAGATGCATTCACAGAATAGCATTAGGCCAGGGACATTCCTCATTCAGTCCTCCTTTCACAGAGTCCAGGAAAAAAATCCAAAAAACTTCTCTTTTGCGTCGGAGGATCAAGGGGTCGACCCCTGGTTGGGCCTGGATTTTCTCCAGTATGAACCATCTAAGTTCTTTCTCGGTATGGTTCTTGTCCAACCAGTGAGTGACAATGGGGGCGGATGTTTTCCCATTTCGAATGTTTGACTTATGTTCGCCAATTCTCAGGCGGCATTCCCTCCCGGTTTCCCCAACCTAGGGTAAATTGCACGGGCATAGAATGACATATACAATATTAGATGTACGGCAATTTGTCAATTTTTTGGTTTCGAGCCACCGATATGGTACGTTTGATCGTAGTTACCGAATCCCCAATTATAGCATGTGGACAGGCCTGGCAACTGCCACAGCGATGGTTTCCAAAAATGGGATGGGCGCCAACTATGGCCGATTGGAGTTGGGTCGATGGCCCCTGGAGGCAACCTTTCACCAAGAAGTTCTTAAGATTCTTGTTTCGCTTGAACGCAAAGACGGGTTTGCGCAAGAGTGCTCTGCTATCCCCTAGGATTAAGAGATGCCAGTTGGAATTGATAGCTTGTCTCAACTTGTGGTCTAGGTTGGAATGACGGGTGATGCAAACCAATTAGTCCTGGGATGGTCTCTCTTTGGGCAGAAACATGGACTCTCGATTAAAGTATCGGGCTCTTTTGAAGGAGTCTTTGATGAGTTTAGGGGGATAACCCCTATAGGCCAGTTTCTCCTTTAGAATGTCTGCCTGGGTGAGAAAATCCCGGACATCCGTACAATTTCTCCTGATCCGGAGGAATTGACTAAAAGGTATGCTGTCCCTTTGACAGCGAGGATGGAAGCTCCCATATTGTAGGAGCGTGTTTCTAGCCGTGGGCTTAGTATACATCGATACCCTTAGTACGCCTTCCTGGTGTTCTATCCAAATGTCGAGAAATTCAATTCTGGAATTATTAGCATGGACTGTGAATCTCAGGTTCACATCGGCTGCATTAAGCCATGCGATAAATTCATTCAGTGTTTGATGGTATCCCCCCCCCCCCATATAAAAAACACTTAGTCGATGAACCTCGACCACGATCTCACATTCTCATAGAAGGGGGCCACCTCATTGTATATATGGACCTTTTCAAATTCTCCCACATATAAGCATGCTACACTCTGGGCGCAGCTAGCTCCCTTGCTAACTCCTCGAGTTTGTTTATAGAGGGTGCTGTTGAACTCAAAATAGTTCTCACATAGCACGATCTGAAGACATTGCAGGATGAAATCACCATTGGTAATTTCAGGTCTAGGTGACAGAATTCCTTCAATCGCTTCGTACGCTCCATCCTGGGGGATATTGGAATAAAGCGATTCCACATCTAGGGTCACTAAAAGATCCCTATCCTCCTGATATGGGGTACCTTTGATTTTACTGATAAAGTGTCCCGTGTCTTTTACATAAGACTCTCACTAACCAGTGGTTTTAAATTCGATCCACGTACTCAGACAGGGGTTCCGTCGCAGCCCCGATGGTTGAGACTATGGGTCTCAACCATCGGGGCTGTGGTGCGACTGATGACCCTAGCCTGACTAGTGAATGGGAAGAGGGGCTGAGCACAACACAGTGCTCCAAAACCAGTGTCATCTGGTTTTCCCTTCAGCCTGTAGCCACAGACAAAGGAATTTGGTGTATAAAAAGGGCCTGTGACCCCTTACAAAATGTTCTCTACCTGATCCTAACTTGGAGGGGGCCTGCTGCTGCTGGGCGCCAGGAGGTCCGCCACTGGGGACAGCCTCACTGCCTGGAGGGCCCTGTGAGCTGGCCCCTGGGCGCAGCCTTTGCCCCCCCCTGCCTTCATTTCTTTCTGGACTTTGTTCCTGGACCTGGGGGGACTTGGGTGGCCTGCCAGTGCCTAGGGAGTGCTGGCCTCACCCTCAAAATAGCGCGTGGCGCCGCAGGTGCGGCGATCCCTACTTCGAGGGATTCCCCGGCGTGGGGATCCCCCCTTTTGCTTTGTTTCAGAGCAGGTACCCACCCTGCAGAATTGCCGCTATTTGTCGCTATTTTACCTTCACGGGAGCCCACCCCGTTTTATTATTTATTTTACGGGAGCCTACCCCGTGTTGTGCCCCGCGCTTCCCCACCGGCCAGGAATCACGGCCTGCAGGGCCTGGAGGGGCCACCGCGCTGCCCGAGGCGACCCGGAAGCAGAACCCAGCCAGTCCTAACTGAGGGCGGGGCCAGAGGAGCCCAGGAAGTCAGCGCCAGCTGAAACGTGTGTAGGAGTCTGAGACCCAGGCGGGAGCCTCCCCCGCGCTGGGCCGAGCCGGAGGAAGAAGCCAACATTTCCCACGGGGCTCCCGAGAGTGAGGGAGAGGCCGTGGTAACCAGCAGGAGGTAGCCGGTCTCAGCAAAGAGGAGGGCCCCCCAGAGCCGCACCCGGAGCAGCGCCAGCAGAGTCCCGGAGAAAGAGACAGGAGTCTGCGAGGGAGTCCCAGGTGAGTGGGATGTGCACCCATCACCGGTCCCTGTCTCCCCGAGCAGTCCTGCAGTGCAGCGGACCGCTCCAACTCTGCACAGGGGCATTAATTTGTTTTAGAGCCCCGAGGCTCCAGGGGGCATTTTCGCAGCAAGCGAGTCCCCCGAGTGGGACTCCAACGACAGGGGCATTTCTGTTTTAGGGCCCAAGAGGCCCCCGGGCACCTTTGCTAATTTCGAGTCCCCCGAGAGGGACTCCAACGACCTGGGCACATTTCTTCAGAGCCCACGAGAGGCTCCGGGGGCATTCTCTCTTCGAGCCCGAGAGGCTCCAACGGAGGGGCATTGTGTTGTTCAGAGCCACGAGGCTCCAAGTGGGGCATTGTTTTCCCGAGTCCCCAGTGCGAGACTCCCACGTGATTGGGGGCATTCTATTGCTGACAGCCCACGAGGCTCCCCACCTCCCATGTTGTTTTGGGCCCCCCTTGCCTACGTGAAAAGCTCAGCACTTAATGGGCAGCTGCTTCGTTTAGGCTTGCCCCTTTGCACATTTCTTCTGGTTGCTGCCTGCGCAGCCTGCCCTGACATTTTGGACACAGGGCGTTTCAGCCCCTGAGAGGCCAGTTGGCCTGGGGAACAGTTCTGGTGTTGTCCCTTGCGTGGGGTACATGTTTTTGGCCCTATGTGATCTTGCGCAATTTGCGATTACCTGCCTAATGTCATTTCTGCATCATGTGTAATGTCTTTGTGCCTATACCTCTGAATGTATTGTTATGCTTAGGAGGCTGTTTTTCCTAGTATAGTGATACTAGTGAGTTCCTGGTTCCCTGCGTGATATTTTCCTAAGGTGGTTAGGGTTGCGTAGGTGGTACTTACCTCTTGCCAGTGGTTACTGGTTGTGTGCTACATTTGTTATTTTGTGCTACAGTTATTATTGTTCTATATTCTAAGCGCTATTCCTACAAGTATTATTATTCCTACAAAGTGCTAATTCTAACAAGTATTCTAGTTCTAAAAGTGCTTATTCCTGACAGTGGTCCATGTAGCCCGGTCCAGTCCATACATCCCCTGTAAATTCTGCCCGTGCCTGTTGGCACATTGTAAAGTGTGTGTTTTTATCTATTGTGTTTGCTATAATGTAAAGGCTATTTTTATATATAACCTTGTGTGGAGTTTCCTTTGCGGTGGGCCTTTGTGTTGCTGCTGGGTGCGTGCGCAAATACTTAACTTACATTGCCTCCGGGATAAGCCTTACTGCTCGCGTCACGTTGCCTAGAGGGTGAGCAGGGGTTATCTTTGGCGTGTAACTCCCTTGCCCTGACTAGAGTGGTGGTTTCTACCTGGCTTTGGCGCAAGCCTCAGCCAACCGGAAATCCCATTTCTAACAGTTATAAACATGGTCTCTAAGTAGTCCTCCATTCGTCCCGCAGTGGTGGATTCCGGAACGCCCAGGATGCAGAGGTTGTTCCTCCTGGATCTTGCTTCCAAATCTTCATTCTTGGTCGCAGTGATCCGCAGGAGATGTTCCATGTGTTGTATTTGGTCTCCTCTCTGCGCGGAGGTGTCTTCTATATTGGATATGCATTGAACAGCCTCACTTATGCGCCCGTACTGTTTTTTAAGTTTTTGTGTCATGAAATCCATGCGCACACTCAAGGAATCCATTTTGGCTTCTATAGAGTTAACACTGTGGCGCATGGCGGGCAGCAGGGACTGCATGCGAGTGTCCTCTGGCTGAGACTGTGAAAGTTGGCTATCTGTCATGCCCATGGTTGGGTCCACCGCCAGTCGACTCGTTGATTTGTGGGCCTCGAAGGGCAGTTTGGTTTGTTTTCCGTCAGTGACCCCATTCCCTCAGGGTATATTTTCTGAGTAGTGTAGCCGGGAGTCATCAGGTGGGGAGGAAGGGGTGGGGGAGTCTGTTGCACATCGTAGCCGTGTGTTTGATTGTGTTTAGACTAGGGTGGGTGCTCTTGCTCCACAAGCAGTTTGTCCCTGTAGGTCCACCTTGGGGCAATTTCTCTGTTTTCCGGTCACAGGGGCTATGCCTTTCTTCCTCAGGCCCTTGAGGAGTCAATCCCTTTCTTTTCTCTGTAGCCTCTCGCCACTTATGCAACAGTTTTTATAGTCGTTATTTATGCTGTCCATTCTCTCTTTCCTCACTTCGGTCTATGTCCCTTACTGCGGGATGTTTAACAGCTGCTCCGCCTTGGCTTTGCTGATAGGCCTACATTGAAGTTGCGGGAGGGATTGGGAAACAGGCACTGCACAATTATTTGTGTGGGACTCATAAGGCTCAGTCTGGAGGATATTTCTCACCTCATTGCCTTCAAGTGTATTTTAATTACGCAGTTAGGCCTTTAGTGTGGATCCGAGTTCTTTTCTCCTCCGTTGTTTTCGTCTGTGTCTCTCAGCGTGACCCAACCAATTTACTCGCACCCTGCAATGTCAGCACAGACAACGTAAAATCTTGTTGTGCTAGCTAGCCAGGCTTCTCATACCCAGATGCCTCGTTCGGCCAACCAACCATCAGGATATAACAGATGGAGGATAATGCCCAAGTCTGAGCATTGCAGCATAGAAGATAGGGTGAAAGGTGTGGCTGCAATACGCCCAAATCTAGATCAGGACTGGGGTCTAGGAAGGGAGGCGAGCAGGGGCTCACAAGGCCACCCGCATGCCTCAGCCAGACCTGGCTGGCCCGCCTCCGCAGGAGCCCGGGCTCACACTCTGCACGCAGTGCCTATCATTGTGGCTCTCGCTCTTCACCCCTCCTCCCATCAGGTCTTGAATGGATGGCGGGGCCCTGTCGGATCTTACTGGAGCTGGAGCCAATGTTGACTTTGCTTCGTACTGCTCTATCTCCCTCCGGCCTAAGCAAGATGAGTTGACGGCCCCCGGCTCTTCTCGCGGGTTACTGCTGTGGTTCAGCCCCACTCTGATAGGCCCACCTTATGCTACTCTCGGCAAGCTCCTGTCTTCCGCTGGCGTGGGCAGGGGGATTTCAGCATCTCACGGCTTCAAACTTCTCTCTCCGGTCTCAGCCTCCGCTGTCAATTGGGGGTGAGACGTCGTACCAGGATTCCTTCCACCGCCATTTTCTTATGTAGGGCGGCCTCCGCCGCTTCGTCTGCGTGTTCGTGCCTTTAGTAGTTATTCGCCCACAATTCAGGTAATATTAGGCAGCTAAGATATATCAGCAGGCTGAGATTGATTTGTGTCTCCCCATTAGCTCCGTGGAGAATAGGATATTTACCGGATTATGAGCCTGGGCGGCAGGAGCATCACGCCAGTGCGGCCATCTTGCTCGCTGGCTCTCTGGCTCCCCTGCTATTCTTGATCTTTGACTATCATCTTAATCATAAGAAGCAAATCCCACCCATGGCCAAAATTACCCGATACCAGCTTGACTGCTCTGAGATATCAGAAAGTTAATTCCTGAGCAAGATTTGAAAACAGTAGTCCAGGTGCTGGTCCTCTCCAGATTGGATCATAGAAACTCGCTCCTCTCCGATCTCCTTATAGCACATTTAGCACAACTGAATTCAGTGCTTCTCGCAGCTTCCCACGTTGTCACTGGAAACAAGAAATTCAACCACCCTCCCCTATTCATCGTAACCTGCAATGACTCCCATCAAAGCAAGAGCTCAATTAAAGAGTACTTGCATCACCCATTAAACCCTCAATAATACCACTCCCTTCCATTTTGACTGGCAAGCTGAAAGCCTCCAGGGCTCAGCGGGGGTAGAAAAATGCTTGAGCCCTGCTACTGGGACCTCCAACATTTAGGCAAGGACACTACAAAAAACATACATTTTCGGGCATTGCAAAAGATTCTGGTACTCCCTTTTACTATCTCTACACACGACCTCGCGTCTTGCTACATTTAAAAGAAACTTAAAATTCTCTTATTTGAAAGACATCGCCTTTTACTGACATATCAAGTCTATTCTGAAACAAATTTTTGATCTGTCTTCCCTGATACGAACAAAGTGCCTACTCTGATTTCATTGTGGCTTATCTGCTGTGGGACCACAGCAGCAGCAACCTGCCCCCTACAGCCTCCAGCGCCTGGATACCTTCACGGGTGATAAGCAGCGCTTTACAAATCCGGATTGATTGTTATGGGTAATGTTTTTGTTGTTCTATTGTGAAGGGCCCTGATACCCCTGTGCCAAGTTCACAATATAGAAGATCAAAAAATATATAAAATATGAAGTGACAGGAGGTAGGCTAGGAGGTGCAGTGGGCTAGAGAACCCCAGCCAGATACCCATGACAAAGTTTAAGGACAGAAACAGATCGAATCGGGCTGATCTCACCTCTCTCTTTTTCTGTGGCATATTTGTAGTCTAGAGTTTACTCTGTGCCATTTCAGTATGTTTACTTCCTGTTTCCTCTTTCTCACCCCCATTTACCGCATCCTTATCAGTGTTCTTCACTGCATGGTACACCACAATACTGGACTAAATTTGCTGCTGTGTTGTGTTCTTCTAGTTCCAAGGTGCTTTTGTGCACTTACTTCACACTTTTGAACTTCAAGTTTAGCCAGTGAGGTCATATGTAGTTGGCGTAAGTCTTCAGCACAGCGGAATGCAGATTATTTATCAGAAAGAATAGCTTTTGAACGGATGAAAATGCTTTGACTGGAATGAGTCATCCACACTAAACTAATGTTATTTACCTTCAAGTGATCTAGGAGGTTCCCCCCACACCATTTCCGCCCACACCGAGATTTTTATATTTTTACATTTCATTAAACAATTCATTTTACAGAATACATTTTTAAATATATTGGCTAACCAACAAAAGGATGTAAAAGTATCTGCAAAGCACCTATGATGTATTCCAGTACAAAAGAGTGTAACACAGAATCGAGGAACATTCTTTCTCTTCAGTAACAAATCGTGTATGCGTGTTCAAAAGAAAATGGGCCCTTTCCTAACTTAGGGCCAGATGTGGGTGTCCCAATACCGGTCGGTAACGGCCGAAATTCGGTAATTTCGGCCATTACCGACCGGTATTGGGCATTCGGGATGTAGGGGACCAAAAAGTAGCTGAATCTGTAAATATACCGAATCGGTAAAGTTACCGAATCAGTAAATATACCGAATCGGTAAATTTACAGAATCGGTAAAGTTACCGAATCGGAAACTTTACCGATTCGGTATATTTACTGATTCGGTACATTTCCCGAATCGGTAAAGTGACCGAATCGGTAAATTTACCGATTCGGTAAATAAGAAATGGTAAAAATGATTTTCGAGATGTAGGTCCCCTTTTAAATACCGAATTTGCATGAAATTCGGTATTTAAGAGTCGGTATTTACTATGGATTGAAATCAGGTGGTAACCAGGTGCAGGCTATAAAAAAGGCCCCAAAATGCACCACTTACACCAGAATGGCGGCATTTTATGTCATTGCGAGGCGGCTACGGCTCCAGGCAGAAGGAGAGAGGGTCTGGAGGAGGGAGGAGCAGGTGTATAGGCAGAGGATCACACTATTACAGCTCACTGACCCTGAGATCCTACAGAGGTACAGGCTGGCCCCACAAACAATCCTGGACCTCATCAGGGACCTACACCCACTTTTGGACCATCCTACCCCAAGGGCGCACGCCATCCCACCCCATGTGCAGGTGCTGTGCAGCCTACACCTACTTGCACCTGGAAGCTACCAGAGTGTGGTTGCTGTGGTAGGTGGGGTGTCCAGGAGCTGTCTGTCCCGTTTCTTAAAAAAATTCCTTGATGCCATGTTGCAGAGAATGCAGCACTACATTAGCTTCCCTGCAACGCATTCAGAACTGTTAAGGACAAAGACAGACTTCTATCAGATGGCGCAGTTCCCTAACATCATTGGCTGCATTGATGGTACCCACATACCAATATGCCCACCTGCTGCCACAGAGTACATTTATCGGATCCGTAAATCCACCCACACCATAAATGTACAGGTGATCTGTGATGCAAAATACGTGATCACTGACATAGTAGCCAAATTCCCTGGGAGTACCCACGACTCCTACATCTTCCAAAACAGTGGGATCTACGCACGCCTGACTGTGGGTGAATTCGGCGAAGGATACTTGCTAGGTGAGACACAGTGTGAAAATCACTTGAATCGTATTACAGGTGGATGTGTGTGAGCATGTCATTAATGTTAATTCCTTTTTACTAATAGGGGACAGTGCATATGCCCTCCGGTCCTTCATCCTCACACCCTACCCCAACCCAACAACACCAAGTCAGAGGAGATACAACAGGGCACACAAAACAACTAGAAACATTGTGGAGCGCACCTTTGGCATGTGGAAGAGCAGGTTTCGCTGCCTCCATAAAAGTGGAGGGGCCCGCCAGTACACACCAATCACCTGCTGCAAAATGATTGCAGCCTGTGCAATGCTGCACAACCTGGCGGTCAAGAAGGGCACAGAAGTTGAAATCTCAGATTATGAGAACCATGACGACGAGGAAGCAGTGCTTGAACCACACACATCTGGAGGAGCAACATCAACTGATGGCAGACACAGACGGGAAGAGGTCACACACAACTATTTTTAAGTAAGTAAGGAGACAAAGACAGGCGTAGTTTGCTACAACACTAGTTTAATTTTGTAATGACGTTGGTTTTTTAAAGCACAAAAGTGCAACAAAAAGCATTTAACTGCAATGCACTCAGTTCAGGTTAACTACACCATGAACTGTGAAAGTTATTTCCTTGCTCGCTTCCCAGAAACACTAGTAGGTTGTTCAACCTGCTCACTGTCTTGCTGGCCTGTGGCCTCAGCATGGCGCCTGCTCCTCCTAGTTTCAGGTGCAAGGGTGCTTCCAATGCTGCTCCTGCTCGTGCTCTCCTCACTTACAGGCACATCCAGAGCAGCTGTGTGTGCAGTTTGTGCATTCAACAGCGCCTCAAGAGCACTGGTCATCCTGCCCATGCCCCTAGTGTCCTCATTTGTGTTTTGTGTCATGGCCTCCTGCATGTTGGTGCTTCTCCTGCATAACAGGGATGTGGCAGTGGCCAGGCGGTTGATGGCTGTACTCTGGACATGTGCACGACGCCTATCCTTGTGCCTTGCAGCAAAATCATTGTCTAGTTTGGTGCATAGTAGCTGCACCGAGTTGTTGATTCCCCGCATCCCTGCTGCCATCTCCTTGTTGACCTGTACCAGCTCACTGATGCCTTTTGCTATCTCTCCAATGTTACTATTCAGGGACCTCAGCTGTCGTTGGCATGCCTGGATGGCTCTTCCCTGCATCCTTTGTATCCGCACCATGCTCCCCTCCAGACCAAGGAACACACTGGGACCCTCCACTGGTGCATCTGCTGGCCTTTCTTGCACTCTCCGTGTCTTGCAGTGCTATGGCCCATCCCTGCACTGGAGTGTGTTGTGCCAGAGCTCACTGCTACAGGCAAGTTCTGTGGTCCGTCACCCTCCATGTCAGCTGCTACGGACCCCAAATCGGGAGTGGAGCCACGACATGCCTCCTGCCTGGTTGTGATGGGGGTATCACATCATGCTGTGATGGTGGCATTTCTGGTGATGACAGCAGGAGAGGGGACTGAGATCTGCTAGGGGACGCCAGCAACTCTTAGGCCATTTCTGTGTCTTGGGCAGGTGGATGGCTACTTGATGAAGCTTTGTCCTGTGGTACGTTGGGGATACTTTGTCCTGCATCCTGACTCTCCTCCATCTCAGATGGGGTCCCTTCAGCCTCCTGCGAACGCCTGCGAGACGTTTCACCTGTGGACATATGAGCGTACATTAGCTAAGCGCTACTGTCTCACAGTCACTACAATTAAATAATTATCACATTGGCCATGTTCTGTATGCAGTCATTACATGAACTTGTTGGTTGGTGTGCTGTATGACATGTCCTTACATTTCCTGTCTACATATCGCATCATGCATTGGCCCTGTATATTGCTAGCAGTACTGGACTTGGGTTCACCCGCCCACTAAGGGTACAGGTAAGGGTGTTGGTATTGGGGGGGAATGCAGTGCATTCGTCTTACCTTTTTTTCTTTTAGCTCTGGCCGAGCTGTCTACTTCTCCCAGTCTGCAGACGCTGTCTGGTTCTATGGTTGAGGCCACCATCTCCTCCAGGTCAGTCAGGGAGGGTGCTGGGTTCTTGCCTCCGCCTGTTTCTGATGCCTGCTTGTGATGTTATGCCATTTTCTTTTTGGTTTGGCTCCTCAGGTCATAAAAACGTTTTTAAGGTCCTCTGTGTCCCTGGTGGTCACCCCAACGGCATTTACTTTCTCCATAATGTCCAGCCAGATTTTTCTTTTGGCTGATTCAGCCACAGTGAGGGACTGCCTGCCAAACAATTTGTGGTGCACCTTAACCACCTCCTCCACAAGGACCTGCAACTCCATGCTGCTGAATTTCAGTTTCCTCCTCCTCTCAGGCTGCTCTTTTTCTTGGCTGCTTGTCATTTTTCACTTTTAAAACTGCTCACAACCCTTTCTGCTGCTCCTGCACTCTGCTCAGCTCCAACTGCCTTTCCAGAAGCTTCTAATTAGTTGCAGCTGCCTGTGTAGCCACTTTCTGGTAGGGAGGGGGAGGATGGTAGCACCTGATTGGCTGCCTACTTGAATTTCACTTTTGTTTGCTTTATTTACCGATTCGGTATTTACCGAATCGGTATTCCCTATTCATTCCTATGGGCCCATAGGAATGAATAGGGAATACCGATTCTGTAAATACCGATTCGGTAAGTTCCGATTGTCCGATACCAAATTTTACCGAATCGGTATTTTTTACCGATTTTTTTTCCTACATACCATTTTTCGATTCTAAAATACCGATTCGGTAAAATTCGGTATTTTAGAATCGGTAAAATCGATTTACCTACATCTGGCCCTTAGGGCCAGATGTAGGTAATCACTATTTACCGATTTTTAAATACCAAATTTTACCGATTCGGTATTTGCCAATCGGTAAATAGTATGTAGGTAAATATTCGGTAAATTTTACCGAATCGGTAATATTTAGTATTTACCGATTCGTAATTCCCATTCAATCCTATGGGCCTGGAGGCCCTTAGGAATGAATGGGAAGCCATTCCCTATTACCGATTCGGTAAATACCGAATCGGTAATAGGGGGAACATATTCAAGGGTGGCAGGGTGTCACATTGACACCCTGTTGCACCCCTGAATCGTGCATGTGTGCACATGTGGCACACATACATGCCCTAAGGGCATGTATGTGTGCCACATGGCACTGACAAAAAAGCAAAAAATTGCTTTTTCTAAGGTATTCGGTATTTACCACCAATTTATAGTTGGTGGTAAATAACAAATCCTGAATGCTAAAATGCACTCACTTGAGTGCCTCCTACATAGGAATTAAGGATTCGGTAATTTATCGAATCTGTATTTTAAGAATTCGGTAATTTACCGATTCCTTAAATTACCGATTCGGTAAATTACTGAATCCTTGAAACCTGCCTCCTACATCTCTAATCCCTAAATACCGGTCGGTAATGGTGAAATTTACCGAATTTCACCGTTACCGACCGGTATTGCCTCACCTACATATGGCCCCTAGTGCTTTCAGAGCCTGGTGAGCTGAGCCTTGCCAAATAAGCAACCCTGCTGACGCACAGCCTCCTGAGGATTTTACCAATGTCTTTCATGGCCATTTCAACAAGAAGCCCACTGCACGTTTCACTTCTGTTTTTATGTAATCTTTCTGTTTCCCATTATTATTATTATATTTAAGTTTATAAAGCGCTCAGCTACCCGAAGGTTTCCCGGCGCTAAAACCAACTAATAGAGAGGGGAAGTCAGAGGGGAGGAGGCTACATGTTGAATAGCCAATTTTTCACCTGTTTGCGAAAGCTAAGGTAATTGGGCTCTTTTCGTAACTGAAGGGGAAGAGAATTCCATAATGATGGGGCTAGCCAGGCAAAGGAGCGGCCTCCCATTCTGGCTTTTCTGATTCTGGGCACTGAGAAAAGGTGTTGGCTAGATGAGCGCAGAGTGCGGGGGGGGCAATGGTGGTGAACCAAGGATGTCAGATAAGGTGGGGCCAAGCCAGTGTTTATTTTGTGCATGAAACAGAGAGCCTTGAATTTCGTGCGGTTTTCGATGCGGAGCCAGTGTAGTGAGCGAAGGGAATTAGAGGTAGGAGACGCGTTGGGGAGATTGCAGAGCAGTCGTACTGCCATATTCTGGACTGTCTGCAATTTGCGGGTCACCTCTTTGCTGGCGCCCAGAAGAAGAATGTTGCTGTAGTCCAGTCTAGAAGTGATTAAAGCCTGGACTACAGTTTTCTGGGTGTCCACAGGCAGCATCCAGATGATCTTGCGCAACCACTTAATGATTGTGATGCAGGTGGAGGAGGTTTTGACCACATGGTTTTTCATTGACAGCTGGTCGTCAAAGATCACGCCTAAGTTGCGTGCTGATTTAGAGGGGGTAGGAGGAGTGCCCATTTGAATGGGCCAGTGTTGGGGTCCCCATAGAGTGGTATTATGTCCGAACAGAAGAAGTTCTGTTTTCCCCCCCATTCAGTTGGAGTTTGTTGTCCAACATCCAGGCTGCAATGTTACTCAGTCCTGAGCAGAGGGCAGATGAGGGGGCATGGGGGTCTGAGGAAAGGGAGTAGATGATCTGGGTATCATCTGCGTAGGAGTAAATGGTGAGCCCAGCTTGCTCCGCAACAGACGCCAGAGGTCTGACGTATAAGTTGAAGAGCAAGGGGCTCAGGATGGAACCCTGTGGGACTCCATACGCAGAGATAAAAGTTTGAGAAGTGGATGAGGAAGAGAAAACTTGGAAGGTGCGGTTAGATAGGAAATTGACAAGCCAGTTGAGGCTGAACCGGTGATGCCAGATGATCGGAGGGCGTTGACAAGAATGGGATGGGAAACCGTGTCAAAGGCGGCGCTCAAGTCTAGCAGAATGAGTGCCACGGTTTCCCCCCTGTCAACTCGGTGACGGATGTTTTCTGAGACTCCCAGCAGAGTGGATTCCGTCGAGAAGCCTGATCGGAAGCCGGATTGTGACGGATGTAAGATACCCCTTAGCTCAACGTGGGTGGAGAGTTGAGAATTAATGTGCTTTTCTAAAATTTTGGAAAATACAGGAATAAGCGAGATGGGACGAAAATTGGCTAGAATGCTGGGGTCGGCATTAGCTTTTTTTAATAGCGGCATAATCATCGCGTGTTTCCATGCGGAGGGTACAGTAGCTTCTCTGAGGGAGGAATTTAGAAGGTCCATAATGGGTTCTAGGGAGGATTTGCCCAGTTTTTCTAGAATTTGAGGGGGAATAGGGTCCAGTGGGGAACCGGATTTGATTTTACTGATGATGTCGGAGAGGGTCTCAATATTGAGTGGATCCCATGTGTCGATCAACTGAGTGACCGAAGGACAGGTATCAGATGGGGGCCTCAAGTCACAGGAGGGCGTGGGTGGAGAGGGGGGGATCAATGAAAAATGGATGGGACTGTTGTCCTCTGGTGTCCCAAAATCGGAAGATGAGATTGTGGCAGGTAAGTTGGGTAGAGATGGAAGGGGAGATGAGTTCTCAAAATTTGAATAGATGTTATCAATTTTGGCAATAAAAAATTCAGCCAGTGAGTTACACTGTACCTTGTTGAGACAGGGAGGTTTGGGCTGACACAGTGTGCCGGAGAGTTTTTGTACTGCCTTGAAGAGTGCCTTTGGACGATTTTTTGCTTCGAGGATGGTATGATTGACATGTTCAGCTTTAGCAGTTTTACATAGGGAGTGATATTTTGTTAAGGCAGCTTTATAGGTTTGCTTGGAGCAGGAGTCATATTTTATGCGCCATTTGCGTTCCAGGCTTTTACAGATGTTTTTTTCTTTTTTTAAAGCTTCGGTAAACCAAGGTGCAGGTGAATGGTGAAAATTGTGCGATTGCATGCGCAGGGGTAGGCATGCGTCGGCAGCCTGTGCAAGCCAGCTGTTTATAGCGGCAGAAGTTGCAGTACTAGTATATTCCCTGAGAGGTCTGGTTTTCTCGAGACAGGAGTTAAATTTGTTCAGGTCCAATTTGTTCCAATTTCTGGATAATCTAGGTTCTGTAGGGTTAGAGGGGATGGTCGATTGCTGACCTAGTTTAATAATAAAGGACACTATGTAATGGTCAGACCATGCAATGGGAGACGGAGCCTTGCAGTCAATGGCCTCTAGATTAGAAAAGATAGGGTCCAGGAGGTTCCCTGCTTTATGCGTCGGACCAGAGTTGTATAAAAGAATGTTTAAAGCAGCCAAATCTTGTAGGAGATTGCTACTGGTAGTACATGAGGGATCATTCAGGTGTAGGTTGAGGTCACCGATAATGGAAAAATTTGTAGAGCTCTGGATTAGCGGTGCTATATACTCCGGAAGAGAGGCTGCCCAAGAATTCGCTGGGCCCGGGCGGCGGTAGATAGATAAGCAGCCCAGAGAGAGTAAAATTGGGAGAAAGAGAAAGCTTGAACAAACCTGCCTCACAGTTGGGTAACACAAAGTCATCCCATTTGCAGGAATATAATCTGTTGTACACTATGGCTATACCTCCACCTTGTTTCTTAGGTCTATTTTTCCCAACGTAAGTATAGTTGTCTGGGAGAGCGGCGGCAATATCCGGGCCAGAGTGGTCTTTTAGCCATGTCTCTGTAAGAAAGAGAGCTGCCGGTTTCTCCGAGACCAAAAGGTCGAATATCTCTCTCTTATGTTTGCCCAGAGATCTACAGTTTAAGCTGAACAGTGTTCTAGTTAGGGTCTGGTCAGTGTCTGTAGTTTTGGGGCGTAAGGGAGGGAAGTTCGAGGCGGCTATGTTGGTTATAGAGGGAAGGGAGGTAAGAGGGAGTCTGCAGATAGAGCAGGCACAAGGGGCGCAGTGAGGATTCAAGGTAGTGCAGTGGTCATGCTGGGGAGGCATGAGATTGAGGAGGGTTTCCCTAGAGTAAGTGTAGGATAGCCCTGGGAGTGAAGGGGCAGGGGCCGTCGTCCCTAGTCCCAGCCCGTCGCGGACGGGCGCAGATGGGCTTGCCTTAGGCGTGGCTAGCGGCCTCGCCGCTGATGGCGGCGGCAAGATTACAGGTTGGACACAGGTCCCCAGACAATAACAGGTACTTTTCAAGTTCAAATACAAGTTAAAAATGAATTTTTAAGATCAAATACAAGTTAAAAAAGAATGTACAGATGCTGAAGAGCTTCCTCCCGGCTTTCCGCCTCAGGAGTAGTGGTTTTGCAGAGCGCTCGCAGTCAGCGCTGTTAAAAGCTTTTTGGGCGGGGGCGTGACCTAAAAAGTGGGCGTGGCTAGCGGCCTCGCCGCTGATGGCGGCGGCAGGAGAGCAGGGTGGACACAGGTCCCCAGACAATAACAAGTACTTTTTTTCCATGTGGCTCGCAACAGGTGACTGCAAAGACAGGCTGATCGCCACTTCCTTGATCCTATCCCTGTGCTTGTGACAAAACAACAGGTAGTGGAATCCACTGAAATAGTTTATTGCAGGAATACACCCAAGTGGATTTGTTTTGTGGTTTCCCTTTAAAAAAGAACCAAGGTCCTCACCCACCAAGGTGACATGCTTCAGCATTGGACCCCTCATCACCATGGTAATCCAAAGTTTACCATGATGGGTTCCCCTGGAACTCTTTTATGAGGGTTATGAGGAATAACTCCTAACTCTTACGGTAACCGGGACCTTGATAACCGATGCAAATTTGGATATTTAGATACTGGTGATTAATTACACCTACCTATTGCAGCAATAAAAGCAATGCACTAGAGGAATACATATGATGCAGATCCCTATTAATGCATGAACATGTTGCTGCTTAATTTTGACCAGAAGTGGGCCGGGATATTCATCAGTACTAAGTTGCAACTTCAAATACAGCGATGAAAGTCAATTACTGAAGTCTATATTTGGGATGGATACATAAGGAAGAAATTAAGTAAACGTGTAAATACACCTTGCCTTATAGTCAGTTTGACTGATGACAGCTAAAGGTAGAGCCACCTGGCTGAGTCAGTAATCTGGTCTGGTGCCGCCATTTGTATTGTTAATGCTATAGAGAGATGTACTACAGCTCGCCAAGGGGCAAACCACAACAGGGGCACCTATCAGTGAGCTCTTTAAGTTGGTTGCTAACGGGTGGCAAGGAGCAGCAGTAGGCTTCTTGGGTCTTCTTTCCAGGTCACCAAGGCAGTGTAATCTCTTGTAATGTGTAGTGGTGCTTGTGTTGGTCTGATTATCTGTGCATCCGGTCAATTCAAACCATTCCATGCACCATACTCATGACTCCTTATGCATAATCACAGCATCCATTCACATTTTCTCTCCAGTTCAGCTATGCTGCCTCAGCCTGGGCTGGGCCCAAGTTCGATTTGCACACCAGTAATCATACAAACCAGTTAAAAAAACTATGGAATGGAATGGAAAGCTACTCATATTTCCTTGCGAATCTCCCAAAGATAAAAGGGCATACCCACTGTGTGCTCCGGCTTTCTGTGCCAGAAGGGCTAGAGCTGCACTTTACGGATGAGGGCTAACAGCCTGAAATGAAACCTATCTAGAGTTCTTGTATTTTCATTCTGAAGTGAAGTAGCCTAGAAGTTCAGGTTTCTCCTTTATTAGTGGGAAGAAAACTGATTTATATATGTTCTACCTTCTTCTTTATGTGGCAGACAGCCAATAAAACAATACAATTGAACCTTTTCCTATAACTTGCCAATGGTTAGATTGATTCAAGCATTTCCAAAATTGCGCTGCTTTTGTGACTTTACATTTCCATTGTTCAGACCACTGGAGGTCAGCCTTCCTCACTGTTGCCTTTGCAGCTTTCCAATACCTAACAATAAATCCTGTTCCTGGCCTTTTGTGTCTGGATTGCCTCAAGCTGTGTCACCATTCTGGCCCTTCTGATTCTCTCTAGTATTAGACCTTTGGCCTTCTCACAAATACGATCATCATCGGGCCCTTTACTGTGCTGACTTCAGCACTGATCTTGTTAAAGCCTCATAACAAGATTTTATGTGTTTCTGATGGCATAATTTCTCCCACAAAATGCTAACACATTTTTTAAGAAATATTTGTTTTCTCTTTTTTAATATTGTTTAGAAGGGGGTACATCCAGCCCAACCTCCACTTTTTATAAATTGGGTTCCCCCCTTTGCCCCACTTGCCTCCCTTTTCCTTTCTTTAATACCCATACATCTTTACTCCTTTTTAAAAAAAATTATAATTTCCTCTAACTACTTTGTGTTTACCCCAAAATATAGACCCCCATTAAATTCCCCCCTTTACTACCGACTGTTCTTTTACTCCTTCCCTTTCGATCAATACGTCTTCTATCATTCCCCTTTACTCCATTTGATGTGTCGGCTAGAGACATGTTGTATATACATTTTGGGCTTCCCATGTGATGCTGTATCCATTGTCGCTCTCATACTCCTTTTGCCGATTTGTCCATGGCATACATTTGTCATGCCTCTTCCTCTGCTTAGCCCTTCCAGATATAATGGACCAATTACACTATTCCTTCACTGTTTCCATTTTAGGAGCTGTTTCAAGAACTACTTTTTTCCTTGTTAAAGAGTACTTAAGACTAGCACTTGTGTTTTCACTCGCTACTCCAAGCCCCTCTGTAAACAGGCCTCTAAATCTTGTTCTTATCTCGTCACATTTAATCTGCTTTCAGAGACCAATGTCAATTGACAGACTCAGTTTTCTGATGGAGTCTGTTTCTTTTCTTTCTCTTACTTCAAAGTGAGAGTAATTGTTCCTCCTCGTCCCCCAACCCTCTCCCACTTTGCTGCTTGTTTTTAATTGCAATATGGTTTAAAACATTATTTTACTAGATGTCAAGCTGCTCTAACCATAAAATGTTGGACTGTTTATAAAGTGACCTGAAACAATGTTATTTTCGCAAAGTAACCACCAATCTGCTTTGAACGTTCAAATATTATTTTCATTTGAAAGATATGACACTGCGCCCGCTCGGAAAGTGTGCTTTTTTATACAGCAGAAATAAGAGTTGATAATTCGCGCCCGCAAGCTGTTCTATCGCACATTGCATCACATTGCCCTCTTGTGGGTTCAGCTTGCAAGGGCCTTCTACAAATCCCATGCCCCCTGCTGTCTGCAACATGCTCAAATCTGCATCAAATTCGGAAATCAAAATATCTAATTGAAATAGAACTCAGCACTGTCTTCAAAGAGTGAATCATCCTAGCAGTGAGGCATGACCATGCCTTCTGATTGTTTTTTTTCCCACTGTAGCCTGTGTTATTCTTTACTTTATAGCCCTGTTTTATCCTAGTATAACAATCTTGTATTCTTACCAATAGTATAAAGAAAGCATTTCTCTGACCATGACACAATTATTACTTGAACATTATTGTGGCAATACATGTAACACATCGGCGAGAGGAAGGCACCATTGAAAATAAATGTACTCAGGTGTAGCCGGAAAATAAACTCAATCTCTCTCTGTGTGCTTAAAATCAAAACATTTTTTACATTTAGAACAGCGATTTGTTAATTCCCTCTCTGACATTTGTGTCGATACCCATTACTAGGGCAAAATATACCTTTCTGTAGTTGACTGATATAATATAACGAAGTCAATGTTGGGTTTAACTGGCCTAAACATACTTTTTAATGTTAAAGGGTCCAGTAGACCTGCACTTTTTCAGTAATAACATTTGCCTGTTTTTCCAGTACAGAGACATTTCCATTTGTCTTATTTTGAACTTTTTGTACTCCTTTTTATTTAAACGTGGACCGTACTTAAGTTTGTGAACTACCTTAAACTTATTAAAAAAAATATGGGGTGCAAATTTCTGAGGTGCAAAGTAAAGTGTTTCTTTTTTAGATAATTTTACACATAAATATTGACATACGTTGTAATACTGCAGGGTACCCACTCACAACTTCACTCATGTATTTAGCTTGCATTGTTACAACCCCAGTTTCATAACTCACTTCTGCTGTTTCTAAGCACTCTAAATAGCAGGTGTTACTGTTGAATTGAATTGAATAGACACTTATAAAGCGCATGGCTACCAAAGGCCTCCCAGCGCTAAAGACAAAGCCTAAACCGCATATGTAGAGAAAATCAAGAAAACAGCAACGTTTTAAGACGTTTGCGGAATAAGAGATGATTGGCCTCGAGCCGAATACAATCTGGTAACTGATTCCAGCATTTCGCAGTGATAACAGAAAATAGACGGCCCCCGCTCTGAGCTGGATTGACTTTGGGAACAATAGCAAGATGTTTCTTCTCAAAGCGAAGTGGTCTTTTAGGGAGGTACGGAGAAATGATAGATTGGAGAATCTGCGGATTTATGTGCAATACACAAGTCCTTAAATTGAATTCTTTTGGCCACTGGCAGCCAATGCAAAGCGTTAATATGTGGTTTAGCAGATTCCCTATTATGAGCCTGCATAAGGAGTCGTGCAGCACAATTTTGTACCGTTAGTAGTTTTTTTTATGCTGGAGCAAGGTTAACCAAGGTAGAGCACATTGGCATAATCAAGCCTCGAGAGAATCAGTGCTTGCACCAGCAGTTTCCTAGCATTAAAAGGCAGAAGGGGAAAAATCCTCCTAATCATTTTAAGAATGCCATAGCAGGTGACTGCCACCCTGGAAGCCTGTGTCTTAAAGTTCAGGCTATGGTCCAACTAAACTGCGAGACTTTTAATTTGTTCTTTGGGGGATGGCATGGCCCCCAGACATTTAGGCCAGAGAGAGACTATCTCCAAGTTGGTGGTCTTTCTTAGAAACATCAATTCTGTTTTAGTGGCATTCAGCTTTAGGAAAGAAGAGTCCATCCATGCCGAAACCTTTTCCAGACAATTAGCCAAAATAGACTTATTTTTGTCTAAAATATTGAGGGACACAATAAGTTGAGTGTCGTCAGCGTACGTAATGATCTTAACCTCAAAAGGCTCGACAATCTCTGCCAGGGGGCGCATGTAGACATTGAAAACGTGTGGGGCTCAGAGAGGAGCCCTGAGGCACCCCACACTGCAATGGCATCCATTTGGAGGCGGCATTGTTCTCAAAGACTTAAAAGGAGCGATCTGAAAGGAAGGACTCTAGCCATTTGAGTAGCATACCAGTCACCCCACTCTCTAAGGCTTGCTAACAGTAGTTCATGATTAACCACGTTGAAGGCCACGCTGAGGTCAAGTAGAATAATGGCAACAAACCCTCCGACATCCAGAATTTTCCTAGATTCTTCAATAACCGCTAGCAGGACAGTTTCGGTACCTTGCTGTGGCCTAAAGCCCGTTTGGGAGGAATGTAGGTATTTATTCTCTTCCAAGATAGCAGAGAGTACGGAATTAACATACTTTTTGCTCATTTTAGCAATCCCAGGTAGTAGCGAGATTGGACAATAATTAACAAGGACTTCGTGATCCAAGGTAGGCTTCTTCAAAAAGGCTCTAACCATAGCCCGCTTCCATAGGGAGGGGACAGTCCCAGAGGAGAGAGAGCTGTTGACCAGATCGAGAATAACAGAGGCAACCAAATCAAATACCTGATTAAGAATGAGGGGGGGTGCCGCGTCACAGGGGGAATCAGATTTCAAATGATCAAAGTGCATTTTTAAGATTTCCATATCCATAGGTGGAATAGATTCAATAGAGGGATTTAAGAGTAGGGGGGTAGTAGATAAATATCTTGGATTTTATTATAGAAAAAGTGAGCCAGTTTATTGCACCGACCTGGGGCATCTTCAGGGGTCAAAGAGGGTTCAGGAGGTTGCAAGAGTGATTTGTTTATTTTAAAAATTTCACGCGGGGAATTGAAGGCTAAAATCATTTTCTTTTCGTACTAACCAGATGGGGCAGTTCTAATTTCTGCCTTATAGGCCTTAATGGCGTCTCTATATTTAATTTTCTCAGAGTAGAGAAATCCTTTGTCCAACTTCTCTCAAGGCGCTTACATAGCTGTTTCAGCTCCCTAAGTTTAGGGGAGTACCATGCTGCACTGTGTCCAACTTTTTTATTAGTAGACCAATATTTAGGTATTAGAATATCTAATAACGTCTCAACCAATGATTGACTTTACTATTATCAGATTCAGGGTTGTTACCTAACGCAGGTCTCATACTATCGAGAGTGGATGCCCATGTGTCAATAGAGAGTTTAGACCTATTCCAGTTCCAGGATTTTCCCCTTTCCCTTGGCTGTCCACCCTCCTGTGGGGTCCAAGCAAAAGGGACCATATAATGGTCTGACCAAGGTAGTGGAATGGGTTTTTCCACTACAAGGCTATTAATATTGGAGAAGAGCGGGTCCAGAAGGTGTCCTTTTTGATGGGTGGATCCGGACACTTTTTGCTTCAGGGCCAATGCATCCAGGTTGTCAGTTAGAGCCTTGAAATCAGAAGAAGAGGCCTGATCAAAATGGATATTTAGGTCACCTAAAACAGAAAAGTTAGAGGTGTAGCTCACTGATTTGGCTATAATATCTGGGAGCTCCCTACTGAAATGGCCAATAGAACCTGGCGGCCGATAAATAGGAACACCAGAAAAGGTACATGTCGGGTAAAAGCTGAGCACAAAGAAACAGCTCTCACAGTCAGGGATCAGACTGGCTGTGATTTGACATTTAAAGTTATCTTTATATATAATAGCTAGATCTCTGCCTCTACTTAATACACAATCTTGTCTCTGGATTAAGTATCCCGGGGGGAGGATTTGAACTACAGCTGGGTCTGCGGTAATGGAGAGCCAATCTTCCGTAAGAAACAAGGCGTCAAGATCATATTCCTCCAGTAGTAGCCTCAATTCAGTAGAATGTTTAGGTAAGGAGCGGCAGTTCAGAAGGGACATTTTGAGAGTCCTTTTGAAGTGTGGGGGAATTACGGCGTTAGGCTTAAGTGAGGACCCGAGTTTAAAAAGGGAATGTGAACATTTATTGTAGCATTTGTCTGGCACCATAGAGTGACTACACGTCAGGGGACCAATCTCTCTGAGCTGGAATTGTTGATTAGAAGAGTAGGATAACTTACCTCTCATGGAGATCGGGGGGTCCTGGGCCCAGTCGGACGCAGACGGGCTGCCTAGGCGTGCCTGCTGCACGCGTCCGCTGCACGGCCGCGTCATCCGCCCCTTAAGAGGAGCGGTGAACGTCAGTGCCGACGCAACTGGAAGGCTGACCTACGTTAGTGATGCCCGCCTAGAGGTCCCCCCGGAGCATTGAACACAGCTCCTTCCCCACGTTCCCAAGATGTGTGCATGTACGCAAAAAACACAAGTGCAAGGTAACAAGATAAAAACAATTCCAAGCAGCACAATAAAATCAATGTTTAAAAAAAAAAAGGCAGATTTCGAACAGCAGCAGCCTCTATGTCCTCACCTAGCCGCTAATGCATGAGTTAGGCTATGTCTTTGCTGCCTGGCCGCGTCATCCGCCCCTTAAGAGGAGTGGTGAACGTCGGTGCCGACTCAGCTGGAACGTTGACCTACGTTAGTGATGCTCGCCTAGAGGTCCCCGCGGAGCATTGCACACAGCTCCTTCCCCAAGTTCCCAAGATGTTGCCCATATTAATGAAGCACTCTTTACCAACCTACAAGAAGAATGAAAGGCTGAATTGGACTTCCTGCAGTTTAAACTCATGACCTGCAGATCACTGCATATTTCAGTGGCGAATGTTAACTCGCTGAGCCAGTCTGTCAACATTAACAAGTAGCTTATAGGCAGGGCCACTTAATTGTACAGCAAGTGTAGGCTAATTTGTGTGGCAGGGTTAACTAAATTATGCCGCAATACCATGCACATTATGCTGCATAATTGTGATCGAATCAGCTCATTATCTGTTTTTTTGTTCTCATTTTGCCTCCAGTGTGCATGCTCCAAAGCTATTTTAGCCTCAAATGCTCATCAGGTTGGATTCAGGGGCCAGTGATCTCTATGCGGTTCCCAAAGCCATTACACTGACATCAGCAATAGAGGTATAATCAGTGGACCTTGTGTCTTCAAGCATCTTCACAAAGTGGTCCCATATGGACTGATTGCGAGGGTCCCCTACGGCTGTTTTCTTTTCAAGCTCATAAATATAGACCACTGATCTCCACCGGTCTGACCAGGTGGGGGGCTAGAACTAGGACCGCCTTCTATATATGTCTCCTTGCTAGGAGGAGTAAGAGGAAACATAATTTGCTTAAATCAGGATTAGATGGACCTCACTCTGCTGCATCACCCAGTGCTCCAAATAGTACCAGCTTTGGGCTTAGCTCCACCGCCCTCCCAAGAATACTTGAGGCCATCTTACCCACCGATTGCCAGAAGTAAATCAAAACCGGGCAGCTGCCAAACATATGAATGTCACCAGCATCTTGACTTCCAACCCTTTTCTACTGGGGGTGGGTCCCTATTTCCATTGACCTTCGCCAGCTTAATGGATGTCCAATGAATTCTGTGGAGAGTGAACAAGTCTTTTTTCTTGAGAGGGGGCCGAATTTATTGTAGAATACAGTAAGTTAAAAGATACTTGCCAGAGTTCCTGTAGCTCCTTTTGGGGTAGGTTGTTTCCCATACACTAAATTCTGGTTTTATCTTAGCTTCAGCTGCCTCTACCAGACGCTGGTACCACTTGGAAACTTCATGGGCTTAGCCTCCTGAAGCACCATTTCACTGATGCTGTTAGGCTCACAATTTATCCAATCCTTCATCTTAAACCAAGTGACCAGCTTATAATATATGAATCTGGACATACCAAATTTACAAGCATCGAACAGTCATCCCACAGCATTAGTTCATCTCCGTCTGCCCCATCTCGTAAATCCGCATTCCGCAAGGGGCCGGCTAGGCAGTCTTTCAAAGGTTCTGGGGTCCCTGGTGAGTCCCAAACTGGCGCCGGCTTATATTAATATCAGATCTCTAGTAAAGTTCTGAAATCGGCCCATAATCTAGCAGCTGATCTGAAATACTTCTTTAAAGTATTTGCGGGCTCCAGATTTATGTAGGAAACGTCCATTCCTAATGCCTTCCAGCATGGCCTTGTAAAGAATCCCCATACAGGTCTCATCGGGGCAAGAAAACAGCATCCTCCAGATCTTCAATTCAAAGGCCCAGCAATGAAGCTCAATATTGGGAAGTGCTAGCTCCCCTTTACCCTATTTTCTTCTCAGTTTTTCCCCAGGACATTTGAATGCTTTTTGAGGCCCAGATAAAAGATGTTATTCTCCCTGTATTTTATCTAGAGCTTTCCTTTCACAGGTAAGCAGGATGTTGTCAAATAAAATGGTAAAGTTGGGCAGGATTGTCATTTTCACCAGGTTAACCCGCCCTTAAATCACTAGGGGTAAGGAATGCCATTTGGTCTTTAGCTTGTCTTGGTCTATCCTCACCCTTGCCAGGTTTTTGCCAACAAGATTTTCAAGATCATGAACTGTGCTTGTTCCCAAGTACCTAATGATTTTGTTAGTAACTCCTCCCTCACAGTCCATGTCACAGCATTATCTCGGTCTTGGTCTCATTTACTGTATAACCTGAGAAGAATTGTAGAGAAGACGCGGCCCTGCTTGCACACTGTTAGCATAAGCTTATTAGAAGTTTAAACACCTTTTTGCCACTTTGCACCTTTTTCACACAACACTACATATAACTGTAGTTGTAAGTTAAACTGCTTGATTTTCCTTGCATGAGAACGGTCTGTTTTTCACATCCCTAGACTTACATCGCGATCTTAGTCTGTGCACTGCGTGCAGAAGCCTTCAAGGTCACCATAACAATGTATGCTGTTATTCAGGTTGATCGGCCCACCCTTTAGACACAACATGCACACAGCTGCAACTAACTCAAATTCTAGTGCATTTAATATTGCACTGCATGCATGATTTGGGCACTTGGAGAAAAACCTTTTCCAGTGACAGAGAGCTTTGCTGATCCTGTGATGTGATTAACTTCTGCTGATCTTGGAGGTATGGGGTTCCCATTCAAGCCTAAAACCTAGTTCCTAGCAGGGGAGGGTGGTTCACAAGGCGTTATAGGACCTGTTTCCACTATCATTGTAACATGATTTCTCCCTTTGTGTTTTATGGAATTGTAGCAATGCTGATCGTATTATTTCTAATCATATGCCTGCTTAAGTTAGCAATATTACTGCATCTTAGAGCACGTCGTTAAAATAAACATTTTAAACTTTACCGTGTTTCTAATTACTCATGTTGTGGACTGGTATGAGAATAAAAACGAAAGAGTTTTCTTGATTCCCATAATTCCTGAGAGTACCCTAAGTTGCATGCTCTAGGTTGGCTAATCATTGGTAGCTTCGCTGTACGACGGAGAGCTACTGATGCTAGTCGGATAGGGGTTCTGGGTACGAAGGTGATTGTTTTGGTACACCACAATTCACTGAGGTCGTGGTTTCCTGCGCATAGTTCTGTGCATGAGAAGAATCCCCGCAACAGGATCAGTTCAATAGCTTGTAATTTTGGTACATGGTAACGCTGTCCGGACAAATGTTTTACTTTATTAGCACTAGTTTAACACTCAAATACACATGAAGGTGAACAGTCTATACTTTGCTCCTATTCAATTTGGCAGTCGTTCTTTACAGAAGTAACCACCAGACACACTCCAAGGTGTTTTTAGATCTCAGCTACTAGACCGTGGCTAAAAGGTATTGATAAACCAACAAGTCCCAAAGGTGAGACCTATTGGCGTTGCCATTACTTGTTTAATTTTACTTTTATTACTCTGCCCCTTCTACATTTGTCCTTTCTGTACCCTCTTCCCAGCTACCTTTCCCCAATTTTACTTCCCCTTCCTCTTTAGGTTTCGCATGCACAGCGCTTGCACAGTGCTTTAAAAATCTTGTGTTTTTAATGTAAACTTAAACAGGGATTACATCTCGCCTCCTCTCTTTCCTGACTTTTCATTAGTTCCTGTGCGTTCCACTTCCTTTTTCCCCATTTATTTTGTCTTTAGGATAGCTTCCTGGATTTACCAATGCTTTTTCCTCATCTTCTTCTCTTATCGGTTTCCCGTAGCCGAAATACTGTTAACATCCACTTTGGTGGAACTTTTTTTTTAATAAGGTTTTGCCTCTTTATTATTTTTTTGTCTTTCGGGAGATTTATATAGCAATTTATCACCCAGTGAGAATAAGTGATTTGCATAGAATTACAGGATGTTGCTCTGCCAAGACTTGAACCTGAATCCTCAGGTCTAGATCCACCAGCTCTGGCCGCTGTACCACATCTTCTAAACTCTTGTGATACTTGTATTTATATGTATTCGTTTTATAATAAGCAGCGGGTGCTCACTTTTTACATTTTAGGGTTGGGGAGGGGACAATTGTACAAAGGAAAAGGATCTGAACCACAGCAGCTCGTCTTGGGCGGATTTCCAGCGGACCCTGGACGCCATGTTCTCATGGGCAGGTGCAGCAGCCCCTTGAAGGGGACATAGCTCTGGTAGCGTTGAAGTTATCGGACTATGCTGTGCTGCTTTAGTGATGCTGTGGTATTCCGATGCTGCTGTTGAGCCATAATATTCTCCATTATTGAATCTTTCATAGATGCTTGTATCTTCCCCGTCGTCATGGTGGGAGTCTCACGGTAACAGATTGACCACAGCAGTATCAAAGAGAAAAAGAACTGCATAGAAAATCCCATAGGGAATCATATTATTTGGTAACCAGACCTCATTATTGTTTGGTCCAAAACTCAGTCAATCAGTCGCCAGCCCTGACATCACACTCCCCAGCAGAGCTATCCTACCTCAGATTTCCAACCGCCTTCGTGTGTGAAGGAGTCTCCCCGAGCCTTGCTCAGTTCTGTTCCTGAGTGAACTTTTGACCTTTCCAACTGACAAGTTTTCTTCTGGATTTAGGGTACTGTGCTCCAGCTAGTATCTTATCGTGGCTGAAAGCTTCAGAAAGAGGCTTTTCAGGCCCTGCAGATCTAGTGGGAAAACTAGGCTTTAATCTGAGGATCTCCACAAAGACTGTATATATTGTCTACATCCCAAGCATGTGGCTAAGGACTGCAAGCACTGCAGGACCTTTTCAGCAAAAACCTTGAGGGATAGAGAGGCACGTCTTCTGTTGTGGCTTCAGAAGAAGAAGGCCACCTCACATTCGGACTCAGGAACAATCCAATAGCCAGGCTTCAAGGAAGTGGAAGTCTTCTGCTTCAGAGGAATAAGTGGATCCTAAAAAGCAAAAATCTAAGGGAAAGAAACATCTTCTCTCCCTCAAACTCCCGTGAAGAAACCCTCAGGGTCAAGGGTAGTGTCTGCAGCTCCGTCAACGAGAACTGTGGTGTCCCCGGTACTAGTTTCTGTGGAAACGTTGACTACACCGTCGACGACAACATCGTCGACGACGACAATCTCGACAAAGACAGCAGCGTCAACGGCAGTGACCAAGCCTACAACGTCGACGAAAGGTTCGAGGATGATTCCGTCGACGGGAAGAACATCATCCTCGTCGACGATTGCAGCGACAACTGCCTCGTCATCGACGACCTCGATGACGACAGTCCCATCTGCAACTATTCCGTCGACGGCAGTAGCTCCCGTCGACGATGGCTTTTAAATCATCGAAGTCTATTCAATCGTCGACGGTCAAGAAATTCACCGATTTACGGGGTGGACAAAAATGTCTCCCCTTCCTCCATCAACTCTACTACAGGAATTGAATGATGAAGCATCTACAGGTGTGGCTTACAGTCCCTCCCAGTTGCAGATTAAGAGTCAGGAGACTGATGAAGAGGAGTGTCAGGAGGTCTAGGAGGTTTACTGCTTTAAAGATCGTCCGGTAGTAGAATCTAGGCGATATGTCTCATTCCAAGAGTCTTATGATTATGAAGAAGAAGAACAGCATACTGAGGAAAGGGAAGAATGCATCTCAATTCCTGTCTCTTTGGTGACTGACTTACGTCACATGATTAACAACTACTATTGTCGTTTTCTCTAGGCTAATGCCCCTGCTGCAAACACTTCAGATACTCCTACCGAAGTGCCAGAAGTTCAACATACTCCTAAAGTACAAAAATTGCGATCTCCTCCAATTGTTACAATACAAGATGATGTCGCGGAGAGTGATGGAGAAGACCAGCCAGAAGAAGGAGAACTTCTTCAAGATACTCCGGTAGGTGTTGAATGGGATGAATATATTTTACCTACAACTCCATCTCCATCTCCTTCACCAGCAAACTCTCCTCTGCAAGACATTGCAGGATTCTATGTCAGGACCGGAGGCTTCAGATTATGCTTTTCTCCCTTTGCTGTTTATTTAACAGAAACACCATGCCATGCCATGCCATGCCATGACTAAAGTCGCTGAGGGTAGAAGGAGGATCGTTAAACTGGCACCAAACACCAGAAGTATGGGCTAACCGGGGCCCAGCAAAGGATTTCAAAATCCGGCACACCAGACAGCAAGAGGCAGCACCCCTCTCAAACGCGCTGACCCTCTTATGACAAGACCGGGCCCAATGCCGCCTCCCTAGCGCGTTCACAGACAAAGGCTGACCATGCCGAAAAAACTGCAAGTGCTGAGAAAAAAATATCGCCCGCAGGCGTCAACAGCGGTAACCCGCTTATACAGACCCACGCGGGGCGTCAAGAATTGGGGCAGTACAACCCTGGCCGGGCGTCACGGTGAGGCGGCAAGGCTCCTGAGGCAACCGTTCTCCCCAGCGCGGCTCCCGTGTGAGGAAAAGACGCGCTGAGGAGAACGAGACGCGACGGCGCCCTCTAGCGGCAACTAAACAAGCCACAACTCCGGGGACAGTCGCGTCAGGGCGAAATGTCCCCGCGACAATAACTGAAAATATACGGGGCTCTGTGAGGGAATAAAACACAGCGTCAAACCCGCATGTCAAAGCCCCACAATCGTGAAAACTCTCACACAGCACGAAAACACAAAACGCTCTTACCACACAAGAACGAGGGGGAGAACAGGGAAAAGGCACTTAACTGGCTGCGAATCAGCAAAGAAAGAGGAAGGGATCACAAGATGGACGCCCTACCTTAACACCGTAGACACTGTGGAAGGACTATGTTTATGGACTGATGGGAGTTGTAGTTTATCCCATGTGTTTTTGATGTTTTTGGATATGTTTTTCCCAGTGTTGGGCTATATGGCATATTCTTTACAAATTATTGCTTTTCTGGCTGCTATGGTTTTTCTGTTAAATAAACAGCGAAGAGAGAAAAGCATAATCCTCGCCTCCGTGTCCTTAATAGAATTGAAACTTACCGTTACTTATGCTAGGCAAATTTCGATTCCATTATATAATGGAAAAAGCTGCTAAAATATTTGAGCTTCCGCTGCCGGTACAGGAAACAGAATGTTTCCTTTATGATTTCAAGGAGGATTCGTGGAAGTCCATAAGATCAATACCAATATTCAGCATATCTGGGACGAAGGTTTAAAGATTCTAAAAACACCAGCCTCTGTGGCGGCTTCGGTACCCAGGATTGAAAAGAAATACCGTGCGCCGGAATCTTCTCCAGCGTGTTTGATTGGACATCCGCGGCAGCTCAGAGACTATCAAAAAATCCAGTCTCGACATCGGTAGCTCCCCCTGACAAAGAAGGAAGAAGAATGAATGGCGCAGGGAAGTGTTTTGCAGTTATGTCAGTGTCTTCCATTAAAGCTGCAAATGCTTTTGTTTTAATTAGTCGTTTGACAGACAGATGTGGTCTGATATAGCGCCACTATTGGCTCACCTCCCTGATGATAAAAAAGAGGAAGCATCAGCTATCTTTCAGGACGGGGCTAGGGCGGCCTCGGAATCCATTGATATCGCCATGGACATTTCTTCAATGGCATTTCGTCAGATGGCGGGAGCTGTGGCTCTCAGAAGGCAAGGATGGCTGAAAGCCACTTCCTTTAGACCGGAAGTGCAGGCAAAAATTGTAGACTTGCCATTAGATGGAGAGAATCTCTTCGGCAAACATATTGACAATGCTCTCCAGGGTATCAAGGCTGACACAGACACAGTGTGGGCGCTGGGGTCTCTTCAACAGGGCAGATTCCAGTCCTTTCGGAGGAGAGGGTCTCTAGAGGCCAATATAACCAAAGGCCTGCATACCAGTACAACAGGTACCAGCCTTACAGTCAGCAGGAGTATCAACAGTATTCTAGTAACCAGCAATACCGTTCCTCAAACCCATATTACCACCAACAATCCAGGGGAAAGAATGCTGCGAGGGGAAAAGCGCAGCAATCCGGTAGACGACAGTGACTTCAAGGCGCCCACCACTTGGTCAGACATCGGCAACGACCATTATCTTTCTCTATTTTCAAAACAGTGGCTGGCCATAACAACGGACAGATGGGTACTGGATGTAATTCATCAAGGCCATACCTTGGAATTTGTGCAGAAGCCTCCAAATCAGCCCCCCATTTACAGACAGCAACAGCATCTCTCAGCTCTCGGAGCAAAAGTGTTATCTCTGATAGAAAAAGGGGCAATAGAGGAAGTTTTGTTTCCTCAGTGAGGGAAAGGCATTTACTGACATTTCTTTCTGATAAAAATGAAGCAAGCATCAAAATGGAGGCAGGTAATGGACCTTAGAGGTCTGAACCAATTCATCAAAAAAATTCGCTTTTGCATGCGCTCTCTTCAAGAAATTCTCATGCTTTTACGGAGAGAAGACTTCATGGCATCCCTGGACCTTTTAGATGCTTATTTCCATATTCCGATCCATATGCATCACAGAAAATATCTGCAGTTTATAGTGGAAGGTCGTCACTACCAATTCAAAGTATTGCCCTTTGGACTAAAAATCGGCTCCAAGGGTCTTTATGCATGGCACCTGTAGCAGCTCACCTGAGGCTACAGGGACACCAAATTTCCCCATATCTGGACGATTGGCTTACAAGGAGGTCCGAATCTCCCTGCAAAGCTGCATTAATCTCTTTCATTGCCTGGGCCTGCGAATCAATTTAGAAAAGTCGTCCCTTGTTCCTTCGCAAACCCTTCAATTCCTAGAAGCTACTCTTCGCACAAGGGAAGCAAAAGCCTATCCATCAGAGGAGCGTACTCAAAAAATCTTACATCTGGCTTCAATCCTGCAGTCAAAAAAGTTCACTTCAGTGAGAGTATTGAAGTCCTTGTTGGGGATGATGTCTTCCTGTATCCCATTGATTCCAAATTGCCGACTGCACATGAGACCTCTACAGGAACTCCTAAACAAACAATGGATACAATCCCAGGGGTCCTTCGATAATCGGGTCACCATTTCTCCTCAAATTCAGGAAGTCCTGTCATGGTGGAAGATCAGAAAACTTCTTGTAACTGGCCTGCTTTTCGAGACCCAACAACCAAGTTAGGTAATGATGTCAGATGCCTCTCTTCAAGGTTGGGGGCGCATCTTCAAGACCTCGAAATGCAGGGTCATTGGTCCGAACAGGAAGCTCAATTGCATATCAACATGTTGAGCTGAAAGTAGTGTTCCTGGGTCTGCAAGCTTTCCTCCCAGGATACACGATTTTACAGTAATGGTCAGAACGGACAGTACAACGACAATGTTCTACCTCTTAAAACAAGGAGGCACAAGATCGAAGCTCCTATCGGCACAGGCAACGGAGATTTGGAAATGGCTACTACTTCACAACACCTCTCTTCAAGTGCAACACATTCCAGGGATAAGCAACACAAGGGCGGATACCCTGAGCAGATCAGTCAGCATTTCTCACGAATGGGAGCTAGCTCATTCTCAACTCTTGAGTGTTTCGTCGGTGGGGCACACCAACGTTGGATCTCTTTGCAAACCAGCACAACTCAAAATGCAAACACTTTGCCAGCAGTATCCCGCAGGCGGGATTATGGGACAATGCGCTACATCTGCGTTGGACGGGAATGTCCGCATATGCATTTCCTCCATTTCCTCTGATATCAAAAGTACTTCGGAAGATGAGGGCAGAGCCATGCCACTTAATTCTGATAGCCCCAGCTTGGCCGAGGCAAGCTTGGTTCTCAGAGCTTCTCCAATTTTCAATAACCCCCAAAATCCAATTTCCGATATCTCAGGATCTGATCTCTATGAACAACGGGCAAATTCTCCACCCACATTTGACATCGCTGAATTTATTGGCATGGAACCTCACGAACATGAATTACAATCCCAGGATATACTTTCTTAATCTTGTGCTATTTCAACAAAAAAGACATATACAGCAAAATGGAAGAGATTTTGCCAGTGGTGTGCATCTCAGACTCAACATCCTTTCACTGCCTCTCCGGAATAAATCATTCCATATCTCTTGCATTTGTCCAAAGCAGGTCTCTCTAATGCATCCTTGAAAGTACACTTGGCAGCAATTTCAAGATATGGAAGGGTTCCCGATTAACCATCGCTTTGGTCACAAAGAGTGATAAAAGAGTTTCTCAAAGGACTTTGTAGAGTGTTTTTTCCCCGATTCAGCATCCTCTGATCCTTTGGCATCTCAATGCGGTGCTATCACAGCTCATTAAACCACCGTTTGAACCGGTGCATAAAGCGGACTTACAGACCATATCTTGGAAGACAGCTTTGCTGTTGGCCCTCACGTCAGCTAGGAGGGTCAGCGAGATTCAAGCTTTCTCGATTGCAGAACCATTTCTTCAGTTTCAGCAGGATAAAGTCATAGTGAGAACGAAAGCAAAATTCATTCCTAAGGTTCCTACAATCTTTCATCTCAATGAACCTGTAGTGATTTTTGGGGAAATCCTACTACAGCAGTGGAGAGAGCCCTACACTCTCTAGATATTAAACGATGTTTGAAGTTCTACATTGACATAACAAAGTCGTTTAGGAAAACAAAGCAGCTCTTTTTAGCCTTTTCAGGGCCAAGGAAAGGCCTAGTGGTATCCAGATCAAGTATCTCAAGATGCATAACATCGGCTAGTCTTACATGCCACAAGAAAGCTGGAAAACCTCCACACTCCAGAGTGCATGCTCATTCCACTAGAAAGATGGCGACTTCAACGGCTCTGTTTGCAGGGGTGTCACTTCCAGACATCTGCAGAGCAGCGACATGGAAAAGCGTACACACCTTCACTGGACACTATTGTCTAGATACTGCATGGAAGGAGGATGCAGCAGTGGGACAAGCAGTTCTTCGGCATTTATTTCAATTAGGTATTTCAAGCTATATGTTTCTTTAACAAAGTATAGATATATATTTAGAGATGTGTATATTGATATGTATATTTATATATAAGTTATGCACTATTTTTGGCCTATTCTGTGAGTACAGTCTTTTCATATTCTTTGCTAGCAAGGACTATTTATTGATGCTGCTTGGTATCCAAAGTTTATATGTTCCAATGTTTAGGAGCAGAGCCCAGAAATATTAGCGTTCTATCCTGGAAACGCAAATGGGTAAGTGTACTGCTCGCTACTCTGATACACGCATGTGAATCTATGAAAGATTCAATACTGGAGAAAAAACTAGTTACTTACCTGTACACTATGGTTCTCCAGTATTATCTTTCATAGATTCACATGCGCCCACCTACCTCCCCGTTTCTCAGGTAGAACATTTTACCTCTGGATATATCCTGTTTCTCACTTCGGACTGGAAATCTGAGGTAAGATAGCTCTGATTGGGAGTGTGATGTCAGGGCTTGCGACTGATTGGCTGAGTTTTGGACCAAACAATAATGAGGTCTGGTTACTAAATAATATGATTCCCTATGGGATTTTCTATGCAGTTTTTAGGTCTCGTGACCTTAAATGCGCGCAAGCGCATTGAGGAACGAGAATTCAAGTGCTCGAAATACTCTTCAAACCAAGGGCTTCGTTCCTTGGCGTTTTCTTGAAGTTCACGTGGCCACAGGCACGCGCTTTTGGGCCATAAACTCTGTTCCCCACAGCCTTGCATTCATTTCTCCTCCCCCTCCCCAGCCAGCTTCCCCCAGGCCGTAGCAGCACTCCTCCCACACTCCCATACTTCAAAGGCTTATCACTTCACACGGCCACAGGCCGTTCAAGTCTTATCACTTCACACGGCCGCAGGCCGTGCAACCAGAGCACTTCAGTTGGTGCGCAGCCCCCCTCCCAGCACTGCCTTGTTACTCTCGGCCAGGCTCCGCATTTCACCCATTGAAATAACTTTAGAGCAGCATAAAAGGGTTTACAAACAAAGTAATGTAACTAAACAGAACATATATTCTTAACTAAATGTGGCATATACATGGATAATATATGGAACGTACGTAAGCATAACATGCCATATGTAGAGTGCAGAGTGCAGATTCAGAGTGCAGTGTGCAGAGTGCAGATTGTGAGTGCAGATTGTGAGTGCAGATTGTGAGTGCAGATTCAGAGTGCAGAGTGCAGATTCAGAGTGCAGATTCAGAGTGCAGATTCAGAGTGCAGAGTGCAGAGTGCAGATTCAGAGTGCAGATTCAGAGTGCAGATTCAGAGTGCAGAGTGCAGATTCAGAGTGCAGATTCAGAGTGCAGAGTGCAGATTCAGAGTGCAGAATGCAGATTCAGAGTGCAGATTCAGAGTGCAGATTCAGAGTGCAGATTCAGAGTGCAGAGTGCAGATTCAGAGTGCAGATTCAGAGTGCAGAGTGCAGATTCAGAGTGCAGATTCAGAGTGCAGATTCAGAGTGCAGATTCAGAGTGCAGAGTGCAGATTCAGAGTGCAGATTCAGAGTGCAGATTCAGAGTGCAGATTCAGAGTGCAGAGTGCAGATTCAGAGTGCAGATTCAGAGTGCAGATTCAGAGTGCAGAGTGCAGAGTGCAGATTCAGAGGGCAGAGTGCAGATTCAGAGTGTAGATTCAGAGTGCAGATTCAGAGTGCAGATTCAGAGTGCAGAGTGCAGATTCAGAGTGTAGATTCAGAGTGCAGATTCAGAGTGCAGATTCAGAGTGCAGATGCAGAGTGCAGATGCAGAGTGCAGAGTGCAGATGCAGAGTGCAGATTCAGAGTGCAGATTCAGAGTGCAGATGCAGAGTGCAGATGCAGATGCAGAGTGCAGATGCAGAGTGCAGATGCAGAGTGCAGATGCAGAGCGCAGATGCAGAGTGCAGATGCAGAGTGCAGATGCAGAGTGCAGATTCAGAGTGCAGATGCAGAGTGCAGATTCAGAGTGCAGAGTGCAGATTCAGAGTGCAGATTCAGAGTGCAGATGCAGAGTGCAGATTCAGAGTGCAGAGTGCAGATTCAGAGTGCAGAGTGCAGATTCAGAGTGCAGATTCAGAGTGCAGAGTGCAGATTCAGAGTGCAGAGTGCAGATTCAGAGTGCAGATTCAGAGTGCAGATTCAGAGTGCAGATTCAGAGTGCAGAGTGCAGATTCAGAGTGCAGATTCAGAGTGCAGATTCAGAGTGCAGATTCAGAGTGCAGATTCAGAGTGCAGATTCAGAGTGCAGAGTGCAGATTCAGAGTGCAGATTCAGAGTGCAGATTCAGAGTGCAGAGTGCAGATTCAGAGTGCAGATTCAGAGTGCAGATTCAGAGTGCAGAGTGCAGATTCAGAGTGCAGATTCAGAGTGCAGAGTGCAGATTCAGAGTGCAGATTCAGAGTGCAGATTCAGAGTGCAGATTCAGAGTGCAGAGTGCAGATTCAGAGTGCAGATTCAGAGTGCAGAGTGCAGATTCAGAGTGCAGATTCAGAGTGCAGAGTGCAGATTCAGAGTGCAGAGTGCAGATTCAGAGTGCAGATTCAGAGTGCAGATTCAGAGTGCAGATTCAGAGTGCAGATGCAGAGTGTAGATTCAGAGTGCAGATTCAGAGTGCAGATTCAGAGTGCAGATGCAGAGTGCAGATTCAGAGTGCAGATTCAGAGTGCAGATTCAGAGTGCAGATTCAGAGTGCAGATTCAGAGTGCAGATTCAGAGTGCAGAGTGCAGATTCAGAGTGCAGAGTGCAGATTCAGAGTGCAGAGTGCAGATTCAGAGTGCAGATTCAGAGTGCAGATTCAGAGTGCAGATTCAGAGTGCAGAGTGCAGATTCAGAGTGCAGATTCAGAGTGCAGATTCAGAGTGCAGAGTGCAGATTCAGAGTGCAGAGTGCAGATTCAGAGTGCAGATTCAGAGTGCAGAGTGCAGATTCAGAGTGCAGATTCAGAGTGCAGATTCAGAGTGCAGATTCAGAGTGCAGATTCAGAGTGCAGATTCAGAGTGCAGAGTGCAGATTCAGAGTGCAGATTCAGAGTGCAGAGTGCAGATTCAGAGTGCAGAGTGCAGATTCAGAGTGCAGATTCAGAGTGCAGAGTGCAGATTCAGAGTGCAGATGCAGAGTTCAGATTCAGAGTGCAGAGTGCAGATTCAGAGTGCAGAGTGCAGATTCAGAGTGCAGATTCAGAGTGCAGAGTGCAGATTCAGAGTGCAGATTCAGAGTGCAGAGTGCAGATTCAGAGTGCAGATTCAGAGTGCAGATTCAGAGTGCAGATTCAGAGTGCAGATTCAGAGTGCAGAGTGCAGATTCTAGAGTGCAGAGTGCAGATTCAGAGTGCAGATTCAGAGTGCAGAGTGCAGATTCAGAGTGCAGATTCAGAGTGCAGAGTGCAGATTCAGAGTGCAGATTCAGAGTGCAGATTCAGAGTGCAGATTCAGAGTGCAGAGTGCAGATTCAGAGTGCAGAGTGCAGATTCAGAGTGCAGATTCAGAGTGCAGAGTGCAGATTCAGAGTGCAGATTCAGAGTGCAGATTCTAGAGTGCAGATTCAGAGTGCAGAGTGCAGATTCAGAGTGCAGATTCAGAGTGCAGAGTGCAGATTCAGAGTGCAGATTCAGAGTGCAGAGTGCAGATTCAGAGTGCAGATTCAGAGTGCAGATTCAGAGTGCAGATTCAGAGTGCAGAGTGCCGATTCAGAGTGCAGATTCAGAGTGCAGATTCAGAGTGCAGAGTGCAGATTCAGAGTGCAGAGTGCAGATTCAGAGTGCAGATTCAGAGTGCAGATTCAGAGTGCAGATTCAGAGTGCAGATTCAGAGTGCAGAGTGCAGATTCAGAGTGCAGATTCAGAGTGCAGAGTGCAGATTCAGAGTGCAGAGTGCAGATTCAGAGTGCAGATTCAGAGTGCAGATTCAGAGTGCAGAGTGCAGATTCAGAGTGCAGATTCAGAGTGCAGATTCAGAGTGCAGATTCGGAGTGCAGAGTGCAGATTCAGAGTGCAGATTCAGAGTGCAGATGCAGAGTGCAGATTCAGAGTGCAGATGCAGAGTGCAGATGCAGAGTGCAGATGCAGAGTGCAGATTCAGAGTGCAGATGCAGAGTGCAGATTCAGAGTGCAGATTCAGAGTGCAGATTCAGAGTGCAGATTCAGAGTGCAGATTCAGAGTGCAGAGTGCAGATTCAGAGTGCAGATTCAGAGTGCAGATTCAGAGTGCAGAGTGCAGAGTGCAGAGTGCAGATTCAGAGTGCAGATTCAGAGTGCAGATTCAGAGTGCAGATTCAGAGTGCAGATTCAGAGTGCAGAGTGCAGATTCAGAGTGCAGATTCAGAGTGCAGAGTGCAGATTCAGAGTGCAGATTCAGAGTGCAGATTCAGAGTGCAGATTCAGAGTGCAGAGTGCCGATTCAGAGTGCAGATTCAGAGTGCAGATTCAGAGTGCAGAGTGCAGATTCAGAGTGCAGAGTGCAGATTCAGAGTGCAGATTCAGAGTGCAGAGTGCAGATTCAGAGTGCAGATTCAGAGTGCAGAGTGCAGATTCAGAGTGCAGAGTGCAGATTCAGAGTGCAGATTCAGAGTGCAGATTCAGAGTGCAGAGTGCAGATTCAGAGTGCAGATTCAGAGTGCAGATTCAGAGTGCAGATTCGGAGTGCAGAGTGCAGATTCAGAGTGCAGATTCAGAGTGCAGATGCAGAGTGCAGATTCAGAGTGCAGATGCAGAGTGCAGATGCAGAGTGCAGATGCAGAGTGCAGATTCAGAGTGCAGATTCAGAGTGCAGAGTGCAGATTCAGAGTGCAGATTCAGAGTGCAGATTCAGAGTGCAGATTCAGAGTGCAGAGTGCAGATTCAGAGTGCAGATTCAGAGTGCAGATTCAGAGTGCAGATTCAGAGTGCAGAGTGCAGATTCAGAGTGCAGATTCAGAGTGCAGATTCAGAGTGCAGATTCAGAGTGCAGATTCTAGAGTGCAGATTCAGAGTGCAGAGTGCAGATTCAGAGTGCAGAGTGCAGATTCAGAGTGCAGATTCAGAGTGCAGATTCAGAGTGCAGAGTGCAGATTCAGAGTGCAGATTCAGAGTGCAGAGTGCAGATTCAGAGTGCAGATTCAGAGTGCAGAGTGCAGATTCAGAGTGCAGATTCAGAGTGCAGAGTGCAGATTCAGAGTGCAGAGTGCAGATTCAGAGTGCAGATTCAGAGTGCAGAGTGCAGATTCAGAGTGCAGATTCAGAGTGCAGATTCAGGGTGCAGATTCAGAGTGCAGAGTGCAGATTCAGAGTGCAGAGTGCAGATTCAGAGTGCAGAGTGCAGATTCAGAGTGCAGATTCTAGAGTGCAGATTCAGAGTGCAGAGTGCAGAGTGCAGATTCAGAGTGCAGATTCAAAGTGCAGATTCAGAGTGCAGAGTGCAGATTCAGAGTGCAGATTTAGAGTGCAGAGTGCAGATTCAGAGTGCAGATTCAGAGTGCAGATTCAGAGTGCAGAGTGCAGATTCAGAGTGCAGATTCAGAGTGCAGGGTGCAGATTCAGAGTGCAGATTCAGAGTGCAGAGTGCAGATTCAGAGTGCAGATTCAGAGTGCAGAGTGCAGATTCAGAGTGCAGATTCAGAGTGCAGAGTGCAGATTCAGAGTGCAGAGTGCAGATTCAGAGTGCAGAGTGCAGATTCAGAGTGCAGATTCAGAGTGCAGAGTGCAGATTCAGAGTGCAGATTCAGAGTGCAGAGTGCACATTTAGAGTGCACATTTAGAGTGCAGATTCAGAGTGAAGAGTGCAGATTCAGAGTGCAGAGTGCAGAGTGCAGATTCAGAGTGCAGATTCAGAGTGCAGAGTGCACATTCAGAGTGCAGAGTGCACATTTAGAGTGCAGATTCAGAGTGCAGATTCAGAGTGAAGAGTGCAGATTTAGAGTACAGAGTGCAGATTTAGAGTGCAGAGTGCACATTTAGAGTGCAGAGTGCACATTTAGAGTGCAGATTCAGAGTGCAGAGTGCAGATTCAGAGTGCAGATTCAGAGTGCAGAGTGCAGATTCAGAGTGCAGAGTGCAGATTCAGAGGGCAGAGTGCAGATTCAGAGTGCAGAGTGCACATTTAGAGTGCAGATTCAGAGTGCAGATTCAGAGTGCAGATTCAGAGTGCAGAGTGCAGATTCAGAGTGCAGATTTAGAGTGCAGAGTGCACATTTACAGTGCAGATTCAGAGTGCAGATTCAGAGTGCAGTTGCAGAGTGCAGTTGCAGAGTGCAGTTGCAGAGTGCAGTTGCAGAGTCCAGTTGCAGAGTGCAGTTGCAGAGTGCAGTTGCAGAGTGCAGTTGCAGAGAGAACTCAGCAGCACCACCACAGCATCACTCAGCACCACTCAGCACCACCACAGCACCACTCAGCACCACCACAGCACCACTCAGCACCACCAAAGCACCACTCAGCACCACCACAGCACCACCACAGCGCAATCCCAGCATCACTCAGCGCAATCCCAGCATCACTCAGCCAATCCCAGCATCACTCAGCGCAATCCCAGCATCACTCCGCGACATCACAGCATCAATCTGTGCAACCATTCAACAACAACTGGTTCAATTATGTTCTCTCAATGTTTCAAGCTTTATTACAAATGTCACAAAAAGATGTTATTTCACTTCTGTTCTTGGATTTTCATCACAATAAAATACACTGAACATAATCTTCACAAACGTTATTTACAAAAGTTTAAGCTATTGCCAATATAAATTACAATCACTTTTATTTAAGTATTAATTATTTAAAAAAATGTAAAGCCGTTGCTATTTGTAATATCAATACATCCAAGTCACGTAAATACAAAACATGTTGCATTACAAATGCTATAGTCGTCACATGTGCGAAAGTTATAACTATTGGCATTGAAAATGACAAAGCTATTAATTTAGCTATTTTCAAAATCAACACATAAATAAAAAAATTGTCATTTACAAGACCAATAGTTCAAACTTTCATAATGCGAGACCTATTGCATTGCAAATGCTTGTTTTCTCTATGATACTGCTGTGATCATTCTGTTACCGTGAGACTCCCACTACGATGACAGGGAAGATACAAGCATGTGAATCTATGAAAGATAATACTGGAGAACCATAGTGTACAGGTAAGTAACTAATTTTTTGCTGTACATCTCTGGAGGGACACTGTACTACTTTTGAGGAGCATGTGGGCTAATGATGCCAAGGTGCTTTGATGGTGATTAAATAACTTCAACTATTGAAGAGTTCATGATTCTAGGCTGCTCTGTTTGCCCTATGGTACTCTGGTGCTGCTGTGGTGCTCTTAAAATGCTGTCGTTTTCTGGAGGCTTACTTCGATGCTATGTAGGTGCTTTAGTATTGCTGGGGTGCTCAGATAGGGTGCTCTTATATTGTTGAAGTTATTTAATGATGCCAGACTGCTCAGGTCAGGCTGTGACACTTTGGTGTTGCTGTGGTGATCTTAAGATGCTGTTATTTTTTGGAGGGGTACTTCGGTGCTATGTAGGTGCTCTAGTGCTACTGAAGTGCTCTGATGCTGATGAGTTGTTATTGTATTTTTGAAGTTATTGAATGATGCTTGGGTGCCCTGGTTTCCTGTTCTTGATGGGGTGCTCTAATTATGGCGATGCTGAGTTACTCTGGAGCTGTTATTGCGCTACTAATACTCTCTAGAGATGTATCTTAGAAGGGGGAACCTATCAGTTCCCATCACCAAATTACTGAGTTCAGTCTCTTTTTTATGGAACTTTTTTATTGTTATCTTCTCCTGGATGTATGCATTTACGATACTTCTGCTAAACCTGTTCACAATGTTTAAGCTCCATCACTGTCAAGATAAGATCTCTTCCCACGGAAAAGACAGACAGATTCTAACTATGCTGGGATGCTTCCTTTGTAGGGTTTGCCTGCACAGAACTTACACTGTGCTTGTGAAATCTATTGTTTTTCATTTAAACTACATCCTGCCCCCTCTCTTTCCTAGCTTTTCATTGGTTCCTGTGTGTGCCACATACTTTTCCTCCATTTCTATTGGCTGTAGCATATTTTCCTACATTTACCAATGTTGTTCCTCGTCTGCTTCTCTTATCAGTTTCCCATAGCCGAAATACTGTTAACATCCGCTTTGGTGAAAGTACCTTTTCATAAAGTTTTGCCTCTTTTTGCTTTTTGTCGTGCAGCAGATTTACGTAGCAACTTGTCACCCGTAGAGATTCAGTGAATTGCACAGAATTCTAGAATATTGAACTGCCAACAGCTCTCGAGTCAGCAGCTCTGCCTGCTGCACCACATCCTCTCCATTCCCTTGTTACTTGTCAAGGAGCTCTTTCCTTCCTCCCTGTTGATGATTGATAAAAACTGCTTTTTAGCCATCACAAAGGCGAAAAAGATGCATTACCAATGCTTGTTTTAATACATCTGCTTCCCTCCCTCTTTACTCATTTTTTTTACCTTTACTGTTTTTCCTAACCCATTTACGTTTGCTCCACCCTATACACACTTCATGTGTCCTTTCCCCTTTACTCCCTTCTATTCTTCTACCTCCCCTTCTCTTTGTATTACCATACATCCTCTACCCTCCAGCTTAATTTTTTCATTTTTATTTTATTACTTCCCCCTTCCCATCTACATTTCAACCTTTTCTCTATACCCTTCCTCAAGCCTTCCTACCTTTCTCTTGATGACATATGCTTTTTCAATTAAAATCTACTATTTTTGTGGAGTAGGTATTTTACTATTGCATTTCTCTAACAGATAGTTTAGTCAGCCTGATTTTGTCAGGCTCACTTTCCTCAAAATGACGTTATACCGATTACAACACTGTTTATCTATGCTGGCCTGACTTCTTCAGGTCCAAAATCAATGCAGCTTTACACCCTACAATTTCCCTCTGCATGTGCACACAGATGAGACCTCTTGTTTCACATCACTTTCCAGTATAACCTAGCCTTCACCAACTCAACCCCTTTTGCACTAGACCACCCGACTTCTACCCTTCTCAAGGTCCTTCATCAGAGTAGTGAATCCTGTCACCCTACCACCTACTCAGTCTTTCTCTCACCACTCTTCCATTCCTGTCCTGTTAGTGCACTCTGCAGCTTTTAACACTGGGGAAAGCTATATTACCTTTGTACGCTTTATCCTACGAGTTAACACTTACACCATTCACTTGGGAAAATTCTTACTTCTCTTGATGTTTGCATTCGAAGTCTTTGCTCTGTCTCAAGGTGTGTTTAGATTCCCTCTTAGTCTTGCACTTCACCACTTCGATAAAGCAAATTATCTCTACATTTAAATTCATTTACCTTGTATTTGCAGTTACGAACAGATGTTTTTCATCATTGCTTCTAAAATGATCTTCATAAGAACTGACAATATCTAACAGTGATTGATAAAGAGAAAGCATTGTTTTAAATAAATCAATTAGCATTTCTTGCTTTTGTTTATTTAAAAATTATTATTTAAAATTAATTAATTATTATTAATTATTAGTATTTTCTTATGCTGATACCCAAATCGTGGTTTCGGTATCTACTGAACCGGATAAAGTGAGCAAAGATTTCAGAATGTGTATGATGAGGATCGTAAACTAGATGCAGAAGAATTGTTTAAAATGTAAATCAGAAAAGACTGAGGTACTGCTATTCGGCATAGATCCCTCATTCTGGAATTCCTCTTGATGGCCACCCAGCCTTGGGCCCCTCCCACTTCCTGTTCAAAAAGCTAGAAATTTAAGGGGCATTTTTGACTCAAATCTCAGCTTCATGGACCATTTTAAGGAGGTTGCATCATCCTGTTTCCTCATGTTAAAAAGGTTTAAGAAATGTTTGCCTTTCCTTTCTAAAGTAGCTCAGGAAAACAGTTATCCTAGCTCCTGTTTTACCTAAATGAGATTACTGTAATGCTCTCTATGTGGGCTCCCAATCACTCCTTCTCAACAAGTTGCGAACCCTCCAAAACACTGTGTAGTAACAGTGCTAAAGAATCTTGCCAAATTCTACACAGCCTCAAAAGCAATTAAAGACCTTCATTGGCTGCCTATTAGGGCAAGGATCAAATTGGAAACTTTATGCTGGGCCCATAAGGCACTACATCAAGTCGGTCATCGCTTTCTTCAGAATGATTTTAAATGATATGTCCCTTCTCGTACCCTGCCTACCATGCCAGGCAGGTTTGTGTACCCAGAATAAAAAGATGTCATTCGGGTAGAAGACGTTTCTCCTATTCCACCGCTAAATGGTGGAATCAGCCTAATCTATTGAAGTTCAGGTAGAGATTAAAAACGTTTTTGTATAGTACCACTGTCTAATAGTTCTTTTAGCTGCTGGCAAAACACTCATTTTTAGGTCTCGGACCGGAAGGCTGGCTTGCCAGCTTCCGGGAAGAGATTTAATGTTTTTGAGATGGGTGCTTGAACCCGCCTCTCTCCTCCACCTCTCCTCCATTGGCTGGCTTCCTAAACGGAGGTCAGCCATTGGAGGAGAAGGGAGTCACTCCAAACAAGCCCCGTCTCTTTCGGATTCGGGGGCGTGTTTTTGGCGTTCTTTCGCCCTGTGACGTCACTCAGAATGCCTAAACACGCCCCCGAATCCAAAAATTTCGGAACCTTGTGGCCGCCATTGTTGGCCAGAACAGCCTTGCTGCCACAGGTAACTTTTCTTCTGCCCCGATTGTTCCGTGATTGTGCCGTTTTTATTCAGCTCCCTCCGAACGTGCAACGCCGGACGACAGCCTAGAGCCGTCCGCACCGAATCAACATCAAGAGCCAAGGTATTGTGCGCTGTGAACGGATGCGCAGCATTTTGCTGTGTCCCCGAGGCTGGTACGCCTCATAGTGCGCTTTGGAAACTTTGCCGCTTACGCCTGTTGGCTGGTACGCCTCCCGCTTCACTGTAGTGCTTCGTGGAACGATTTGCATTCAGTGCGCAATGTACTGTGTTCCCTGGAGGCTGGTACGCCTCCCCGTGCACCTAGAATCTGGTGCCAGCGTACGCCTGTGCATCAGAGGCTGGTACGCCTCCCAGTACGCCTCCTCGTGCGCCTAGAATCGGGTGCCAGCGTACGCCTGCTCATCGGAGGCTGGTATGCCTCGCAATCTACTTGGAGCCTGTGCGCCCCGTACCGCGGCTCTCCTGAGGCTGGTACGCCTCGTACTCCTGAGCTCACCGTGTTCGCGTCGTGCGCCGTCTCATGCAAGATGCGTGAGATTTAGTAGGGCCCCTTCTTTGAAGCCGTACGGAGCGTACGAGAGCGCTACAAAGCCTACCAATCCCAGGGAACTGCTGAGAAACGCACAACCTTACCTTTTAAGAACTTAAGTTGCTTAACAAGAACCCCTTTTTTTGAAAGTATTGACACTGTAACAAGTAACTGGAATCGTTTTTATTTACAAAGTCTGTATGTGGAACTGACCTGCCCGTCAGATTAAGGAGCAGGTACGTTTTGTTTCTCAGCCTCCAAATGTTGTGCATTTGTCTCTGGCAGGACTGGAGTGCATGTGTATGACTGTGTGAATGTCTGTTTGTGTGTGTGTGTGTCCGAGTTCTGATGGACGGGAGTCGAACCGCCGTACGTATGAGCTGCTGGGATGTGATATGTTAAAGGATGGTTTCCCTGAGAGTTTAGTCTGCGGGTGGTAGCCTTTACGGTCGAAGGTGGCATGGCTGTCTCTTGGTATGATCGTGTGGTGGGGCGGGGGGCGTGGAGTGTGCTCTGCAGTGGCTGGAGGGGAGGGGCTGCATTCCTATACACTCAGCTGTGCAGCTGCATTCCAGAACTGCAGGTCGTTAGTTGGGGGGGTACGACGAACGCCCTCAGCCCCCAACCCCTCCCCTCACCCAACGACCCCTTTCCTCATTCAAGAGGCGGCGACGCCCCTGCTCCGTTGCCTCCGACCTCCAGCCCTTTACCCTGTGTTTTGAGCAGACACCCACACCTCTGAAGGACACTCCCTCCTTTCTACCAGGAGACGCCTTGCAGCATTATTGTTCCTTGTTTTATTAATGCTACCGGTAAACCCAAATAGCAAAGAGTGGGATGCCACAAAATCACGGCACCTATAGGTTAAAAAACTTCAAACTCATGAACTAGCGTCCCCATCCCTACCCTCTTATAGCTGCTGACACCTCTGTCCCAGGAATTAATTAAGTTTGCAATCTGTGGTTATGATGATACCAGCTTTTTTATTGGGAAATCAGTAATTAAGTGTGCGGCGCCAATGTGCTTGCAGGCTGTGCTTTTGATACTGACAGCTGCCTGGGAAGCAGACAGCAGGCAAGGGAGGCATGCAGGGGAGATCGAGGCAGCTTTGATAGTGCACACCGGCTGACCTTGGGTACGCTGCTCTCTTCAGGAAAGTCAGAAAAGTCTTCAGGCAGATTTGCCCATCTCCCATCATACACTGGCCTCCCCCCTCTGCTCTGCTTTGATTACTCACAGCGGCTTACCTTACACAGCTCCAGATGAAAGTTGCTTGATGCAGGGGCCTTTAGGGCAATGCAGGCATGCAAAGGAGCACACTGTGTACCCCGTGACGTTTAATTGGGAACTTTTTGCGATATTTACACTATGTCATCATTTGTGCTCATGGTCTGAGCAGTCAACAGCGTGAGTAGTGAGTGCCAAATTGTTTCTTAGACTATCCAGAAACTGTAAAATGTGTGACAAGCATAAACCCTGGCCAAATCACAACTTCACGCTACTGATGCACCACCATATGCCTGTGACCCACGAGCCCCTGAGTAACACTGGTTATCATGAACCACTATGTTCTGCTAATGTTGTGCAATTACCACACAAATCACGTAATGCTATTTTACCAGAACCATGTTGACAGAGATCTGTCAATGCCACATAAACAGTGGTGTGAAAATGCTATGTAATTTACCACCCTCCATATAAATGTACCCAACAGAATGCAGATAGTATTGCCCATGTAAATAATGCCATTTGAATGCCATGTAAATTATGAGGTGCAATATTAGTATTCCAATACATTATAAATAGCTTTATAATAACGTGTGTTAGGGTTATTGTCATGTTAAGAATATGCAATACCGGCATCCATGCCCCATTAAAAAAAAAATGCTGTACAATTCTTAACTTTATAATTGCTCTCTACTTTTTTCTCGCACTCTTTCTTATCTCTCTTTCCCGTCTACCTGCCCCTTCACTGTCTCCCCACCTGCCCTCTTCACTTTTCCTGTCTGCCTTCCATTCCCCTTCCCTCTACAGAATCCTTAAAACTGCTGAAGTTTACTTTGTATGGCATGTATTTTCTTTCCTTATCATTTCTTGGGATCCCTGACAGTGGTTGAGTACAAACTCATAGATAAAGGCACATTTCATGTCTGCAGGGTAGGGTTTCGCCTAAAAAGGTTAGGTTAATCTCAATCTGTGAACCATGATTAGTGAAAACAATGAATAGATCTTTGAGCACTCACCCAGCCCCCTCTTAACATAGTGGTGTAACACAGGCCACCACAGGCCCCGTGGTGCTGCGGCCCGCAAGCTGCAGGGGGCCCACTCAGCACAATACTCTGGCCTGTGAGCTCTGGTGTGCACACAACATAAAAGAAAATTGCTACTAGCTTTTTTTAAACATACTTTTATTGGTTTTATTCATGTAATCATTACAATCGAGCATAGCATTATTATAGGTTTCAGGAATCATCAACATAATACACAGTTGGTCTTCCAATCTTACATTCAGTGACATATGACTTTTCTATTGTACTTGCTATAGTCAAACAGTTTATGTATGTTTAATTATGACCATTTTTATCTATTTTGTGTCTCTACGTCTTCTTGAGGACTCTGTAATAAGATAATCGAAACTGGAACATCATAAACTTCCCCAACGCCCCATTATCCCACCCCCTTTCCCACCAATCGCCTCACTCCTGTACTTATCAACATAGGGTTCCGTTGTGCATATTCCTTTGGGTCATCACGTCTTAAATACTTTTAGAGCTTGATTCCTTATTGGGGAGTGTTGTAGAGGGGGACTGCACCACACTGCATGGACTCAGTGACTCGTAGAAGATGGGACAACACTCATTAGGGCCCTAAATGGTCTGACAGATCTTTAGCCTTCAGTGTTTCCAACATCTGGTCCCAAATCCATGGAAATGGGAGTTTTGCCATCCCTGCGTAATTCCTCTCTTCTAATGATGGAGCTTTCTGCCCCTCCCTATCTGGCCATCTCTTTGTGCCATGTGTGTAATGGGGCGGAAGAGCCGATTTCCACATCATTGTAATAGCTCGTTTCGCTATGTGGATATCCATATCTGCAAATTTATACTGTTTCTCTGTTTTTTCAGGTGAGGATGTAGACCTAGTATACAGCTATCTGCTGTGTCCCAGACAGAAGTGCCTGTCGTATTCTGAATTACATCCCGTACCATTGACCGGTATCCCCTCAACCATGGAAAGTTCCATAACATGTGTAGAATATCAGCATCCACCACCTTACTTCTCGGACAACTGACTTGTGTGTCTGGATATAAACAGTTGAGGCCGTGTGGGGTAAGGTAGACCCTATGAAGAATCATGCATTGGATATATTTAAATTTGGCATTTAGGGACACCTATTTTGGGGAACTCTAGTGCATACGCCCATTCTTTATCCGTCATTTTTTTACTGAGGTCTCTCGCCCACCAAGGAGGCCCCAGCATGCATTCTAACGCCCCTATAGAACCAGTGGGTTAGGTATCGTCCCTCACCAATCTTATAGCTTGCTTGCACCAGGTCATTTGTGGGGGGTTCGTTCCCATTCAGGGACCAGTGTTTCTTTACATAATGAGCAATGGTAGCATGTATCATAAATAATGTGTGGGGAACTCCGTGAGTATGGATGAAGTTGACGTGGTCGGCTAGTGTGCCATCTATGAACAAGGCTCCCACCGTTCCCACCCCCCCTTGTGTCTATTGTACAATCCTATGTTTTGTAATTGGCCCCACTGTAGTAGGTATACCAAGTAATGGAAAATTAGGAGAGTATGGGATTGTTTATTTGGTGTATTTCAATGTACCTTTCCAATATAGGATGGCTGTTTTGAGCAACAAGGCTATTTTAGAGATAGGCAAAAGCAGTCTGTGCTTGCTCCCATACCCCCTGGCTGTGCTTGCTTCCCTGCCCCCTGGCTGTGCTTGCTCCCCTGCTCCCTGGCTGTGCTTGCTTCCCTGCCCCCTGGCTGTTCTTGCTCCCCTGCCCCCTGGCTGTACTTGTTTTCCTGCCCCCTCGCCATGCTTGCTCTCCTGTGTGTGTGTGTGGCTCTGGATGTGTGTGTGTGTGTGGCTCTGGGTGTGTGTGTGTGGCTCTGGGTGTGTGTGGCTCTGGGTGTGTGTGGCTCTGGGTGTGTGTGTGTGTGTGTGGCTCTGGCTGTGTGTGTGTGTGGCTCTGGGTGTGTGTGGCTCTGTGTGTGGCTCTGGGTGTGTGTGTGTGTGTGGCTCTGGGTGTGTGTGTGTGTGGCTCTGGGTGTGTGTTTGTGGCTCTGGGTGTGTGTGTGTGTGTGTGTGGCTCTGGGTGTGTGTGTGTGTGTGGCTCTATGTGTGTGGCTCTGGGTGTGTGTGTGTGTGGCTCTGGGTGTTTGTGTGTGTGGCTCTGGGTGTGTGTGTGTGTGGCTCTGGGTGTGTGTGTGTGTGGCTCTGGGTGTGAGTGTGTGTGTGGCTCTGGGTCTGTGTGTGTGTGTGTGTGGCTCTAGGTGTGTGTGTGTGTGGACCTGGGTGTGTGTGTGTGTGGCTCTGGGTGTGTGTGTGTGTGGCTCTGGGTGTGTGTGTGTGGCTCTGGGTGTGTGTGTGTGTGACTCTGTATGTGTGTGGGTGGCTTTGTGTGTGTGTAAATGCAATAGGTCATGCATTTGCGAGCCATTAACCTATTGGCATTGCAAATGACAATGCCATTTATTTAACAATTAAGCTATTGGCAATGTAAATGACAATGCCATTTATTTAAGATTAAAAAAATAAAAAAAATGTCATAAGCAATGCCAATAGCTCTACCTTTAATAATGCCGAGACCATTGCATTGTAAATGCTTGTTGCTTATCTCATGCTTTCGAATTCAAATGACACTAGCGCCAAAACGCCTCTTAGGTAATCACGTGCTCTATAAAATATATTAACATAACATAAAATGCTTGGGTAAAACCAGTTTGCTTGCGTTTTACAAAGTCACTTGTTCTACATGATCGGTGCAAAATTTTGCATGCCTAACACATCACAAGTGCAGTATAGGCATAGGCAATTTTTCAAGAAAGAAGGAATTGTAAGGAACATTAACTGAAGGGACATATGTAAAAGAAAATTGAGATCCAACAAAACTGTGTCATCCTGTTGTCCTGTCATAAACAATGAGAGCACAGTAAATCTCCTTTCACCCAATTGTCTCAAAGTAACCCTGAAATGTCATTCACTACTAATAATGAAAGTGAAACTTGACTGGGAGGAAGTTCCAGAAAGCCAGAAGGATGCCTCCTTATGTAAACTAGAATGAGGACAGTTCACTGGGATCTAAGAAAAGTATAGGGCTCGTGTGGAGGGGTGATGGCCGGAGGGTAAATGAGAATGGCTAATTAACACTTGCACTGTCATCTCTCACCTTAACATATGCAGGGTGTCAGTCTGGCTAATGTCTGAGCCATCACATGACTAGGGCTTGCCCAACTGGTTCTCATCCATCTTCAGAGGGGACTTGAGCATGAAGCCCTGTTCAAAAAGCTAGAAATTTAAGGGGCGTTTTAACGATTCTGTAGTTTCTGCCTAGGTTGCCACTCTTGATTGCTCTTCCACTTCCTTCTTCATTCCTGGAATATATTTGTTAAGCAGTGGGCAGGATGCCTGCCAGTAAAATATAAATAGACCACTGCTAATTGAACCAGTACCTGTTCTTGCTCTTTTGGCATCCTTTTGCTCATTCTAAACCAGGGGTACTCATAGTACGGCCCGCGGGCCTCCAGCGGCCCGGCAAGCCTTCCTGGGCGGCCCGCGGACCCCGTAGACACCCATGTTTAAAGAAAAAAAATTAAATTGTGTTTGCAAATACCGCCGCAGCAGCGCGGACTCCAGAAACTCTGCTCTGTGGGGGCCGGAGAGGGTGATTTCAGTGATTGTCAGAGGGGAGCTGCAGGGGCGCTAAGAGGCGAAGTTAAGTACAACAAAGCCTCATTAAGATGTAAATGGTCTTTTTAAAGACCTGTGAAGTACTGGGGCGCGGCTGTGTGTGTGCGCTGAGGAAGCTGACCCAGCCCGGGCTGGCACACACACAGGGCGGGGTGACAGAGGTACACCTTCTCAGATCTCTTGCTTCCTTCTTGGGTTCTTCACATTGCACTCATTGCCTCCCCTGCAATGGCATACTGTTCCTCCAACTCGAACCCTCCTTTGCAGGACTCAGCTTAAATAGCACGTTGGGGTATAGGGAAAAAAACTCGGATTGCAGAAGGGGGAATACTTTAGATTCGATTTGGTTGTCACATGCATCTATTCAACAGCAACTCAAACGATATCGGGTGTCCCCCCTTTCAGTTAACGTGCTAACTTGCTATCTGCACACTTGTAGCGCCATATTACACGCCCAACTGTCTTTGTACTGGAATCTCGACCTGCTTGGCTTGGCAGATATTACAGGGTGACGAGGCCATCGTGCAAGGCGCATAGAACAAATCATTCCCACACAGTGGTGACAGTCGGGGAATCCTTTCTCCTAGCTTCAGAGGATTACACTCCTGCGCTGCATTCGTCATTATCCATGCAGCAGGGATAATTTACATTAACTCCAACCTTGAGTCTTCTTTAAAAAAAAACACTTGTTCCTGTGTATTTATAATACAGAAAAATCCCACATGCATTCAGATATGGCATACCCTGGAGTGGAGTGGGCAGAGCATAATGGAACATAAGGCTCAATTGCAGGAAGTATGGCCTCTCACATCCTGTTTATTACAGTTCTGTGCCACGGTGCTCTTACATTTTTGGTGCTATGCAGTACTTTTAAGACCTTCTTGCAGTTTCTCTCGTTCAAATGGGTGTAATGTCTGATATTTATACGTTCCCCTCGTCTTCAGTGCTTGATTATGTTTGCGAGGAAGTGTCACTCAAATTTGTGGAAATGTCACTCATAATTACACTGAAACTATGAAAATGTCACACATATCAATCTGAAACCTTGGCAGCCATGGAGGGTGAGGGAGGGAGAGGGCGATAGAGGGAGAGGGAGGGAGGGTGACAGAGGAAGGGTGACAGAAGGAGGGAGGGTGACAGAGGGAGGGAGGGAGAGGAAGGGAGACAGAGAGAGACACAGAGAGAGGGAGGCGGAGGGAGACAGAGGGAGAGAGACAGAGGGAGGGAGAGAGACAGAGGGAGGGAGAGAGACAGAGGGAGGGAGAGGGAGGGAGAGAGGGAAGGAGAGAGAGAGAGGGAGAGAGAGGGAGGGAGAGAGAGGGAGGGAGAGAGGGAGGGAGAGAGAGAGAGAGAGGGGGGGAGGGAAAGGGATGGGGTGACAGAGGAAGGGTGACAGAGGGAGAGGAAGGGTGACAGAGGGAGAGAGAGGGAGACAGAGGGAGGGAGACAAAGGGAGAGAGACAGAGGGAGGAAGAGAGACAGAGGGAGGAAGAGAGACAGAGGGAGGAAGAGAGACAGAGGGAGGAAGAGGCACAGAGGGAGGGAGAGGCACAGAGGGAGGGAGACAGAGAGAGACAGAGGGAGACAGAGGGAGACGGAGGGGGACGGAGGGGGACGGAGGGGGACGGAGACAGAGGGGGACGGACACAGAGGGGGACGGACACAGAGGGGGACGGAGACTGAGAGAGGCAGCCAGAGGGAGGAGGGCGACAGAAGGAGGAGGGCGACAGAGGGACAGAGGAGGGAGGGACAGAGACAAGAGGGAGACAGAGGGAAGAGGGCAACAGAGGAGGGAGGGAGAGAGAGGGAGAGAGACAGAGGGAGAGAGACAGAGGGAGAGAGACAGAGGGAGAGAGACAGATGGAGAGAGACAGAGGGAGAGAGACAGAGGGAGAGAGACAGAGGGAGAGAGACAGAGGGGGGGGACAGACAGACGGAGGGAGACAGACGGAGGGAGACAGACGGAGGGAGACAGACGGAGGGAGACAGACGGAGGGAGACAGACGGAGGGAGACAGACGGAGGGGGAGAGAGAGAGAAAGATGCATGTATGCTGGGTCTGGTGGCTCAGTGGACGAAGGTGTCTGCTGCAGGGACCTGTGTTCAACCTCATGGTCACAATTTTTTTTTGCTTTAGCCCCGCCCCCTCCCCCTCTGACCCCGCCCCCACCGGTGCGGCCCTCGGCCACAAACCACACTCTAAATTTGGTCCCCAAGAGAAAGTTTGTGAGTACCCATGTTCTAAACCATATCTAGCAGACACACATTGCCATATGGATGACTGGACCTTCTCTCATGATCCCCTTTTTTGGTATACACATACACAGCTTCCCACTGCCCTCGTGGCTGGGCTGGTGCTCGGTAGATGCCTATGTGTTTTAGTAGTTATCACAGTTATTATTGGTGCCTCTATCTCTCACAGTTCCTCACACACCACACCACCAGTCCCTGCCTTCCATAACATGACAACTGCACCTCGGTGATCATAATGCACGACATGAAAAAACTTCCCATATAGGCTCAAAATAAAAAGAACACCCACTCTCGCCACACGGCGTAGCTTGCTTTCCGCTTGTGTAAGCATGTTACCACCACACAGAGGGGTATTACAAATGCTCCAGTACAGCACAATACAGTATGGTCTCTCAAGGTCACACTGACTACATCGAAGCCTGAGAGTGACTATATCAAATCACCCCCTCCATCAACGACCGACCCTACAATAGAAGAAACACTGACATAGGAATGCTGTGGCAAAGTTTCCCCTAATATTGGCAATTGCAAGCGCAAAACGCTGAGACATGCAGATTCTGTATTCCTAATATTTTTTCCTTACTCACCTTTCTTTTTGCTTTATTATTCCCCTTCTGAAATTGTACTTTCTTCCATCGCCAAGTTTTCCTGCGTCTATGTCCTACTCTAAGTGCCGTTACTCCTACTTAGCGCCAGTTATTGCGTGATCCCTACTGCTACTTCTGGCGGTTTAGCTAACTTATCTTTCCTGGGACGTTTACTGTTGTGTTTCGCAAGGAAACATGGCCTCGCGAATCGTAGTACGGAACGTGTTACTGGCTGGGGGTGTCCATCATGAGTTTGAGTTACTTGACAGCTATGCGCAGTGTTCAGTCACCCGTTCCTCCTCCCTCCTCTCTTTCATTTGTTGTTGCTGTAGTGATATTTTATCTTCTCTTACCTCTTACCCTCCTTCTGTCTACCGCTGCTCTCTTCCTGTTTCAGATTGTTCCTGTGATAAGAGATAAGATAATGTGAAAGTGCGGAAACAGAACCTAGGCTAGGGCGGTAGCGTGGCTGAATGGGTAAGAGATTAGAAAACCACAGAATGAGTGGGGGAATACAAAGTAAAGGAAAGGGAAGTTGGGGGATGGGCAAGTTGTGTCACCTCAAATAGAAACAGAAGCCATTTTAAAGTCCATGCAGTGCGCGTTTGGAAGGCATTGTTGTCCAAACAGTAGACTAATTTCCTGTATACTATCCAGGGGTGGCCTGTTCTTGAACAACCGAATCTACTTTTGCAGTACACTGCCCATACCATGCAAAGTCTACCTTGTCTACAGAATAACTTGGAGACATCACATTATTGCCACATAGATTTAACAAGCATTTGCAATGCAATAGGTCTCCCAGTAATTAAGTTTGAGCTTTTGGCATTGCCGAAATATTGCCACACTAATTGCAATAAAAGTCAATAAATTGTAGGCCATAAAATTTTTTATTTATTTTTGTAGCAATGGTGGCATGCTGCACTTTAGATGAATATGTTTAAAAGTAAAGTGTGCCATACTGCGATTGCTGCAACAGACTGAAAGAAAAACCGACAGACACGCATAGATGGGCGGATGAATAGATGTATGGAAGGACAACGGACTGACAAAGACAAATAAATAACATTAAACTTATAGACAGAAGGGAGAGATAACTGGATTGACATATCAATGTACCAAAACATGGACAAAGGACAGCCACTAGACTGATAAATGAGAGAAAGGAATGGGGGGTACAGGAATTGTATAGAGAAGTACACAGAGAGGCATATCTACAGTAAAACATAACTAGGCCCTACCCAGCCCCTGGCTGCCTGGATGCCTGCTGGACTGGGAGGCTGGAGGACTTTTCCTTGCTCTCACAGCTATTATTATTCACACAGCTCTACACAGCTCTGATGATGCACCTCACGCACGGGGCTGACACAGGTATTATTTACACAGCTCTGATGATGCACCTCAGGCACGGGCTCACAGCTGTTATTATTCACACAGCTCTGATGATGCACCTCACACACGGGGCTGATGCAGTTATTATTCACACAGCTCTGATGATGCACCTTAGGCACGGGCTCACAGCTGTTATTATTCACACAGCTCTGATGATGCACCTCTGGCACGGGCTTACAGCTATTATTCACACAGCTCTGATGATGCACCTCAGCACGGGGCTCACAGCTGTTATTATTCACAAAGCTCTGATGATGCACCTCATGCACGGCCTCACAGCGGTTATTATTCACACACAGTGATGACCCCGGGGGCAGCCTGCACCTTCCTACGCTACTGTCTCTGCATGTCACAATAAGTCTGTTAATGGGCAAACTGTCTTGGTTGGCATGACATGAGGAAGTCTGGTAATGGGCAAACTGTCCTGATTGGCATGACATGAGTAGGGAAATTTGAAGGAAAAAAAGGCAAAATTCATTTTCACAACCTCTTCCTTGAACTTTGCCAAGCAAACTATTTTAAAAAGACCCATGAAGACGCCCGCCTGATTTTTCCACTATGTGCTAGCAACATATGGGGGAAAGGCTTAAACGAAGGGCCACAGCTAAAGTGCACTCATTGGATTCAAAACAGAGTTGGTAGGATCCTGGCATCTGACACATTTACACTTCTTAAAACGGCACCAGGGACACAAACATCCAACAATATCCAGTTTGCTGTGAGAATAAGCCATCATTTTCCCTTCGAATATTAAGCAATTTAAATGTTACTGCATGCAAAATGATGGGGGAAAATACATGTACTGTATGCAGCCTATGCAGTAAAATCAGAAACATTGACCGTAGTAATTCCCACTAATTCCCCCACAGTGAGTTATCAGATGCTTTCATTACAAATCCAGATTGCACTTTAACTTCATTTTAAAACATATCAGCACTGCAATATGGTGGCTCGTGAACAGGTAGGTGTACAGTAGGCTTCCAGGAGTTGTGCTTTAAGGGGTAACGTTGGCGCCTCCTGGATCCAGCGGTCACTGGACGGTGATGCGGGCCCTACAGTCATGTCAGAGGCACTGCAGGAGCAGATGGTTATTACATGAGGTCCGGGTAGCTGAGGTGACGAGCATGCCGCCTCTTGTACCACCGCGGCCTGACTCGTCCTCTCAGAGGTCAACCGGGAAGCGGCCGAGCAGTCAAGAAAGACATCAGGTAAAGCTTTTGTTTCCGTTTGTTGTCACAGCAGAAGAAAATAAAGCGGTACACAAAAATATGGCAAATGGAGTCTGAACCTCGGCTACATTCAGTACCCCCTAGTATTGCAGTCATTATGATATTTTCTCTACTCGAGGTGAGCAAGTGGCAGGCACACTGCGCAGGTTTTCTAACTGACCCTACTACAATAACTGACTTTGCTGACATTTGCAGAAACGTTCTTTTGTTTGCAGTGGTGCAGCGTGGACTTTCAATGAGAGGGGTGCACATCGGAGTCCTCGTTTATTATTAACAGTACGATCAGTTTAGGAGGGCAGGAGGGCTTCAGGTTGCAGATATGTATGACTTCCCAGACTTTATTGCTTGATTTTGCTTCCGAAAAAGTATCACTCATAGCCGCTGAAATGTCACTCATAATTACACAAAAATTATGAAAACGTCACACATAGCAATCTGAAACTTTGGCAGTTATGAAGGTCTACGTAGTTAACCACTTTCAACAACACCCCATCTCTCCCAGCTTCACCCCTGTGCATGTTAACGGTGCAGCCTTACCTTGCTGTAGAGCTCAGAGGCAGACATCGCGGCGCCTCGTGCCCCCTCCTTGCAGGGTGCACCGGATGGACGGGACTGGAAGCGTCTAGGCCCGACTCCTCGCAGGTGGGCCTGTCCTGAACCCTAGTAAGGCCTCCCCCGAGCCCGGCTCCCCGCACTTAAGCCCACCCGAGCCCGGCACCCTGCCTGGCCTCGCTTTGGCGCTGCACGTTGCCCGGGCCTGGCCTGGATGCGCCGGTTACCTGCGGGCAATCCGTGATTAACAGGGGCTGCTCGGGGAAACAAGCAGGCGAAATTCATTAACAGGAAAAAACACATGCCCGTCCCAAATAGTGAAGAGCAACGAGACACAAACGTCCACCGGACACGTCACAAGCGGGACCTCCTGCTCAGCGCGCGAAACTGAAAGCACTGTGAGAGCGAGACGACGTGAGCCTGCTCAATAGAGCGCGCGTTCACGTGCGCGTGGCCCGCTCCATTCCCCAGCGGCGGCCAGCTCCTGTCCCCTCTCCTGGGAGCAAGAGTCGCTCACTATAGGTCTCTGGCGAGACCGCGCTTTTCGCGCGGTTCAACGCCAGGAGACCTAAAAAGTAAAACACGACTTTGGCTTGACTTTAGAAAGGGCCACTCCAAGGAATAGCTGCATAATTAGAGTGTGTAGGATTACACCAGCCACCCAACTTGGCAGCCACCAAGAGGTTGCTTGGGCATTTAATCTCAAGTATTCAAATGCTTCCCCATAGACCCTATCAGAAATTTCATTTACCCATCCCGTCAGTCTTATTTATTGGTAAAAATGACCGTTTTGAGAATTTCCTCAGCTCCGTAGGAGGGGCTAGAGTGGGTGGAGGGCTAGGTAGAGGGGTACCTGGATCTTTTAATTTTCCTCTAAACTTCCATGGGCTATATCTAAGTTTCCCCACATACTTGTGAAGATGTTAGCTGCACAGTTACCACCGCGCTGCAGCCCTTATGCACCCCTTCAAAAATAGTCATGACTGCAACAGAACAACAGCCCCAATTCGAACCAAGCACGATGGATAGATTACTTGTGGGTGTTTTTTGTGCAAGCTGCCAAGAACCAAAGGTATGAGGTGGTACAGGGCTGGCACCTGAAAATAGGTAGACTAAATAAGACCACAGCTTCCCGTGCAAATAGGATTCAGATATGGATGAGAGTGTATGAAGGACCACCTCCACCCAAAGGCCCTAGGCTTAACGCCTTGATAAAGGAGCATACTTGGAAGGACGGCTACCCACATCCCTTACATGGTGGATAGCTAACCATACTGTTCTGGTCTGTCCTACCACTATATCTGTGCATCATAGCAGGGCAGCCCTAGGATTGTCAAACTTTGAAATCTTACCTTTTGTCAGCCATAAGGAGTGCAAACAGGTGACTCCATAGTGACCACTGTAGCTAAAGTGGTTCCTCCTGAGTGCGAGAAACTCCCAATATTTTTTTTTTAGCTTTATAAATTAGCGTGTGCCAATGTACAGTAATTTCACAGAAAATCCCCCGTCTTAGGCACAAGTTTCCAACGGGAAACAGCAAAAACAACGCAGCTGTTTTGACGCATATTCTTAACCACACATGCGTTACAACTCATGCATCTTTACCACACATGCCTTTACCACAAATTACTGTGTAAAGGTATATGTGGTAAATGTATGTGTGTGTTAAGGGCGGTGGAGGCTATCAAAATCATTAGAAGAAGCGGAAAGACCCTTCCGCTTCCTCTTTGTGATGTGCGCCGCACCTCAGAAGAGCTGGAGAGGTGACATAAGGGGGATTTAAAATGTTTCGAGGAGTTGCGCAGGGGTCCCCTTTTAGGGCTCAGGGGAGGGGAGGTGTAGTTTTTTGGTCGAACCTAGCGCAGCGCGCTTGCGCTGCTCTGCGAGACTTCATGTAAGGGCTTCAAAAATCTGATCACCGGATTGTGCGTGTGCTTTTATTTTTGTCACAAGCTATTGGCCTTTGCGTGCGTCTTTCTAACAAACACAGCACGCAATTGGGCAAAGGCGGGTGCATGTCCTGCCCATGCCCTAATGCTTGCGGTTACCAGCACAGGCGACATTTGTTTCCAGCTATCCTACCCAGACGCGTGCGCGATAATTGAAAACAGATGGCCTGGGCAGTAGGCGTGTCTGTGTTGATGAGCCAAGAAAACGCCTCTAGCTCTGGCTCACGCACGTGCACCACTCGTTTTGTTTTGCGCGTTGCATGCCCAGCTGAAGCTGTGTCAGATGCCCACTCTCAGGGTGGCAAAAGCAGACCCTGTCTCCTCCTGCTCTACTGGATGTCACGTCACGAGTTCAGATCTGAAGTCAGAGAACCGCAAACTCCCCGCTTCATGTTCCTGAATTCCTATGTTCTCCCTGCAAGGAGGAGGGCTTTCCCCTGCCTGACACCTCTTCAGGGATTCCCAGGACACTTTCACCAGTGCTTACTTGTCAGACAAAGCCTGGCTGCTTCCACAATCCCAGACACAACTAGGAACCAGTAAATTCCCACTCCGGAAAACCTGAAAGGAAATCCTGCAGCAGCACCAAACTGTCCTCCTCAGCCCTAATGACTTCCTTCCCCCCTGCACATGCAAAGCCTGCTCCATCCAGGGGACTGCAGCAGCTGCAGGGTCTTAGCGCCCGCACGCCCACCCACCACCCCAGCCTGTCATTCCAGCCCCGGTCATGTGAACACTCGTGGCGCGTTAGCCCTGAGACAACCCCTCACCCCCACTCCTCCCGGGGAGGGAAAGGTGCTTATCGACGTATTCACGGTCTTTTACGGCCTTACGGAAGAGGAACATCCTTATAATTGAATGATACGGTGCACAAATGTGAACATATTTCCTTTTGCCTACTATCTGCTAAAGGAGCATAGGTGGCAGCTCCTGGCCGACCCCCTCCTCCCCTCCCCAATAGCCTGTTTTTTTCCCACACGGCGATTAGTGCTTTAGGTAACACTGCTTCTAAGCTCTTAAAATTCAGTAGCATCTGTAGGACACTTATTAGTGCAGATACAGGATCACAGGTCCAAAGTGCTATAAATAACGGTACTGCTATGAACCCATCACTCTGAGGCCAGTTCATCGACCTCCGATTGATGAAAGGCGGGGGAGACCTTCAGGAATTCAGACCTGTAAAAGCAGGTTGCTGCAGTGGGAGGTTGGCTTGCTGTGCCGTTTTACTGGCTCGAGTACAGTGAGATTAAGCAAACGTTCCAAGATTACACAAGCATGCCTAGTGGAGGAGGAGGAACAAGGGCTACTAAGGCCTGGTGGTTTCAGATTTATGTTCAGTTTGTGTTGCTCGCACTTCAGCGGTAGCACAATACGTATTTGCTCTCTTTAGACTACCGTTTTTATCAGCATACTGTATAATGATCAGTAGGCCTTTTTACCTATGTCACTGGAGTGAGGTCTATTGGCTCATTCATGAAAAGTTCCTCTTCTGGGTGCTTAACTCAACCTTGGTCTACCTCAAGTTAGTAGTTAGCGCTGTGCAGCTGCCTGTGTGCTGTGTGTATGTGTGCCTGTGAATGGTGCAATACTTAAAAAAATTAAATAAATATTGAACGTTTTTCAGCACAAAAAAAAACCATACATTCCCGTCAATCACAGCACTATACATTGCATTCAGCGCACGTTTCCATCCCATTATTACGTCACATATTGGCAGTTCGCATTACACATCAATTTCATCCTTGGTTGAATGCACTTTGATTGCTCCAGTATTGGAACTTTCATAGATTCACATGCCTGAATCATTCCCCGTCGTGAGTCTTCGGTATATAAAAAAGCAATGCTTAGCAGTATAGCAAACTGAAAAGAGGCCTAGGCCCATTTCCCTTTTGCAACCCATAGCCTTTGTTATGTAAAAAAGGCCCAAACTTTTCCCTGAACCAATCAGAGCTCCTCACCCTCTAGAACACTCCTGAGAGAACCTTTTGCCCCTCAGATTTTCTACTGCACGTTGTGCTAGGGAGTCTCCTTTGAGCTCTGCTCAAACTCTTCAATTCAACTCATTTTGACTGGGATTTAAGGTTCTTTCATTTTCTAGTTTCTTCTTATTTGAAATTCCGCAATGTCTGAGAAGGAAAAGAAAGGATTATTTAGAGCTTGTGCTACCTGCTCTAAAAAAAGACTTTATTTAGATGACCCTCATAAAGACTGCATATACTGCCTATATCCAGACCATCAGGCAGAGAGTTGTAAGGTATGTCGAACCTTTTCAAGTAAAACCTTGAGGGATCGTGAGGGAAGGCTTTTACTTTGGCTCCAGAAGGTTAAAGCCAGGAAGGTGATCCTCTCAAGTGAGGGTAAGGAGGAGTCATCTTCGTCTAAGAGATCTCAAAAAAGAAGCAGATCTCCTCAGGCGTATGCCTCAGGTGAGAGACCTGAGAAGGCCCCAAAAAAGACCACCCCAGGTTCTTCAGGGCGCAGTCCCTCAAAATCTCCTTCAGGTAAACCTAAGGGGAAGAGGGGTTCTGCTTCTGAGGTGAAACAGTTGGAAAAAACTGCCTCAGAGCCTTCAAAATCTCCTACAAGAGTAACAATTACCATCAAAAAGACTTCCTACACCTTCTGAGGAGAAAGTGAAAGGATCTACACTGTCGACGGGATCGTCGACAAGGATGATGTCATTGTCGACAACAAAAGCATCATCATCGTCGACGAAACACAAGGTAAAGACTATGGACAAGACGTCGTCAACACTTTCACCGTCGACGGCGGTATCGACGACGAGTCCATCGTCGACGACGGCGTCTACGACCATGGCTTGATCTACATCGACGACGACGGGAAGAAGGTATCCGGTGCCCGAAACCTCTCAGGAAATCCCGGAGGTTACACCTCGACCTCGGTCTGTACCGGGTACACCAGTGCGAAGAAGCGAGATCTTGCCAGAACCCACTACTAGGTCTCCGCCACCAGCATCTCAACATGACCCAGACACCTCGGATGATGACCACGAGGATGGAGAGATTGCAGAACGTAGTAGAGAATGGGATGACTATCTCATTCCTTCACCTTCAACTCCTACGCCAAAGCCAGTAGATTCTCCACCAGAGGACATTGGTGGTTTTCATAACCTGATGGAAAGAGCCACTAAAAGATTTGCACTTACCATGTCGGAGGATAAAGCAGAATGCTTTCTATATGACTTTAAGGAACCCTATCGAAGATCTGTTCGGTCCTTACCTATTGTAAGTCATATTTGGGAGGAAGGCCTGAAGGTTATGGAAACACCATCTACAGTAACTCCGGTTCTTGCCAGACTGGACAAGAAATATAAGGCGCCTACAGATGCTCCAGCGTGTCTTTTGGGTCATCCCAAACCGGATTCAGTGATTACACAGGCAGCGCAGCAGAAATCAAGGAATCCGTCTGCTCCAATTATGACACCTCCATACAGAGAGGGTAGAAGGCTGGACAACGCAGGAAAGAGGTTTTCCATAGTGTCTGCTCTGAGCTGCCAATGCCCTCGCTATTCTAGGAAGGTACGACAGGCAAATGTGGTGTGACATGTCACCGTACATTAACCAGGTACCAGAACCAGAGAAACAAGAAGCCAGGAAATTTTTCTGGAGGGTGAAAGAACTTCGGCGGAAGTCATAGACTGCGCTATGGATATAGCGACAACGGCGTTTAGGTCTCTAGGAGGAGCAGCAGTTCTGCGCAGACAAGGATGGCTAAGAGCAACGGCTTTTAGGCCCGAAGTTCAGAATAAGATCTTAGACCTCCCCTTCAATGGAGAAGATTTATTCGGTAAACATATCGATGACACTCTGCAAAGTATCAAGAAAGATACGGATACTGCAAAAGCATTGGGAACTCTACAGTACAGGAAAGTTCCTTTTCGTGGCTCTAGAGGGAGAGGGCAATCATCTTATAGAGGAGGATATCAGCAAGGGAGATATTCCTCTTATTCTGCCTCATCTCAGACCTACCGGCAGCAATACACTCAGCGACAATCGGGAGGTTATACAAAGTCAACTCCCTGAGGAAGAGGAGGTCGTCAGGGGAAGGACAACACCTGACGACAATGACAACCTTCATCTTCCGGCTGCATCAACATTCATAAGATCAAGTGTTCCCCTGGGTGGAAAGATAGCTCATTATTTTCAAAATTGGCAAAAGATAACAATGGACCAATGGGTCCTCAACATTATTCGATTCGGCAACACCCTAGAATTTCTACAGACGCCCCCTTGTACACCACTGATGCATCAAAAAGCCAACCATCTGCATCAACTCCTGAAGGAGATTCGGACAATGCTCCGAAAGGGAGCAATAGAACCGGTACCGAATGCCCAAATAAACAAGGGGTTTTACTCCCGATGTTTTCTGGTCAGGAAAAACATACTCCAATGGCGTCCTATTCTGGATCTCAGGTCCCTAAACACCTATCTCAAGAAGCAATCTTTCAGAATGGTATCTCTTCAGGACATCCTTTTGTTATTGAACCCAGGAGATCATATGACCACTTTGGACCTGCAGGATGCGTATTTTCATGTACCTATCCATCCCGCACACAGACAGTACCTTCGGTTCTTGATAGCCGGAAGACATTATCAATTCAAGGTACTGCCATTCGGCCTAAAGTCAGCACCACGAGTGTTCACAAAATGCCTGGCTCCAGTGGCAGCTGTGTTAAGGAAGCAAAAACATCAAATATATCCGTACCTCGACGACTGGTTAGTCAAAGCACCATCGGAAGCACAAGCCAGGGCGTCAACAAAGGCCTGCATAGAATTGTTTGACAAACTGGGTTTGACTCTACACGAAGAAAAATCAAACCTTCAACCAACAAAACTGATCACATTTCTGGGAAAAATTCTGGACACGGACAGCAACAAGGCGTTTCCCTCCGAGAAAAGGCAACTGAGGATCGTATCTCTCTTTCAAAACTTTGTAAAAAGAAAGTATCTTTTAGTGCGCAAGTACAAATCCTTGCTAGGCATGATGTCATCTTGCATTCCCCTCATTCCTCACTGCAGATTAAGAATGCGCCTGCTGCAAGAACAGATCGATCTTCAGTGGCGTCGAGCGGAGGGATCCTTCGACGACACAGTCGAGTTATGGTTAAAGCAGCGACATGATGGACACAAAAAGAAAATGTCTCTCAAGGTCTGTCGTTTCTTTCAAGACCAGCTCCATTAGTGGTGACAACCGATGCATCCCTGGAAGGATGGGGAGCTTTCCTTCAGGACCTTCAAGTCAGCGGTTGGTGGAAGGTACACGAGCAGCAACTACACATAAATCTGCTAGAACTCAGGGCGATCCGCCTCGCATTGCAAGCTTTCCTGCCACGAATACGGGGCTCGCCGGTGTTAGTAAGAATGGACAACACTACGGCGATGCACTACTTAAACAAGCAGGGAGGAACAAGATCACTCTCCCTGTCTCAGGAGGCCCAGAGAATATGGGAATGGGCACTACGGCACAGGATATCACTGACAGCAGAACATCTCCCGGGAGATCAGAACATCAAGGCGGATACTCTCAGCAGACTCAAATCGTCCTGCCACAAGTGGGAGCTGGACCAGGGGATCCTGGACAACATTTTTCAAAGGTGGGGACACCAACAGTAGACCTTTTTGCCACAAGAGAGAACAGGAAATGCCGGTGCTTCGCAAGCTGGCTTCCCCAGAGGGAATCTTGGGGGAATACGTTTTCGAAGGCTTGGTCCGGCGTCTTTGCTTAAGTTTTTCCTCCAATTCCTCTTCTGCCCCGCGTGCTTGTGAAGATCAAAAAAGAACCGTGCAGACTGATCCTGATAGTCCCTTGGTGGCCCAGACAACACTGGTTGACAGAGCTCCTGCTGTTGTCGGAGGACCGTCCAGTTCGTCTTCGACCAATTCCATCGCTTCTGACAATGTCCCCGGGACAAGTGCTCCATCCGGACCCAAAATCCTTGCGATTAGCAGCCTTTCTCCTGAACACTGTAAATTTAGTCACCTGAATATCTCGGATGAATGTAGGAGAATCTTGTCCAAGGCTAGAGCGGATAGTACCAACAAAACCCACAGGATGAAATGGAAGAGGTTCTGTCTATGGTGTCAGAGGCATAACATTCATCCTTTTACTGCAGCACCTCATCAAATTATCCCATACATCTTACTTTTAGCCAAGTCAGGATTGGCTCACGCTTCGATTAAGGTGCATTTAGCTGCATTATCTCGCTACGGGAGGTCTTCCTCAGGCCCGTCCTTATGGTCATCAAGGATCATCAAAAATTTATGAAGGGATTATTCAGGGCCTTTCCTCCAGTAAAGCCTCCACCACCACTCTGGAATCTCAACAGAGTGCTGTCACAATTGATGAAACGACCTTTTGAGCCTGTACACAGGGCGGACCTTAAGTTCCTGTCTTGGAAGGTGGCTCTTCTGATTGCACTAACTACAGCGAGAAGAGTAGGAGAACTGCAGGCTCTCACAATTCACGAGCCTTTCCTACAGTTTCAGGAAGACAAAATGATTCTTAGGACTAACCCAAAGTTTATTCCTAAGGTACCAATTTATTTTCATCTGAATGAGCCATTGATGTTAAAGCGTTTCTTTCCTCAACCAACAACAGCGGCGGAAAGAGTGTTACACTCACTGGACGTTCAAAGATTTCTCAAGTTCTATTTACAGGAAACAAAGGGCTTTCGCAAATCTTCACAGCTCTTCCTCGCTTTCAGCGCACCCAGGAAAGGTTTCCCTTTATCAAAAAGGGGGATTGCCAGGTGGATTTCCAGTGCAATTGTGTACTGTCATCAAGCTGCTGGGAAACCTCTAAATGCACGAGATCGTGCTCATTCCACAAGAGCAGGAGCCACATCCACTGCATTGTTTGGAGGAGTGCCAATCCAGGATATCTGCAGGGCAGCGAACTGGGCATCTACGCACACCTTCAGCAGGCACTACTGCTTGGAAGCAGCCGCAGAGTCGGATGCGGCAGTGGGAGAGGAGATACTGCGAAATATCATCCAGTAACGGTGAGCCTTCTTTCCATCCCTCCATCCTTTTTTCTCTTGTTTTACAAAGTCACATGTCTTGTATTTTACTATGCTTGATTTTCATGATGTATTACATGATGCTGACATGTAAGAGATTAATGTGCTTTGCAATATCACTGCTCGCTATTCTGATTCAGGCATGTGAATCTATGAAAGTACCAATACTGGAGTAAGAAGACAAGTTACTTACCTGTAACTGTAGTTCTCCAGTATTGGAAGCTTTCATAGATTCACATGCACCCACCCTCCTCCCCTGAGAGGCTCACCTTGGATTTAGCACAACAAGTGTTTTATATGCACAAGTGCGCGAAAATCTGAGGGGCAAAAGGTACTCTCAGGAGTGTTCTAGAGGGTGAGGAGCTCTGATTGGTTCAGGGAAAAGTTTGGGCCTTTTTTACATAACAAAGGCTATGGGTTGCAAAAGGGAAATGGGCCTAGGCCTCTTTTCAGTTTGCTATACTGCTAAGCATTGCTTTTTTATATACCGGAGACTCCCGTCTCGACGACGGGGAATGATTCAGGCATGTGCAGAGTCGGATGCGGCGGTGGGAGAGGCGATACTGTGAAATATCATCCAGTAACGGAGAGCCTTCTTTCCATCCCTCTATCCTTTTTTCTCTTGTTTTACAAAGTCACATTTCTTGTATTTTACTATGCTTGATTTTCATGATGTATTACATGATGCTGACATGTAAGAGATTAATGTGCTTTGCAATATCACTGCTCGCTATTCTGATTCAGGCATGTGAATCTATGAAAGTGCCAATACTGGAGTAGGAAAACAAGTTACTTACCTGTAACTGTAGTTCTCCAGTATTGGAAGCTTTCATAGATTCACATGCACCCACCCTCCTCCCCTGAGAGGCTCACCTTGGATTTAGCACGACAAGTGTTTTATATGCACAAGTGCGCGAAAATCTGAGGGGCAAAAGGTACTCTCAGGAGTGTTCTAGAGGGTGAGGAGCTCTGATTGGTTCAGGGAAAAGTTTGGGCTTTTTTTACATAACAAAGGCTATGGGTTGCAAAAGGGAAAGGGCCTAGGCCTCTTTTCAGTTTGCTATACTGCTAAGCCTTGCTTTTTTATATACCGGGGACTCCCGTCTCGACGACGGGGAATGATTCAGGCATGTGAATCTATGAAAGCTTCCAATACTGGAGAACTACAGTTACAGATAAGTAACTACAGATAAGTCTTCTTGGACATTTCCTAAATATTTAACAGCGTGCTGTATATATGCATGGCAAGTATATTCCAACAGCATTTATACCTGATTTGCCGGTGTATACTCCGGTGCGGTGTCCCATTAACACTTGTAGCTTGTTGGTGGAGCAGAATATCCACTCTTAACCCTATGTACTCATGACCCCATACCTTCATGTCTATTTGTGATGGCCCCTGTATCGTCTGATGTGGACAGTAGATAGGTTTTCAGGGGGTCCCATATATCCCTTGGCCTGGATGTCAGTGGGAGTAGTTCTGCATATGTGAGTGATTGTTCTTGCCACAATATCATATCTTGCAGCCAATCTTTGAATTGGGGGGCCCTTCCCCTACCCCATCTACAAGCAACCTTACGTTTTGCTATCCAAATCCCATAACCAAGTATTTCTTATGACCTGTTTCAACTCCATCTATGTAACCTAATACGGCGGTAACTGGGGATATCTGAAGTTATGTATCCACCATCTGTGAGATTGCGTCAAATACTTGTTGCCAGTATATGTGAATTGCTGGGCACTCCCATGCCAGGTGTAAAAAACCAGCCCGCCACTCCCACATCTCTTGCATTTGTCATTGTCCTGTAGATTACATTTGTACAGTTTTTTGGGGGGTGTAGTATAGACGATGTAGACACTTATAGTGAATCAGATAGCTTCTATCTGCTTGCAGCAGAATTACCACTGCTTTTCTGTGACTGTTATGCCAAGTTCGACTTCCCATTCTGAGTGTGACAATGATTTACATGGTTTGATTGCTTTTTGTGTACTGTGGTAAATAAGCGATGTCACATGTCGGCGTGGCTCAATTTGCAGTATCTCATGTAATGGTGGAAGAGCTTGTGGTTTGTGCAGGAATTCAACCTGGACACTCTGTCTGAGTCTTACAAACATGAATAACTCCATTGCTCTGAGCTTAGTCTCTCGAAAGAACTGCTCCTTCATCCGGAATCCCCCTTTTACATATAGATCTCCCCATGTTGTTATTTGGAGTTTTTCCAACACTTGTCTACATGGCCTTTCATAAGTGACCTGTAAGACTGGATGCTACACCAGGGGCAAGCAGGGAGAATAGAGCATCTCCCTTCTTGGGTTGCATGGCAATGAGTCCCGGCAAGGGGGTAGGATCTGTGTATCCCATTTTGACTGCTAAGTGTGGCATAAAAGTAGGCGGATGGAACCACTACATTACATAGTGTGCTTGAGTGCAATAATAGTATAGTTCAAGATCAGGCACCGCAAACCCCCCTTGCAAAAATGGGAGAGTCAATACTTCCCACTTTAATCTTGCTTGTTTGCCCTCCCATACTTGCTGGATCATTTGTGTTCTCAGAGCTGTGAAATATGGTTTCCCTGGATTATACAGGATGTTAGTGACTAGGTAGAGCATTTTGGGTAATATTACCATTTTCACTAGCGAGTTCCACCCCACCATGGACATCGGCATTGCTATCAAGCAAGTAATGGAGTCTGTGACAGGTTTTAGGGTCCTACCATAATTTCTACGCATCAGTTAATTTTTGTCCCTAGTAATCTTAATCCTTAGGTATTTAACCTCCTCGCTACACCATTCTGGGGATAATCCAGTGTGTAAGGTATAACCTTATCGGTCAGGGGGAATATATTTGAATTACTCCAAGTAATTTGTATACCCGAGTATTCCCCAAACTTAGTGATTTCACGTAGGAGTGGATTTAGGTCATCCTATGGGTCTTTAAGATAGAGGGTTATATCATCTGCATAAAGTGATATAAGAAGATGTCAGATGGGGTAGTGCCTGCTCCTTATGGTGCTGTCTCAGTTTTGCCCGAAGCAGCTCTATTGCTAGGGCAAATAGTATCAGAGATAACGGGCAGCCTTGCTTTGTTCCCCTTGTGAGTGCAAATGGAGAGGAGCGAGTACCATTGAGGAGGACAGTGGCTATGGGTTGTCGATACATAAGTTCTATCCATTTGAGGAAGCCTGGGGGCATCCCCATGTACCTTAGGGTCCCGGTGAGATAATCCCATTATACAGAATCAAACGCCTTAGTGGGATCGAGGAACACCGCCACCGCATCTATGTCTGGATCAATGTCCTGCAGGACCGAGAACAGTCAAGTATAAACCCAGACTCATCTGGCAATAGTAGTCGATTCATTAATAAATGTAACCTGTTTGAGAGGGTTTTGGCTAGGATTTTAGTGTCACAATTGATCAACGAGAGTGGGCAATAAGATTCACAGTGTTCGGCTGGTTTGCCAGGCTTGAGCAGAGAGGTTATCATGTTCTCTCTCATAGTTACTGGAAGTATGCTGTCTTCGCTTGCCTCGTAAAATACTTTTTAAAATATTGGGACTAGTTGTGTTACATGAGTTTTATAAAATTTCACTGGCAGTCCATAGGACCCCGGAGCTCGGCCAGACCTCATTTGCATGATGGCTGCAGTGATTTCATCCTTCTCTAGGTCGCTGCAAGGAACTCTCTAGGAGTTTCCTAGCCAGGCCAGAGCGGTATACTCGAAATATGGTGGAAGATTTAAGGGTTGTCCCCTTTGTGCGGTCTATAGGGTTGAATATTATGTTGTGAAGGTATGTAAAAGATCAGTGGTATTTCTGTGAAATGCTCCCTCGGAGTTGTGTGTTTCGGTAACATAATTGGAAAACCTTGGTTGCCTGATATAATCTGCTATGGCTTTCCCTGGCTGGTCATCCTCTCCATAGCTACGCACTCTGTAATATTTACTTCTGAACTTGCATTCTCGTTCCTCTGTGTCATTATATTCCGTTAGCTTGTCCCGTAAGGCGACCTTTGTGGTGCCCCCTACTGAGGTCTTACTCATTTCTTGCTTTAGGGCCTTTATTTTGGTATCTAGCTTACTAATCTGCTTGCGAATATCTCTTAATATGCCCACACCTTTAGTGATGCACTGCCACCTTATGGTGACTTTGAATGCTTCCCATACCGTGGTGATTTTCCGCACCAAATCTATGTTACGCAAATAAAAAACTCCTGTATTTTCTGCCCAATTTCAGCTTTAAATGCAGTGTCTAACAGGGACGTTGACTTTTACTATAAGGCGGCTCACATCCCGGGATGTCTAACGCGCTTTTTACTGGGGAATGGTCAGAATATGTCCTTGCTAGGTGTTCGGTTTGGTCAACCCAATGCCCCATCCCCTTTGAGATTATCCAATAATCGAGCCTGGACCAGGTCAAATGCACTGCAGAGTAATGCGTACCTTCTTTAACGGTGGGGTGTAAGTGTCTCCATGCATCTAATACAGTGTTTCCCAAACTGGGGTCCGCGGACCCCCAGGGGTCCGTGACACATTCCCAGGGGGTCCGTAGGCAACACTTTTAAAAGCTTAAAAACACAGAAAAGTTTCTTGTATAATTAGCAGCTTTCCAGCAACAATAAAAGTGTCAAGATAATGCCAGTGATTAATGTAACTCGTGAGAAGAGTTTTGTTCAGTGGCAGCTTTGACTTAACTAGTGTAGCTGCAGAGGGTTAATGAGCCTACTGCAAAGAATGTGTAACATGCATTTTAAAAAGCAGTATTTTATGTGCATAGGTTCGTGCTTACTGCTTTTGTCCCAGAGATTCTTTTGTTACTGTGCACTTTATAAGTGACAATCGTAATGTAGCAGAGGGACTTATAAACTGTCATCAAAGAGCTGCTTGCAAACTGCATGGTACCAGTTAGTAACTTATGTTTTTTCCCAGTTATTCATTATCCTGATGCTGCTAAAAATATTTATTTTGGTGGAAATACATTTTTAATGTTAAAGTCAGTGCTAGCCACTGTGTTATGTTCTGGATCCCGAGTTTGTGCTTTTCCAGACCGAGCACTCTTTAAACATTTTATATACACACTAATTTACATGTATGATTCAATGTCTCTATATGTATGTGATGTAAAGTGCTCTGACATCCTACAATGGTATGAGAGATGCTATAAAACAAATGAAATACATGTAACAGAGGGGCTATTACTTCAATATAAAATACTATGGGCCAGATGTAAGATCCGTTTTTATATGCGTGAACGGGTTCGCGAACCCGTTTGCGCTTGCAAAAACGTATTGAGCCATGTACATTTGCTATTTCGCGAGTCGCAATTTGTTTGCGACTCGCTAAATAGGTTTTGCAACTTGCTATTTGGAAGGGGCATTCCCTTCCAAATAGCGAGTCTCAAAACCATGTACAAATGTTTGTGGTCGCAAAACACTCACAATTACCACCTACTTAAAGAAGATGTTAATGCATTCGCAAATGGGAAGGGGTCCCCAGGGGACCTCTTCCCCTTTGCAAATGCATGCAAAATAATTTTTTAAGGGCTGGCAGTGGCCCAGGGACCTCTGCCTGCCCTTAGAAAATGAAACGAAAACGTAATTTTCTTTTTTTAAATGCATGGTAAACGGGCTGCATTTTTTTTTATCTGCTTTATTTAAAAGCAGTCCCAGACTTGGTGGCCTGCAGAGCCCTGCAGGCCACCATACCTGGGAGGGCTGGCATTCCCAATGGGCTCGCAAATTGCGAGAGGCTCATTAATATTAATGAACCTCGCAATTTGCGACCCCATTGGGAATCCCAAACAGTGTTACACCCACTGTTGGACATTTCATTTAGCGACTACCAATTTGCCACTCGCAATGTGTCGCCAATTGCGAGGTGCTAAATGAAATGGTTGTACATCTGGCCCCATAATCCTTAGAACTTTGAGTATTTGTTTTGTGTGCACACATGTGTATTTTTTTTCAAATTACTGTTTTAATATTTGAAATTTAACTCATAGAAATTTCTTGGGGGTCCCCGGCTTCCAGTGGTGACTCAATGGGGGTCCTCAGGAGTCAAAAGTTTGGGAACCACTGATCTAATAGATAATTATCTGCAATGATCCCAGCCAACTGTCCCTGTGCAGCAGTGTAATGTTGTGGTGATGGATGGGATCTGTCTAGTGATGGTGTCACTACAGTGTTAAAATCTCCACCCCAGAAGACAAATATCGACCCTATTGAAAGTATTTTACCCCATAAGGTGTCAAAGAAGTGTGGATCACCTATATTGGTACTGTAACAATTTGCACTAGGGACCACAAACGGCCATATGTGATGCAATATCAGCCTTGGGAGTCGAGGAGAGTACCTCCTAGTACAAATGGCGTGTTCTTTTTAATAAGGATCACTACGCCCCTGGCATACGTTTAGTAAGACGAAAAGCATCGATACAATGACCAGTGGGTGGTAAAATTTGGCATTGTGTTAGGGTCTAAATAGGTCTCCTGTAACAGAACGATTTGAACTTGATGCCTATCTAGATATCCCAAGATGTTTCTTCTTTTGCAGGGTTATTTAACCCTTGGACATTCCAGGATAAACAGTGAATTTTGGCTAGTAACCTTGGACCTGTCATTATCTCATAATCCAGATGGATTTGATTCTGCCTATTTTACAATATTGTTCTAAACTGTTAACCTGCACTGAACTAGCAATTTGACAGAAGAATCGGTGATACTGTGGCTGACGTACGTTCCCAACCCCCTGCCACACCTACATTCCCAACTTGTCGGGTATGCATTCCCTACCCACTCTTAACTCTGTCTGCAAACATTTAAAAAAAGGGGTCATCCACCAAAAAAGGGCATAACAAAATGGGGATAAGAAAGAAAAGGAATATAATTATTATAGGGCTATCCTTCTGGAGACTCGCAAGAGGGCACTGCTGGTCCACCTCGAGGGTATGAGGGTGCCCAGGACATAAATTTAGTTTCCCATGTGTCCGATAGTTTGCAGTCGTATGCACAGGTATACCAGAGCCAACGTCGACCCTAGATACTGCGTGCGTTCAGTTTCTGACACAACTCATAATAATAACAACAGAGTATTCACAGCAGGGTGGCAGCATCTGTTAATCCCTGAGCAGCCAGGTCATCCGTCTCATATGCTTCATTGCTGTTGCTTCTTATCCCAGTCACACCTGGTCCGACAGGGTTGAGGGTGAACTGGAACCCCCCTCTGAGGTGAACGTCTGATTATGGTCTTCAGGAAATCTGTAACGTGTTGAGGGTTTGTAAAAAAATGTTGCTTCCCCAAGTATGTTATGCGGAGACAAGCTGGAAAGAGCATGGCTTAGGTGATGTTTGGAGCTTCTTTTTGACCGGTATGAACTTTTTTCGGACCTGTTGGACTGCCATCAGGAATTCCGGGTATATAGCGACGTCAGAGCCCTCAAAGGAGTTTTTTTGCTGTTCTCTTGTGGAGGGTCGTATCATGCTCACGGTAATTCAGCAACCTTGCAATGATCGGCCTCGGGGGAGCTCCAGGTGGGGGCCGGCCAGACAGCAATCGGTGCGCTCTTTCTACTATCAGTATCGTGGAAGGGCACTCTTCTCGAATACTGTCGTGAGTAGGCATTTGACATAGTCCTCCATCATCCAATGTTTGTGGTCTTTAGTACCCCTAGGATTCTTATGTTGTTGCGGTGCGATCTAGATTCTAAGTCCTCATTCTTGGCCGCTATTACCTTTAACAGACGTTCCATGTTGAGCAGTTGGTCTTTCCATCCAGTAGACGTGTCTTCCATTTCGGAGATGCGTTGCTCAGTTTCTTTGATGCGCTCATCATGCTGCTCCAGCTTGTGAGGTTTGTTGTCCATGGGAGCGCCCATAGCGTCCATTTTAGTCTCTATGGAGGTGAGACTGCTTTTCATTGTGAGAAGGAGCTCTTTTTGGTCCTCTGCTGAGGGCTGGCTTCCAGAGTGCAGTCCCTCTGACATTGTCTGCTCAAGGTTGCTATGTGCATGTGTGGTTTTTCGGGCCTCAAACTGTTTGGTTTGTTTTGTTTACCATCAGTCTTTTTAATGCTGCAGTCTCTTCACAGACCTGGTCTGTGGCTATATATTGTGTTTTGGTGTGGATGTCTGTGCTCACCTCAATCGTGCTCCCAGAAGATAAGTTCCAGACCTGGCACTTTTCCCACGAAGCGATAATGGGCCCTTGCTCGCCCAGCACAGATCTTCCCAGGTGATGAGTCCTTCTCCTTCAAATTGGGGGCCTCACTTTAATAGTTTCTGTCCTCAGCATTCAGAATGAACCCGTCAGGCAATCAAAGGCCCAGCTTATCCTACACTGTTGGGAGAGTTCAGGCCTGGTCCGTGTGCCAACTCCTCTCCGTCTAGGTAGCGGTAGACACCGCGGACAGGAAGCACCGGAGCCCCCAGGCCACCAACGCAGACCGCAGCACACATGTATTCTGCACTTTTCGGTCTCTTGTCCCAGTTCACAGGGTGGCTGGGAGCATGACGGGACGCTCTCCCCGTCTCCCAAGCCCGAACAAATTGGCAGCGGTACTCACGGCCTTTGTCGCTCGCCTCGGGTCCCGCCAGCAACGCCGGGGCTCCGCGCAGTCAGCAGCCACGTGGCTCCTACCGGCTCAACTGCATAACCGCGGCGCCCCCCTCTTGTCTTTGGGTCCCCTCCAGCCAGTAGTGGGGGCCCGCGGCGGCATCGCATCGGTTCTTTATATTTCACTGGCTCTTCTCGTCCTGCTGCGAGAACAGTGATATTCACATCCACCCTTGCAGGGTGGCCGCCATCTTGATCGCCCTGCGATCTCCGCCAGGCTCTTAAGTCGCATCCTGTCTCTTCTTGGAGCTCTGGGCCGCCGCATCTTCACTGAAAGTTGGCAGCGGGTGGCGCGCTTCCTTGCCACACGTTTTGTTTGTTAGGTCACAGCCATTAGGGTTAGGATTATATTGTTCATCGGTGCAGCCATCTTGCTTGTGCTCCCTCTGCCCCTGTGAATGGTGCAATACTTGAAAGTCTCTTTGTTCCATTTTGAGAGTGCAAGGGCTGACTGGAGGAGCTTGAGGAAGTAGAGGAATCCCCCCAGGCTGATTTGTGCATTGCTGCATTCCTGTGAGTTTGGTGGGACACCCAACAGAGGGTGGAAGACCTAGGCTAGTCAGTACACTTCAAAGGGGGCTCTTTGAATCTAAAGACAGGTCACTGGAAAGTGGCCTGGAACATCTTAGGAAGTAGATAGACCTGATAAGAGAATCATGGAGAGTGGGACTGGGGCTATTGGGTAACCTTTTGATGCACATATCAGTGTGGCTGCCATCCAAGTGTGAACCTCTAATCACTCCCATGGCTTGTGTTGTGTGTGAGATATTTAATGTGTGTGAAGATGGAGCTGCCCTGAATAGACAAACTCTTTGGTCCCCGTTGGCTCCAGAGTAATCCAAAGCTGCTCACCACTCTGATCTGTCATGCAGGCAGATCAAGCTTTCCCCCACCTGCATTGCCTAGTCTCAACCCTTCAAGGCAGCATCTACCTATCTCGCCCTGTTTGTGGAAGACCAACATCTAAACAAGAAAGCTAGAAATAAATATGAGCACTCTGCCCAGTCTAATATAAATGAATGTAAAAATGCCCTTTTTTTGCTAAGTTACGTTCAGAAAATGGTCGTGGTAGTTCATTTAAGTTAAACATATATGGACAAACAATTCACCACATATGATTCTGAGTCAATTCAACAGAAAAAGTGGAAATTTAATTTCCACGGATGATACATTCATTAAATGCAATTATGAATCAAAGCATTAATGTTACTGCATGTATCTGTTTAAATACGTTCCTGGTGCATAAAATATTCACAGTGCTCACAATGTAATAGAAGAAATGGGTATTTGGGTAATGGGGTGAATTGGTGAGTGAGGGACAGGGTAAAGGTATAGTGTCATAGACACAATCACTGTTATATTACAATAAGACCTTTCCAGCCTGATATAGGTCTAGAGTTCCCATGTATCCATAACACATAGGCACATATTATTTGGATTTTTTATTCCTATAGATTTGGAGGTATGCGGTAGATGGTCTACGTTACGACCCCTGTAGGAAGAGGGTGAGTTATTCCTCGCTATGGGGTCTTCATCAGGACAAGGTAAAGAGCACTTGGGGTAGGAGATTCAATCAATGAATAATCCTATTGGGCCACTCAGTGGTTCCTTAGCATTCAGCTGTAAAAGCGTCATCCGGGGTCATCAATCTCCCGATGTGAGTTGCCAACAGTCAACAGATAGGGTCTCTTTCGTTATTCAGTGACGATCATCACTGAATAACGAGAGTAAAGATAAGTGTTATTTAACCTCTGTAAGTGTAGATTTTTGTAGCCACTCAAGCCACAGTTTCCCTACACTGTATGTTGTTAATATCCCTGGATGTTGTCTCTGGACATATCTTGGATCTGGCCTAGTTACTGTAAACCCTTGTGTCTTGTTCAGGGATCTATCTTGACAGTTATTCGTGTCTGTGGGCCAGATTAACAATTTTTTCCAATCAGGATCAGTTCTGTTTTTAAGTAAAATAGTTTTTACGCCCATCCCTCCTTCTGAAGTGTTTTGACAATCAGGTGTAGGTGTAGGTATGGACGGTTTGTTTAAGTCTTTTATCTTGGCTAGGCCAAGGCAGGATGTCTGTTGAACAGTGTCATTCAAAAACATTATTTGTTCCGGGATAATGCATGCTCAAAATAAAGCTTCTATTCCCTGTACTTGCCAGTCTTTTGAGCCCCAGACAGTTTTTGTTTCTATGTTGTCACTCCAAAAGGCAAAGCCTAATGAAGACAGCTGGCATAAAAGGCTGCTGAATAAATTTGCTTTGTATTTGTTAACATATTTTTCATTCCTGTCTTATTAACATTTTTAAAGTAAAATGTTTCTGGATTAGAGGTATTAAAATCTGAGAAGTAGGGAAATTAATCATAGAATGTTTTTGAGCTATCCTTTGGTGGCGTTGGACAATGTTCCCATCGATTGAAAGTAAAATATTCCTAGGGTTTGCAGATTTGTGCAAGTAATGATGACCATAGTGATTATAACAATACATTTGTGCATAATCTGATGAACCTTCTAAGTATTCATGTGTTGTAAATTTAGCAGACGTCTCTAAATCTGACATCATATTATTAACAGTCTCAAAGTCCCAATCATCAGAAAACGTGCTTTATGAAACAAAGTCGCTCAAGGAAACCTTAAATTGATGTGGAATCTTCAGCAGCTCGGCCGGACCATAAATGTCATAATCAGTTCTATCCCATGCAATACAACTAGGTATTGGAACGGCTGTGATGTTTATTGATGTCAAGTCTCTTTGTTCACGATGAGATGATTTGTGTAGCTTCAGGAGCAAGTTGATGTTCTTACTTGCTGTGTCCATTTTACTATATTTTCCAATTATCAGCATCCCCAAAGTTAATACCATGATTAGCCAAAGTAGGAGAAAAAGTATGCCAAGCACAATCCAAAGTTCAACCCATGATGAAACCATATAAGTTATTTCAAGTTGCTGAAAGAGTTCTGTTACTTGATTTTTAAAAGTTTTATTTGCTGGTGTCGTTTCAGGCTCACTGGGATCCTCAGAAAATGTATCAAAGTTAATGAAATAGCCAGAGGCAGTTCTGTCAATTGTTGGAATTGCATCAGGATTATTTGAAATTACTGGGGCTACCGGATCCTTTGTCATATTAGTGTAGTCTGATGCTACACCATTGTAGATAGGAGTGTCTTGACGAACTGTTATTTGGGTCTCAAGAGGCACAAGTTCCATTGCTTTAATGCTTAGTCCTTTGTTTTGTGCTGCATAGTCTTCAAATGTTATTAGTCTCTCTGTCTGTACCTCTTGAATAGTAGCAAGATTTGGTCTTCTGCTACATCTTTGTAGGCCACTGGGCCTACTACTTATTATCAGCCACATGATGTGGTTTGACCAGGTCGATGGATACAAACCTGTTCTCTTTTCTTCCAGCAAGAGACTGCAGTAACAATGTTCTTCATCCGTGGATTGCTAGTACTGGTACTGGTTTTCTGTAAGAAGGCCCAAATTCCTTCTTATCCGCGATCTTTTCTCTGACTAGATCCCCAATCTTTGGAATCCAGACAGGCCTTGCTGGGACGGGTGGTTCTCCTTCAGTGGTCGTTGGTTTCTGTATTGTGTTCCTTTGACTTCTTCTTTTCTCGTTTAAGTCCTGCAAAACAGCTAAACATTCTTTGATATCAAAGGGTTTTTGTTCCATCACTGAAGTGTGACGATCGAGGTCCTGGACAAGCATTATAGTACCAAAAAGCATTTCATATGGAGTGATTCCACCCAGAGAATTTTTGGGCAGATTGTTAAGACTATGTTTGACCCACCCGTCACCCGAGCCTAGTACCCGAGCTGTTATATATTGCTTTATGTCACGCTTTTTTCTTTCCACAACCGGATGGAATGGACTTGAATACCGCAATGCAACGCCCAAATGAATCTTGAGCATGAATCCACTGCGACCATGATATATTTGTAGTTGCCATCCCTTTGTAAGGGACCACAGTGGTCCGGGCAAACACAAGCTAATGGTTTATCTGAAATTAAAAGGGGCGTCTGCGCCGGGCGTTTGACTGTTGACATCTTCATTTTTTGGCAGATTTTACATGTTAAAATGTAATTTCTTGTCTGTTTCCTCATGCGCGACCACCAGTATCTTTGCTTTAATAATGACTCTGTAGCGGAAACACCTGCACGTGCAGAGGCGAGCCCTTCATGTGCTGCTAAGATTAGTCCTAATCTGTGTTCCATGTTTGGAATTACTCTATCCCCCACTCCAGGGATTTGAGCAAAAGGAACATTATTTACATCAGTTATATATGAGTACTTGAGTGGAAAGCCTTTTGGTAACGTTTTACCGTTGTCTTTTTTGGAAGCGGCGACAGCCTGCATTATTTCGCTGTCTGTTTTTGTTTTTGAACGAGTGATTGCAGCTACGAAGCCGTTTGCACAGCTGCCTTCGCGGCTTCATCAGCCAATGAATTCCCTTCAACGTGAACGCCATCACGCTGATGACCCAGTGTATGGATCACTTGAGTCTTTTGTAGTTCTTTCTGTAATTGAACTACTTGTTCCCAAAGCAACTTATGCTTGATTGTGCCACCTTTTGCATCTTTGAAACCGTTTTGAACCCAGTTCTGCAAGTATTCATTGTAAGACTGGACGCAGTAATACGAATCGCACACTATGAGTGTGGGGAATTCGCGATCAGTATTTTCAAGCGCAATCTTGAAAGCCTGTAGTTCAGCTCGCTGAGCTGTACAGTCTCCGAGAGATTGTGTTTTTGTGACCATTGGTCGAATTTACCATTGCGCCAGCGACCTTTAACAATCGCTCACGCAGCACTACAAGCTTGTTTACCCCCAATTGCGGGTTGTGCTGATCCGTCTGAATAAATTATACATTCGTACTGTTCCAGAGGCAGAATCTCAGTGGGCAGAGAACATTCTTGTTCGTATTGTAGAAATTCTTGAGTTTTCAAGTAGGGGTCAAAAATGTATTCAACGTCTGTTGCAGCAAGAGAGTTAACCCATTGTATCCATCTTGGATATAAAGCCTTTGCATTTGGAATGCTCGCTTTTGTTACCGCCTCTAGGGCAGGTACAGGAGTAACAATCATTATGCGTTTACCCTGTGCAAGGGCTCTCTCTTTTACTACAGCAGTTTGAACCGCTGTCAGAATTTTTTCTGTTGAAGTGAATTTCATTTCAGCTTGTGTGTACAAGTGTGATTTGTAAGCAATTGGTACTTTTTCTCCTTCATCAAAGGTTAAGTACGTGAATTTGCATCTTCCTGGGATTATTCTGATTACAAGGTTGCGTACGTTTACGCGTGTCTGTAAATGTGTTGTTGCTAACATGTCTGTTTGCACTGAACGCAAAATTTCTGTGTGTTTTCTGAGTCCAATTTGTTGTTTTAAAATTAGGTTTGATTAATTAGTAAAGAGGTTTAACCCTATCTGCGTAGTTTAGAATGTATGTTCTGCCGAAATTCAAGAAACCTAGAATTGACTAGGTTTTTCAACGTTTTTGGAGGTAGGAGCAGCGCACACTTTTCTAAAAAGTTGGCTGCCAGGCTTTTGCCTTCACTTGATAACTCGTATCCCAGAAAAAAGAAGTTGAGGTGGGCAATTCTCGATTTCTTAAAGTTGAATTTGTACCCTTCAGAGGCGAATCCAAGTACAATTGTATTCACTCTGTTCAAGTGCCTGTCTAAATCGTCGTCTATAAGATAGATGTCATCGACATAAGATAATGCCTCATCATCATACGTTTGTAGTAACTCTGTTACTCTGGCTGAAAATAACCCCAGACTATTCTTGACTCCCTGGAGGAGACGACAGAAGTGACGCTGTGTCCCCATAATTGTAAAAGCGGTCAAGTTCCTGCTTTTAGGTGCAATGTTTTGACAGAAGAAACAGTTAGAAATATCTAATGTAGTTTTATATTTTTTGCTCACAATGTTATTCATCAGTGCTGCACTGTGTGCGTTTTGAACTGCAAAGGTTTTGCAACAAGAGTTAAAATGTCTGTAGTCCTAACCTAGACGATATGTATTGTCTGGTTTGGAGACAGGAAACAAAGGATTGTTCATTGACGAGGTGCATGTTTCAGTCACCCCTTGGTATTCAAGTTGATATAATATCTCCTTGACCTGTTTTTTAGCTTCTTGCTTAACTGGATACTGCCTCTGTGCAGTTGGTAGGGATTTTAACTGGATTTTGTGGTGAGGAGAATCCTCATCCCATCCCACATGATTTTTATATAATGCTGGAGCCTGGGCTACAGCCCATTTTCTGTCATAGGTGTATTTTAAATGAATTGGAATATGATTAGAGAAGGCTGGCATAATGATGTCTTCGCCATGTGGGCACTCCCTGACACATTTTGGTGGCCAGTCTTTTTCAGCTAGAAGAATGTCATAACCCTTAGAGAGCTTCTCCCAAAAGAGTGCTCTTATTTTCCTAGTTATGTCACCCTCCATCTGGAGAGTTACTTCATATAACTTATGGGGTACACTAACTCTGGCATCAGCTGTTTCAACTTGAATGTACTCATTCACGTCCACTGTCTCCAGATGATCCTTCAAGATCCTCCGAGCTATGGTGACCTCTGCTGCGCTATCCAGCATTGTCTGGGCCCACTCCCCGTTCTTGAGTTGTGTCCTCAAGATCCTCGGCATGTCTGATTTTTAGACCTGCTACCTTCTTTTTGGTGAATTGAGCTTTATTATTTTGTGGAACTTATTGATCGTCTTTGGACTTCATGCGTTCTTCCTTTTGTTCTGACCGTCCTCTTCTTTCCGATTACTGTGAGGAAGTCTGAAAGGTACGAGAGGAATGTGTATCAGTATCTTGATATCTATCAGGTTTTCTCAAATTATCCCTGTTCCTGAGATTATACCTCGTTTCAGAGGGCTCCTTTTGAGGAGACCTACCTCTGGACTGAGAACGCTTCTCATTAGAAGTTTGTTTAGTATTTTCCCACTTCTTTTTAGGAGTAGTGAGAGTGTTTTTAATAAAGACCTTTTCAGGATTTTCTGTTAGTTGGGGTTTAACTGGTTTCCCACCCAAACTATCTCTTCCTAGTTCTTCATAGGATTTTTCTAATATTCTGGCCAGTTCATATGGTTGCTCAGTTATATCTATTTCCCTTATTTTTTGGCGGATCACCACGGATGCTGCTTCACCTTTGATATTAGCTAATATTATAGCTGAGACCTGTTTGAAATCTTTCTGTAATTTCATACCCAGATTTAAAGCAGGCTCTGCCCTGTATTCATTTTGAATCTGTTTCAGGACGCCTGGTATCACCGCCATAGACGGAACACCATGTGTTTTTGTGTAGATTGCAGCAAAGACTGTACCCCAAATGTCGCAGTCCTCCAGGTGTGGTGCGATCCCCATTGGTAAACAGATTGTTAAAATTCTGTGTTTCTTATGCGGTGTATTATCAGGAAATACTGCCTCGATTTGAGTAATTTTTTGAGCGATCCAGAATGGAATTTATTCCCTTTTTGTGGCCAATTTACCAATGACTGATTGTATAGTCTGTGGTGTAATTTTATTTGTGTTCCCCTGGTGAGGGGTTTGCTGTGGAATCCTTATAGGAGGTTGGACTGTTAGAGTCCGCATGACATATTGAACCAATTGTCTATGTATTTTTATTAGTTGTTTTAGTTGAACTAATAGTTCTTCACTTGACATTTCTTCAATGTCAGGATGTGGTGTATAGCTGGCTAGTAATTTACCATGTTGCTCCTGGTTTACCTAGTGGACCGAGCCTGGTAATGTGATTTTGATGTTGTAGGGCGCCTTTAAACCAGAGTTGATGCTCTTGGTAAATTAGTGGAATTTCAATGTCCTAGAAAGGAATGTATTCAGTTGGATTATCCTCTACTTTGTAGAAGTGAAACACATGCGATACTGCATTTGCTTCAGGGAAGACTATCCATGAATAGAATACCTCTGTCTGCCGATATTCGTGTGCCTCTATGACAAAAATTACCCTACCAGCAGGGGTGGTGAATTCATATCGCCCGACGCCCGAGACATGTTGATTTCTGTCAGGGGCAAGAAGATTTAATGTCTATTTTGTCCTACGGACAACTAGACATTAAATCAAAATAAACGGGGATGTCCCTACTTGGCCCCGCACCTACAGCTATTGGCTCCGTGAGTGGCCCGTGGTTTTCTTTCAGATGCTACAACCAGTAGCAGAAGAGAAGTTGCATCTGTAGGCAAGCATAGCTCTTATGTATTACAAGTGCGCACAAGAACAATGGTCTGTCTAAGACTGCTTCACAAGTCACTCTCACTTGATTTAATAATGCCGTAGTATGCGTGATGGCACGGGATGCAGATCACAGAACGTACAATTTATTTTCCTTGCAGTTGGGATTTTAAAAACACGCTTTAGTGTTTTCCTAGCAGCTAATGTCTGCATGACTAATGTTGAAAAGTGGACACTTTTGCTCTGCAAGCACTAAAAGCAGGGGAAAGTGGTGGTGGAAAGAGGATAACACCATGATGAGCAAGGAAAGGGGTCGTTGAGAGCGTACTGTCTGCATGTTTCTAATTGCCACAATTCTACAAGAAGAAACTCCATAGTAAAGCTAGTTTAACTTGTGTTACGTTCTACGAAGAATGCAATATAAAATGAGCTGAGGCACGGTAAATCCTTTTTTCCATCTGTTTTGTTGTCTGTTTTCTCTTTTTCCTTTGGTGCAGTTGTCCAAACAAATCTGAAGTGTGGTGACGATTTCTTTGCAGGACAGTGAGTTTGTATTTACAAGGCGTATCTATTGGTGTGCCCAGAAGCAGTCCTGCATGGGTAGCACTGGAGGGCAGTCTCATCTGGCGTGTGGGGTCCCGTTTGGGTCAGATTCTCTCCTGTTCTGACCTTGGCGGCTCTGCTGGGGTGGGAGCAGTCGGCTGAGGCTATGCTAAAGAGGGCAGTGGGGTTGGTTGGTGCTTTAAGTGTCAAGAGACCTTGGCCGCCGGGAGGGCATAGACCTTGTCATTCAGGTGCTGAAAGGTGAGCTTGTGTTCGGGAGAGGCGCTGGCAAGTTTTCAGTGGGTTTAGGCGTTACAGTTTCATTTTTTCAGGGTTTTTAAATGTGCGAAATTTATAGAGTTATGCTTTTGGCTCTTTTAGTGACACACTTAGCCCATCATTTTGAAGGCCTTCTGTGTGATGCTGTGCTCAAGGCTGCCGATTTTTCATTGCCTATGCGTGGCATTTCTGTGTGCTTATGAGTGACATTCTACTGTCAAATGTTGGACAGCTCGCTCGAGTGACATTTTATTGTAAGTAAACCGAATAACGAAAACATGCAAAGAAATGCATATCAGAGATTACCCCTTTTGAGCAATGTGAACTGCTACAAACCCCCTGAATTGGACGATCTAGCCTACTGAGCATATTTTGAAAAGAAAAAAAGTAAGGAAAATTAGGCTGTCTGATTGAGAAACCAATACAGAATATTGGGATTGAATATAGTCTACAAATAACCAATATATGAATGTTTGATTTAATTCTCAAAAATAATTTGCCATGTTAAGGGTGAGGGCTGCATATTCTTTTCAGATCTAATTAGTATGTATCTTCAATGGTCTGAAAGAGTACTTTAAAAAAAGAAGCAGTAATGTTTAATATAGTATTGCAACCTACCTTCTTGCCATTTCTAAGCACTAACAAAAAAACACATAGCTGCACTCTAAAAGAGAATCATTGCTCGAAACTGCATCATTTAATAATATATTATGCATTAGAGTAAAATCAACATACTTTCAAGTCAACACAAGTAATTTTCCCAACAGTAATACTGTCTCAATTTTTCTCCATGCTCGCTGGAAAATGAACCACAAAGCTAGCAGTGAGACCTTTCCATAAAATCCCACCACATTAGGTGGAATTTTCTTCCCACTTCCCTGGACACAGATTTTGTTCGATCTTTAAAATGAGCAAATACTTGGGCACGTCCATGATGAGAATGGACTGTGGAAAGATTTGTGAATACTCCCAAATGCATTATTCTGTGGGTGTGCACAAACTTAAAGTCCCAGGGCTTTCCGACCCTGAAGCACCCTCTTCTCAGACCTCAGAAAATATATATTCACAAGAAAAGGTAGGTGTAAGTGAATCTTTTACAAGTGCACTTCTACACTTTGAGCCTAACAAACTGAAACGCTGTGCTAGTTGCGAACCTAAGTTGAAATAAGCATTAGCAAACAAGAGATCCTAAACAGCCAAAGAGGCTAGGGGTGTCCAACATGTGCCAAGGAGGGCCACCCCATAATAGATTTTCACGATTATCACATAAAATAAACAAATAACATTTCAATCTCATTGAAACTAATTTGAATAGTCCGTGGTAATTTGAAAGTCTGGCCATGGATTCTGACCTACCCTCATGGACCTATACTGGACATCATTGCCACCTAATCTTAAACTTCCTTGCAAACTTTCCCCTTCTGCAAGATACATTTGTATTTCATATCAATTTGTATTATATCCTTCCTTAGAATAGAAAACAAGTGGATTCTTTCAGCCTCTTCTGGAAAACCATGGATATATTTGCGGGCAGTATCTCTGCTCCAGTCTGGGCCAAGTTAGGCCCATGTGATGCTAACATTTACGGTGAGGCACTGCCTGTCAATAGGAAGTGCTTGGGTCTATTTATAGGGGGTGTATTTATGTCTGCGCAGGGGGGTATGTCTCTAGGGGAGTGGTCCTGCATGGGGTTGAGTGTCTGTCCATTAAGTGTTGTATGAGTCTATGCATCTATAGTGTAGCTATGTGACTGCAGTGGCGTTGTTTGAGTGTGTGGAGTGGGTGTGTTTGTCTGTCCCGTGAGTGTCTTTGCAGTTGGGTTGTGTGTATGTGCAGTTAGTATGTCAGTATGGCAAGATGAAAGGGGAAGAACCAATTAGGCTGGAAGCTGGACAGACGTTTCGTGGCAGACAACACCTCCCCAACTGCACAGAATTTCTCATCCATTTATATTTTTACTGCAACCCTGAGGTACTCCGCCTTATTTTTGACCGAATAGCATGCTACCCGAATATTATTTACAAAATATTGAGGGTCAAAATTTGGTTAGTTAAGATTTACTATTTTTAACTACAGACTCTATATTTTGGTCCTCAGTATTTTGGAAGCATGATGTTTCTGTAGTAGATATTTCCACATACAACCAACATGGATGGATGTGCAAATATGCTACAACTTGCGTTTTGGACCAATATAACCAAACTACCATACCTGACCAAAACTCAGGTATGGTATTCAAGATCCTTTCAAGATTATACGGAGGAAGCTTTTCACAACTTCAAAGAATGTCTTAGAGCAGTCGCAACTTGGATGGATGCAAATCGTTTACAACAACATTCTGACAAAATAAATGTTTTGGTTTTTACCAAAATGAACCCCGCCACCTTCGATCGGGTGGTGGCCTGCCAAACACCTGCCCTAATCATACCACGTCTTCTAAAAATGTGTGCATAATCTTTGACTCCACCCTCACTTTTACGTCGGAAATTAAACATATTTCGTCTGTCTGCCTTATGAAGATGAAAATTATCAAGAAGTTTCTTGATCTGGTTCCTGAAGAGACTAGGTGAACAGTAGTTCATTCTTTAATAAAGTCCCATCTGGACTACTTTAACAGTCTCTACCTTGGTCTTCCTTCATATTTGATAAACAGGTTTCAGCTAATTCGAAATGCAGCGGCAGAACTAATTAGGAGAGTGCTGAGGCGCCATCATATCTCTCCATTTTTGAGACATCTACACTGGCTTCCAGTGGAATTTCGTATCAACTTCAAAGCTCTTATCATGGTGAGGCCCCATGTTATCTGCTGAATAGACTCTGTATACTCAAAAGAGGGCACTTGGATCCAACAATAGTCCCCTTCAGCAGATTCCAAAATTTCTGAAGTCTCGTCGTTGCAGCAACCCCATCACCATATGCACTGCAAGATTATGGACAGTCTTCCTTTTCAGTTATGGTTAATTGACTTTGTCAGCCTACAAAAGGCAACTTAAAAACTTGGCGATTTGACTCTGTTTAGTTTCTTGTTACTTTGGCCTCTCTTTACTGTCTGCTAAAGCACTGGGACGCTACCTTCGATGCAGCTGTGCACTTTAACAAGTGTCATTTGATTAATTTATTGAAGATCATTTATTGTTGCCTTTCAGTACTTAAGGAGAATATCGCTTTCTCAGCAATAAAGTTAAGATTTCCTTCAACATTTTTACAAATCCTTTACATTACTGGTCAGTTTTATTAACACAAAAATCCATTAATGATTGTGACATCACACATAATTGATTTGGGAATAGGTGGGACAAGTTGATTGTCTTACAGGACAGGTAGATTTATGTTGCATTTTGTCCCATGGACAAGTAGATTATTTAGAAATTTCCACACCCCTGCCTACCACCTCTTGATGATAGGCCATTTGTTATAAGCTTTATAGTATGGGTTTGTCTTCAATTTGTATATTTTTATGTATTAAAAAAAACAACAATGGGAGAGGTAGGGAGAGTCAAGAAGGCTTCTCTCAATCCCCGGTTCAATGTAGATAAACAAAAAGAGAGAGGCCAGATCAATCTCAAATAATGCCACAAGATTGGAGCGAGATAACTGAGGATCACACACTCACTTAGGGTGAAAAGGAAAGCCCTCACACACCGACCTAGTCAGTGTCATGCTTCATCATCGGGCCCCACCAAAGAGGCCGAGTGCCTCTTTGGTGTGCTACAACGCCAGAAAGACTGCGGAGCTGGTTGTGTGAAGGAGGACGTGTTGTGAGGGTGAGTTAAATTAAAAGTGTCTAAATGAGTATCAAAAAAAATTATTTATTAAATGATCCCTAAGACACAATTTAACAGGTATTATGTGTCTGAATTTAGTTGCCAAGGATTAGGAATGGTAAAATTCAGATAAATACAGTGGATAAATTCGTCAGTCAACATGTTTCTGCCATTTTGGAGGTTTAAATTTACCAAGGCATTCTTCAGGACTATACCCCGGCGGTATGGACTCTCTAATCGTCCACCCTAACCAAGGGACGTGAAAGTGAAAAAAAGGAAAGGTGAAAAAAGTGCATAAAAAGGGAGAGCGAATGCTCGATCCCAAAAAAACTCCAAATTCGGGAGTATTTCTGCACCTGTAAAGTGAAAGTACACATACAAACACAAACACAAACATACAATAATTAATAAATGCCATTGCGTTTGGTTGTCGTGCTCCTTAAAGTGTGGCAAAATTCACGTGTCCAAAGTAACAAGTAGGTTTAACACCATCCGCATAACCCTGAAGGGATGATATCGGTAACTCTGGGACGTGGGGTGATAAGGTGTTTTAAAATACACTTAATTGGAAAGAAAACAAGTTAAAAGCACACTCTATGTACTCCTTCTGAAGGGATCAATTGACCAAAAGGTCGGTGACCCCCTAGTTTGGTAATAACATACATAATTCTCACTTTAAAATATGGCGCTACTTGCACCATGGGTCTCGGGAGGGGGGTTGGAGCGAAATTGGCACATCCTATAAATGAAAAAGAGGTATTAGCCATTCGGTCCCGAAATACGGGCAGTACTTAGCTCTGTATCCAGGCCGATAAGCGTTCAGGAGCACTCACGCCCTCGTTGCTCGCAGCCCGCTTAGACACCTAGGATCTCCCTCGCGACCGGACCCCGTCGATGGAGAGCGGGGCCGGTGAGTGGGTATTAGAGCGAGGGCGCAGGGCGTTGCGTTCTTCCTGGTGGGCGTGCCCGACCAGGAAGAGGCCAGGAGCGCGCCCACCCCCCGTCGCAAGGAGGCCTGACACGCACTGGACTGGGAAGGGCGTCGCGTCAGTGGGATTGAATCCGGGTTCTTATCTTTTTCAGCCAGGAGTACCTCTCTAGGTTGGTTTCTGGCTCTTTTTAGGCCCTTATTCAAAATTGGAGCTGGGTAACCCCTGTCTTTCAATTTCTCCGTAAGAATGGTTGACTGTTCCTTGAAATCAGAGAGGGCACTACAGTTTCTTCTAAGTCTCAAATATTGCCCATAGGGGAGATTCTCTTTAAGAGGGCGAGGGTGAAAACTTCTGAAGTCAAGAAGATTGTTTTTAGCTGTGGGCTTATGGTGGGTCTTGGTCGTGAGCCCAGTACCAACAGCAGAGATGACCACATCAAGGAAGACAATGTCTGTTTTGCTAGTGGTGTGTGTGAATCTCAGGTTATGATCTAGCGTGTTGATCCAGATCAGGAATGTGTCCAGTTCACCATCACTACCTGTCCAAAGAAGCAGAATGTCATCAATATAACGCTTCCAAAGAAGCATGTGAGTTGAAAACGCTGCAGTGGGGGGTAATATGAATTTGGCCTCAAAATCCGCAACGTATAATCCTGCCACGCTGGGAGCAAAGACACTACCCATCGAGGTCCCTGAGCATTGAAGGTACAGCCTGTCTTTGAAAGAGAAAAAATTCTCTTTGAGGGCTATGGTGGCACATTCAATGATGAAGGTTTTTGGTGTCTGATAGTTCCATTCAATGGAATCTAGAGATTTCCTCAGGACATTGATGGTATCGTCCTGAGGAATACTCGTGTAAAGGCTTTCTACATCGAGGGTCACTAGGGTAACTGAATTCTCAGTGAACGTTATTTCTGATAAAAGTTGTAAGAGGCTCTTGGTGTCTTTGAGGTACGTGGGAGTGGATTGTACCAGAGGTTTCAAAAAATAGTCACAAAATTGTGACAAGGGCTCCAGAAGTGAACCGATCCCTGACACGATGGGGCGACCTGGTGGCGGCAATCGATTCTTGTGCATCTTGGGCAGGGTGTAAAAGTATGGAATCACCTTGCTTGGATTGTTTAGGAAGTCTGCTTCGTTTTTAGACAGATGTTCGCATTCCTCAGCATGGCGGACCAGGTTTGTGATCCTTCTGGTGAGATCTGCTGTAGGATCGATAGTAAGTGGGGTGTAGTTTCTGGTGTCCCCCAGCAGGTCATTACAGGTTTTTTCGTAGTCACCGGTATTCTGGATAACTATCCCTCCGCCCTTGTCTGCCGGCTTTATGGTTATAGAGGTATCATTCTGTAATGTCCGTAGCGCTTGATGTTCGGCTGTGCTAAAGTTACCAAAGGTCTTAGGAGTTTGATGTATCTCCAGATCCTTAGATACGGCCTGCTCAAAGGCGGTGATAGCTGCCGGGACAGTGTGGTTAGGAGGGGTGAAAGTGGAACTTAGTCTGAGTCCCGTATCTCCTTTCCTGGCAGCCTCGTTTGGGTCTGTCTTACCTTCAAAAAATGCCTTGAGTTTAAGTTTTCGAAAAAAGCTCGCAAGTTCACAATGTACTGACCTCATTAGTCGCCCTCTCTTAAACATTGGCTATATACAGCATTGCTAACTGTTTGTTGACATGTGATCATCTAGCGCCGGTATTCCAATTGAATACTGCCCATTAAACACGGTGTAATTATTTTTCCCCACCGACCCGGGCCGGTGCGTTCCAAGCCTCCTATGTAGATGGGGGGCGGGCGCGTTCCTGGCCTCTCTTTCGCGTGACACGCCCACCAGGAAGGACGCGACGCCCTTCCCAGTCCAGTGCGTGTCAGGCCTCCTTGCGACGGGGGGTGGGCGCGCTCCTGGCCTCTTCCTGGTCGGGCACGCCCACCAGGAAGAACGCAACGCCCTGCGCCCTCGCTCTAATACCCACTCACCGGCCCCGCTCTCCATCGACGGGGTCCGGTCGCGAGGTAGATCCTAGGTGTCTAAGCGGGCTGCGAGCAACGAGGGCGTGAGTGCTCCTGAACGCTTATCGGCCTGGATACAGAGCTAAGTACTGCCCGTATTTCGGGACCGAATGGCTAATACCTCTTTTTCATTTATAGGATGTGCCAATTTCGCTCCAACCCCCCTCCCGAGACCCATGGTGCAAGTAGCGCCATATTTTAAAGTGAGAATTATGTATGTTATTACCAAACTAGGGGGTCACCGACCTTTTGGTCAATTGATCCCTTCAGAAGGAGTACATAGAGTGTGCTTTTAACTTGTTTTCTTTCCAATTAAGTGTATTTTAAAACACCTTATCACCCCACGTCCCAGAGTTACCGATATCATCCCTTCAGGGTTATGCGGATGGTGTTAAACCTACTTGTTACTTTGGGCACGTGAATTTTGCCACACTTTAAGGAGCACGACAACCAAACGCAATGGCATTTATTAATTATTGTATGTTTGTGTTTGTGTTTGTATGTGTACTTTCACTTTACAGGTGCAGAAATACTCCCGAATTTGGAGTTTTTTTGGGATCGAGCATTTGCTCTCCCTTTTTATGCACTTTTTTCACCTTTCCTTTTTTTCACTTTCACGTCCCTTGGTTAGGGTGGACGATTAGAGAGTCCATACCGCCGGGGTATAGTCCTGAAGAATGCCTTGGTAAATTTAAACCTCCAAAATGGCAGAAACATGTTGACTGACGAATTTATCTACTGTATTTATCTGAATTTTACCATTCCTAATCCTTGGCAACTAAATTCAGACACATAATACCTGTTAAATTGTGTCTTAGGGATCATTTAATAAATAATTTTTTTTGATACTCATTTAGACACTTTTAATTTAACTCACCCTCACAACACGTCCTCCTTCACACAACCAGCTCCGCAGTCTTTCTGGCGTTGTAGCACACCAAAGAGGCACTCGGCCTCTTTGGTGGGGCCCGATGATGAAGCATGACACTGACTAGGTCGGTGTGTGAGGGCTTTCCTTTTCACCCTAAGTGAGTGTGTGATCCTCAGTTATCTCGCTCCAATCTTGTGGCATTATTTGAGATTGATCTGGCCTCTCTCTTTTTGTTTATCTATTTTTATTTATTGTCACTACATTTTGCTTACTTTTTTCAAAATGTAATTATTTTCTTTGCTCAAGTGCCAATTTCCAATTTTTAACTGTAACCGCATGTGTCAACCTGAAAGGGTGCCCCAGCTCATATTCGCCCATCACTATGGCCCAGTGTGTAACACTTATATCTGTCTGAATCAATTGTGCAGGCCTGCCTGGTACAGGCGGCCCCCAGGTTATATGTCATGTTGCATGTATGGTAACAGGATTTCCTGCCCGTCTTCAATGTCCTTCTATGCATATCTCCCACGATTGTGGCACAAATTCACTGTCTGCATGTACCAACTACACCTCATCTGTCGTATTTGGTTCAGAAGTTGCGGGGGGCTCTCAAGTTCTGTTCCCACTGAAAGTATAATCGGTACCTCACTGTTCTACACCCCCTTTTATGCATACGTCCCATACACATTGGCAATTCACGGGGGCAAAGGTTCAGAGGGCTCAATAACAGCATTAGTGTTGGGTTTGAAAGATCATACTTATAACATACTTATGATATCACATTCCATGCTCAAAATCCCCTCAAGGGTTTCCAAGTCGAACAACCTGAAAATACTTTAGCTTAACGTTAAAGGCCTTGACCGTCCAGTTAAACGGAGGAAGATTTTGAACTATCTCCAGAGACAGAAAGGGGATTTTGTCCTTTTACAAGAAACAAAGATTGATGCCAAACAACTCAATACACTTAAAAATAGATTTTAAAATGAAGTTGTTGGTTCTAAGGCAGTGGGTAAGAAAATAAAATTAAGTTGTTGGTTCTAAGGCAGTGGGTAAGAAAAATGGTGTTCTGACCCTCATAGCGAACAAATCGAAAAAATCAAACATTGAAATAGGAGCATACACGGCCGACACTAATGGGAGGTGGGTCACGACTAAATTGATTAAGGACAATACGGAATTCTTTATTACCAATGTCTATACACCTAATACTAGCGACATAGATTTCTGGAATGACCTATCTAAACAGATCAACACTATCCCAGATTCGGCTATGCACATCCTGGCGGGAGATTTTAATCTACCTTTTGACCCAGCTCTAGACAGGGACTCGGGTGTGCTTTTCGCAGCAACAACTCCCATAAAGCTTTTACTAATCTCTGTTCCCGTTTCAACTTGCTAGACTCATGGAGATTACAAAGTCCTACTGGTAGGGAATATTCATTTTACTTACCACCTCATAATTCCTACACACGTATCGATTATCTATTTATCACCAGTAATGCCACTGCTAGAATCGTAGAGACGTCAGTAGAACCCAGGGTGGTATCAGATCATTCCTGTATCTCCCTCTCTATATCCAATGTAAAACCGACCGCTCGTCAGTCCCTCTGGAGATTGAATGATGAAATGTTAGAAAAAGAGCAACACAGGAAACTCATAGAAAATGCAATCCAGAGTTAACTTTTGAACAATAAAAGGCTGGACACGTCCGACCTAACTTGCTGGGAGGCTTTGAAAAGCACCATTAGAGGTGAAATTATTAAAATTAGATCAGCCATAAATAAGGAATACAACAAGGCCCTCGACGAGTTAGAAAAGGAGATTCCGACCCTAGGAAATAAGCACATAGCATCTAGAGATGTGTCAGTAATGAATGTATTAGTGAATAAAAAATATGAATATAATAAAATAATAAGTAATAGAGCTGGGGTATGGAATAATCGGCAAAAGAAATTCAGGCTCTGTGAATCAAATAAGGCAGGTAAAAACTTAGCTGCGTACTTAAAATTTAAAGTACAGAAGAACACGATTAATAGTATAAAAGATCAAAATGGCGTAACCCACTCTGACCCAGATAAGATGCTGAGACTTTCAAAGATTTTTATAATACCTTATATTCTAAAAACAAAGATGTAGACAAGACTAAAATTCAGGATTTTCTAAACAAGTGTGACCTACCAGCCCTCTCAGATTCAGAACTTAACAGCCCCATAACCACCCTGGAAATTGAAAAATCAATTAAATCGCTTAAATGTGGGAAGGCCCCTAGACCTAATGGGTTAAGTGCAAAATTTTATAAATGTTTCCCCTCCCTTTTAATTCCTCCACTCTTACATCTGTTCCACGAATTCAGTGAGGCAGGCAAAGTTACAGGAACACTGGCTGAAGCCATCATTGCAGTTTTACCTAAGGACGGGAAAGATCAGACACTCCCCAAAAATTACAGACCGATCTCCCTAATTAACTTAGATTGTAAGCTTTTTGCAATGATTCTGGCTAACCGTCTACAAAAATTCTTGCCTAACGTATTCATCCATCACAGGTGGGTTTTTTAAATAATAGACTATCCAGCGATAATACCAGAATCTTAGCCCATGTATTGGAAAAGGCTAAACTGACTAACTCACCTACAGTAGTCATCACGCTCGGCGCCGAAAAGGCATTCGATAAAGTTGATTGGACATAGCTAGAAGCAGCACTGAATACATTTGGGTTAGGAGAAAATTTCATGCGGATGGTAATGTCTTCATACTTTAGCCCATCTCGCCATCCTTCCAGTTACAACAGGGAACTAGACAGGGCTGCCCCCTTTCCCCCTCACTATTTTTACTCGCCATTGAGCACTTCTTATATCACATCAGGAACAATGATCGTATCTCAGGGGTCCACTTTAACGATTATACGGTCAAGATTACCGCTTACGCCGATGATGTTTTAGTGGTTTCTGAGGAAGCTGATAAGGCTATTCCTGCTCTCATGTCCTCAATAGAGAATTTCTCTAGGGTGTCTGGGTATAAGCTAAACAAAGATAAGACTGAAGTAAAACTCCTAAATAACCTTGGTAGCAAAGAGATTATGGGAGACTCCGGCCTTTCATGGCAACCAAAATGTTTTAAATACCTGGGCCTTGACTTTGATAAAGACCTGATCTCTACCCTTCACATTAATGAAAGCTTAGTCTACGAAAAGATATCCACATTACTGGAAGGGTGGTCCCCTAAATATCTCTCCTAGCGGGGCTGGGCCGAAACTTTGAAAATGATGGTGACTCCATTGGTTAATTATTTAGCTAGCATGCTACCTATGACTCTCCCCTCTGATTTTTTGAATAAGGTTTATAAGCTTTTCAATACGTTCCTCTGGCAGGGTAAGAAACCCAGAATATCACTGATTAAGCTACAGCTTTCTAAAGAAAAAGGCGGTCTGGGTCTCCCTAACTTCAGGAATTACCAAACGGCATTTCTCTGCAAGCAAGGAGCCAACTGGATTGACTGTACAACCGGACTATACCCCAGTATGGCTGGATATAGAAAAGTCAATCATCGATAAAATGCCTTTATCCGCCCTCCTCACCATGGACCTCTCCCATCTTCCTCATTCACGATTGGTTCTCCTTAATACCAAAAGAGCCCTCCTGCGAATAGACCACCTTTATAAATTAAATAGGTCTAATATGACCTGGTTATGGTGAAATCCCTCTCTAAGGATTGAAGGTAGCATGCTATACTGGGAGCTCTGGTCTCAGAAAGGAATAAACTTAGTTAAGGACCTCTATGTAGGGCCCCACCCATTATCTTTCTCGGCCCTTCAGAGCCACCACAATGTTACTCCTATGGATTTTTATGACTTCCTAAAATTGAAAACTCTCCTGTCAGCACGACCTATTAAACCGTTTGATCCATCGCTAACTTCTCAATTATCACTAATACTAAAAGCGGGTCACACTGTCTCCAGAATATACAAACTCCTTTTACCTAACCCTAGGAAGATACATAAACGAAACGAGGCCAAATGGGAATCCGAACCCAACATTACCAATATCTCGTTTGAATGGGATAAAATATATAACACAGCCTTCTCGAATAAACTATCCCCTATCCTATCACAGACTAAATACATGCTGCTCAATAGGTCATACTGGACTCCCGGAACTGGAACTCTGCTGTTGGAAACCTCGCTCATATGCTCTTCACCTGCCCCACCTTATAGCTATATTGGGATAAAGTTTATAAATGTATAGGACACATTTTCAACATCAATCCTCCTAGGGAATTTTCATATATTTTATTAGGTGGCCTGGACCCAGCACTGGTCAAGGATAACGATCGTCACCTGATGAACCTCTTGCTCTCCTTAGCCTGTAAAGTCATATTGTGCCAATGGAAAAATGCTAAAGATGTATCTTTTAGAATCAGGCAAGAATGGCTGTCCTTCCTAAAAGGCGCGGACAATCCGGCACTCCATACCTCTCCATGGTGTAAAACTCATCGAAATCTTTGGAAATCCCTAGATGCCTCATCATTCTCATTTGATCCTCCGTGAATCCAACCTATTGCGGTAATATATGTAACTTAATTTTTTCGCCATTCCTATGAAGGTGTTGACCGTAATGGTTTTTTAATCACTTGTATGTCACCATACTGCTTATTTATATGATCACTCATGATATATATATATATATATATATATATATACTTGTTCACTACTGCTTTCTCACCCAGTGGCCTTCAGATAGATATTGGCTGTAATCAATAGGCACTTGAGCACGTCAACTTGTATGCAATGATTAACTTGTATGTATTATTTGATACGGACCCATTATTAATATTATTTCTATCTTTTCTTATCTTCCGTTATTTTATGTATGTATTTGCCTTTGTATTTTTTGTTTCTTTAATAAAAATGATTTGAATACAAAAAAGGATGTGGTGTATGGCTAGTACCGGCCATGTTGCACCTGGTCTACCCAGTGGACGAAGCCTGGTAATGTGATTTTGATGTTGTAGGGCGCCTTTAAACCTGAGCTGATGCTCTTGGTACTTAGTGGAATATCAATGTCCTCGAAAGGAACATATTCCGTTGGAGGTTCCTCTACTTTGTAGAAGTGGAACTCATGTGTTACTGGATTTGCTTCAGGGAAGACAATCCATGAATAGAATACCTCTGTCTGCCGATATTCATGTGCCTTTATGACAAATATTACCCTACCACCTCTTCATGATAGGCCATTCGTTATAAGCTTTATAGTGATGGTTTTCCTTAGGGATGATTATAGCATCCGGGTCGTTTTCTTGGAAACCTGTAACGTCTAAACCCGGTCGGGCTGCAGCTGCAGCTCCACCGGTTGTATTATTGCCGTCCTTATTCGACATTGTTTAATGAAAGTTTGCAGAGCAAGTTTCAAGGAAACGAAGATTAGGTGCACAATATTTTGGAACACTGTATCCTTCAATGTTGAACAAACCAAAAAACTAATACATAGGATTTTGTCCTACTCAGTAATGGCGGATATTTTATCCTTTTACACTCCAGACGTCTATAGGAGTATTTTACAGGAAAAAGGGGTCTCTCTGAAAAGCACAACTGAGTTACTCTAGTATCTAGCGTTAAATTAGTGCCTTACCAAACGTTGGGTGACATGTAGTGTAATTCCTATATTCACAATAGGCTCTGCGCATTGGAATAATATATCCTATAGATTTGACGTAGGACTTAGGTCGACTAGGTCTCTATAGAATATATTAGACTCAATTGTGAGTGCCAGCTAGTTCAGAGGTCACTAGAAACTTCCTTGAATCAACAAGAAGAGATTAGTTTCTGACAACCGCATAAACATGACAACTTTGTTTCCCCAAGAATAAAACTGATCTTCAGAGTCGTGGAAACAATAGATAGATATTTTACTCAGTCATTCGTGCATGCTTCGTTTCATCAGAGGTGCAGCGAAATAGAGAGACGGGCGTTTTCAATGAAAGGATTTATTGAACAATCTTCTTTCTCATGCAAGAGAAATTAACTGCTACAATCGTAATACTGGTTACAAAGTATAATGCGTACAGTAAGAAGAGTATTATAAAATAATACTGTAAAACCATTGTATGGTTTCGGAACCATAGATAAATACATACATAAATAACAAAGGCTAAAACGTACTCAACTGTTGCTTCTAAAATACGCCTATCCCGATGTACCTAACTTAAATCTAGTACGAGGGAAGAAGTAAGTGAGGTGTAGCATAGGTTTATTTTGTCTTTGCCAGGAATCTAACCAAGATTTCTCTTAGGGTCTAATCAGCTCCGTACCTTGGTTTTTGAATGAAGGAGTATAAAGAAAATCAAAGAACCCTGCCCCACTAATATTGATACGGTCCCGCTAGGGGATCCTTGAATTCAAAACTCGGGTGATCCTTGACAGTATCAAAGCCAAATGCACATATATTTATTCAATTAGTTTTATTATATTTCATTTTAGAAAAGATAGGTTTTTAACATAAAATGTGTATAAAAAGGTGTGTCCTTTTTGTATTCGACATGATTCATTTTAGACACTGGACACATCTAAAAAAGGGTTAAAACAACACAGTAGGTGTGTGTAGTGGTCCCACACTCTCAACGTACATCAACCTTACTAAACATTCATACTGTCTCCACTAATCAGCAAAACTCATTCATTCAAACATATATACAATACTACATCAAAGCTACATCAATGCCTTGGGGCGCAATACAAATGGAAAATAATTGCGTCACTAAATGAAGGAAGCTGGGCAGGCTAGAGATGGATGTAATCATCAAATTCTGGGTGTTATACTGCCACATGCTAGAAATACGCCAGCGCGCGTTTCAGTGTCGGGCCAGTTTATGGCCACACCTTCATCAGGGTGAAGAGGTACCGTAGAGATGGGGACAACAACACTGTGAATACATTGTAATTCATATATAAGACAAATTTCACAACATAGTTGGTTCAACAATGTGCCATAGTCACCTTCTCACTAATTTTCGCATCTATATAACTATCGTGCGTATTTATGGCTTTGATAGCTCAAGTCACTCCATAAATAATAAGGACTTCACAGAAGTTATACACAACAACCAACGACCGGGGAGAAAGGGGAACAAAAGGGATTTTTTCCAAGACTAGCACATAGACTGTTTAGCCGCTTACACATCGTTGGTTCATCAGAAACCTTGCTATTACAACATTGGAACACGCTATTGATAAAGAATAAACTACCACTGTGAAGCATAATCATTCACCACCCATCCGGTCGGTTTAGGGGTTCATGGGGGAGCAGAGGGGTAGTCAATTAGGAAGAGTCTCAAAATTAAAAACATAAGAAATGGAACAGGTTCAGTCACCTTTTACCAGTAAGGCTAACTAGTCCCGTTCTCAGTGTTTGTGGCGTTTCAAACTAAATCAACGGACATCAATGAATGTCTCGCCACTTACCCAACTCCTGTGAGGGTTCTTGCCGCAGAGGGGAAAAGATAAAAATGACCCCGGCTGTGGTCCTATAGCACCCTTATTTTCTCATTCCCACTTAGGTATTACATGAATGAAGGCGCCTTTCAATCATTCAGGGACACAAGGAACAAAATAATAAGAAAAACAAATAAGACAGATGAAAGGGAAGAAAAAAGGGAAGAAAACACATTTTTTTAATCTATATGTATCAACAATGACAACTAACTATTTCTTAAGGATCTTTAGGTAGTATCTACACTCACTCATTGATCGTCAGAGGAGATAGCGTCAGATGTTTTCACGTTCCTCTTTTATATAAAAAGGCTCCTTAAAAGATTAGGGGATACTGGCGGAAGTCATCATCCAAGGAGTAATGCGATGGAACATCTAATAAAGAAAAACGCAGACGTTTGAGTTGTTTTCTAAGTATAGTTTTGGTATGTCTAGTGGAAAATTCTGCATTCCTTTCCAATCCGGGTCTAGGGGAAATGCATTAGAAGAAACTAAGTGCCATTCATTCCTCTCCTTTAGGCTTTCAATATTACGGGTAAATAGATTATTATTATTATTATTATTATGCGTTCTTATATAGCGCTCGATTACCCGTAGGCATCTCGGCGCTTGCCTTGGGAACCCGTCCTGGCTTTTTCTCTGTGAGATACCAGTACTGGGCATCCCCAAGGTGAAAGCCAGGCATCCCGCCGCGGGGGGGCCGTAGTGGAGATTAAGCAAGCTGATGCCCAGAGCTGCAGAGTGTGAACCTGTGATTCGAGTAGGCACCGAAACGAGAATTATCGAGTCCGTGGATAATTGGGCTCAAGACCCTGCCGCGTCGGGAATTGAACCCTGGTCCCGGGTCTGACCTCTGCTTCCGGGTCTGCCTCCTCTAACCAGTGAGCCACACTTCTCCACAGATGCGGATCATTTCTCCCTTTAGGGTTAGAGCATACAGTGAATCTAATAGCAGATCATTCCTCACCTTAAAGATTAGCACTTTTAACAACCTGCGAGGGTAAGGTCATGCAAGCCCATTCTAACGAGTGATCTGTCCTGTTTAAGAAGAGCTGACTGGCTAGTCAATTCTGTAAATTCTACCTTAATCCATCTGAAGTCCCGCTGGGTTTCAGATCAGTCGAGTACTGTTTTGGACGAAGTAGGAGGTAGATTTCCAGGGGACAGCTTTTAGCCGACTTCTGGGAGAAACAGGGCAAAAAGTGACCTTTCCTTAGTCAGTGGAGTTTAAATAAGTGTACAGTCAAAAATTACAACTTACTGCGTAGTTTTCAGGCTTTAAAGCTCTCAGTCTATCTGGGGCAACAGCGATGCGCTTACCTTCTGAAAAAGCCCCTTTCGTAAAGTATGATAAAGGAGAGAATTCTGTCCCGGCTCCAAGGATTCGGGGGTACAGTCTCTGGGGGTGATAGCGGATAAATGATGGACGCCGACAGGGCTGCAAGAATGAAAACCGCAAGGATGGTCGATTAGAGGGGAAGAAAAACCGCGGCAAGAGGAAAAAAGCTTAACACTTATCCTCAAAGCGGGCTCCCCACAACTGTCGGCTGAGTCGCGTGCAGCAAAGAAACTTACCAAAGGTCAACGATGGAATAAAGTCGAGTCGAGCCCTCCACAGTTCGTTCTGCCACAACGTAGGGTCCTGATAGCGAGCGTCTCTTATATATCTACGAGGAAAGCAGTGGTTGCTAATTAGACACCGGTGAGGCGCGATGGATCTAGAGAAGGGACTTATAGAAAGAAAGTTTCAGTTGCGGGCGCCATCTTGAGCAGGGCTCATATTTTCTCAGTGGGGCTTCTATGGACATAGCCATCTTCGAAAGTTGATTGTCGGGACCTCGAGTCATGGTTTGCTTTATGATAGGGAATAAATAGGGGCATCTCTGCTTAGTGCATAGAATAAAAAAATTAATATAAAGAGAACATAAAGAAAAATATTTTTTTATATAAATAAAGATCGTCCAAAATCCATACAAAAGTATCCCAATATTAGGCGTTTGTCGGGGTAAGGGAAAGTAGGGGCCCAAATCTTCCGGGGGGGGATCAGACAGATAATGTAACGTCACCCTAGAGGTTAGGATACAAGCGAAGACGTCGCAGGAGACAGGCTCCGTACCTTGGTTTTTGAATGAAGGAGACCTGGTATCTCTATCTCGGGACTTGATTTCCCAACAACCCGCGAGATTGCTTGGAAACACTGGAGCTGGATTCTCCGTGAGTGAAAGGACAGCTTCTCTGTCAGTGCGTCAGCTGGAGGGTCGGCTTCCTTCGGCACTTGCTGTAGCGAGCTGCGTTGGGCAAGTAGATAGTCGAGCTGCTCCAAACTACCGTGTGTTTGCTACGGCAAGTGTAGGCATATTTATACCTTGAAGGTGCCTAGTTTGACGTAAAGTCGGACATAATAACGTCACCAAAGAACCCCAAGGGAATGGTAGTTCTTCGAAAACGCCATCGTTTCTAGGACAAATCAATATTCAAGTAAGGGGATGTCCCTGACTGCTGAAGCCGAGTTTTCCAAGAAATCGTTGTGGCTTTTTGGAACTAGTGGAAGTAGCCATGCCTGTATTTGGACTGGATAGGTTCTGTCTAAATATGGGTATGATTTCTATGCCTATATAAGGGCAATCTGAATTATATCTATATAAGGGCATGAATCGGTAAATTACGCTTGATTCTAAAATGCTTCACAACTTAACCTTCCCAAATCCCCTTTGTGAAAATTTAAATTCTGCCATTCTGCTGCCATAGCCAGTGTGTGTTTTTATTGAACACCGGGAAATGCTTTCACTGGCCATCTTCTGTGCCCACGAATAGTGAGTGTTCTGATAAATACATCTGCCTGTGGATTCCTCACCTTTTGAAGTATTGCAGTGCGCAGCCTTCCACGGAAACTCTTCTCCTCAGCTCTCCCACATCGACCAAGACGTTAAAATGGAATGACTCTGCGCGCGGCTCCGCATGACATCATTGGAGCCATAAGAAGACCTTGTCAGTGTGCTAACGTCTGTTCCCATTTTTCCATGCCAGCGATGCTTAATGTTTTTTTGCCAGGCTCTTCATATCTGGCAGAAGAGGGGTCGCAGGAGGTCTCGGCCCGATCCAAGTCACCGACTCCTCGTTCTTCGAGGTCTTCTGAGAAGCACAAGAAGAAGCGGAGCCATGGTTCTCGGCATCGCTCTTCGAAGGATGCGACTCCAAAGTCGGTGTCCCTGAGTCCCAGACATCTTCGCAGGGATGAGATCTCTTTGAATCCTTCACTGAGGATGACTACGGCCCGTCTCCGGGGCTGTGAATAGACCGGCTCCGTGAGATGCAAATCCTCCACCGTTGCCAAAGTCAACTACTCTCCCTCTGGCTCCCGGGTCTCCAGAGCCAATCTTGATGCCTCCACGAACAGCTCCAGATCCTGTGGAACCAGATCTGACATATCCCGCTTTCCCGACTCCGGGATCGAATCCATCACATTTTTTTAATGCGAGGTTTGGCTTGTTCACCAGAGCTGCGAACCCTACTGGTGCGCCTGTTGGCCCCATGGGTCAATTGGCATATTCCCTGGGAGGTTTTCCACCTCCCTTTCCCCATGCCTTTTATGCCTATGGCTCCAGGGTGTTGGCCTTTTCCGATGCCAAGGTTATCGATGCAGTTGCAGTCTTTGGAGTGTCGAGCTCCTTTAGATGGTTCATACCCTGCGACGTCTGGTTCTGAACAGGCGCCGACTCGACCACGGCCGGCCTCGACTCCTGATCCCTAGAACTTCCCTTTGCCGCCAATACCACAGTCACCGGCATCGTGTCCTGCGCCGCAGATTCCGACTCTGAGAATGAGATTTCGGAGAGAGGCTCAAGGCTGTTGGAGTAGGAAGAATACCAGGAAGAACATGGAGGGGCTGAGGAAGGAGAGATTGTAGGAGGCTAGTGGCCTGGATACCTCTCCTGAGTGGGAGCTTACATCACCAAAGGAAATTGTGATTAGAATGGCTGCAGACCTCTTGGAGTTGCCTCTTCCTACAGCAGAGTTGAAATCAAACATTCTTACAGAGGTTCTCCGATCCTCTTCCTCTGTGTCAGAACCTTTGCTACCCTTCAATGAGGCGATGTCTGGCAGAAACCAATATCCACTCCAACGGTTTCCAGGACCGTGGCTAGGAGATGCAAGGTGGCTCCTGCATTTCTGTCCTCCCATCCTTTGCTAGAAAGCTTGGTGGTCCAGGATTCGTGCTATTCAAGGCTGCTGGCAGGTTCCTTCCCATCTACGATTGCTGATAGGGAGTCAAAGCGCATAGGGCAGTTGGCGAAGAAGGATTTCTTTTTGTGTAGTAAGGTCCTGAAATCCACAAATGCCACATGTCTTTTGGGTCGTTAAATCCATGACCCCTCATGGACTCAGCCAAGGATGTTGTCCCGACATTGCCGGATGAGTGACAAGGGCATTTCTCGGAGGTGTTATCAGATGCCCTAGCGGCTGCCCGCCAAGTGATCCAATCTGGCCTGGACAAGGCCGACTCTGTAGCCAGAGCAATGGGACCATCAGTGGCAACAAGGTAGAATGGCTGGTTGGGTGGTTCAGGATTCTCACCTAATATCCAGGCTACATTACTGGATTTGCCCTTTGATGGGTCCTGCCTGTTCGGGGCTAGAGTGTATTTGACGCTGCAGCGCTTTAAGGACAGCAAGGCTACAACAAGGTCTTTGGCTCTTCAGACCCAACCCAGGAGCCTTGGGCAGTTCCACAAGTTTTGTGGCTTTGCAAGAAACTTGGTCTTTCTTGCCGGGAAATCCCTTGTACACGTCCTATAGGGGAAGTGGCAGAGGTAGTCAGCGGGTGCTGCACAAGAGCAAGTCTCCTCCTCCTCTTCTTCCTCTCCAGCCGTTGTTGCAGCGAAGCAGCTCTAGCTCCGCCATCCTAGAGCATCCTGTCCCTGTGGAAGGACGGGTGTCTTTGAAGGTCTGTTACTACAGACCCCTGGGTTTTGAACTTCATAAAGAATGGGTATGCCCTACCCTTCTAGGGGTTTCCTCTTCCTCCCCCACCCCCGTCAGGGCTTTTGCTCAAAAGAGCATCTTCTGCTTCTCCAGCAGGAGGTTCTGTCATTGCTGCAAAAGGGTGTGTTAATCGAGGTGGTTCCAGAGTGGGAAAGGAGTCAGGGGTGCCACTCTCAGTATCTCCTGATACCCAAAAAAGACGTTTTACGGCCAATCCCTGACCTCAGGGTTTTGAATTTTTACCTTGAACAGGAGAAGTTCAAAATGTTTACCCTGGCTCAGGTTCGTCTTGCGCTGGGGAATGAAGACTGGATGGTGTCGATCGATTTACAGGATGCGTATTGTCACAATCCCAACCTGAAATCACATTGGAAGTATCTCTGTATTACGATGGGGTTTCAGCATTACCAGTTGCAGTCCTTCTGTTCGGCCTTACTTCCGCACCTCAGGTCTTCACAAAGGTGATGGCGGTGGCGGCAGCACCACATCTCAGAAGGTCGGGGATTCCTGTTGTACCCTATCTGGACAACTCACTGCTCAAAGCAAAATCACCAGCGATGGTGCTGCATCGTTTGCAGCTAACAACGCAGCTGTTATTCAGCTTGGGATTTTCAATAAATGTACCAAAATCTCACCTGGTTCACCCTTAGCGCAACCTGTTTTAGGGGCAGTACTGGACTCTACTGTTAGTCGTGCTTTCCCGCCTCCACAGAGGATTCAGGACATCCAGGCTATGATTCCACTTTTTTCAGAATGAAGTGGCTGTTCCAGTCCTGAAGGTCTTGTGCCTGATCAGTCTGTTTGCATCCTGCATACTGTTGGTCAACCATGCACGCTGGCATATGAGGGCCCTCCAGTGTGTGCAGGCAGTGGTTTCAACATAACGGAGATCTCGAGGAGATGGTAAGAATCTCCAGAGACACTGCAGAGGATCTGCTGTGGTAGGGTGTTCCAGGCAACCTGTTTCAAGGGAAGCCATTTCACACTCCTTCTCCGGTGGCCACAGTGATATCGGATACCTCCACTCAAGGGATCATTGGGGGGGTCTGGAGCTCAAAGGTCTTTGGTATCCAGAGGATGTGATGTATTCCTATAGGTTCTGTATCGATCCCCCTATTCCTGACCCTATTCTGGTTAACAAGTTAACTAGCAGCCATCCCATGATGCAGAAACCGTTATCTGATTACGCCAGACCACGGCACAGGAGCGCGTTATCTGATTAGGTCATAACGCTTGCCATCTAATTAGGCAAAGCAATATTCCTCCAGCCCCTGATAAGGCATACGGAGTTCTCAAAACAAATCAAACCTATGACAACCTGGGAAAAACCCTGCGGCCATTGTTTTGATTTCCCCGAGAACTTCAGTAAAAGAATGTGCTAACGACCAGCTCGTATGACATCCTTATTGACGTATCTATGTCCATCCTTACGTCAATCTCGGCACCTTACAGGTATAAATATTACCGATATTGCCTTAAGCAAACACACGCGGTGGTGACGAGATCGGAGCAGCGAGACTTGCCGAAGCCTAGCAGAGAGCGAAGCCCACTGGCGCTGCCCCGCCTTCCTGACGCGCTGAGAACGAGACGCTGCTTTCTCCTGCCGAGAAATCCAGCTCCGGTGCTTCCGAGCAGCCCTCGCAGGCAGCTTGGAATATCGAGACCTCAGACGAGAGATACTATCCCTCAACCATCCTAGATAACAGGTACAGAGCTGAATAACCCCTTGCAGAGAATTCTTGAGTCAGTCACTTGGCAAAACAAACTTAACTCAAACTGCTCATTTCTATCCCCACCCACGTATTAGGCTTAGGTCAGGTACACTGGGGTAGGCGTAGTTAGAAGCACCAGTTGAGTACGATTAGTCAAATGTTTATATGTATGTATCTATTCTGTCCATTTTAAATAACGTATGGCTTAGAAACCATATCAATGTTTTTACAGTATTATTTTATAATTCTGCTTTTATTGTATGCACTTTACTTAACCATAAGTATTGCGATAATATCGATCCATTTCTCTTGTACGAGAAAAGAGACTGATCAATAAATAACATCTTTTATTGAACACGCCCGTCTCTTCCTTTTCTCTACAATCTGGTGAAACTAAGAATGCACGTACTGACTGAGTAAAATAAGTTGTCTTTTGTTTTCACACGACTCTAGAGATATACTCTTGATTAGGGGAGAGCAAAGTTGTCATGTTCTATGGTTGTCAGAAACTAAATCCCTTCTTGTCTATCCAGGGAGGTTCAACTCCTCCTTGTCTATTCGAGAAAGTTTCTAGTGAACTCTGAGCTAGCTGGCAAACCCAAAACTTTAAGTCTAATATCGACAGTAGAAGACCTAGTTAACGTCTGGTCTAGGTCTATACTATTGGAGGTATTATTCCAATGCGCAGAGCCTATTGGGATAATAGGAACTACACTACATGGCGCCCAACGTGTTTGGATAGGCGATAAAACTAACGCAAGACTTTAGAGTAACTCAGTCGTGCTCTTTCACTCAGACCCCTTTTTCCCATAATACTCCAAAGACGTCTGGAGTGGGTGAGAGGTAAAATCCGCCAAACCTCGCAGGAGGAAACTCCTATGTATGGTTCTTGGTTCAATCAACGTTGAAGGATACACTGTTCCAAAATATTGTGCATCTAATCTTTGTTTCCATAAGGAACCTGATCTGCAAACAAACAGAATAACCTTCCTGACAGTAAAATGCCAGAAAGTGATGACGAAAGAGAGAGAGTTAGATTAGCAGCTGAACTAATAGAAGCTGATAATACTATGCAAGAAGCAGACCCGGATATAAAACTCATCCCGGTCAACATAAGAAGATCTATAACGTTAAAACTTATAGAAAATGGACTGACACCAAGAGGTGGTACAGTCATATTCGTAATTGAGGCACACGAATATCGGCAGACAGAGGTATTCTATTCATGGATAAACTTTCCAGCAGCAAATGCTGTAACAAAGGAGTTCCACTTTTATAAAATAGAGGAACCTCCTGATGAGTACACTCCTTTCGAGGAAGTGGAAGTACCACTCAAATTCCAAGAGCACCTGCTCTTGTTTAATGGCGCCCTAAAACATAATAATCACATCACCAGGCTCGGTCCACTAGGTAGACCAGGAGCAACGTGGCCGGTCCTAGCCGGATACACACCAGATCGAGACATCGAAAGGATGTCTGCAGCAGATGTTTTAGTACAACTAAAACAATTAATTAAAATATATAGACAACTAGTCCAATATGTAATGCGGACTTCAGTCATCCAACCTGTAGTTAAAATTCCACAGCTGACCCCACATCAGGGGAACACAAATAAAATTACACCACAGAACATGCAGTCCTGCCTAGGTAAAGTACCAGCTAAACGGGAACAAATACCATTCTGGTTAGCACAAAAAATCACCCAAATAGAGGCGGTGTTTCCAGACACCACCCCTGTGGATAAACACAGGATTCTGACTATCTGTCTTCCAATGGGAATCGCACCACACGTGGAGGACTGTGACACTTGGGGTACAGTCTTTGCTTCCATTTACACAAAAACACATGGAGTTCCATCCATGTCAGTAATACCAGATGTGCTAAAAACAAATTCAAGACGAATACGGTCCAGAACCCGCTTTAACTCTCGGTATGAAATTACTAAAAGACTTCAAGCAGGTCTCGGTAATATTACTAGCCAACATAAAAGGAGAAGCAGCGAATGTGGCGATCCGCCAGAGGTTAAAAGAGACAGATATAGCAGACCAACCAGCTGAAATTGCCAGAATTATAGAAAAATCCTATGAAGAACTAGGTAGAGATAGTTTGGGTGGAATACCAGTGAAGCCCCAACTAATTGAAAGTCCTGAAAAAATATTTATTAAAAATAATCTAAACAGTCAAAAGAAGAACTGGGATGGAAACAAACAATCCAATCCAAAAGAAAAGAGATTCCAGTCCAGAGGAAGGTCTCCTCGGCGGAGAGAAAGATCTCCGGACCAAGGACCCAAGTCTCCCCAAAGGGAGCCCTCTGTGAAAAAATACAACCTTAGAAATAGGGATAACATAAGGAAACCGGATAGATATCAAGATTTTGATACACGTCCCTCTCAATCTTTTCAGACTTCCTCGCAGAAATCGGAAAGAAGAGGACGATCGGAACCCAGGGAAGGGCACGTCAAGTCCAAAGGCAAGGAACCTGCTCATCCAAATAAAAAATTACAGTTTCCAAAGAAGAAGGTAGCCAGTATTAAAGTATTCAACAATGCCGAGAATACTGAGAACACAGCTGAAAAACGGAGAGTGGGCTCAGACAATGCTAGACAGCGCAGCAGAAGTGAGCATAGCACGCAAAGTCATTATGAATCATCTGGAGACAGTGGACACGAATGAATACATTCAGGTGGAAACTGCAGACACCAGAGTTAGCAAACCTCACAAAATATATGAAATAACTTTACGTATAGAAGGGGATAAGACTAGGAAAATAAGGGGCCTTTTTTGGGATAATCTCTCCAAGGGCTATGACATCCTTCTAGCTGAAAAAGATTGGCCACCAGAGTTCGTTAGGGAGTGCCCACATGGCGAAGAAATAATTATGCCTGCCTTCTCAAATCATATTCCAATTCATAAAAAATATACACTTGCAAGAAAGTGGGCAGTAGCTCAAGCTCCTGCTTTATATAAAAATCATGTAGGATGGGATGAGGACTCTCCTCCTCACAAAATCCAGTTAAAATCACAACCTACTGCACAAAGGCAGTATCCAATCAAGCAAGAAGCTAAAAAACAGGTAAAAGAAATTCTAGATCAACTAGAATACCAGGGGGTGATTGAAACTTGCACCTCACAAATGAACAACCCTTTGTTTCCTGTCTCCAAACCAGACAATTCATATCGTCTAGTTTTGGATTACAGACACCTGAACTCATGTTGCAAAACTTTTGCAGTACAAAACTTGCATAGTGCTGCACTAATGAATAACGTAGTGCGCAAAAAATACAAAACAACATTAGACATCTCTAATGGATTCCTTTGTCAGAATATAGCACCAGAGAGCAGATACTTGTCTGCGTTCTCAATAAATGGCGCTCAAAAAGAATTCTGTCGGTTACCCCAGGGGTACAAGAACAGCCCAGGAGTATTCTCAGCGAGGGTAACAGAGTTACTACAAACATATGATGACGAAGCATTATCGTATGTCGACGACATATACCTAACAGATGATGACTTGGATACTCACTTGAAGAGAGTGAACACCATAATACTTGGGTTCGCAGCAGAGGGTTACAAATTCAACTTTAAAAAATCTAGAATTGCCCATCTAACAGTCCTGTTCTTAGGATATGAATTATCAAGTGAAGGCAAAAGCCTGGCTGACAATTTCCTAGAGAAGTGTGCCGTACTCCAAGCACCTAGAACACTAAAAAACCTACAGTCAATTCTAGGCTTCCTAAATTTTGGAAGAACATACATTGCAAATTACGCAGAAAGGGTCAAACCCCTTTATGATCTAATAAAACCAGATTTTAAAAAAACAAATTGGACTCAAAAACACACAGAAATTCTGAGATCCTTACAAACAGATATGTTAATTAAAACAAAATTAGAAACACGTGATAACACACGCAACCTTGTGATTCGAGTCATCCCAGGAAGATGCGGATTCACATACCTGACCTCTAATGAGGGAGAAAAGGTACCAATTGCATTCAAATCACACTTGTACACAGAAGCTGAAAAGAAATTCAGCATTAAAGAAAACATTGTTCATGCAGTTCAGACCGCAATAGCTAGAGAAAAAGATAAAGCTGACGGTAGACACATCACAGTCAGAAAAGCGGAATCAGCCTTTGAGACATTAACAACCCCGTGTAATTTACCAACAACAGCATTGAATCCGGAATGGATACAATGGGTGAATTCCATTACAATGGACAAAGTAAAATACTACTTTGATCCAGAACTAGAGGATCTAAAATATCTAGAATATGAAAGAATATTCCCTCTGCCAATCGACATTCTGCCATTACGACAGTACGCTTGTGTAATCTATACAGACGGACATGCTCAACCATCCGTTTGGGGAGAACAAGCATACAACCCCACATGTGAGATTACAAAAGAAGTGTGGCGCGGAGGTATATTAAGACCTCTATTAACAAAAACACACTCAGTAGAAACTAATTCAGAACAACAGACTGAAATAATAGCATTGAAAATGGCGCTAGATAATGCAGATCGCGAATTCCCGACACTCATAGTGTCCGATTCGTATTACTGCGTCAAATCATATAACAGCGATTTACAGAAATGGATTCAAAACGGTTACAAAGATGACACAGGTGCAACAATAAAGCAAAAACTGCTTTGGGAACAAATAGTTCTTTTACAGAAGGAACTACCAAAGACTCACGTGATACACTCACTGAGTCATCAGCGTGATGGCGTTCACGTTGCAGGGAATTCATTGGCTGAGAAAGCCACAGCGGTAGCAACTAAATCGGCTTCCGTAGCTAGAAAAAAGCGTGCAATAAAATACATTGACGGTGAAACAATGCTGGCGGTGAAAACGTCATCAAAAGGCGACTGCTCAGCGTTACCGATCAGTTACCCACTCAAATATACATACATAATCGATGCGAACTCCGTTCCTTTTGCTCGAATCCCTGGAGTGGGGGATAGAGTAATTCCAAACAAGGACAGGAGAACTTTGTTAATAGCAGACGCACATATGGGCGAGGGTCTCAGACACCTCAAACTAAAAGATTCTCTGGAAGAACTACAATCAGTGTACTGGTGGCCAGGCATGAGCCTGCATCATCACATTTTTGTAAAAAAATGCCCGGGCTGCAACAGAGATCGCAGCGGCGAGAGAAACGGGGTAATACCATGGCGTTTCACTCAATAAGGGTTAAACAATAATCAGTGAAACAAGTGTAAATAATGCGTCCCATTAACAAATAAAGACTAGTTTCCACTTATAAATGTAGACCCCAGCACTCGGCTGACGTCGGGACTGTTATACAAAGATTTGCGAGTCTAAATGGCATATACGCTAGGAGCATGCTACGTTTGACCAATGTTTTCACTTTAGCCCTCAAGCTTGTGGGAAAGCACGGCCAAATGAGCATAGCGAAGCGGGATTCTTCTCACTTCCTTCCTGAGGGATACGGGATGGTGTAAAGAAAAAACCAAGGCATAAAGCGATCTATAACAGCAAAGGTATTAGGTTCGGGAGCTGGGTGGGTCAAACTTCTAATAAGTGTCCAACGTAGTCTAAACAACTTGCCAAGAAATTCTCTGAGGGGATTCAGTCCGTACGAATTACTGTTTGGGACTAGGATGCTAGTCTTAGATCTTGACAGTCAGACTTCAGTGGTGAAAGAAAAAAGCTTTGATATCAAAGATCGTTTGGCTATTTTACAGGACTTAAACGAAACAAGAAAAGACCTGAGCAACATAAAGTTGAAACAGCAGCCAACAACCACTGAAGAACCACCACCTGTCCCAGCAAGACCTGTCTGGATTCCAAAAATCGGGGATCTAGTCAGAGAAAAGATCGCGGTAAAGAAGGAATTTGGGCCTTCTTACAGAAAAGCAGTTCCTGTCTTGTCCATCAACGGGACAAGATCAGTTGTACTACCGCCACTTGCTGGTAAAAAGGAGAACCGAGTTGTATCCATCGACCTGGTAAAACCACAATCATGTGGCCGATAACAAACAGTAGGCCAAGTGGACTCCCGATAAGTAGTAGAACACCAAGGTTTGCTACAAGTACAGAGGTGCTAACTAAAAGGCTAATCACATTCGAAACGCCTACAGAACAACAACAAGGACTATGCAACAATGCAATGGAACTCACACCTCTGAAAACCCAAATAAAAACATTTAGTAGAGACACACCAACCTACAATGAAGTAACAAATGAATATGCTGAAGCTGCAAGAAACAGTAATCCTGAAGCGATTGGAACAATAGACAGAACGGCATCCGGCTACTTCATCAACTTTGATGATTCTTCTGAAGATCTAAGTGAATCAAAGACACAGCCATCAACAAAAACTTTTAAAGATAAAGCTAAGGAACTTTTGAAACAGCTGAAAGAAACCTATCTGATTTCTCCATGGATTGAATTTTGGGTGTCCTTTGGTGTATTTATCCTGATACTTTGGCTCATCATGATACTATGTTTGGGACGCTTCATTGAGGGAAAATATGCTGAAATGGACACAGCAAGCCAGAAAATCAACTTGATCCTCAAACCACACACGTCTTCACACGTCGAGAAAAGAGAACTTTCTTCAGTCAACTTCACAGCCAATCCTATACCGGGTGGGGTAGCATGGGACAATACTGACTATGAAATGTATGGTCCGGTTGAAATCCTCAAATATCCACACCAAATCAAGATCTCGTTGATTGACTTTGTAAAACCAAACTCATTTGCTGATGATTGGGACTTTGAAAGTATTAATGACATGATGTCTGACCTAGTGATGTCTGCTAAATTTACCAAACATGATTATTTGCAGGGTTCGTCTAAATATGATAGTATGTACTGCTACAACCACTATGGTAACCATTTCCTACATAAATCTGCACAACCTAGAAATGTTTTAAATTATAATCAATGGGAACATTGTGCAACCCCTCCAAAAGGAAGCTCAAGAACCGTTTATGACAAATATTCTTATTTTTCAGGGTTCAATACAAGTAAAGCTGAAACATTTTATTTTAAATTGTCAAATAAGACAGGAACAAAAACCATGCTTACAAACACAAAATTGATATATTCAGACTCATTTTTTGAACAGATGAATACATTTGGTTTTGATTATTGGGATAAAAATGTGGAAGTAAAAAGTGTTTGGGGTACAAAAGAATGGCAAGTACAGGGTATAGAATCATTGTTTAGAGCCTGCATGATCCCAGAACAAATTATATTCTTGAATGACACTATTCAACAAACTACCTGTCTTGGATTAGCCAAAATCAAAGACTTAAATAAACCGTCTATTCCAAAACCAACAATGAACAGCAATAACTCTGCGGATGAAGAGATAGACGTAAACTATGTACTAAACCAAAACAGAACAAATCCTGATTGGAAACAATGGTTAATCTGGCCCACAGATACTAATAACTGTCAAGACAGATTCCTGAACAAAACACAGGGGTTCACATTGACCAGGCCAGACCCTAGATATTCCCAAAGACAACACCCAGCGATAATCACCACCTACAGTGTGGGCAAACTCTGCCTTCAATGGCTAAAAACTTCCACACTGACAGAAATTAAGCAACACCTAACTTTACTTACTGATGGTGCTGACTTGCGTGATTTCATTATGGGACCGCGCAAACAGCGTCAAAAACGCTTCATAGCAGCCTCTATATATGCAGCTTACAACGAGGCCTGGAAGATAACTCAAATTGAGACAGCAGAAACTATACGGGAAATTGACCGTATCAATTTGGAAAAATCGCTTTCTGTAGTGGACAATGGGTTAATGACTCTGTCCTCCAGAATCTTTTCATTGGACAGCATTGTGTCATCAGCAATCGACATAATATCGCAAGACTTACTGTTGTTACAACACGGTCAGTCTCAATTGCGTTCTATTGTACAGCTTGGCTGGACGTTACAAAATCTGCATTCAGGCTATGTGCCTTGGCGTTTAATCAACACAACGTCACTATTCAATATCTTTAACCTTACTGATAAACAAATCAGTATGGCACAAAAGGGTGCTGATTATACAATCCTGAGCATTGAGAAACTCGAGAGATTACCATTGACAATGTCAGAACGACCTGTCATTGAATGGATAATACATGGGATAATTAATATTCCGATATCTACTTTCAGGTTTCAATACTGCCAAAAATATATACAGGCTGGCATGTACGAAAAATTGGGAAAAGGGTACATTAAGACAACATGGAACTTGCCCTATTCACATGCATGTGTCAGTAATAAAGGACAGAAAGTGTTTCTTAGTGGCAATAATTGTGCGATGTCACTAAGCGGTACACTTCTGTGTAATGGAATTAGTTTGCATGGAGCCTGTGAAGGGAACTCAAATAACCTTTCATGTCACCAGCTAGGCGCACCTGCAACAGAGATAGAACCATTCTTTAAAAGACTCTATAACGGGAGTTACATTCTAATTATGGATCGCAGATGTTGTAGTCTACTGCCCGGGGTTCCTTATCTCGTTAGTACGACTGCGAAGGTCATGTGCTGTGGACGCTTATTGTTCCCCAGCTCCTTTCCAGACAGGGAGGCAAGGGCATGGCCTAACTTGAAAATTACTTCTATTCGAGTTGATACTTTAAGCAGAATGAAAACAGTGCTTCTTCAGACGCCGACCAGGCTCACGTCATCAAAAGAAACGTATGATCTCCTAGTCGCAAGGACGACTGCAGAGATTCACTCATTGTTATCAACTAATTCCCCCATACATTTCTCAGAAATCCTGAATGAAATCTTAAATATTTCTGATACCAGTGGAGTCTCAAATGTATTTAAGACATTGTTTTCAGGGGCATTAACACCATTCAAAGCCATACTGGGTATTTTTCCAGACTTCGTCCATTCGATTTTTGGAGGAGTTCCCCTCATTTTGGGACTAATTGCAGGAATCCTATTCTTAGTCCTTATATTTCGTTATGGCAAACCATGTCACAGACAAAACACCCGCGACAAGGGAAGAAACAATCCGAGCCATTGGATACCGGGACCGGATATCAAAAATCCTGGGACTAACCCGGCTTAGAGACCTGAACATGACTTGGTTTCTTTCATTTCGGGCGATATGGCAAAGATGTGTTTTACCTGTATTAAGGTGCATGCTGTGCGGAGAAGAATGCGTGTTGGACACCTGTCTGACGCTACAATCGGATGCGCCAATGGATGCAGAAACATTGTTGGGTCCGGTAAAGGCTCATGCATTGTGCTGCCCTCAACGGCTGCCAATCCTGATGACGGCATTCGTGGAAACTTCACCACTACGATTAAGGGGTAGTGAAGATCAAGATGAAAGCAGCATCGATCGGGTACAACCTTCTGCCAGCAATACTACTCAAAACGTCAATGGAGACAATCATGCACATGAATGCATGGTTACATCCTTTTCCGAGTTAGTGGAACTCTCACAGGAAGCTGTTGACAGCTTTTTCAGCAGTCTCAATGATATGATGTTCTCACCAGAGCAGAAATAATGACTCTTGAACAGGCTAGCACACGGCGTTCCCGACACCTTGAATTTGGCCTTCAACTTTAATAATAAAGTAGCAAGATCAACTTTTCCTCCAGTCCACGGACAGCAATTTTTTAGCAGCCCCAAAATATTTTTATAATTTTTCGGGACACTTATCTTCTGCTTAAAGTAAGAACTATTCTTAGAGAACTAATTTCTATTTTTAGCAACTTCATAGACATTAGCTGCCCGCTGGTATGTTCATAAATATATATTTTTTCTTGAACTGTGATGAAGTGGTCTCGAACTTTTCTTCTGTATTAAGAGCCATTTCATGTGTAATTCTCATATTCGATTACTAATAATGTATACATATGCGTGATTAATTTAGCATTATTCCACTGCTTGAGTGCATATAGTACATGTGACTATTTTTTTTCCCCGTATATTACATAATTTCGAAATGCATTATATGTATTTTGGGGTGGTAAGGTATACACAATACTCTACAGTGTGTTTTACTATGCCTAGATTCGTAAATATGGCCATAGTTAGCGTGGAGTGGGTGTGATGTATTCCTATAGGTTCTGTATCGATCCCCCTATTCCTGACCCTATTCTGGTTAACAAGTTAACTAGCAGCCATCCCATGATGCAGAAACCGTTATCTGATTACGCCAGACCACGGCACAGGAGCGCGTTATCTGATTAGGTCATAACGCTTGCCATCTAATTAGGCAAAGCAATATTCCTCCAGCCCCTGATAAGGCATACGGAGTTCTCAAAACAAATCAAACCTATGACAACCTGGGAAAAACCCTGCGGCCATTGTTTTGATTTCCCCGAGAACTTCAGTAAAAGAATGTGCTAACGACCAGCTCGTATGACATCCTTATTGACGTATCTATGTCCATCCTTACGTCAATCTCGGCACCTTACAGGTATAAATATTACCGATATTGCCTTAAGCAAACACACGCGGTGGTGACGAGATCGGAGCAGCGAGACTTGCCGAAGCCTAGCAGAGAGCGAAGCCCACTGGCGCTGCCCCGCCTTCCTGACGCGCTGAGAACGAGACGCTGCTTTCTCCTGCCGAGAAATCCAGCTCCGGCGCTTCCGAGCAGCCCTCGCAGGCAGCTTGGAATATCGAGACCTCAGATGAGAGATACTATCCCTCAACCATCCTAGATAACAGGTACAGAGCTGAATAACCCCTTGCAGAGAATTCTTGAGTCAGTCACTTGGCAAAACAAACTTAACTCAAACTGCTAATTTCTATCCCCGCCCATGTATTAGGCTTAGGTCAGGTACACTGGGGTAGGCGTAGTTAGAAGCACCAGTTGAGTACGATTAGTCAAATGTTTATATGTATGTATCTATTCTGTCCATTTTAAATAACGTATGGCTTAGAAACCATATCAATGTTTTTACAGTATTATTTTATAATTCTGCTTTTATTGTATGCACTTTACTTAACCATAAGTATTGCGATAATATCGATCCATTTCTCTTGTACGAGAAAAGAGACTGATCAATAAATAACATCTTTTATTGAACACGCCCGTCTCTTCCTTTTCTCTACAATCTGGTGAAACTAAGAATGCACGTACTGACTGAGTAAAATAAGTTGTCTTTTGTTTTCACACGACTCTAGAGATATACTCTTGATTAGGGGAGAGCAAAGTTGTCATGTTCTATGGTTGTCAGAAACTAAATCCCTTCTTGTCTATCCAGGGAGGTTCAACTCCTCCTTGTCTATTCGAGAAAGTTTCTAGTGAACTCTGAGCTAGCTGGCAAACCCAAAACTTTAAGTCTAATATCGACAGTAGAAGACCTAGTTAACGTCTGGTCTAGGTCTATACTATTGGAGGTATTATTCCAATGCGCAGAGCCTATTGGGATAATAGGAACTACACTACAAGGAAAGATTGTTTCATATCTCACATCAATCTTCTAGAATTGCAGGCAATACGTTTGGCTTTCAAGGCCTTCCTTCCTTCCCTTCGTGGTCAGTCGGTTCAGGTCTTAAGGGACAACACTACTGCGATGTGGTACAATAACAAAGAGGGAGTAGGGTTGTATATTCTCTGCAGAGAGGCTCTGCAACGCTAAGCTGGCCTCAGGACTATCTGATTTGCTTGATCGCGAATCATCTGACCAGAATGCTGAATGTGCGTGCGAACAGTCTCAGTCGGCAGTATTCGGTCGATCACGAGTGGCGTCTCCATCTGGAGGGGGTTTCTCAACTTTTTCAGAATGTGTGGGTTTCTTCTGTAGGACCTTTTTGCCACCCACGAGAATGTGCACTGCCTGTCGTTCTGCAGTATCTGATGCTGGGGGCACTGGGGGACGCGTTTCAGTTAGACTGGTGCTCTCAGCTTCTTTATACTCCCCCCCCCTATACTCTTGATTCCTCGAGTTCTGAGGAAGAGTCGCCTAGATCGGCCCAAGTCATATAGATCGCCCGGATTGGCCACAAAGGGTGTGGTACACAGACCTCCTTCACCTTTCATTGCACTCTCTGCTCGGTCTCCTTATCAGGGCAGACCTCCTCTCGCAGGGGCAGGTTCTACACCCCCAACTCCAGAGCCTGCACCTTCATGCCTGGAGATTGAACGGGGCAATCTGAATGCATTCTCTCTCCCACCAGATGTCTGGGACGTTATATTATCAGCCAGAAGACTATTCTGGTAGGTGGGTCAAATTTGTTAAATGGTGTGGAGAGAGATTGATCGATCCCTTACAGACCCATTTATCTGATGTTCGTAGATTCTCTTTCACTAGCGCAATAGGGTTGTGCAGTAGCTACTGTTAAGGGCTACTTATCTACCTTGTCGGCTTTTCTCTATTTACCAGATCAACCCTCATTGTTTGAATCTCCCAGAGTTATGATATTCATTAAGAGTCTCACTAATAGGTTTCCTCCCACTCCTTTTATCATGCCTCAGTAGACTTTTAATTTGGTTCACACATTTTTGATGGGTTCACCCTTTGAACCTTTGCATAGTTGTCCCTTCAGGTATCTAGCGTTTAAAACTAGATTTTTAGTGGCAATCACTTCTGCTAGGAGGGTGAGTGAATTGCAGGTTTTTAGTTCCACACCTCCTTTTACGTCTTTCCATTCGGATAAGATGGTTCTTAGGATCAAAGCTGCTTTCCTGCCTAAGGTGGTTACTCCTTTCCACTTGGGGCAGTCCATCACCTTACCCACTTTCTATTCTTCCCCTCACCCTTCTAAGGTGGAGGAGAGAATTCATCGCCTGGACCCCAAGAGAGCAGTCAGCTTCTACTTGGACAGAACCAAGAACTCCAGGATGGGCGATCAACTCTTCATTGGTTATGTGGGCAAGATAAAGGGCAAGGCTGTCCACAAAAGAACGCTGTCCAGGTGGATTATCCTGTGCATCAAGATCTGCTATGCATTGACCAAGAAGGAGCCTCCTGAAGGTGTTCGTGCTCATTCTACCAGAGCTAAGTCTTCTTTGGCTAGACGGTCCCTGTGGTAGACATGTGCAAAGCGGCAATTGGGCCTCCCTCCACACTTTTGCAAGGCATTATTGTTTGTTATGTTATGTTATGTTATGTTAAATTGGCTCTTCTATAGCGCACGGCTACTCGGAGGAGTGTCCCCGCGCTTTGGCGAAGAGTGAAACAAGGAGAGATACAGCAAAACAGTGCTCCAGAAAAGACACAGTTTACAGAGTGAAAAAAGCCTGCAGATTACATAGTGAAAAGCCAAGTCTTTAGCTCCTTTCTAAAGGCTAACAGATTGGTCATCAGTCTTAAGGATCGAGGGAGATCGTTCCAGCACCGAGGCGCAAGGTACCGAAAGGAGCGACCTCCAATTCGAGAGCGCCTGATGGAAGGAACCACAGCTTTAGCCTCGAAGGCAGACCTGAGAGCTCTTCTGGGGACGTAGAAGGCTATCCGCTTACGGAGATAGTTAGGACCAATTCGGTGGAGCGCCTTAAAAGCCAGAGTCAGGGTCTTAAACGTGACTCTCTTGGCAATCGGAAGCCAATGGAGTTGCTCCAAAAGCTCCGAAGCCCGCGCCCTCCGGGGAAGTCCAAAGATGGCTCTGGCCGCCGAATTCTGCACGACCTGCAGACGGGCCATCAGATATTTAGGAAGGCCCAAATAGAGAGAGTTCACGTAATCGAGGCGTGATCCTATCAGGGCCTGCACCGTAATTCTTTTGTGGTGAAAGGACAGCAAAGGGAGGAATTTCCGTAGCATCCTGAGGATGCCGAAGCATTTCCCCGTCAGCCCGATGATCTGAGGTCTCAGGGAAAGGTCGACATCGCACAAGAAACCAAGATTCCTCGCCTTAACTGCAACCGTGCTAGGGGGAGACATATCACACGGCCACCATGACTTCCAGGCCGGGTCGGGAGAACAGCCGAAGAAGAGCAACTCAGACTTGTCTGAGTTGCACTTCAGACTGTGTCTATGAAACCACTCAAAGACGGCTTCAAGGCATTCCCGAATCCGCCCGCCGTCAAAATCTTCCCCCTTGCCACACGAAAAAAGAAGCTGGGTATCATACGCGTAGGAGATGATCTGGGCACCAAAAGACTCCGCCACCGCCGCAAGAGGGGCCATATAGATATTGAAAAGGGTGGGGCTCAGAATGGACCCCTGAGGAACCCCCACCTCGAGCGGCAGCATTTCGGCGGAGAACGGCGGTGCCCAGACCACTTGCCGGCGGTTGGTCAGAAATGACTTAAACCAATTCAACACCGTCCCACGAAAGCCTATCTCCCAGAGTCTTGACAGGAGACCGGCGTGGGGCACGGTGTCGAAAGCCACCGACAAGTCCAGCAAGACCAAGATGGCTTTTCCCCCTCCATCCAGTATCTCACGGATGGCATCAGTGATCTCGAGGAGAGCCGTCTCCGTGCTAAAATTAGCCCGGAAGCCCGACTGAGAGTCGTGCAGAATGTTATTACTCTCTATGAAGGTGGAGATAGAGAGATGCACGTGCTTCTCGATCACTTTAGCCAGCGAGGGGAGGAGGGAGATTGGTCTATAGTTCGCATGTGCGAGGGGGTCTAAAGATGGTTTTTTCAGCAGCGGGAGGATAAGGGCGTGCTTCCAGGCATTAGGTACCTCTCCAGAAGACAGGGAGGCATTAAGCATAGGATTAAGTAGAGTGTTAACTGCCGGTGCAATTTTCCCCAAGCACTTAGCAGGGCAGGGATCAAGCGGCGAGCCCGATTTAAGCCGAGAGAGCAGATTCAGAGAGGAAGCATGGGAGATAGACGGGAAGTTCCAGAGCAAAGGACCCACCACCTCTGCAGCTAAAGGCCTACATGCTGGGGGGTCAACCAAAGGAGAAGGGCCGGAAAAGAACCCTGGATGAGTTTAATTTTATTGGTAAAAAAATCACCAAGTTGACGGATCCAGGCTGCACTATGAGTATGGGTAGGTGTGCCGGATACAGGTGACACAAATTCCCGCACAACTTTAAAAATGTCCTTACTCATGCATTCAGCGGCATCAATTCTGCGCTCTAAGTACACCTTTTTTGCCTCAAAGATGTGCTTATGATAGACACAGATAAGCTCCTTATATTTGCTCTTATCTTCGAGATCATATCTCCGTCTCCAAACCCTTTCGGCCCTCTTACAGTCTTGACGCATTGTGGCCAAGAGTGGAGTAAACCAAGGGGCCGATATCTGTCGACACGCAGCCTTACTCGGCTTGCCAGGGGCAAGCTCCTCCAGTCTCAAGGACAGCCATTTCTGAAACAATTCCAGGTCCTGTTCCAGGAGGCCAGTGAGCTGACAGGGATAGCGACCAAGGGCATCGGCAAGCATGTCCGCCGTGACTCGATGGAAAGGTCGGACAGTCTTGATGCATCACTCACCCCTCTGGAGCCAGAAGTCACTACAGCCAGGATGCAGAATTTGATCAGGTAATGGTCAGTCCACAGGACTGGCATAGGAGAAAATGCCTCTATAATCCTGGTGGAAAAAATCTGATCCAACACATGGCCTTTATCATGAGTAGGACTAGCCACATAAGGGATCATCCCAAATGGACACACCATGTCGGAAAGCTTGATGGTATCAGCGTCTAAAGGCTTATCCATGTGTAGATTAAAGTCTCCCAGAAGGATACAGTGCTCAGATCTGAGACACGGCACAGAAAGAGCAGCCTGCAGGTCATCGAAAAAGGTGCCCAGCGGGCCGGGAGCCCTGTAGATAATGATCCCTGAACAGGTTTGGTGGGGAGACAATTTAAGGGTGAAACCAAGGGCCTCACAGCCAGCAATGGTCTCTACCGCGAAAGTCAGGCAAGGGATGCTGTTATCCACTATAATTGCTACTCCACCACCTCTGCCGTTTGTTTGGATTCAGAATTGAGGAGAGACGCCCATTTTGCTAGTTCTGTGCTGCAGGATTTTATGGTATAGGCAGGCAGGCACCCTCCTCCGGGAGCGGGACTGCTTGGGGATTCAGTTCAAAAGGTGAGAAATCCACAGGCAGATATATCCATCTGAAGAACAAGTTACTTACCTTAAGTAATGCTTTTTCTGGTGGATACAGTATCTGCCTGTGGATTCCTCACTGAGCCATCCGCCTCAATGTTGCCTGTCTGCTTATACTGAGAAAGAAAATCAATGTGTATTTTATGTGATTTATTGCTGGAATCATGAGATAGTTGGCACTGTGAAATGTCTATGATGAGGAATTTCCAGGTTTGGTTGTGTTCTTATGCAGTGTATACTTGTGAAAATGTTGCCGGTTCACCTTTTTAGGTCGAGCTGGAGAAAGCAATGCGAAGAATTGCATCCAGCTCGACAACTAATGTTGCCCGCCTCCTGGGAATCTGAGACAGGGGTCGGGCACGTGCGGCGATTGGTATCTGTGAACGCGCACGTCCAGGCCGGCGCTGTGCACATCTCCTGCCTCAGATTCCCTGAAGTGCGCAAACACACACACAGCCACGTACGCACCCCCCACCGCTCACAGGATCACACGCACACACACAGCCACGCACGCACCCCCCTACCCCCACCACTCACGGGCTCACGCGCACACAAACAGCCACGCACGCACCCCACCGCTCACGGGCTCACGCGCACACACACAGCCCCCCTCTCCCCCACTCACCGGGTCTCTCAGGCTCCTCTCATCCCGCGGTGGTGGCGGCATTACACACGGACACATTCATTTTTGGTAGGCACCGGGGGATTAAACGATTTGCCCAGAATAACAGGATGTAGAGCAGACGCACTACGCCGCATTCAAGGTCTCTTTAGCACAACAGGGATTTCCTGGAAGTCCCCCTTACGTCACAGAACGTACTCGGTCTCCCATTGGGTGTCCCTTCTGTCACGTGACATTGTTCTAGACCTATCCTTAGCCCTGTTCTCGTAGGCAGTTGGACGGCGAAGCCCGGGCGGCGCTGTGACCACTGCCCGGCATGGAGACTTCTCTTCTCCCACCTCGCTGAGAGCGGCCACTTTCCATCACTCCCCCCATCCCCGACACCGAGTACTGGCTGGGAGAGAGGAGGCATTATCCCACCCAGGCCAAGAGCCTAGTGGGATGACTGGCTCCTTTGGAACCTTGGGAGGGGAAGTTAGAGGTACCGGGGTGCTGTAGTGCGTGTACATGTGCATGCATAGTCTCATTTTCCTCCTGTAATGCACTGTTTGCTCCTCTTGTATTTTGTTTGCTCACGATTGTCACTTTTGCCTCATGTATTATAACGTTTGCTTTTGTAATTTGTTGCTTGTAATGTTCTCTTGTTCATTTATGTATTTGAATGTAGTGCAGACCTCATCCAAACGTGTTAGTGTGCTTTACAATAAAAATGCACCATTACATAATGTACAAATAAACGGAGTCCTTATGTAATGTATCTGGTACGATTGTAAAGCGCTCTGACAACTTCAGGTAAAGTCCGCGCTTTATAAAAACGCATTAATAAATATTGTTGCAAATGCGCAAAAAACGTTACACTCTCTGCTTGTTATCTAACGGAGGCTGTAGAGATGGTTCGTGTTTTTGGAGTCTGGGCCAGGTATGGCAGGCTCGAAGCACCTGGAAGGTGTAAATCAGAGGCAGGGTAAACATTTCAAGTCTGAACACGACAGACCCACAGGGTTGAGCACGCTGCATTTCTCCGCTGGAAAAGCAGAAATCTGCAGGAAACCAGAATCGATAAATCAAGAGGTGACCCTACCCTCATAAACATGTCTTTTAAAAAAATGTGAGATACAGGTTTCCTCCCAGTGCAGGGTGAATGTACAGGGGGCTTGATTTGGTCACAAAACGTCCAAGACAGTCCATGCACACAAACAGCGAATCTCAGGGCTAACTAACATGCTAGTAAACCCAACATTTAAACTTTTAACCCCTTCCATTGGGGTTGCGGTCAATTCAACCACAGCAAACCAAACACAAATTCTAACGGAGCTTTATTTAAAGCTGCCAACATTTACAAACTACTCTGTTTGAAATGGCTCATAAAAACGGCATGTCCCTATGCAGCGCATAGAGCTAGCTAACCCTCATCTAGACGCCCCAATCATTGGCACATTTGGATCAAAAAACAGAAGTCATTTGCTCAGGATCACACAGAGTTCTCAAGTGAGGGAGTAAGAGTTGAACCCATGTGTTTCTGTAATTTAGAAACGAAAACACACTCGACACTGAAATATATGCACAATATTGGAGCCTGTTTGCTCTGATATATTAAATTGCATTTATACAGCGCTTCCTATTTGACAGCATTTTTAAACTCTTGTTCAAGCTGATTCAAATTGCATTACGCCTTAAAACACTCCTAGCTGACAAGGCGCCATGCTACAATATGTACGCTCAGTCAGACCTAAGTTTCCTGTTACACAGTTTATATCTCTGATACATTTCGAAAAGGATGCTAGTTGGAACTAATAGAACCATGCATTCAGAACTGTGTAGGCAGCTCAGGAGAATAGTGTACCTGCTGTAGAATTCCGTTTGAAGACCCAAGCCTTCATGCTTCTGAGGTCGATAAAACCGAGTGCCTCTGATTTTTAAAACGGCTCTTCTCCCTTGGACAGCGGGCGCTGGAAGTCACAGGGCTAAGAGAATCGATGAATAAACGAACATGACAATTTATTGTCAATAGCTGACGAATACCCCTTGGTGCACAAGTGTGTGTTAAAGGGGTGCACAGTGTATGCCGTAGTAAGACTGCGTTGGGCGGGGTTCTCTTCTGAGACCATCGTCAGCTTATCGTGATAAATTCGAGGCTTTGAAATTATTGTCATCTTTTCGAGGCTTTACGCCCTGGCTGACACGTGTTGTGTTTATATAAACTAGTATACTATTATGAAAGGATCGCTTTGGACTTGCTCGCTTCAATTTAAGGAGAGTAGGAGACTCTTAGTAATGTAGCGGAAAGCACATATTTTGAAAGAAAATCCTCACAAACCTATATGAACCCAGCCCCAAACTGAATAAAAGCTTTAAAAGGAGGAACCCCCAGCCACCAACCTTCCCACCCAAATTAGGGGTCACACATTAAAAACACAGTGGGAACAAAGAACTTGTCACCATTTCTTTGTTTCTTTCTTTTTCTTAAACAATTTATGTTTGTGGCAGCATCAAGTGCAAGTACATACGAGTTCTGCTCATGTTGTCAGTGACTTATGATGTCATAAAATGGGCACGGTCAGTGCCTCGTTCCCCCACCACCATCAGGGCAATCCAAGCCTGTGCAGAAAATAGTTATGTATATATGTTTAGGTCTCGACTACTGCCAATGCCACACTCCAACTCCTTCCTCCAACTACAAATCCACCCTCCAAAAACACCATCCAACTCCACCCTCCAACTCCAAATACACCCTACAAATCCACCCTCCATCTACAACTGCAGCCTCCAAATCCACACTCCAAAGCCACCCTCCAAATCCACCCGCAAACTCCAACTCCGGACTCCAACTCCACCCTCCAACTCCAACTCCACCCTCCAACTCCACCCTCCAACTCCACCCCTCCAACTACACCCCTCCAACTACACCCTTCCAACTACACCCTCAAACTACACCATCCAAATCAAAATCCTACATCCAAATCCACCCTCCAAATCCACACTCCACCATCCAACTCCACCATCCAACTCCACCATCCAACTCCACCCTCCAACTCAAACTCCACCCTCCAAATCATCCCTCCAACTCCATCCTCCAACACAACCCCTCAACGCTACAGCATTACTCAGCGCCTCAGCATTACTCAGCGCCTCAGCATTACTCAGCGCCACCGCATTACTCAATACCACAGCATTACTCAATGCCACAGCATTACTCAATGCCACAGCATCACTCAACACCACTCAACGCCACAGCACCACTCCGCGCCACAGCACCACTCCGCGCCACAGCACCACTCAACGCCACAGCACCACTCAACGCCACAGCACCACTCGATGCCACAGCACCACTCGACGCGACAGCACCACTCGACGCCACAGCACCACTCGACGCGACAGCACCACCCGACGCCACAGCACCACTCGACGCCACAGCACCACTCCGCGCCACAGCACCACTCCGCGCCACAGCACCACTCCGCGCCACAGCACCACTCCGCACCACAGCACCACTCAGCCCCACAGCATCACTCAGCGCCACAGCACCACTCAACGCCACAGCACCACTCAACGCCACAGCACCACTGAACGCCACTGCACCACTCAACGCCACAGCATCACTCAGAGCCACAGAATCACTCAGCACACCTCAACGCTACAGCACCACTCCGCGCACATCATCCCTCAACGCCACAGCACCACTGAATGCCACAGCATCACTCAGCACCACTGAATGCCACAGCATCACTGAATGCAACAGCATCACTCAGCACCACTGAAGGCCACAACATCACTCAGCACCACTGAAGGCCATAGCATCATTCTGTGCAACCATTCAACAACAACTGGTTCTAATATGTTCTCTCAATGTTTCAAGCTTTATTACAAATGTCACAAAAAGATGTTAATATTTCACTTCTGTTCTTGGATTTTCATCACAATAAAATACACTGAACATAATCTTCCCAAAAGTTATTTACAAAAGTTTAAGCTATTGCCATTATAAATTACATGACGTTTATTTAAGTATTAATTATTAAAAAACATAAAAGCCATTGTTATTTGTAATATTAATGCATCTAAGTCATGTAAATACAACACATATTTTATTACAAATGCTAATGGTGTCACGTTTGCGAAAGTTAAAACTATTGGCATTGTAAATGACAAAGCTATTAATTTCGCTATTTTCAAAACCAACACATAAATAAAAAAATTGTCATTTACAATACCAATACCTCAAACTTTCCTTATGCGAGACCAATTGCATTGCAAATGCTTGTTACCTGAGGCATGGAAAAAATGGGTGGAACTGATGTCAGCATGCTGACGAGGTCTTCTTATGGCTCCAGTGACGTCATGGGAAGTCGCGTGAGGAAAAGTTCCATTGTGATGTCTTCATCGACGTGGGAGAGCTGACGAGAAAAGGTTCTGTGGAATGCTGCGCAATGGATTTATTCAAAAAATGAGGAATCTATAGGCAGATACTGTATCCACCCAAAAAATGTTAGACAGATCAAGACTTAAATATTAAAACACTAAGTACTCTAAAGATGTGGAGGCGCCTCACAGCACAAGTGTTCATCACCTGTTCTAACGAAGTGCTCTCATATATAAAAATCTCCTCTTGTTAACCAGTCACTTATTCCTAATCTATTAAAATGGTGTCATACCTAGATCCAAGAGGGCCAGACCCATGCCGGATATTTAGTATAAACAATGACCATGTAATTGACCATGTAAGTGAGTTCCATTTAGAATAATCATATGTGAATTTATCTCATGTGGTCACCTTGAAAATCTAACCTGGATCCAGCTTCCTGGACCTACAATGGACACCCATTCTCGATTATGACTACATTTTGGAAAATTATCAGATAGTTAATGGTGCTCTTTTCTACTGTGCTCACAGGCCAGTCCTCTGTGTATCAGTGTCCAGTAGTGGTGCGCCAATGTCCACTTCCTGCTGCTTCAATGTAAAGATCAAGAGTGTGATTACTTCCCTTCTGACTCACACCACGTCAATGCCCCTTTGCAGTTGTGCTAGAATTCGTCCTATACTCCCAAGAATGTCCTTCATTTCTTTGTTGAGCCTGGTGAAATATAGTGTCTGCACCTAATCATATTGATAACGGTCGGCTTGCAGCTGTCATCCTAGTTCAGCTGTCCTGAAAGACTGCCTGATCTCTGGATTTGCAGTGTTTAATTTGTTCCCTAAAAGACCAGGCAAGACACAGGCCCAGTGCGTTTGTCTGTCCCTCCAGACGGACTTCCATCTAAACCCACAGCTTAGTGTAATCTTTCAGCCCTGTCTCTCACTCAGTCATAACGTTTTTCCAAATAGCGATTGCATGTTCAGTGCACTCTACTCTAGAATTATCTCCCAAGATTAAAGTGAAATGCCAAAACATCAGGGCCAGCTACCAACTTCCAGACTCGGTGGGGCACGGCGCACCATAAAACTCCCCATTATCCAGTATCGGGGTATCTTTCATAGATTCACATACCTGAATCATTCCCCGTCATCGAGATGGGTGTTCCACGGTAATATAATCAAGCAGTAATTAACAAATACCATAGGCTACAATGGCCAAAGGCCATGAGTATAATATGATATCTATGTCCTTTTGAAAAAAGGGACCAAATCTTAAGTACAGCCAATCATCTGTCAGCACCCTCTAGAACACTCCTAGCAGAAGCAGTTTCCCTCTGATTTTCACTGCACGTCGTGTGTGAAGTGAGTCTCCCTGCGTTCTACTTTTTTCTTCAAACTCATTTGGATTTTATCCCGAAATCTCCAGCTTTACCAGCATCTCTAATACGAAAGGCCTTTTCTGCCCATGTAAGACCTGTGTCAGGAAAAGTGTTCATGTGGATGCTCCACACAAAGACTGCACATACTGCCTTCATCCCAACCATGAGGTAAGACAGCACAATATTTGTCGCAATTTCTCCTCTAAAACTCTAGGGGATAGAGAAAAATGGTTACTTCTATGGCACCAGGCGAATAAACAACAGAAAACGTCATCAGATGAACAGAGCGATGAATCTTCTAGGCCTCACAAAAGGCCAGATCTGAAGAGGATACCTTTGGAGAGGGCAAGAACCATCTCAAACCCTCCAATGAGAGTAAAAGCTCAAAAATGGGGAAAACTCATAAAGTCTCCTCACAGCCTGCATTATCCTTACCTACTACACCTTCAAGTAAGGAAAAAGACCGTCCTCAAGCCTCTTCCACATGAGGTACAGAACTTACAAGAAACTGTCATCGATGATATCATCGTAGATGACACCACGCTCGTCGAAAACTAAGAGTACCACCGTCAGCACTGTCTATGGCAGGAACAACACTTGTAGCTATCACCAGTCCTATCCCATCTTAGAGATCTCCCAGGTAAAGATCCCCTCGACGGTGAGCATACTGCTGATGCGGCAACATCGACGATGACAGTGCCGATGACCGCAATTCCATTAATGAGGAACTCGTCGTCGAAGTCCCCATTGATGAAGACCCCATTGACGGTTGATCCATCGACAACGATACCGTCGACGAAGGAATTTCCAGCATTGATGACTACAGCGCCGTCGACGCCACTATCGACGACATAGTTAACTAAATTTTTATATGGCCGGAGGTAACCACTCAATGCCACCCTTGCCTCCTTCGCGTTTGCTGGTTTTAGAAGACTCTGAGGACGATGAGTATATGGTTTAGCTCATAGCTCGTCTGAGTTACATGTCAAGTGTCAGGAGGAAGATGATTACAAGGATGGAGCAATATTATCATCCATATATAACCCCTCATCATTACCAACCTAAAGGCTTCCTTCCTGAGCCTCGTTCCAGAAACTTGTCACACCTGACACCTTGTCTCATCCAGGACCTTTCTTACCATGCTGGCAGATTACAAACAGAGGTTTCCTCCTCAGGGTGACCAACCAGAACCACCACCTCCTCAGTCGGAACCTCCACAAACACTGACTTTACCACCACCGGCAACACCTAGGATCACACCTCGCCCGCCAATAGCGGCACCTTCCACAGAAGGTCCTTCTTCCTCAGAGGAGGATAGAAAAGAAGGGGAGATCCCGGATCCGCTTGGAAAGACATGGCTTGGCAGTTGGGCTGGACTGGTCCCATGAGGCACAGGGTCAAGACTGATTTGCATATAGCTGTGTCTGAACTGGGGTGGCGAAGTGAGCTAAAGAACAATGATGGATTCAACAGAGATCTGTGACTAGGGTTGAGTGTCTGAAGAGTTTCAGCGTTCCATCCTTCATCTCCTTGTGTTTGCTTTGTTCGCCCTAAGTTGGCAGGGTATGCCCAGACATGTGTCCTTTGCTCACTTTGCCACTGTTGTGTGGCGTTTTAGGCTCCGAGTGAATTTTCCCGATTCATGCCCTTATATAGGTACAATTCACATTGCCCTTATATAGGCATAGAAATCAAACCCTATTTAGGCATAGCCCATGCTACCCAAATACAGGCATGGCTACTTCCACCCGTACCAAACGTCACTATGATTTCTTAAAAAAACGGCTTAATCAGTTAGGGAACTTACCCAGGCTTGAATATTGATTTCTCCAAGAACTCAGTTACATTACAATGAACAACTATTCCCTAGGGGTTCATTCCTGACGTTCATATGCCTGACTTTCCTAAACACCTTCAAGGTATAAATATACCTTCACTTGCTATGGCAAGCTACGGTGGTTCGGAGCAGTTCGACTATCTACTTGCCCGGCGCAGCTCGCTACAGCAAGTGCAGAAGGAAGCCGACTCTCCAGCTCACGCACTGATCAAGACGCTGACTTTCTCCTGCCGAGAATCCAGATCCAGTGTTTCCGGCTCCCCTTGCGGGGTGTTGTGAAATCGAGTCTGAGATACCAGACCTCCTTCATTCAGACCAAGGTATGAAGCTGATTAGAACCTAGAGAAACCTTTGGTAGATTCTTGGCAAAGAAAACTAAACCTATGCTACACAATACTTACTTCTTCCTGCGTACTAGACTTAGGTTAGGTACATTGGGGTAGGCGCATTTTAGAAGCACCAGTTGAGTATTTTAGCCTGTGTATTTATGTATGTATTTTTATATGGCTTAGAAACCATAAAATGCTCTTGCAGTATTATTTTATAATACTATTCTCGCTGTACGCATTATACTTTGCAGTCTGCATAACGATTGTAGCAGTTCACTCCTCTTGCATGAGAAAGAAGACTATTCAATAAGCATTTGATTGAAAATGCCCGTCTCTCTATTTCTCTGCAACTCTCGAAGCATGCACGATTGACTGAGTGAAATACTTATCTATTGTTTCAGTGACTCTGAGAGATATGTTCTTATTCTTGGGAAACAAAGTTGTCATGTTTATGCGGTTGTCAGTAACTAATCCCTTCTTGTGAATTCGAGAAAGTTTCTAGTGACCTCTGAGCTAGCTGGCACTCACAATTAAGTTTAGTATATTCAATAGAGACCTAGTAGACCTCAGTCCTACGTCAAATCTATAGTATATATTATTCCAATGCACAGAGCCTATTGGGAATATAGGAACTACACTACATGGTGCCCAACGTTTGGTAAGGCACTAATTTAATGCTAGATACTAAAGTAACTCAGTTGTGCTTTTCTTAGAGACCCCTTTTTCCCATAAAATACTCCAATACACGTCTGGAGTGGGTAAAAGGATAAAATATCCGCCATAGCTGAGTAGGACGAAAAATCCTATGTTTTAGTTTTTGGTTTGTTCAACGTTGAAGGATACAATGTTACAAAATAGTGTGCACCTGGGAGGAGAAGCAGCATAGATCTCACCCAAGAGGGGCTGCCATGGTGCAGATTCCTTTGCAGTTAGAGCGGCACCTTGGGTGGCAGTAGAGTGGCAACCACGTATGCCAGGAAGGGCTCCTGGAATCAGTTGTGCCTTGCAGATTGGGCTGTAGTTAGAGAACTAGGATCTGTGGTGACCCGAGGGTCTGCAACTGACTCCGTGGACCTTGTGAAGACGCTGTGGACATATCACCTCATCACTGAGATTGAGATCAGGAGCATCAGGATTAACCCTCCCCCTTGGGAAATTTACCTTGCTTGAGGAGTGCGGAAACACCTCTGTTCGCTGCAGTAACCGACCCCATAGCCTCACAGGAGAGCCTGCACCCGCCAAGTGCAGCCGCTCCTCCCACGTGCAGTCAATTTATTGACCGGGTCCGGGCACCTTCCAACATGCTACACGCTAACTCACTGCTGGAGCGGGTACGATTGAGTTCAGGCCTACCAGGCCCCAGGGGACTTGCTGCTAAGAGTCATGCGGTGCCAAGACACTGTCAGCTATTTGCTAAAAGTCAGATTGTACTCTTACGTTAAGGCCTGCTAGTGATCATTCCATGGATGTCACCACCAGTGAATGGGGAATAACCGCGATTACATTGTAAGGAGCAGGTGGGAGAGGGATTTGCAATTGAAACACTAGAGCCCTGACCTCAAGGGCAAATGTGTTGTTGTCTATAAATGTTGTAACCTTCCTTTGCATAAGAGGAGTTAGAAATTAAATACTTCTTTTTATTATAAAGATAAGTATTTGACTGGACATTGATTTATTACTACTGCTCTGCGCTCATTGAGTCATATTCACTAATTTGTATCCATACCTGTACCCAAGGGAACCTTAGGCTGCTCATTCACATCTACCACTGAGAGTCATGTGATGAAGGGGTGCTTGGCCCAGTTGCCAGGATCCATATTAGGTTGGACTCCTGGACATCAGATGTAAAAAGCCTCAATCCTAGCAGCTGGGCCCAGTAGCCCCTGCATGTCCCATGGCCCTCTGATAATGGTTCTAACAGCTCTTGTGGCCAAAGTCAACGGACTGCTCAGTTCATTACCCTCTCTGCAGTCCCACCTGCAAAAACCTTCTAGTGTGCCCTATGTGGAGCACTGCCATCCAATGAGAGGCAGGATCCAACGATTCTTGCTGTGTTGGCAGATTCGAATATCAGACAGGTGGGCCCTGCAAATTGTTTGGAAGAGCTATACCCTCCCCTTCCTATTTGCACCACCACACATTCCACCATCTCCCCAATAACTGACGGAGGATTTTGTGGCAGGAAGTCTAAGCCCTTTCAGCTAATTGGACTATCGAGAGGGTACTTTCTTCATACGTAGGACATGGTTATTACACCCGCTACTTTCTGGTGCTCAATAATGACGGAGCGATACAAAAGGAGATGATGGACATTGTTTTGCATTCTGTCCATCAACAGTTTTTTTGCATTTGTCACCCCGAGTGGGACGGGTATGCTCAGACGTGAGTCCCGTGCTCTCCATGCCACTGGAATCAAGCTATCCTGGCTGATGAGGGCTGAAAGCCCGAAACCGGTCCTAGGATGCTTGTTTCCAGTCCAGGGAGGACCTGGCTTGGCAGTTCGGGCTGGACTGTTACCATAGGGCACAGGGTCAAGACTGATTTGGATATGGCTGGGTTCAAACTGGAATGGCATGGTGAGCAAAAAAAGATGGATTTAGGCCCCCGATCTCTAGTCATGGGGTGAATGTATGACATTGTTCTGCATTCTGTCCATCAACTGTTGCTTTTGCATTTGTCACCCCGAGTGGGACGGGTATGCTCAGACGTGAGTCCCGTGCTCTCCATGCCACTGGAATTAAACTATCTTGGCTGATGAGGGCTGAAAGCCCAAAACCGGTCCTAGAATGCTTGTTTCCAGTCCAGGGAGGACCTGGCTTGGCAGTTCGGGCTGGACTGTTCCCATGGGGCACAGGGTCAAGACTAATTTGCATATGGCTGGATTCAAACTGGAATGGCATGGTGAGCAAAGAAACTATGGATTTAGGCCCATATCTCTGTACTGGGGTGAATGTATGACATTGTTCTGCATTCTGTCCATCAACTGTTGTTTTTGCAATAATGACGGAGGCATCTGGCCTATTTTGGAACCACGCCCTCTCAAGGCCTTTTCCTGAAGAGAAAAGATCAAAATGCTCACATTGGCCAAAATCTTGTATGTCCTAGACCTTAGATGGCTGCATTGAACCTTTGGGTCGCCTATTTCCATATACTCGTCCTGCTGGCCCACCAGCATTACCTGCAATTTGTTGTGAGAACGGAGCATTTTCAATTTGTTGTGTTCTCTTTTAGTCTCCCCTGTACACTTCAGATGTTTGCGAAAGTGACAGCAGTGGAGGCAACACATCTTCGGAGGTCAGGAGTGTAAGTCTTTCTCTAATACGATGACTGGCTGTTGAAGGCGGACTAGCCCCCGATGGTCATCAGTCATCTCTATAGACCATGGCAAACCTCCTGTCCTCTTTGGTGTTCAGTATAAATCCTGACTCCATATCAGAAACTCTCCTTCATCTGAGCCATTCTGTTCACAGTTGAATTAAGGTGCCGTTCCCCCTAGAAAGAAAATTCAAGATATTTAATCTATGATCCCGATCTTTCAGCTTAAGTCCTGGATTTCAGTGATGTCGACTTTGAGGCTGCTACGACTGATGATGGCCACCTGCATCCTGCTGGTTGAACAAGCCACATGGCTTATGCAGGTCCTCAATGAGATCTGAGGATTCAATAGGTTCAACATGAAGTGGACCTCTCTGACTATGTTGATATTTCAGAGGAGACTGTAAAAGATCTGCATTGGTGGTTATTGAACTGTGATTCGGTCATCCACAGACCCCTTCCCCACCAGAGCTGACAGTGGTAAATCAATGCATCTCTGCGGGGCTGAGGTGTCAATCTATTAGAAAGGTGGAGATCAGAGACCTATGGTCTCCGGCAGAGTCCCGGCTCCACAACAACCTTCTGGATCTAGGTCCATCCGTTTGGCGTCGAAAGTCTTCCTTCAGTCCATCAAAGGAAGGTTTGTCTAGGTGGTCACAGACAACACCACTGTAATGAGGTACTTCAATGAACAGGGACGGTGGGGTCATGTGCCCTATGCCAGGAGATCTTGCACCTCTGAAACTAGCTGGAATTTCCCTGGTGGTGAACCACCTAGTAGGATCTTTGAATGTCAGGAAGGTCAAGATCAGCCATCAACACCTAGCAGATCACAAATGGCTGTTACACCCGAAGATACCGCAAGGTCTCTTCCGCAAATGTGTGAGATCTTGGCTCAATCTATCTGTCACCTCTGGGAGCGTTCAATATCACCCCCTCTGAACACTGGAGATTCCAAGGCTTCTCTTGTTAGATGAAGCGTTCTGCCTAGGGTAGATCTCGGGACTGCTGTATACCTTTCCACTGATTCCATTCCTGCCCAAAGTTCTCAAGAAGATCAGGACACATTGGGCCCAAGTAATCCTAGTAGCCTTGGATTGGGCATGGAGAGTGGAGCATCTACCCCTCCTTTCTAGTCTGAGTCCATTCACAGCCCACTTCCAGTTAGGTACAGCTCCACTTCCAGTTAGGTACAGCTTTGGTATCTATTCAATGGTGAGGAACCTGCTTCTAGAAGTCTCTATCGGAAGAACAAGTTACTTTCCACTGGTAATGCTCTTTCTGATAGAGACTCTGTCTAACCACAGATTCCCATCCTCCTTTTTCTATGATTGGTCTCTATCCATAAAGATCCCAAGTCTAAGAATCTACACACTGGTCTACCAGTTCGCTACTGGAGCTCTATGTCTAGGGACGAGAACAGTCTTGAAAGCAGCTGACAGCAGCCTGCAGAAGTGGCGCCTATATAGGCTCTCGGCATAATTTCCAGAGCAGAGTGGAGGTGGTTCAGTACTATGCAGCACAGCCTACCGGTCCGCAGAAGAACTGCAGAACAGTTTTTGGATCCAGTCTGAGGCCTGGGTATTATTCAGGTGATGAATCTGTGGCTAAATAATGTTTCAACAGGAAAGAGTGCTACCAAAAGTAGGTAACTGGTACTTTATTATGCACGTTCTATACCTCTCAATTTGCGTATCTAAATTATACACCAAATTTGGGGTCTCAATCTGTATGAAATCATCAGTTGGACTCTCCACCAGAAACTCCTGGAGAGTCTGATGCACTTGTACTTCTACTGCGCTGTCTATAAGTGCTCTGACCATAGTCCTGTTCTGCAGAAGTATCCGTAGAAGGCATGATATATTTTTTTAGAAATGTATCAAAAACAAGGGGGGACCAGGAGCTGTATTTATACAGGTCCTGCACACAAGTTCCAAATAGAACTGTGTATCAAAGAGGTGTGCAGTTCCTAGTGAGAGGGACGGGGAAAGGGAGGTCTCTCTTCGTGATGCCCTCGCCCACTCCGAAGGATGTCATGCTTCATCATTGGGCCAAGCTCCTCCTCGGGCCGGCGATGCAATGCCCGACTGGCTCCCGTAAACGGGGCTCTTTGGCGGAGATCTTTTGAAGAAGCCGTAGGGTGCATTCGGGTGTGAGGGCAGGATAGTGCACAGGAAGGTGGGTTAAAATAAGTCTAGAGCTGTCCTATTCTTATATGTTTTTATTACTGTGGTAGCTCAGGCTTAATTAAAAATTGTCGGAGCCCTAAATGGATATAATGTTCCTACAGGGCTGTCGTGGTGTGGTGGGTAAACAGGTTTCGTGCCTATTTTGCCCCTAACGGGTCAGATGGCACTTCATCAGGACCATGAAAATGTAAAAGTGAGTGGTGCACTGTTGTAAGTCTGGTTCTAGTGATTAAATCTGATAACCAGACGCAGTGGAAGGTACCCTAGTAGACTTATACCGGGGTAGGAGACCCGTGGTATGCGAGGCTACAGCTGATGGGGGAAGCAGAGCACGTCGTTGCTCTATGGAAAAGGGTGGCGGCCGACATTCGTCTATCCTACCCTTGGTCTGGGCCCCCGGGCCCGTGTGCTCTGAAACCAACATAAAAAACTATTTCCGTGGTGTTGCGTGTGAACGAGCCAGGGGTTGGGGCAGTTGCACTTTTTAATGTTATTGCGGTCCCTCAAATTATAACCACCCCAGTCGGACTCCTGGGTTACTGGAGCTCCAGTCTTTCTTTTCTCTCCCCTCTCCCCCCTGTTTCATTAAATGAAGTAACAGGACGATGAAACACATTTTTCCCCCCTATTAGTATTAAGAGATCCATGGCCTCATCATGTTTATTGTGACATAGTCCCCCAATACTTTGTGTCAGATATTGTGTTTCATTGTCATGCTACTTCATTTATGTTTACTGTTGATTGATATTCGTACCCCATGAATTCATGAATTTTGTAGTTATTTTAACTATAGTTTTGTATTCATAAAATTAGCTTTTCATAAATTAACAGTGGTACATTGAGTCCAGTGCTATCATTGTAGGTTGATAGTCTGCTATGTTTATGACCAAGTAGTTGCTTAGGAATTCTTTATGAACAATTGAAAAACCAGTAGAAGACACAGCCATTACCCTATCAACCCTAACTGATGATGGCTTCTCCCATCCTTGTAGGATGTCCATCACATCCTGAATCTTGTCCTCAGGTTGCAAAGCCAAGTAGGGGGCAATGCTCGCCCATATATACCTACTGTAGCGTCCTGCATTAGCAACAGCTTTTTTCTACTTTAATGGAACTCACCATTAGCTGTGGTACCCCTTTTTACAAGGCTGTCCATATTTCTTCCCTCGCTATCAAGGGGATCTATACAATGGGAGGTGGGATTGAGGGAGCTGTATTGTTCATGAATGACCAGTCAGACAGGTATCCAATCCCTATATTTTTGACTAGACATCTTAATTCTTTTCTACCTCATAAAAATACAATAGGTATTGCTTTGATAGTCCTACTGTATTTTTTCATTGTAGAAATGGCCTTATTGGGGATTACCGGACCCCACCATGACTCTTCTTCCTCTGCCATAATACATTTTGTGTTGATCCTCATGATCTCTACCCTGACCATATTATTCTTTGTCCTCATCATCGTCCTTGTACTTTATCTGAAGTTGAGTTGAACTAGTAGTAGCTGAGATTCCCATGTGATATCAAAGAGTCTCTTAGACAGACAAGGAGCTCATATTTGGAGACAATATCCAAGGCAGTAAAACTGTAAGAGGGCCAGTTTTGGACTTTAAACTAGATGGTACTGATGAAGTTATTCCAAGCAACATGATTTACGATATTGTGATCAAGATCCTCATGGAACGAAGATATATGGCTGAAGTTGGTGACGTTGGTCATGTTGTCTGCAGTGCAGGTGCTGGCAATGGCTTTGCTGTAAACTGATGATCAGAGATGACTAGTTAGAGTCATCTATAGAAATAATAGTTGCCGAGACTGTTGTTGACGGTGTTGTCAAGGGTAATTCCAATTTCCTTTTTGAAGCATGAAGCTCCTCTGTCTGTCTGTTATCACTTATAGTGACCTATTTAGGTGGTCTCCTGATGTAGAGAACAGTTGTTTACCAAATATTGCCATCCTCGCCTCTTTCCAGATGCTTTGTGAAGGTCTTCTTTATCTCTGGAGAAATCTCATTCCCGGATGCTGGTTTTCTTTCACTTTCTTAATCTGCAGATACGAGAAAGCACCCCTCTGAGTCATTGGTGGCCATTGTAACACAAATGCAACAGATTTTGCAGTCTGAGGTTTTTTACTCCAGGAGAGACTGTACATACAATCCAAAGGAGGATAATCAGTGTACGATTTCTTTTCGCCAAAGGTAGCACAATGTGTGCATACATCTTTCTTAGATTCTGTCACACCGAGTTAAAATTTAGAGATCCACTTAACTAGACTTCAGGAACAGAAACCTTTTGAAGAGATACTTTCTAAGAGACTTGGGAAACCTGTGGAAATTGACAAAAATCAGTCTGAAGTGAGGATAAAAAGGTTTGTAAGCCGAGCTCTGAAAGTCATTATATTTCACCTTATGTGCTCTAGAAAATCCTTGGTAGGGTCGAGTTTAGTATGCTCTCACCAAATTGGCTGGACATCAGGACTTAGCTAATGATGTGCCTACGTTACTAAACACCAATTTTCTTAAAGTCCTAATGAAACTTTAACTGTACTGCTAATATATTATTGTTTTATCACCATTGGACTCCCAGCTTAATAGCAAGGAAGGAGTGAAGCACGTGAAACTATGAAAGATCCAAACCTCGAGAACATAATGTTATTTTTTCCAGGGAATCTATGGGATTTTTGATGATATACTAGCCCACACTTATGCAATCAACTCCAGTGTACATGTCCTTTGACGAGGCACTGTGCTCAACCTAATCCTTGATTATACCAGCATGTGTTGTCTCGCAGACCATTGTGTTTCTCTTAAACTAGGCCTCGCCTGGATAAATCCTCAGAGTGTAACAAGTACAAATGAAATTAATGTTCATTACCATTAGCACGCCTTTGCCAACCAGGCCTCAAAAGACCATTAGCTGGTGTTTTTTCTTCAGTGTCTCACATATCAATGGTGTCATTACTTGGTATGCTAACAGGTCCTCTGTAGAAGCCAGAGGTGTGTAAGGACGGTGCAGGCAGTCTAAGACCTATTCCTTCCCTCCTCAGACATGTGTGGTTCGCGCGTGGGATATGAAGAAGCCGCTTCTCTTCTGTCCCGCCATGAACACCGCCATGTGGGAACACCCAATCACCATGCAACAAGTAGAGCGACTGACGGGCTTCGGCTACTCAGAGATCCCATGCATAATCAAGAAACTGGCATGCGGGGATGAGGGTGAGTGCTCCATTGTCTTCTATATCCACCTTACTGTATGATACATATGTTTTTTTTAATATGAAATCAGAATGAAAGGGTTCTCTTCCAGTCTCATTGGAAATAAGTGATGTTAATGTTTATTTCTAATAGAGCAATCGCTAGCAGATTGTACTGATTTAGCCTAAGTATGACAGTACATTAAAGTTTTATTGTTAACGTAATGCTTAGCTGCCAAGTTTTCAGACTGCTTGGAAAAAAAGAATACTGCTTAAAAAAAGAGTAAAATAATTATTGAGACTAAATCTTCATACTTGATCGACACTACCATTCTCTTGGCTTTACAAATTGCTATATGGTCGTTGTGACTCAAACATTTTGGGTTTGTGGAACAGGAGAACCGCCATTAATCAGCAGTTCTTCCATTACTGATCCAGTCATGAGGTAATTTTCTACTTATCTTCCTCTTTAATTGTTTTCCGTGCTAAGTCAGTCACATTCTTTAAAGATAACTCTACTATCCCCAAAAGTTACCTTAACACTTTCTTTGATTGACGAATTGCCACAATTTTAATTAACTATACCAAATTTTCTTTGGGTCGTCATCTTTTCTAATCTCCTGTCTCAAATATTTAACTGTTACAAACCATTACTTCTGATGGTCTACCAACGTCTATTAATTTAAAACATTTTGCAACACTAAATAATACCATTAGACTTAAAATGTCTGCGCTGCAGATGCCAAATTGCATTCATTATTTCAAATTTGAAAATATCCATAACGTAATAATCATGAGAACTACTATGCAGGACTTTGTTAGTCGTTGGTATTAAAATGATGGTCCTTTTACTGACTCCATAATTTTCTTCAATTAGGAATGGGTACCTATTGACCAAAATAATTAAATTACAATTCTGCAAGTCATTGCAGTAAGACTGTACCAGTGGCATTGCAGGCAACAATCAAAGGGAACATCCGAGCTGAAACTGTGTCTCATTCACAACTTCTTGCATCAACTTCTACTTACATTTACAATTTCATTGTGGCATCATGTAGAAATATTCCACTTCTTGTGAACTTTTTGTTTTACAACTTCCTTTAACTTGGTGTGATGCACAGAGCTGTTTAACTGACCTATTGCATGATTAAACACTTCTGGAGAATTTTCTAGCCAGTACTCAATTATCAATCGCCATAAAAACTGTCCCTTCACCATTAGGATCTTACTTGATGGGTATATTTTTCTAGCTTTCCCATTCTGGTTACCTGTACATACCCTAGTCTTCAAAACTAATTGCAGGTTGCAATAGCCTAAAATGTCCTGAGATCCTCTGATATACTTTTTTGGATCAACATCGGGTAAGGGTTATATCCTCTCCCAACTTTTCACTCTACTTAATGAACTACGTTTTGACTCCTCTTCTCTCCTTCTGGGTAAATGTTTTTGCCTGCTGCATTTTTTGCAATTCTTTCCCTGGTCAAGATGTTTAAAGTTGGAACAAGAACCATACTACTCTGCTATCCTTTCTTATTGTTTGTTTCTCTTTTTTTAAATATCCCTTTTCTCAATGCTCTTTCTTTGTCTTCTTTGGCCACTATTCAAACATATATCCCATCAACGTTGCTTTCCATGCAGTAGTAAGTATAATGCCTTTAAGATAAGCATTACCTTTCGCCGACTAATTCTTTTGTGTATTGGCATTGTTGTAGGGTGTGATAATCTGCTCTTGTATGAAATCTTCCATGTGGTGCCCCAAAATTACAATAATTGCCATCTGCTTTCTCAATGACACATAATAATCAACACACTGTTGTTTGCCTTAATTGCTGTGGAAGAACTTAATTCATTTGCTAACTGCCATTCTTTGGGCTCAAAATTTCAATGCACACGGAGTGTGCTCTGCTAGCCATATGTAGTTTCCCCATTAAAATCCGCCATAATCCCATGAAAATAAAGTGCTGAGGGGTCGAGCTAGCGGCGACGTTGTGGTGTGGTAGGCAAACAACGCATCTGACACAGGCTGATGCACGATTGGAGTGAGGAGACGAGACGAGCCGTGGCCGCTCTGCGAGATGGCACCGCCCGAGTGCTGAGGAGAGCTGAAGGCAGAGGACGATCCGGGGCAGGCACACGAGATGGGACCCCCGAGAGGCGCGACGGATCGAGCGAGTGTGGGTGTCGGTCTGCAGCGCGGGGACGGGATTTGCAGTCCAATAGCCACAACCGTCTGGGAGAGTGCGAGGGGCGACCAACGGGACTGCAGTTTGGTGCCTGGAATAACCGCGCAGTCCTGACAGCCCTCAATACGTGTCTGCTAGCGTGACTCCGTTATACAGCACCACCTACAAGATCTCTCCCATACCGGCATTAAATACTGCTTAGGCCCTTGAATGCCCCAAAGCACACCTACGGACACTGAAGTCACCCGCCATTACACCCACTGAAGTGTAACCCAGAGCACAGGGAAAATAAAATAGACAAGGAAGAAGCGACCGGCAGCGGCTGGGGCGGACCCTGAGGCCATTGAGGGGGCTCCTGCTGAGGGTCTGTGTTGCCCTGGCTTGGGTGCGCTGCCAAGCAATAAGAATATACCCCACTAAGTGGGCGCACCGGAGTTAGGGTCGTGATAAACAAACAGTCTGTACATTTCCGTTATCACCCACCTCCCTCTAATTTTCACAGTGAGGGACCCTTGGCAGAGGGGAACAGCCCAGGTGTGAGTCTGGCCAGGACTGAGGGCTACAACGCACATATCTGAACTTGCACTTACCTCAGGCCTCCCAGGAGATCATAAGCCCACTGGTGGGACACAACCTAATGGGGCAGAATAAGGGCCCAGGACAATCGAACCAAATTGACAAATACACTGTCATGCTAGGTCATGACGGTGGAGCTGAGGGGGGCCTATCCGCCACCAGACAGAGAAGAACAGGGGCCGGATCCATCCCTGAAAGACATTATGAGTGCGATAAAAGGTCTCAGAAATACCCTGGAACCGAAACTAGACTCTGTCACGGAAGAGGTGTACATACTGCAGGCCAACCTACGGAAACTGGGTGAGAAAACAGCGACAGTGGAAACGAACATTGGGAACCTGCAAGCCAATAATAAACGCCTCGAAGACCAGGTCACAAGCCTTTCAAAACAACACAAAGATACCGTGGCCCGGCTGGAGGACCAGGATGGCAGAGCCTAATGCAACAATATTCGAGTTGTGGGGGTGCCGGAGGGGGCCGAGGGGCCGTCCGTCAACCTTTTTCTGGAACATATGATCATTCACACCCTCAAACCAACAAATCTCTTGAAATTCTTCTCAGTAGAGAAAGCACATTGCGAGCTGGGCCCGTGCCTAGGAGCACCCCCACGTCCGATAGTGGCCCAGATCCTCAATTATAGGGACAGGGATGCCATCCTCCAAGCTGCCCGATCGAAAGGAGACATTCACTTTGAAAATGCCACAATCTTTTTTTTCCCGGACTTCACGCTACAAGTACAGCGCCAACGGAGGGCCTTCGATGCTGTAAAAAGGACCCTCAGGGAACGAAACCTAAAATATATGATGTTTCATTTCATAAAGCTTTATTCGGAACATAAAAAACATGTCCATAAAAGCACATACAGTTACAAAAGCAAACATTTAATTGATTAAAAAGAAAGAAAAGAACACATAATACATTAATTATCCAGTGCGGGATGGAATAAATAATTAAAAAGAGAGTTAAAAACACATACTTTTCCTAACACCAATAGCCTTGAGTAGGAAAGTAGCCGTAAAAAAGCAAATGTCCGGATGATGCATATTAAAAAGCAATTTCATAGATTCTGTAATTGTTCTTACTCCAAATCTTTTCAGGATTGGCTTTAGGTAGATTTTCCGTAATTCGCTATACAATTGGCAAGAAAAAAGAAAGTGCATAGTACTCTGTTCTGTCTTGTAATCACAAGCACAGGGTCCAGTAGGGCGTATTTTTACATTAGGACACGCAACCAGATGATGTACTATTCCCATCCTCATTCTAGTAAGTACAAACTGGTGTGAGACTCTGGTCACCTGTATCAGATAAGGATGGAGTCCAATAAACTCATTCAAGCTATTGTACAAATTACAGGTAGGTAGTTTTGATTCTTCCAAAGCACGCCTCTCTATACAAAAATTCAAAAACATAATTTTCAAATTTGATTTGGAGTTATCAGATGCACAATACCGATCATTGATCACATTGTATCCAAAAACCTTTTGAAAATTATCAATGATATATTTAATCCAGGGGATCTTCAGGTGCTGGTCCAAGGAGAGGCAATCCTCGATGATAGCTCTGTTCAGTTAGGTGCCTTCATTCAACCAAACAGATCGCCACAATAATAAGGGTCTTAACATGATTAGATCATTCAAAAAATGGGTCCCCGTTTCCTTATGAACCAAGATGTTGGAGGTAGATTTGGGTAAACACAGGAGCCTTTTCAAGAAGTTATTCTCCTCTACCTGTAGGCACCCGGCAGATGTCACACCCCAAACTCCTGCCCCATAAAGGGCCACAGATAGACATTTTGATTGAAATTTTTTTAGCATATCAGCTATGCGTCTATTACCCAGCTTCTTGGCGAATACAAAAACCCCATTGGCACTTCTAATCATCTTAGTTTTAACTGCTTTGTGTTCAATATCCCAGCTACCATTTTTTGAGAAATTAATCCCCAAATAACAGAAGTTGTCTACTTTTAAAACCTGTTCGCCTTCAATAAAATAATGAGAGTTAACTTTCGATTTAGCTCGACCTGGACCACACTCCATCACATAGGTTTTTGACCTATTGATCACCAGTTTCCTGTTTTTGATGAACTGAACAAACCTGTCCATCAAACGTTGGAGACCCAGGGGAGTCCTGGACAGCAGCACAGCGTCGTCCGCATAAAGTAACACAGGGATGTTAAGGTTGTTAACTCTAGGAACGTCTGCCGTAACTGTCTGCAGGACAGAATCCACCTCATTAATGAAGAGAGTAAAAAGTAGGGGTGCTAAAACACACCCCTGCCTGATTCCCCTCCCGATCCTAAACTTGCTTGTACATTCCCCATTAGGCCCATATCGGACACTAGTACTAAGTTTTTCATACAGGCGAGCCAGAAAATAAACTATACAGTCGGGTGCTCCCATGTCAATCAATGTAGCCCACAATAAGGCGTGGTCTACCATATCAAAAGCACTGCTTAGGTCAGCAAAGCATAAGTATAGTGACCCTTTTTTGGCCTGGGTGTATTTCCCGACCAAAAGTTCTAAATTTAAGCACTGCTCAATTGTGCCACGTCCTTTCCTGAACCCAAACTCACTATTAGTTAAAATCTCATTCGTCTCTGCCCATTCCTCTAATCTGGCTAATAGGACCCGACTCATAATTTTAACAGATGAGTCCAGTAGGGATATTGGTCGATAATTTTTTGCTTCGCCCCGGTCTCCCTTCTTATAAATAGGGATGATTATTGATTCGACCCAGGTAGAAGGTATTTTAGAGCTAACAGCTGCATTAAAGATCTTAACCAATAGGGGGCCCCAGATCTCCAGGGCGGTCTTATAGACATCTATAGGTACCCCATCGGGTCCTTGGGCCTTCCCTCCCTTGCTAGCTCTTATACTAATCATAACTTCCTCTACTGTGATGTTTAGGGCAGCTGTAGGCCATCCTTTTCCATAGGAGGCTAAACTGTTGCCAGAGTCAAATATGGTGGAAAAATGTTGGATCCATGACTCTATGCTCACATTAGATGTGAGCTCTGGAGCCTTCTCATCCTTGAGGAATGGGCTGTTAACCGTGGACCAGAACAAATTACAATTCCTTAGTTCTGCTGCTTGACTTAAATTGTCCCACGCTTCCTGCTGTAGCTCAACCTTTCTGCGTTTAAGGACCAGTTTAAAATCCTGCCTAAGTTGGATCACTAGACACTTGTCTCTTGGTTTGGCTGCTAAAGCTTCTTTAAGGTCTCTCCGGGCATTGGAACAAGCATGGTCAAACCCCCCCCTATTTTGTCTAATCGTGTGTCCCACCTCTTTGGTAAACTTCTTGCTAATGATTGAATTAATTCTATCAAAGTGATCAATACTGGCAACCACTGTTCCATCCTGTTCGAGAATTGCCGAGATTTCCATCAAGCAACTATTAATGATAGAATCAGATGTTTCATCGGCTTTTTCTCCCTTCCACCTCAACCTGACACTATTTGTTCTGTATGGTTCAATATTAACGATTGTACCCGTGTCGGGAGTGGTGGTAGGTTTCCAGATCTTAACTTCAGTGATTAAACAGCATCACGTCAACCACCTTGACCTCAGAGCACATGGGGATTAGGTTGGTAGACATGCATATAAAATCAATTACCGTATTAGCCCCCCTCCCTTTGAAAGTTGGGATACTTTCTCCCAGATCATTCTTTACATTTTCCATGATTTCCATGTCATAATCTATCAAAAAGTTATTCAGGGTTTCACCATACAAATGATGAGGAAAATGAACTTCTGCATCCCCTGAGTGATTATAGACACCACATAGATTCAGGGATGATAAGGGGCAAACAGATACATTAAAATCCCCCACGAAAATAAATTCATAAACACCGTTAAAATTCTCTACAAGATTACACACTGCTTTATGTAAATCATTTATAACTGTGTGCCTAGTACCATCAAATATATTATTGCAGAAATTAATCAACAATATATTTCTACCTGCTTCTTGTGCAAGCCAGAGGATTTGGGAATAAGCCCCCACTTTTACATACTTTTTTACTAAAACAGGTAACTTCACTGAAATCAAAACAAGCAGACCTCCTTTTGATCTGCCGTGAGGCGAAGCCAAGGCGGGAAGCTCATAGGACACAAAGCCATCACTCCCCTTAAATTCTTTACACCATGTTTCCTGTAGACAAATGATGTCGAATAAGCCAATAAAATCTTTCCATCCCAACATTTCCTCTTTGGCCATCAGACCTGCAATATTCCAGCTAGCAATATAGCAAGTTACCTTGACCCTTTCATGGCTGACACTGGGCGTTCCATAAATAGATACGGACATGTTGTCATCTACATTAAAATGCTCTATGTTAAGCTCTAAATGCTCCTCTTCTCCCCCTATAGACAAACCATCCACATTCACGTTATTAATCATTTCTGTTACGGACATAATTAGCTCTCCAGTATCATCTCTCACCTGGACTGAGTTACTCTTATGTCAGTCATTTTGATCCAGGAGACTCAATGACTGAAACCTATTCTGGGTTGAAACTTGGTAACACATCCCGTTAACAGGTGAAAAAATACTATCGCATACTGATGGGAGATTAGGGGCATGTGTTATAAATCTATTCCCACCAGGGACCGAATTCAACATATGCATCGGCGTAATAAGAGAACCATCCTGAGAACCGAAACAAAAGGTGTGTGGCCCTGGTCTGTTTGCAATAGATTGATAATTATTATTGTTCGCTAGCCCCTCCCAACTATTTACTGAGTGCAGCCTATTTAAATGGTTGTAGAAATATCCCAGTGGCCTTGCATCGACATCTGTCTCTGACTGCGTGATTGAGGCCGCTCTAAGGAGGACCGTCGCAACGTGTTGCGGGTGTTTAAAGTTAATAATCACGCAGTCACCCCCACAGGTTTTTCTGGTGTTACCAATCCAGTTGACTCTTCTGATGGAGATAATCTGATCAGAGTAGCCAACTGGATAACCACAGTGTCGATTTAGCCAAGAGATAGCTTTATTTTTTAGTGAGTCCGCCGACTTAGGGGCCTGTGTTATAGGTGGGACATTAGTTAAAACTACAACATAGGGTACACATTCAGGTGGGAGGTCTACGGGGCGCTTGCTTGTTCTTACAGGACCCCTATTAGTCCCCCCTGTGGCAGCTACTGAAGCTGTCACAGCTGGTACTAGACCAGTCTTCTCCCCATTTGAAGATAGTGTTGGTCTTACATCCTGATTAGAGATAACCTGTCCTACACTGGTTGACCCTGCTCTCTGCTGCTGCGAAAGTCGACCCTTATCCTGAGCTACAGGGCATATCGATACAGGTCGCTCTTTAGATAGTTGTTTCCCAGCAGTAACAATAACAGGGGGACTATTTATGTTTAGTGGTTGAGCCCTTTCCTGTGTTGATACTAAGATTGGAGGTGTTATATCTTTAATTATTAACATGGTTTTATCCAAAGTGACAGAGTGCTGGTCAACCGCGTCCCTTAATTTCAAGACTTCCCCGCACAAACCCTCGATTTTAGCAAGCAAGGGCTCTACAATCATTTTAAGTTTATTATCAAAAGTGCTCACCAACAGATCTAATTGGTCGGAATCAATGGAAACACAGCTTTCTTTAATTAGTGCCCCTATATCCTCTGAGTTATCCTTGTGAATTATGTCATTTTTGTATTTTCTACCTGTGTGATGATTTCCCCTTTTAGGAACAGTTTTCCTGCATGCTCTCATTAATCTTGTGGCCCTCATAGACTGTTGAGGGGTACCCTCATAGGTATCACCCAGATCATCTTCCGCTACAGTCGCATTATCGGTAGCCTCAGTCGGATCTACAACGATACTAATATTGTCCGTCTCAATTACTGTAACATGATCACTGGGTGTATTAATATCAACATTATTAGGATCCAGAGGCACAACCAAAGGGGGAATTTCCGAGGTACTTTTCCCTAGGGATTTCCTCCTGTCAGTATTTATTCTGTTAACTACTTTCAGTAGATAGTTATCAGGTAAAGTGGATTGAATAGACATATTGGGTGGTAGTTCAGGAGACAGTCAGCAATGAATATAAAACAAAGTTAAGTTCACTGTTTACCACTTGGAAGTACTAACAAGTAGAAATAAGGGGGATGGCCCGTCCCGTCCCTGGTCGTCCCCGGACGGCCACAGACGGCCCGCCCTCTGCCCGGGCTCAGCCCGGCGACGCCCGCGCGCGTCCCGCGACGCAGAGGGAGCGTCCTGTTTTAATAGCGCCTCCGGGCGCGCAGCGGCAGGAAGTGGCCGGAAGTGGTCGCTTAGCCCTCTGGGAGCTGTAGTCTCCAGCCGCCACCAGCCGCGAGGTGTAGGAACGTGGCAGCGGTGAGACCACAGCGTCAGGGCCCCAGGAGCAGAGAGGCGTCCAGCAGGTCAGTGTCCCGGTTCGTTGCGGCTTGGATTCTGCCAAAAATCACCCCCCGCTCCACCGAGGGAGCGTCCTGTTTTAATAGCGCCTCCGGGCGCGCAGCGGCAGGAAGTGGACGGAAGTGGTCGCTTAGCCCTCTGGGAGCTGTAGTCTCCAGCCGCGAGGTGTAGGAACGCGGCAGCGGCGAGACCACAGCCTCAGGGCCCCAGGAGCAGAGAGGCGTCCAGCAGGTCAGTGTCCCGGTTCGTTGCGGCTTGGATTCTGCCAAAAATCACCCCCCGCTCCACCGAGGGAGCGTCCTGTTTTAATAGCGCCTCCGGGCGCGCAGCGGCAGGAAGTGGCCGGAAGTGGTCGCTTAGCCCTCTGGGAGCTGTAGTCTCCAGCCGCCACCAGCCGCGAGGTGTAGGAACGCGGCAGCGGCGAGACCACAGCGTCAGGGCCCCAGGAGCAGAGAGGCGTCCAGCAGGTCAGTGTCCCGGTTCGTTGCGGCTTGGATTCTGCCAAAAATCACCCCCCGCTCCACCGAGGGAGCGTCCTGTTTTAATAGCGCCTCCGGGCGCGCAGCGGCAGGAAGTGGCCGGAAGTGGTCGCTTAGCCCTCTGGGAGCTGTAGTCTCCAGCCGCCACCAGCCGCGAGGTGTAGGAACGCGGCAGCGGCGAGACCACAGCGTCAGGGCCCCAGGAGCAGAGAGGCGTCCAGCAGGTCAGTGTCCCGGTTCGTTGCGGCTTGGATTCTGCCAAAAATCACCCCCCGCTCCACCGAGGGAGCGTCCTGTTTTAATAGCGCCTCCGGGTGCACAGCGGCAGGAAGTGGCTGGAAGTGGTCGCTTAGCCCTCTGGGAGCTGTAGTCTCCAGCCGCCGCGAGGTGTAGGAACGCGGCAGCGGCGAGACCACAGCGTCAGGGCCCCAGGAGCAGAGAGGCGTCCAGCAGGTCAGTGTCCCGGTTCGTTGCGGCTTGGATTCTGCCAAAAATCACCCCCCGCTCCACCGAGGGAGCGTCCTGTATTAATAGCGCCTCCGGGCGCGCAGCGGCAGGAAGTGGCCGGAAGTGGTCGCTTAGCCCTCTGGGAGCTGTAGTCTCCAGCCGCCACCAGCCGCGAGGTGTAGGAATGCGGCAGCGGCGAGACCACAGCGTCAGGGCCCCAGGAGCAGAGAGGCGTCCAGCAGGTCAGTGTCCCGGTTCGTTGCGGCTTGGATTCTGCCAAAAATCACCCCCCAGCTCCACCGAGGGAGCGTCCTGTTTTAATAGCGCCTCCGGGCGCGCAGCGGCAGGAAGTGGCCGGAAGTGGTCGCTTAGCCCTCTGGGAGCTGTAGTCTCCAGCCGCCACCAGCCGCGAGGTGTAGGAACGCGGCAGCGGCGAGACCACAGCGTCAGGGCCCCAGGAGCAGAGAGGCGTCCAGCAGGTCAGTGTCCCGGTTCGTTGCGGCTTGGATTCTGCCAAAAATCACCCCCCGCTCCACCGAGGGAGCGTCCTGTTTTAATAGCGCCTCCGGGCGCGCAGCAGCAGGAAGTGGCCGGAAGTGGTCGCTTAGCCCTCTGGGAGCTGTAGTCTCCAGCCGCCACCAGCCGCGAGGTGTAGGAACGCGGCAGCGGCGAGACCACAGCGTCAGGGCCCCAGGAGCAGAGAGGCGTCCAGCAGGTCAGTGTCCCGGTTCGTTGCGGCTTGGATTCTGCCAAAAATCACCCCCCGCTCCACCGAGGGAGCGTCCTGTTTTAATAGCGCCTCCGGGCGCGCAGCGGCAGGAAGTGGCCGGAAGTGGTCGCTTAGCCCTCTGGGAGCTGTAGTCTCCAGCCGCCACCAGCCGCGAGGTGTAGGAACGCGGCAGCGGCCAGACCACAGCGTCAGGGCCCCAGGAGCAGAGAGGCGTCCAGCAGGTCAGTGTCCCGGTTCGTTGCGGCTTGGATTCTGCCAAAAATGATGTTATTCCCGGCAAAGCTCAGAGTACTGGCGGAGGGAAATCGCACTTCTTCACATCTCCCAAAACTGCGTAAGATTGGCTATAGGGAAAACTGCTGGTCGTGAAAAGATCCCATAACGATCGCCTGTCCCCAATGACCACCAGATGAATGACCTAGGCCTGTCCTTCTAGTTGGGCAGTGCTAACCACTGTGATACAGATAAGTGACATTCGGCTCCAGGGGACATTCATGATAAATCCATATCAGCGAGCCATGAGACTGTGGGGTGGTGTTGGGATAGGGGAAGGGCAATGCTCTGAGCAATTTGGCACCTGCGCCCTCATGAAGTGTTGGAAGAGCTGGCTGTGACATATACTTTATCTTCATACCGACCCCATCAGGTGCTTCCACACAGAACTGGGGACACTATTATATCCCGACTGAACTCCGTCAGCTTTAAGGCAGTCAGTACTCGCTGCCCCCCCATCCCCACCCTTTCCCCAACATGGTTTTATCGTATGGAAGTTCTTAATTGGGCAACAGGCACTCTGCATGTTGGGGTGGTCGGGTTTGTAACTCACCTAGCAGGGATGCAGGGAGGGGGGCTTTCAGGGGTATATATTGTACAGCGTATTGGTTGCTCATGATTACACTATTTAACATAGAGCATATACGTAAACAAGGGTTTATGAGGATAGCGACAAGGCTACAAGACACACTTCAGCATGTCTGATATGGTAAAGGGAGCAGCCAAAATCTGCATATGGTCATGGAACGTAAACGGTCTTGGTAACAAGATCAATCGTACACTGGTCCTTCAGCACATTAAACGCCACTCCCCAGACGTGGTGCTGCTTCAGGAGACACACTTGAAAGGTAGCTAATATAGAGCTTTGGATTGTTTCGGTGATTGTTTCGGTGATAGGCTGGCTGCCTACCCGGGTTACTCCGTAGGTGCTAGGGGGCTGGGCATTCTAGTGCGCAGCTCCATGACCCTAACAGTTTACAAGGTTGTGCGTGATGATGCAGGTTGCGGGGTGGCCGATGTGGACAGCTGGGAGGGTAGATCACTAACCTTTGGTTCCGCGTACGTACCACTCAGGTCACACTTAGTCGTACTCCAGAAATTAGGTGCCCTTTTGATGGGGCTCTCTACGGAGGCACTCCTGTTGGGGATGGATGCCAATGCAATAATAGATCAGGAGTAGGATAGGCAGAGCACCGCAGGGGCGCACCCGGGGGGGGAAGGGTTTTCCCAGATTTCCTCACAGCACTGGGATTGGTGGACATATGGAGGGTCCATAACCCACAATCAAAACAATTCACATACTATTCGGCCGGCCATGGATCATTCTCCAGAATACACTACTGGGTCACTCAACAAGACCACATGGGCTTGGGGTATCTCGGACTACTCCCCCCTATGTGTCACTTACATGTGACCGGAGGGCAACAAAACAGTTTTTTCCAGGATTAACATCTGGCCCTTTCATGACCCTAAGATGAAGGAAAAGATGAGGGAGGGAGTAAAAATGTAGGGACTGTGGATTCATGTGTGGTACTTTGGGACGCATTTAAGACAGGGCTGAGAGGGCGGGCAGGCTGGCACTAGTCGTGGGAAAGAAGAAAGAAGATGCCTCCCAAATTCGTGCCATAGAGCAAGAAATAATGGTAATAGAACAGGAGGTGATAGAGGGTGGAAGCTCAATTCTCCAGCACAGACTAGCTCTGCGACAACATGAGCTACGCGCGTAGAATCTACGATGTGGGCGATAAAGCCTCAAAGCTCTTAGCTTGGCTTGCCAAACGGGACAGGGAAAGATCATGGGTCGCAGAAATCAGGGATGGGGGGAGACATTCTTCACACAATGAATGCCGAAATCGCAGAGGCATTTGCATCCAACTATGAAACCTTATATGCCCCCGCGAGTCAGAGATCAGGACAGGACTGTGTGGAATTCTTAGCTTACTTTTCATTCCCGATGCTCACAGATGAAATGCATTACACTCTTGAGGCTGACCTGACTGTGGAAGAGTTAGCCGAGGCGTTGGAATCCTGGAGATCCGGGAAGGCAGTGGGTCCTAATGGCCTCCCTGTTGAGATATTTAAGGGCATGGCCTCTAAAATCACTTGTCCATTGCTGGACATGTTTGAGGAGGCTGGTGATCGGGGCATACTACCGTCAGACTAACGTATGTCCACTGTAGTGGCATTGCACAAAGCAGGAAAACCATCCGAGACATGTATTTCATACAGGCCAATCTCCCTGCTGAACTTCGAAGCTAAGATATTAGCAAAAGCATTGGCAAATAGGCTAACAGTGGCCCTCAAGACTATTATTCATATAGACCAATTGGGCTTCATGTTTCATTGGAGTACTTGCCACCACTTACGGTGACTCTATGGGGTCCTACATATGACTGCCTCCTCTTCGTCTTCTCAATCGGCATTACAAGCACTGGACGCCACAATGGCTTTCGATAGTATAGAATGGGCCTATTTGTTTGCAGTTTTTGCCAAAATAGGCTTTGGCCCTAATTTCTGCAACTGGGCGAAACTCCTCTACCAAAAACCGCTGGCACAGGTGAGGGTCAATGGGGTGCTTTAGCGCCGGTTCTCGCTTGGTAAGGGAACCCGGCAGGGCTGTCCTTTGTCACCGTTATTATTTGCAGTGGCACTCGAGGCGCTGGCACATTGGATTAGGAGGGACCCAATGATCTGGGGCATTCAGGCACCGGGAGGTTGGGACGAAATCATTTCCCCTCATGCCGATGATGTTCTCCATAGCTCAGGTACTCCAACTCTTCGAGCTATTTTGCAGTTATTTGGGCTTCACTATAAATTGGACCACATCGATTGTTATGGCCCTACCAGGACCTCCCCCTAGGTTACCGACAGAGTGCGCTGCCGCAGTAGTACAGAATGGCTTTAAATATACAGGCCTCTAAGTGACCCGAAACCCCCAGTCCTTCCTTCAAGAAAACCTTTACCCCGTATTGGAAAGGTTCCGTGCAGATACAAAACATTGGCGCACGCTCCCTCTGTTGTTGATGGGGCGGGCGGCATTGTACAGAATGATAACACTGATGCACCTTCTCTATGTGCTGCAAAACACATCCTATCCGGGCACCGCAACAGATAGCTCAAGAACTCCATACCTTACTATGGCAGGGGCGGGACACCTAGAATAGCATTGAATACATTGCGAAAGAGTCTATGACGGCGGATTGGCAATCCCCGGTGCAAGACTTTACTATTGGGCCTCACAACCCTTAGTAATACAGAAATGGATATACACCGATAGGGCAGAGCCGGCATACAGAATGGATAGAGAACCAATGCCCAATGGGAATCATGAATCCCTTCTGTATGCCCGTAGAACCCCCGGGACCTCACGGCTCACACAGCAACAGTAATAAACTGCTGGCTTGAAGCAAACAAATTTGTGGGATGGCATGGCCGCTTGACAGCAATGACACTTGTGTGGGTGGGAGAGCAACTGAGGGAAGTAACCACATTGACAGGGTTCACTGGATGGGAGGTCATAGGCATTGACCACCTGGGCGACGCGTGGAGAGGAACAGCCTTGATGTGCTTTGAGGATTTAAATAAAGAATGTAATCTGTCCCCCACTCAAGTCTTTCCCTACACGCGTTTTGCACATGCATTAAATGGGCATATCAAGCGAGGAGAGTCCATTCCGGATTACTCCCCTCTGGAGGACAGGCTATTAGCTGATCCTATCCCAGACAAAGGGACTTCCACTATATATAAAAAGCTGATGAATAACGCACCAGATCCCCTGTCCTCTCTGCGAGCAGCCTGGCTGGCGGACTTAGGCAATATAGAAGATGAAGAGTGGACGGATGCGCTGCAGGGGCCCAGAGAGATAGTGATTAGGTCACGATTCCGATTAATACAACTCAGGGTCCTGCATCGCTCCTATTACCCCCGCACACTGTTGTACAAATGAAGAAAAGTACACTCGCCACACTGCATTAGAGGCTGCCAAGCAGAGGGGTCCTTTTTCCATACTTTATGGGAATGCCCGACAATTTGACGCTTTTGGCAAAAAGTGACAGCGACAATGTCAAAGGTCACGAGAAAAGAGATTTCTATGGATGCCAAGGGTCTTTTTTTGATAATTAAGGGGGTTGAAGATTGGCCCAGGCATATGAGAACCTGGCTAGCCCTAGCAGCCGGAGTGGCGAAGCGCAACATAGCAAGTAGGTGGGGATCACATATTCCCCCAACAGTGGCAGACTGGGAACCGGACCTTGATTGTTGCCACCAAGTGGAAAAGGGTATATACGACAGCAGGGGCTGTGGGAAAAAATGCAATAAAATATGGTCTCCCTGGGAGAAATACAGACTCTAGGAAGAGGAATCTGTAGTGTGCGAGTCGGTGGGAGTGGGCGAGACTAGTATTTGAAGATACTGGGGTGTCACATGGACTGCCCAGATGACGCGGACCCACCTGTGTGATAGCCTACCTGATTATGTCTCAATGCTAATGACGTACTAACCCTGGGCTACAGTTTTCTTGTCTATACATCTTAAACATTTGTAGTATGCACTGGTTATTTAGTAATTGTAATTTCATGAGTTTGTTAAAAAAAAAACTTTAAAAAAAAAAAGAATCACCTGAACAGGCAACTGCACCAATTGACTCATGGCATTCAGAATTCACAGACAGTTGGACATGTATTATAGAATTTATTTGAACAGTTTTATAAAGTGCAAACAAGATCCAGATGGGTATCAGAGCGCTGTACAAAAAGGAAACTAACATTGACATGAAGAAACAGTACAGTAAGACAATAGGGCAGATCATTCCCTGCAGATAATCATAGTGATCCACACACATAAGACGAATTGAGAGAAACCTTTATTACGCACAAGCCACCCAACCATACACCTGCAAAGTGCAATTCCATCCCTTGGAACTTCATTCCATCCTCATTGGGATGCATTGGAGTTTCCATTACAATCTAAGGTGGAACAAGAACATGTACAAATAAGATGGACCAGTATTAATAAGTAATACATATATATAGACACCACATACATTTCCCTTCCTTCAAAACATGTAGAAACGATTTCCAACATGTCCTTCCGTCATGATATAGTATTATTCGTAATCTGATATTAACAGGAGGAATAATCTTACAGCTTCTTGCCAGGTGCATCTCATCGTCAGTGCATCTCATCATATTCGTCAACTCTCAAAATGGTCCCACTTCCTCCGTCAAGATGTTTTTCCTCTTACATCCTTCGGAAACCAGTGTCCCTACATCAGACATTATATTATCCTGTGAGTAATTGCCACACTATTCCTTATTGGTTAAAGCATAATCATTCTCCACCGGCATAATCATGTATGTAGTATTTCCATCATCTTCTATGCAATCCCCTACAGATGCACTCATCCACTGGCAGTCACAACTAAAATAAAAAATCAGCTGCTATGTTTACTCCCCCCACCCCGTATATATTTCATACCTTATGCATAATTCTGGAATTTCTTTGATGTCTGACAAGTCTTGGAGAGGCCTTAAGCCTTAATCATTTAACGATGTAATTATTGGCATATGGTCAGTGCACAACTTAAAACTCTATCTTCGCGGACAAATTGGGTTAAGTGCTCAGCATCCCTGCAAATGTGAAAGTCTCCTTCTCTATAGCATAGTACTTATTAGTGTGTGTTAAAGATCTAGAAATGTAGACACAAATACAGTGACCACCCTCCTATAAGAGAGTGTGCCGCCTACGCCCATTATTATTGGCACCTGTTTTTATTACACATTCTATTTCAGGATCAATTCTGTATACGGGTGGTGATAAAACAAATTGGACTCCTAATAGACGGAAATGCCCACTCACACACCTTTGACTAAAGAAAAACGTGTTTTTTTAAGTAAGAATCGCAGTGGATAAGTCTGCAGAATTCCAGATGTCCTTGCATTAAAATTCTGCTAAACCTAAAAATTATCTTAGGTCATATTTGCTCGGTGATGCCGAAGATTCTTGGATTAGTTGTACAAGTTTCTTTTTCAGTTACTTTCCATCTTAACAATTCTGGTGCACAAGTGATGTCACCTTTGACATGGCAAAATTGCATTTCATAAACGCTAGAGTTATACATTTCTTCAAAAATGGCAATACTATTTCCACAACACTGTCCTGCTCCTATTTTCTTAATTCCAAGGTCAGGATATCATCCTGAAAGTAGAGTACCCCTCTAACTTCCTTTTTAGGGCGAGCCTGCGAAAAGCGCGCGAAGCGCGTTCTCGCTGCGAGAACTATAGTCGTCGGCTCAGCCGACAACGAGTAGAGATAAGAGATGGCCACGTGCAGCATTGAGAAGTATGGCAGAGTAGGATTACGACGCGCGCCTTGGGATGTGGTCGTGCGCGTGAGCTTGTACCGTAGACAGCTTACGACTCGAGCCTGGTAAGTTTCGGTTTCGCTACTGAGTCCAGATCCATGTGTGCGGCGCACGGAGACAGACTGCCTATTTCGCACTGCCCTCAACTAACGCTTTCTTTTCTCCGGTTGCCTAATTTAGCAGAAAAGGGATCGATTATATTTAAATATGAATCCCAAGCCAATACATATTTATTAAAAAATAAGCAAACAAACACTTTGTTTTGTGATTATTTCATGCACTCGCCTAAACCTCAGAATTGGGCTCGAAGTAAACGCGGATCGAAACAAGAGGGCACGCAGTGGTGTTTCAGTAAATTTGCTCGGAGGGTTAAAGCAGGTTGTGACGTAGTTCCAAGTGCATGTTGAAAACAGTTGTTTCAATATATACAGCAGACTTTACAACTCGCGCATTGCCACCGTGTGCCAGACGATGTCGGCTCTCATCACACACCGTCACCGTTTATTTTCGATTTTATATAGTGCGAACATTACCCAAAGGTGTCAGAGCGCTTTACAAAAGAACCAGTTGCCTTACATAACGACTTTCAATTACATGAGTTCCATAAGAGATGCAAGCAGAGAAAAACAAAGAGTAAACGTGTAAAAGAGCCGATTATGCACACAGAGCAACACGCCTAGGGGCACTCAATTTCACTGTCTCCAGTAGACGTACAGTCAAGCACGCCGAATGAACAAACATGCAGGCATCAATGCATACAGACATGCAGCCACATATAAAACAGTGAAGAAGGTACAGGGTGCATTAGCCGTGTATGTTCACCGTAGTACTAGCAGAGCTGCCATAATATGCTGCTTCAGTCCAGGATTTTTCTTTGCATTCTGGGACTTGTAGTCCTGTTTTATAATGGAATAAATAAGATTAAAACTCCCAGGATTCAATGAAAAACCTGGAAATGAACAGCACATTCCTCATAGACCTGGATAATTATGTTGGATTGCACCAGTAATGCTCCTCAGAGAAGAACTGTGTATTACACTTAGGGATACATTGGGTGAGAAGTACACTGTGCATCTGAAGAGAAATGAGCGATGTCCAGCTCAGGAGAACATGATTCTATGCATTATTAGGGAACAGGATGCGAAGCATCATGGCTCTTAGGGTCATGGTATATGGTGTACATGGTGATGGACAACAAGCCGCGCACACAGATGTTTAGTGGGTGACCACAGGTTGATGTGAGGTAAAAGTGTGTTTTTAGCAGCAGCAAGGCCAGATCAACTTTTCATATTTAATGTTTTGGAAAACAAATTAGGAGATTTTCAGCTTTCTTTCCAAAAGCTTCTGAGAGATTTTTATTTGCGGGTCACAATCTATTGTGGGTAGATGTAGTTTTGTCTTTTTCGTGGGTACCCGTAGACGGTTTACATTGGACAGGCATACACGGACAGCTCATATATAAGTGCACACATGCATAAATTGCAGAACAAGTGCCTATGTCCAGTCTGACAACACCTCTACCCAGTCCTGTTTTTTTTTGTACAGCAGCATTTGTCCTACTAGAATTTTCGACTTGCTTTTGTTTTACTGGTTTTCCTGTGCCTTGGCTTCTGAGCACATTAGCATATTAAGCAATATTTTTATTTTCATGTAGCTTATTACCCTTTAGTGTAAGGTTCTCCTGAGGTAAATAATTTCTTAATCAGCATGCTTATAACAAGCAAGACTAGCACTCTATATTACTGCCAACTTTGCTTAGCATAAGCAACAGCTAACCATTCACAAACAATGTTTATATACCAATTGCAAATTTAAAAAAAAAATGAATGCAAAGCATTGTCATTTACAATGCGAGTAACTCAAACTTTAATGCTGCAAGACCTATTGCATTGTAAATGCTTGTGTAAACTGCATTAACCGCTGGAAGCAGACGACACCAACTCCCAGGGCATGCTATTGAACTGAAAACACCCAAATTGTGTCATTAACAAGCTTGTCAAAGGCATACTATCAATATATCTGGTGATAGACTGCAGAAAGGTTGAGTATGTTAACCAATCCTAAGTCTGTGAGCAGTGATACATTCTCACAGATATTGGGAAGTAGAAACCTGCTGATTATGTTGTGGTGCTTAAATTGTGAATGTTAGCAAAGAGTTGGCCCTTGCCATTCAACCTTAGGGTGAACATCATGCAGCCGATTCACCCAGTTTGTTTAGTCTAGGGCTGTTAAGCTGTATACCTCTTACTCCACTTCACCGATGATTTGAATTTGGGATACTGCTTGGCTTAATGTACCTTAGGTGCCTCATTATTCTTCAACCTTATCTGGTGAACAAAACTATTTCATTTCCCTATTCCACCTTTGAAAACAACATCATATTTCTTAAGTATTTTCCTCTAAGTTTCATCTTTCTCACCAACACCTGGTTTTTACTTTCTGATGGAAACATCTGCCTGTGGATTCCTCACCTTTTGAATTCTCCCCTTCTCCAGCGTTCCACTGAAACTTTTGTCTAGCTCTCCCACGTCGACGAGGGCATCATATTCGCACGGCTCCGCTCGTGACTCAGTATGACATCACCGGAGACACAAGTAGACCTCGTCGGCGTGCTGACGTCAGTTCCCTTTTTTACGCGCCATCGACGCGTAACGGCTTTCTGGGATTCTCCATTTTCTTTACAGTTACGTTGTTATCTGCTTCTTCTCCTGAGTGCCAAGGATGATGAAGCGGAGCGCACACGTGACAGGGCCAACTTGGCTGCCATATTCTGGATACGCTGCAGTTGTTTAATCAGAGAGCTGGGGCCACCTAGAAGCAGTGCGTTATAGTAGTCAAGTCTACTTAGTATGATACTACGCACTACCTCAGGTCTGGCCGGAGTAGGCAACATGGGGAGGATTTTGCGCAGCATTCTTAGCAGCAACATACATGTGCTAATGGTCTTATTCACATAGGCATCCAGTTGTAAATGAGGACCAAAAATGACTCCCAAATTGCAAGCAGCGTCCGCCGCCTCAACAGTAGCCATGGTGGTAGGGGGCCAGAAATTAATCGGCAAAGGGCGCAGAATGTTATCAAGTGAACAATGCAGCACCTCTGTCTTTGACCCATTAATCTGAAGGGAGTTATCCCTCAGCCAGCCCGCCGTGCCTATCATACAACGGTGGTAAGTCTCTATAGGGACAGCATCCTTACCCTCAAAGGAGAAGATAAGTTGCGTGTCATCAGCATAGTTTATTACTGTAATACCAAAGGATTTAATCAACTTGCTCAGGGGGTCTGAGATAAAGGTTAAACAGAATGGGGCTAATTGCTGACCCCTGAGGGACACCTTGCCCCACCAATCTAGTGTCGGACATAAAAGGAGGCAAAGTCACTACTTGATGTCTATTGTGGAGATAGGATACTAGCCAGTCCCAGGCCAGACCGGTCACCCCACTATCTTCCAATCTCCTGATCAGTGTAGAATGGTTAACAGTGTCGAACGCGGCCGACATGTCGAGCAGCACCAGAAATGCTGCTCGACCACTGTCGACACACGATCGTAAGTCGTCCAGGACAACTACCAATGCTGATTCTGTGCCATGAGCTGGCCGAAAACCGAACTGAGCCACATCTAGGCAGGCGTTTGCCTCTATAAAATGTGAAATCGATTTGGTGACAAATTTTTCCAAGATTTTAATTGGAAAAGGCAGTAAGGAAATAGGCCTATAATTCGTAGAGCAGAGGGGATCCAGTGTGTCTTTCTTTAACAAAGGGGATACTACCGCCAGTTTCCAACTGTCAGGGACAGTGGCAGTACTAAGAGACTGACAGCAGATCGAATATAGAAAAGGAAAGAGCTCAGTTTGGAACAACTTCCAAAACTTGTGTGGCAATGGGTCCAATGGAGAACCCGATGATACACTATAGGCCAAGATACAAAAGTCCTCATATGAAGGAGGGGTGAAGCTAGACAACATCGCATGCACCATACAGTCCCTTGTGACAACTGGAGTCTGTGTCGGTAACGGCTCTACGGTATTGTAGGTGTTGAGGGCATTTGAAGCAGAAAGTCCAGTCAGAATGGCAGCAATCTTGTCCTCAAAGGCAGAGGCTAGAGAGTCGCATCCAAAGATTCTGTTAACTGTAGACAAAGGCTCTGATAATTCTCTTCTACTCCTTTCTCCAGCACCAACCCGCTTGGCAACAGACTGGGTAGTGCAGAAGAGTTCAAGAACTTAGACCACTGTCGACTAGATTTGGTATTAGCTAGACTGTTTTCGGTATGAAGGTCATTGGGGAGTTGCAGCGAGAACTGAATGAGGGCATGATCTGTCCAGCATTGTGCGGTTATGTCCTTGATTTTAACCGTCTGCAAAGACAAGATCAAGGACATGACCCCTCGAATGGGTTGGGGAGAGCACCAGCTGCTGGAGGTGAAAGTTACTACAGGCCTGACATAGTACTTTATAAGCTGAGTCTAGGGGTCCATTAAGCCAAAGATTGAAGTCCCCTAAGATCACAAGCCTCGAATGAGTATTCGATAGGTCATAAATAAGATCCACCAGGTCGTGCAAGACTGTCGTGGCACTGCCCGGAGGTCTGTAGCAGAGCAAGCCTGAGTACAAGGCGCCCTTGTGGCCTTTGAACGAAAAGCCCATCAATTCAATGCCACGGACATCTTTAACCTCAAACTCTGTTAGACCAAGAGCCTCCTTAAAGATGAACCCCACCCCTCCTCCTCTACCATCCACTCGGGGATTATGTCTGATCTTATATCCGAGGGGGCAAGCCAGACCAAGCTCAACCCTACTATCAGCTCTTGTCCAGGTTTCAGTAACAAACAGCACATCTAAACCGTACGTATCTATTAGGAGTGATATTTCCCTATGGTGCACAAGGACCTAACATTGAGCAAACCGCAAGATAGCGTAGTTATAGCCGTTGAAGAGTGACTGGGCAAACCAGGTTGCTGACGTACCTGAATAAGCTCTTTCCTGGTGTAAGCATAATGAGCTGATGTGGATTTGCCAGCATAGCTGGCGCGGGTCGAAGGCCGGAGCACGGATGGGCACAGACGGGCTTGCCTCTGGCGCGCGCTTGAAAGTCCTGTGTTAAATCCCCCATTAGGCGCGAAAGTCCGAGGAGTCAGCCTCTGGACCTGCGACCAAGATGGCGCCTGTAAACGGCACCTTCCGAGTTCCTTCTCCCAAGGTGGCAGCCAAATCGCCGCTACGCGATCCCAAATAAGTCCTAAATCGGCCTGAATCCCGCAAAATGCGCGGTGAAGATCCTTTTAACGTGCAGGTAAGAGCTAAGGGCTAATTATCAGGGCAGCAGCAGGGAAAGTAAAATACAGCAGCGCAATACAGTAAATGCGGCGCTATACTGACGAAGTGCAATTTAAAAGTTAAAAGATTTTCCAAATGGTGAGAGGAGCAGCAAAGTAAATGCACGCGCTGCAGGATTGGTGAAAAAGAAGTACTGGAAACAGTTGTGTGTTGAGCTTTTCCGCCTTTCGCAGAGGATTCTCGACATTCAAGAGATGATTCCTTTGATCACGATGGAGCGGTTGTTCCAGTCCTGAAGGTTCTACGCCTGCTTGGTCTGTTCGCTTCCTGCATTCTGTTGGTCAACCATGCACGCTGGCACATGAGGGCTTTCCAGTGGTGCCTCCGCGGACAGTGGTATCAGCCCAATGGAGACCTCAGGGTCTAGATCTCCAGAGACATTGCAGCGGATCTGACTTGGTGGAGTGTAGAGGGCAATCTGTGGCACGGAAAGCCCGTTCATCTTCCTTCACCAGTGGCCACAGTAATCACAGACGCCTCCACCCTAGGGTGGGGGGCTCATCTGGGGCATCTGGAGAAAAATGGTCTTTGGTCTCCGGAGGAAAGGTTGTTTCACATCACCCTGCTGGAATTGCCGGTGATACGTTTAGCTCTCAAGGCCTTTCTTCCCTCCCTTCGCGGTCGGTCGTTTCAGATCCTGACGGACAACACTACTGCGTTGTGGTATATAAACAAACAGGGAGGAGTAGGGTCGTATAGTCACTGCAGAGAGGCTCCGCGACTCTGGTCCTGGGCTCGGGACCATCAGATTTGTGTTATGGCAAATCATCTGGCAGGAGTGTTAAATATTCGTGCGGACAGTCTCAGTCGACGCTTTTTGGCTGATCACGAGTGGCAACTTCATCGTGAGGTGGTCCCTCTCATCTTCAGGATGTGGGGATTATGAGAATGTGGCCTGGTATATGCTGTCCACTAATTGGACAGCACTAATATGTGCCTAATACTTTAATGGTTTTCAGTTAATCACTCAATGAGATTTATCTGGTAAAACAATAGCAAGCTTGAATCCCAACCGCTGCACACCAATGTGAGAAAGTGGCCTGGTATATGCTGTCCACTAATTAAAGTGGGCACCTTTTACCAGTACACACGACCTTTATGATGTATGAGGTCAAAGATAACCTTATTGAAAACTATCCTAGTTGTAGCTATGGAGAGCAGCCTTCAGGCTTAATCTTGAAGCAATGTAAAGCAGCTTGTTTTACCAGAATATCACCTCCTGAATGACTAAATGAAGGAGAACCACACTGTAGTTATATAAAAATATGTATTTATTAATATAACACTCTCTATTATCCTCTACACGAGGATAGAACACAAAGCACATAATACCGGATCAATAGAACAGTTGTAAGTAGCACAATACACAGTGGGCTCCAGGGGGAGACCAAACCATATACAAAAATAGTGGTATAACATTCACAACTGAGATAAAGACAAGGTCTGGAGTATGTAGAATCGCAGGAACCCCAAGGAACCACCCAAGGTGAGTTGATAGGGACCCCACGGAGGCCGGGTGTGGTGTGGGAACATGACCGCGGGCTCAGTACAGTTCTTATGGGGTAGTCGCAGTTACATTATTAAAGTTTAAGGACCGCTCTAGGATGACTTCGAACAAATCCTTTGGAACTTAAGAGTTTAGAGAGCCACCCCACCCATAGATACCGTAGTACCCAGGTTACCTATCCCAGGAGAGCCGGATTCATAGGTCTGAAGTGGTGTCGGAAACCTCTGTTGTTCTCAATGGAAGGAAGTTAACTAGTTTTGCTGCCGTAAAGGTGAAAAGGGTCCAGTGGAATCCAAGCCTGGATTCTGGATGGAAGGATCCTGAAAGCAGAGGGGACAGAGTCTGGGTCACTTCAGAGTGACCAGGGGCTCGGTAGACTAATGCCCACCGATGTCGGGTGCTTCAGGTGCGAAGAAACGATGCTTGAAGCTGCAGCCTCGAGGTCCCGGAGGCGTCGCGGATAACCAGAAGCTGAAGGTGAGCTGTCCCACGAAGGATGTCAAGTGCTGAGGAGTCGGTGTCCGGCGAGAGCACCAACAAGCCTTGGCAACTGCAAACCATGCAGGAAGAACAGACAGGTTATGGTGTGGACCAGCAAGGTCCAGGGTACTCCTCAAGCAATGGCGAGTGAGGGTACGTCTGGAGCAACTAGGAAAACCCAAGAACAATCAAGATGTCCCTCAGGAGGACCCACAGGCCAAATGACCAGGAGTCATGAGGGGACCTCGAGCAAGATTGCAAGGCACCAGTCAACGGAGCATTCGGTGCGAGAAGGCCTGAGTTCTTTGGTGCAAATACGGCTCAGGGTCAGGACTACACGGATTACAATGCACAAGCTTAGGAATCGCCATCAAGCTTATGCACCTACAAATGGACGTGGTGCACAGGGGTTCAGGTTACGTAGCCCCAACGAGGAATACTGGCCTCAAACTCGGTGAGAGGGCAGATCGACCTCAGGGATCTTCAGGAACCCACCTCCTGTGTTGCTGAAATCTTCGCAGTCCGCAGGAGCTCAGGAGCAGCAGACCGGTCAGTTGCGCTTTAGGTGTCTGCCAAGCAGGGGAGTGACTCCTTCACCACAATGGAGATTCTTCTGTTGTCTTAAGTGCCCCATAGGTCCTGCACAGAGCCTTTATGGAGTCACAGCCCAAACTAAGCTTCGGACGTAAAGGGGGACAAATCGAGCCCAGTCGAGGTCCAGCGAAGTCTAAGTGTTCAGACAGTCGAAAGTCAGTAGTTTCTTCTTGTAGAATCTTTTCCATGTAAAACCTAAAATCTTACAGCAAGGTAAGCCCTTTTGTACCCACAGGAGAGGGTAGGGCAGATCAGGAGACCCTCCTAGGAGAGGGGCAGGACAGAGGGGGGGCTACACCCATGCCCTTTGTCCAGTTTTGCGCCAGAGCAGGAGCCAATGGCTCCCAGAACTGGTTTGAGCTGGACTGTGCACAGGGACACCAAATGTGCCCCCAGTGAAGACTTTCAGGCACTCTCACAGTGCACCCACCCACCACCAATACACTAAGCCTGTCTGGGAGGTGGTCACACCTTCCTGTGACAGGATACCTATTGTGCTGCCTTCCTCTGCTCGAACTTGGCTCAGCAGCAGGAGGGCAGACATGTGTCCCTGGCTGGCAGCATCCATTTTGTGCTGTCTGGGTCGAGAAGGCTGGCACCGGGTACACCGGTGACCCCACGAAGCTCGCTTCTGAAGGGTGGAATCATATCTCCCACACCAATTACTAGTGTGGAGGTCTGATTCCAAGGTGTTTGATACCAAACACGATATGTTTCTATGCAGCCGTTTTTGAGATGACATTTACTGCAAGGTTATAGGCACCTCTACCTATATGTCCGGCTGAGTCACAAACAACCCGGGAAAATGGTCTCCGAAGGCTGCAGAGGGTCTTTGCTCATGCAGGGGCACCCTCTCACATAAAACCCAGCACCCTGCCTTCAGGATTGTTAAGGCCTGCTATAGGGGTGACTTATACGTTTTAAGTGTATTTACCATTAGATATAGTGAACTTATACCTAAGTAAGTGGTGCAAGGACCATCTTACACAGGCTGCAGTAGCAGACCTAGAGTTCCATTTTGCATTGCCTCTCATGGGTGGCATAATACACGCTTCAGCCCATGGGAGGCCTCTGGGGTACTTATGCCCTGGTTACATGTGTACCATATACTAGGGACTGATAAGGGTACCCCAATATCCAATCTGGAGTGTACCAAAGCACATGTATGTCAATTTAAGGGAGAAAGCAGATAGACTGGGGCGCTGATTAGCAGGATCCCAGTCAGACTAGTCAAAAACAGTGAGACATCAATCAAAAAGTGGGTGTAACCATAAGAAGCAGATCCTACTTTCCTACAGGGGTTTTCTCGGTTGGACATCTTTGCCACTCCAAAGAATGCGCACTGCCCGTCGTTCTGAAGTCTCCAGTTCCCATTGCAGGGAGCATTGGGGGACGCGGTTCAGTTGGTAGGGAGTTCGCAGCTCCTTTATTTGTTTCCCCAATGCCCCTGATTCCTCGAGTTCTGAGGGAGATTCGCCATGACCAGGCCAAAGTCATATTGATCGCCCGGATTGGCCAAGAAGGGTGTGGTACACAGATCTACTTCACCTCTCATCGCATCCTCCGCATCGTCTACCTCTCAGGGCAGATCTCTCGCGGTTACAGGGGCAAGTTTTACACCCCCACCTCCAGGGCCTGCACCTTCATGCCTGGAGATTGAGCGAGGCAACCTGAGTGCTTTCTCTCTCCCACCGGATGTGGTGGACGTTATTGTATCTTCCAGGAGACACTCCACCAAATCTATTTATTCTTCCAGGTGGTCCAAATTTGTGAAATGGTGTGGAGAGAGGTCTATTGATCCTTTGAAGGCACGTTTGTCTGATGTTCTGAGTTTCTCTCTTTCCTCTGCCCAGGGATGTGCTGTGGCTACAGTTAAAGGTTATTTGTCGGCTTTGTTGGCTCCTTTGTTTGCCGGACCAGCCATCTTTGTTTAAATCTCCAGTTGTTATGAAGTTCATTAAGGGCCTCACCAATAGGTTTCCTCCCATTCCCTTCATTATGCCTCAGTGGATTTCCATCTTGTACTCACTTTCCATATGGGTTCTCCATTTGAGCCTCTTCATAGTTGTCTGTTGAGGCTTCTGTCTTTCAAAACGGTCTTTCTGATCGCTATTACCTCGGCCAGGAGACTAAGTGAGCTTCAGGCTCTTAGGTCCAAACCTTCATTTTTAACCATTCATGCAGAAAAGATGGTTCTCAGGACCACTGCTTCTTTCCTGCCTAAGGTGGTTACTCCTTTCCATCTTGGGCAATCCAATACCTTACCTACCTTCTATCCTCCCCCTCACCCTTCCAAGGAGGAGGAGAGACGTCATCGCTTGGATCCTAAGAGAGCTGTCAGAACCAAGGATCTGATACTGGACGATCAGCTCTTCGTGGGCTACATTGAACGGATGAAAGGCAGGCTGTCCACAAACGAACACTCACCAGGTGGATCATCTTGTGCATCAAGATCTGCTACGCCATGGCCAAGGAGGAACCGCCTGAAGGTACTAGAGCTCATTCCACCCGAGATAAGTCTTCTTCTGCTTTAGCTAGAGGTGTTCCTGTTGTTGACATTTGTAAGGCAGCAGCTGGGCCTCCCTCCACACCTTTGCGAAGCGAAGCATTACTGCTTGGGTTCAGAGGTTAGGGGGGATGGCCATTTTGCACACTGTGTGCTTCAGGATTTTTTGGTATAGGTTGTTGGACACCCTTCTCTGGGAGTGGGACTGTTGTGGGATTCAATTCAAAAGGTGAGAAATCCACAGGAAGATGTATCCATACTTACCTTCGGTAACGCTTTTTCTGGTGGATACAGTATCTGCCTGTGGATTCCTCACTGACCCACCCACCTCCATGTTGTCCACTTTTGTATACCAAAGAAATTATTGGTTAATTGACGTGGTTGTTTCCCTATGTCTTATGATTCTTTTGCTATTGGTTTATGGGAAATGCTTTGCTTCTTTAGCTTTTCCTATTTTTCTTTATACTGTGTGTATTTATATTTATATTGTATACTGTGTATACTCCAGTGTGTTATCAATCCACCCGTTCGCCTCGGATGCATGGAAAAAATGGGTTGAACTGACGTCAGCATGCCGACGAGGTCTACTTGTGGCTCTGGTGACGTCATATGGAGTCTCGAGCGGAGCCGTGCAATTATGACGTTCTCGTTGACGTGGGAGAGCTAGGAAAAAGTTTCAGTGGCATACTGGCGCAAGAGAGAATTCAAAAGGTGTGGAATCCACAGGCAGATACTGTATCCACCAGAAAAAGCATTACCAAAGGTAAGTAACTTGTTTATTAGGATCTAAGATTATATGGAGGTATCTCTTATCTTTGCAGACAAGTACTGAGGGACCACTCCTTGCTACATGCAATTAATTATCCCTAAGTAAGGCGTTTTTAAATTTGAATCTGAGTGAGTGATTCCCAGTCATGTGATGGGTTTACTGTTGTACATTAGATTATCTCCTTGCATCTGCTCAGCCTGTATGAATGTGATGTCAGTGTAGAATGTTGAATGTTGGATGACAGAGTGAATAGAATGTTAGTGTGCCTGGTGTGTATGTGGAATGACAGTTGAAGAGAGTGGGCTGAGCAGTGACCATCCTGTTCCTGGTGGGGTTATCTTCATTACATCTTGTTACCAACTTATATGAATAAAGGAACATCAAGAAACCTACATGACTATCCATCATTTTATATCCACGACATTTTGGCGACGTTTGGAGAACTTAAAGCGTGCAAGAAACTACCTACAAACAAACTAAGGTATCTACAAGGAATAAAACCTTAAGAAACAGAAATCGTATCAAGGTAAAGACTTCTTTTCATTTTAAAATATACATTTAAGCTAATTGGCACTACAAAACCCCACCAGTGACCCCGAAACCGGTCGCCCTAAACTCTATACCAGTGTCACAATTAGCGTAAATATTCGAGATGACGTCATCTTTACTAGTGTTATGGGAACCAGCTTTACAAACGTAAGAGAAGATCGTTTGTAAACGATTTGTCACCTGATTACACTGAAACCTTCTGCTAATTTACGAGCGTAAGAAGAAATGATTTATATGTTCCAGTAAATTATAGTGCCTTAATACATGGGGTACTAGCGCCAAACTTCTTAATTAAAATAAGACATTCTGCTTTGCAATGAGATCGTCATATGGCATACGAATAGTCTTTTACAAAGTTGGACAAGTGAACGCCGGACGCCATCTAATGGGATTTTCCGGTACTCCATCTAACTTTATTCAAAATTGTTCGTCATTTCTCGGAACAACTTTGTGATGTTAGTGAGGTGTTATTGTTTGGCCTTGTCTACGAGCTCTTGGGCAAGCGGTTTGGAAATTCCTGCTCTTTAATTCAAGTCACAAATTTTTTTTTTTCATATTGACTACAAACTCCTGACAAGTGGTTCGGTAATCCCTGCTTTCTTATTCAAATCAGACTGTTTTTACTCATATTGGGCAGTTTTCGATAAATGAAAGTCATTCACAATGCTCTGACAGTTACTGGCGCACTTCAAGAAACATTTGAAATTACCACGAGACTCTTTCATACCTCGAGCTCCTGACTGACAGCGTCATGCCTCGAGCTTCTGTATCACAGCGTCTTAAGTGTTCTGTGGAATCCTCCTGCAGAGTTTCATCACCTCTATGACGTTCTGTAAATCATCTAGAACACGCAGCTGCAGTGAGCCACACGACTTTAATGACTCTAACGTGCCACCATCTTGAAATTGCCTGCGAGAGCTGCCAAAGTGTACCGATGATGAAGTTTGTTTGACAAGACTTTCGTGAAGGTGTAATATCCAATTAAGGTTTCCTACACCTAACTGATAACCCGTTATTTTAATTTAATTGTATTTTTTGATGATTCCTCTACAAATAGTAATTTATTCTATAACCTACAGTTACCGGAACTGAATTTTGCGATGTTTATTGGAGTTTGCACTGTTTATATTATTACATGCATTCGTATTTGTAATTGTGATTCTAATTTATTAAGTTAAATTTACTAGTACTAAATTTATAATTGCATGTGATGTTTTTAACAATAGTTATGTACAAAGAGGTAGAAACACGCGCATTTCATAAGTCGCAATATGTTTTCTGCACACTGATATTAAGACACATTACATAGCAATTCAATTAACACGCGCACATTATAAGTCGCGGTATGCTTCCTGAATGCACTAGTATTAATACATGTTACGTGACTCATATACATAATATGAATCTTGAAGTTAGCAAAGCTCAAGATTTAGTCACACATATTATAAGTCGCAAGATGCTTCATGCGCACTGGTATCAAGACATATTGTCATTTTCAGAATTTTATTTATTATACGTTATATTTGGCTGATCTTGATATATGTACAGCCCTAATTTTGATCACACATGTTACAAGTCACGAAACGATCCCTGCGCACTGATGTTAAGACGTAGTTGAAGTTTCCTGTAATTTTGTTATTAATGATTATATACTATATGCACAGTATTTTACTTGATTCTATAATAAGAATTTAAAGAAGTAGAATTTGTTTATATGAATGATACTTACTGTTGTAGAACTCTAGTATTGATGTTGAGTAGTGTAGTTATGTATAGGAGCAGGCCTCTTTACATTTATTCTATACTTCAATGAGGGTGGTGCGCACACCTTTTTCATTGGTCCTACACTACAAATTGATATGTTGAGTTCACACTACAGTTTATAAAATACATGCGTCATATACCTATACATTTATGCCAATATACAATAGGCTATGTACTTATATTTATCTAACTCATACATTGTGCCTTTATGCATTATTATGTCTTTGAGCATTTGTGCCTTAGGCAGTACGTTATATACATACACATAGTTTTAGGACCTCTATGCAAGTTTTCCTTCTCTCTCAGTCCTGTACTAATTCACTTTCACTAAACAACATTTCTTTCTCAATTTAAAAAAAAAAAAAAATTGTTCCAAAGGAAGGAGATGTGTGTTATTGTTTGGACTGTTTTATCCTTTCCTCATTCTTGTCACTTTCAGCTACCATTCATTCTTTTCTGCTATTACGAACCATATGATATATTACAAGTTTTCTCTTTTCAATTTAAATAGCTATATAACATTTTTAACTTAAATAGCTATGTAACATAATATTGTGCTTATTGTTATTGAAGAAAAGGGGATATGTTGTACATTAGATTATCTCCTTGCATCTTCTCAGCCTGTATGAATGTGATGTCAGTGTAGAATGTTGAATGTTGGATGACAGAGTGAATAGAATGTTAGTGTGCCTGGTGTGTATGTGGAATGACAGTTGAAGAGAGTGGGCTGAGCAGTGACCATCCTGTTCCTGGTGGGGTTATCTTCATTACATCTTGTTACCAACTTATATGAATAAAGGAACATCAAGAAACCTACATGACTATCCATCATTTTATATCCACGACATTTACCATTGTAGTCCACCGGATGTACATTACTAGGAGCAAGATATATACCCATTTCTTTAAAAGTCGTTATGCCTAAGTTAATTATTTACAATAGTATAGTGAGAACCAGAGTCTGCCATAGATTTCAAACCCACACCACCGAGGGTCACGAGGCACATAAGTTTCTTCATTGTAGGATCTTCATTGATAGTCATCAAGATAAGGACACTTTTCTGCTGCATGCAGGGACTTTGGAACACTACAATAAATAAACAGTGCAGCCGTATATACATAGATAATAATTAAGAAATGTCATGTTCCTTTAAGACTCATGGGACTGGTCCTAATCCTGATGCCTTGTTCTGGCGGTTGCCTCACGGAGTCTGTTATGGTTTTTTCCCAGTTTGTGTGAGTCAGGATTCTGTAACACTGAGTGTTTTCACCTGTTTTTTCTTGCGATTTACTCTCAGAATTCATTCTTTTTTGTCTTTACCCAAAATGTTTACTATGTAGGTAGCCGAATAAAGAATTGTTTCCTTGTTCAAAAGGGTTTCCTGTTAGAATGCCTTCCTCATTTCTGTATCCTCATCTGTGAAAAACTGCCACTCTCCCCCACCAGTTATGAATGGTGCGCCTACTATTTTCCCATTCAAGTAAGGAATGCTAGTTTTGCAAGAAAATGTCTAAAAGAATCTTCAAAGACAGGGAAGGCATCAGACTGGATCGGCAGCTGGTATATATTAAATCAAAAGAGAGGAAAAGACTGACAAGCCCTTCAAGGATCATCACTCAGCTTACACTACTCTTCCGGCGATATCCATTCTGGTCGCCATGGAAGTGCACTATCAATTTACTCAAAGTCTCCACAGCATTTATCTGCAGAAGTAACTGTCAGGATACCGTTTGACACTAGAGTCATGATCTCAACTGGTGCTTCCTAGCAGAGAGGAGTAGAAAACAAGCAAAGGATGGATTTAGGGGTGTTAGGGAACTATACAGAGAGTGTAGGGGTAGGATGCGAAGATGGAAGCAGCACACAGAGGAAAGAGTAAGAAAAGACATGCATTCCCTTGGAATGCTGAGAGAAAAGGAAACAGTAGTTTCTTGATATCAACCGTGGAAGGGCGCAAAACATCCAATCAAAAGAATGGTAAATGTTTATACCAAGGTAGGGACAAACACAATAAGAGAAAGCTAAATAAGAAGTAAGCAACTGAGATTGCCAAGAAAACCAACCAATGATAAGTAATTGGCTGTTAGATTTTAATTATTGATTTTGTATACAATAGGTCTTCTGAAAAAAGAGAGCTAAAGCTGTCTGTTGGCAAGCTCAAAACTGGTTGACCGAGGGAAGGTTAGCATGGGAAGGGAATTAAATAGTATGTATTTAATCTAGAGTTAACAGTGAATTAATCACATATGATGCATGTCTCTTTTTTTCCCCACAGGCCGCGGCGCCATGGCTGAGGTGGCGACTATTGTGGAGAAGGTGAAAGTGCTAATCTCTGAAATGGAGAAGGTGAAAGTGCCAGTCTCTAAAACAGAAACAACAGTGCCGAGTTGAATGTGGCGAACTGGGCAGATAGTTTACCATCCTAACTGCAAGCAGGTGATTAGCCCAGACATGGTGTTGCCAACTTATCGTGATCTTCCAGAATCTGGCCCAACGCATGCTGGCACCAAGCGAGATACTCCTCTTAATTGACGATGATGCGCAAGTGATAGCGATGCCAACATTTCAGAATTTGTAGTGTTGGTTAAAAAGCAGTCTTTTGTGGGTTACATTCTCACACTTCCAGTCAGAAGAGGGCTGTCATGCCTTGCTAACACATTATGTGATGCAAGAGTTCTGCCAATTTGTTCGTTTTTGTTAGATATTGTGCTCTATTGTTTTAAGTTTTTTACCTGTCAGGAGCATGTTGGAAGGGTGTTTTGTTTTAGGAGTGAAGAATATCCAAGTTATCAATTTCTGGTGAGCCATTCTTTTATTCCTCAGTTCAACCCTCGACACACTCTCAACATTACCAGTACCGTAAACATCTAAATTATCGCTTAATGTTAAGAGACTCTCAAAGCCATTTGTTTCGAAAATTAATGTAAAGCTCTATAGCAGAGTTCATGCAATAAAAACTCTTTATTTTTATATTTACTATGACACTTGACTATTAGTATGACTTAGTCTGACATAGACTAACTTTCACAAATTGTGAAATAAGAAGAGGTTTATTTGGGAAGGGGATAAAGAAGTGGTAAAGTTAGGTTAAACTCACCATCCTTTCTGAACTGAACCTCACTTGGTATTATGGCAGGGCCAGCAACTGAAAGGGAGTGATGCGAGTTGTCTTCAGGAACTCCCCTTTTGAGTTCTTCTTTCTTTACCGTCCTTAATTCCCACGTTGAACGCACCACATTTTGCCACACAGAATACGGCATTCAGCATGTCTACTACTGAGAAACTGGCACTGCATCTTGAAGGGGTCACAGCTCCCATCACGTTCTCTGTGGCAGTTGCTCCAGTTCTTTTTTCGAATCCAAGTGACAGAACCCTGAAGCATTGAGCACAGATTTTTAGGTTGGGCCTGGCATACGCAGCGCGAAGCGCTGTCACCAGCGATGCTTATTGTTGGGGACTTGCCTCGGAAGTGGGACAGGAGATGGGCACGTGCAGAGCTTTTGGCGATTTGTGCAGGTGTACGCGCACGTACAGACACGCGCTGTGCACATTGCCTGTCCCGCTTCCGAGGCAAGTCAGCCTCCTGCAATAGCATTGCATTTTTTGTAATGCTCAAGCGCGCCCCCACACGCCCCACTTACCGGCTCTTGTGGGGGATCTGCGCTGCTCCCTGGCTGGTTTCCTCGTGGCAGGGGGGCCTCTTTTCTGGTCACACGCGGGGCTCCATCATGCTCACAGGAGCCCCGCAGTAGCATTCACAAAGGCGGGGTGGGCTCCCGTCGGACTTCTCTCTGAGGGAGGGTTCCATGCCTCCATCACACGGGCTACAACACGCGGGGCTCCCTCAGCTCACGGGAGCCCCCGACACTGCCGCGCGCTCCATGCCCCAGGTAAAGTTGGTCGCACGCATGCGCAGTGCGTAAGGAATGCATGTGTGTTCCTGTGAATACACGTGTCAAGCGCTTTCACTTTCCTTACCCCCATCGCTTATTTATATAGCAAGACTGTTGTGAAACAGGAAGCCTCTCTCTCGTGGGCTGGTTGAAATCTCATCTCTCACCCTTTTCAGCTGGAAGCGCGCTGATCTCCAATTCACATCAAACATGAGAATGTGACTCGCGCCAGTGGAAGCCTGAGGGTCTGCGTGGTGCACGATGAAGTAACGCCGGGGGGATTTGTTAGACCTGAGGCGGGGAGCAGCACGTTTGTACAGATAGGCCACGGCGGCTGCTTGCGAACAGAGGTTTCCCTCCTTGCACCGTGACGAGAGTGAAAGGAGAACCGGTTCCCTCAGGCCCATTGTTTCTGCATTAATATTGCATGTTGCTGAACCTTTAGTCCTTAGGTACATATAAAGGGGTCCCAGTTGTAAAATTAGTTAGCAAATAAGTAAATCACAAAATCGAAAACAATGAAGCTATATTTCCTGAGTGATGTTATTTATACACATCCTCGGTCATAAACGTATTATGCATTCTTTGTACAAAACGTATTACATGCCCAAAGGGGGCGTGGGTGAGAAGAAAGGGGGTAAGTGCTTGGTAAGGGTTTAAAGTGATAGAAAAAGGTCACATGTGGTCACATCAGTACATTTTCATGGTTGACATCACATGAGCACACAGTTGTTGCCATAGAGCACTGTTATACATAAATAATTAAATCCTATCCCAATAATGTAAAACAGTCAAGAATGTTCTGTTATATTCAGGTAGGACAGGTAAAAGATAAGTCGACGTTTCGACCCCTGTTGATGTAGGTCCACTTGCACCATACTGCGGGGTCATCATCAGGACTGGTGAGGTGGGGGAAAGGGCACCAAAAACAGCCACTGTCAATCGTGTGGCAAGAATGAGAGAAGAGAGACGGGCCCATAGGCTCCTGACACCAAGAGAGCAACAACCTTGTTATCTGTGTCCTAAACAGACGCCTCGATAACTCGTACGATCAATCACTATTGAACAGGCCTACTCCGTGCATCAATCGCGGAAGTGGCATGCGCTGTTCACTCAAGTGCTCCGGTGAATGCGAGTGAACCTTTAGTCCTTGGCACAGCTTGTTCTATACGTCTCACTGGCACATTCTGTCCATAAGAACAATCATTAACAAGGACCACAACGTTCACGTGTACATAATGAGTGCATCCCTGTTTTTTTTGGTGTAGGCTTGTTCTTTTTAATTCAGCACTCCATGAGCATGCACATGTTTTGTAGCTCTCACCCCGTCTGCTGGTTCTGCCCCTAGGAAACACTCAAATCCACCCTCAGTGCTTGAAGCTTCTCAACATGACCCACAAGCTTGTCCATTGCTTTCGCCACCCCTTGAAGGCTTTTCTTTTCTATTATTTATTTCCTCCCCTCCCCGACATGAGCTCAGCCATAAGTGCCTCCTTTGCTTACTCACTGCCAACTCTCTACTGCGTCCTTCCCATCCACTTCTCCATTGTTCCTCAAAGTATATGCTGTCCTTTAATTTTTTTGTTTAATGTAATTTGTGGGAGAGTAAGGTGCTGTAAATTGCTGCCAGGTCACTGCGCAATGCAAAAAGCACTTTTGCGCAGCTCAAATTACATTTTTCTTCATTTGCTGTTTCAAATAGCACCTAAACTTTTGGATCGGTAGAAAAACAACGTAAAATTCCACCCACATCCTTTCCGAGGCGCACGCATGAGTGGTGATATATGGACATGAATATATCACATATGCATGCCTGGAGAATGACACAGCAGTCATTGTGCCTCCCCACCCCCTCTTTATTTGGCCAATGCTACACAGAGTCGGCAAAAAAACAATTATTTTTCCTGATGGACGCAACACTGGCAAAAAGCATCGGGAAGGTCAATAGGTCAAATAGGCAAAAGCTTCTGGCTTTGCCAATGTTTGTTAAGTTTGACAGTCATAGTGAGGTGCCCCGTGCCCCAGACGGTTGTGGAAGGAAGTGGAGTTGGGGCGCCCCTCGCGTTGATGTGAGCCCCCACTAGTCACTGCAGGGGCTAAGTGGAGACACGACTGATGGGCCACAGCTGGGAGCCTTGCACAATGATGGTGTATGAAAGAGCGACCACCCTTGCTTTTTGATGGACACTGACCCTGGAGTCTGCAGGGACTTCGAGATACTGCTGTTGCTGACCCAGTGAGGTCCTGTGTACCCTCCCCCCGCACCCCCTCACCACTGGATGGCAAAATTGGAACCCCGCGATATGTAGCTCTGGGCCTGGGGAATTGGAAGCCCCAACAGTGTGGCATACGCCTCCCCTGCGTTGTTGGCTGGTGCCTTTGACGGGGGTATGACGCGAGGGGATTCCCTGGCGGTAGAGCCCGGCGGATTGAGGAGGGGTTCACACCCAGCGCGCGGGGCGCAGTTATTGGCCCTGGACTACCTGACCTACACTAGAGACTGCTAAGCATAGGTCACCACTGTTAGCGCCGCAGGTGATTGTTTGTCGTTCGATCCCAGGAGCTCCAAGTCAGGTGACACTGCCTCAGGGAAGGACATGGGTGACCGGGACCCGCCTGAGGACCCCCCACAGCAGGACATTCACAGATTACTACTGGCGATGGAGAAAAGCCTCCAGGGGGGAATAGCGTCGCTGGGCACTAAGATGGACACGCTCTCCTACCGCATGGATCACATGGCGGAGAGGCTCGACAAACATGCGGAGCGCCTGGACATGTCTGAACGTCAGCTGACGTAGGTGGAGGAAGCCCAGACCACCTTAGACACAGATGGTAAGCAATTGGCTAGGGCGATGCAGCTGTTCCAGGACAAGACTGAGGATTTGGAGGCCTGCTCCCGGAGATGTAACCTCCGTATTACGGGGCTGCCGGAGTCCACGCAGACCGGGAACATGGAAACCTTCATTCAACGCCTTCTGAAGTCCCTGCTGGTAGATTCTGCCTTTTCCGCCATGTTTGTAGTCAAACACCGTTCTCTCGCCCGAGGCCTAAGCCGGGGGCGCCGCCCAGGCCTGTAATAGCCAAACTGCTCAACTACCGAGACCGCGACGTGGCACTTCCACTTGCGAGGGAGAAACAGCCGCTGCAATACGAGGGCTCGACCCTTTCGCTGTTTCCGGACTTTACTGCAAGAGTACAGGAGGCGCGGCGCCAGTTCCAACCGATGATGAGACAGCTACGGGAAATGGGCGCAGACTACGCGATGCTGTATCCGGAAAAGTTGAGAATAAACAGACAGGGGAAATCCGTGATCTTTACTGACCCTAAGGCGCTGCAGAAGGCTATGAAAGACTGGTGGAAGGAGAGCCGCTCTTCCCCTGTCCACTCTCCTGCGGCTGAGGGAAACTCCTTGGATGAACAGGACTAGATGAGCCACATGCAGAAAAGCAATGTATCATGCTTTGCTGGGACGCGGGGGGGTCGATGGGGTGGGAATGGGATGCGGGAGGTGATGCTCCTTGGTTTCCTGGGGGTGTTTCATGCTGCAATAGAGTGGTTTGTTTAGTGGGGATGTGTGCTTGGAAGCCAGGTATGATTTCCATTCAAGCGCGCGCTCTGGCTGGGATGGTATACATGATGAGGACATAGTTCTCCTCTCACTTCCTTCTATTATTCCATGATGTGTATTGAAGCTTGGATTGTTCGTTATGTATTATGATTATATTGGTGATGTGACGCAATCGTCTGTTTAAGTTGCCCGCAAAATGCTTTATGTTTTTGCATAGGGATGGGGAGGGGGCGCGATGCTCTCTACTGTTGCCTTTAAGGGGTGCTTGCACACTGTTAGCCATTATTGCCCCTGCGGGTATCACACTCTCTCTGGTAAAAGCTTAATTTGGATGCTAAGGGCTTGGGGGATTTGGTTGTACGTAAATTGATTTTTCTTCTTTGTTCAGGGACGGGGAGGGGCTGGCAGCATTATTCCTTTGGCCTTTCGGGGAATTCGCTTATTGTTAGCTACCTTTGCCCCAGCGTGTATCCCACTGTTTTTGGTTACAGTTTTGTTTGGGGACTGAGAGTTCGGGGGATTCTAGGGGAGGTGAGGGGGGTTAGTATGAGAAGGAGGTTGGGGGAAGGGCGGAAGGAGGGAGGTGTTGTCTGCGGCCTAGTTGGGAATGGGAAAGCGTGGGCGAGAGGTAGGGATTGGAAGGGCGTTCTTGATTTGGGGGGGGACGGCAGGCTGGGGTGGGGGGTTTCGTTGCTTGTCTGATGGCCCCGAGCGCCGCCCTTCGGCTTCTGCTAGGAAGCTGGATGTGGAGATGACACGTCTAGGACTGCAGGACGTATGGAGATCCAGGCACCCTACTCAAGGGGGATACACACACTACTCCGCTCCACATGACATCCATACGAGGATTGACTATTGGTTCTCCTCTACCCCTCTCCTCTCTCAGATCCGGGCGTGCTCGATACTCCCGCGCACCTTTTCGGAACATTCCCCTGTTCTTATCTCACTTACTGTGCCGGCGAAACGTCTCCCACCATTTGCATGGCGCTTCCCCCCCTATTCATTGCTGGAAGATACATTTAGGGAGGAACTGGCCAAGGCCATCGAGGAATTTTTTGACACAAACGTTGGTCCGGTTGACTCGTTCTTGACCGTCTGGGAGGCCTTCAATGCGTTCATAAGGGGAGTCGTCATCTCTAAGCATGCGGGGTTCCTTAAATCTATACGAGGACGCCTGGCGCTGCTGGAGAACAGGCTTAAGGACATTGAGACACGTCGTCTACAGGATCATGGTGAGGGTTTGGTGCAGGAGCTTGCACAAACTCTGCAAGAGTATCATGAGGAGGCTGACGCAGAGGTCAAGCATTTGGGGAAATATGCCACTGCGCGAACCTACGGAGAGGGGGAGCGTCCTGGGTCGGTTCTGGCGCAGTTGGCCACGCAGCGCAGGAGTAGTACAGCGATCCCAGACATGAGATCCCCCCAGACAGATGAGCCCCTGTCTGAAGGGCAGGTAGTGGACCGTTTTCAAGAGTTTTATACTTCATTATACGCCTCCAGAGGCCCTGCCCCGGAGGAGCGGATACTGGACTATCTGACTCATATTGAACTACCATGGCTACCTAACTCGCACCGCGAGTTCTTGGTACGGCTGTTTGAGCGCAAGGAAATTGTCTGGGCTCTATCGTCAATGAGGGCCGGGAGCGCGCCTGGCAGTGACGGTCTCACTGTGTCGTTTTATAAAGCGTTCTCCGATCTGCTGATCCCCCGGCTATTGACGCTGGTTGAAAACATGGCAGAGACGGGTGAGATGCCCCCCACGATTTGAGAGGCGATCATTGTCGCTATTCTTAAACCTGGGAACCCACCTGGGGATTGCTCTTCGTACCGCCCGCTCTCGTTACTGAATGTGGACGCAAAGATCTTTGCTAAAGTCATTGCGTATCGCCTCAGCCCTATGGTCTCTACATTAGTCGCTCCTGAACAGGGGGGCTTCGTCCCCAGTCGTAACCTCACTTACAACTTAAGGACGGTGTTTGCGGCATTTCAACACACTCGACCAGAATTCTCTGCCGTCGCGGTCTTTTTGGACATGGAAAAGGCCTTCGACTCTGTCGAGTGGCCTTTCCTGCGACACGTCTTGCGCCGTACAGGGGTGGGGGATCTATTCATCCAACTACTGAACACGCTGTATGCTTCCCCAACGACTCGGGTCCGTATTGGGTCGCTTACCACGGACCCCTTCAATATTGGTCATGGCACTAGGCAGGGATGTCCCCTCTCTCCTATACTCTACGCTTTGGTGACCGAGCCTCTTGCGTGCGCCTTGCGCGAATACCATGGACATAGGGGTATCCGATTCCCCTCATACAACTTGATAGTGTCCACATATGCGGACAACACATTATTGTATGTGCGTGACCCGGAGGTGAACCTGCCAACGGTGCTACGTGAGGTTGGACAAAAATGCTCATGTTTCCGCTCACGCCTGCTACCCAGCGTTTTGAACCAGACTATCCTATACAGTGGACGACGGATGCGGTACGATATCTGGGGATCCGATTGCACACTGATTGCGATGTGGTCCTTACAGAGAATTATGGGGTGGCGGTATCTAAGCTGGAGGACGATGTGACTAGGTGGATAGCCCTTCTTTTGTCCTTGATGGGCCGTATTTCCCTTATAAAAATGATAGTGCTCCCTTGCTTCCTGTTCCTGTTTAGCAACATACCCATGGTCCTGTCTCGTGTGTTTTTCCAGCAGCTCCACTCGCTTATCCTCCGACTGGCATGGGCCGGGAAACAACCCCGAGTTGCGTGGGACATCCTCATTCGCCCCTACTAGGAGGGCGGACTGAAACGCTCGGGACTTGGAGCTTTATTACCGGGCTGCGCAGCGTGCGCACGTGTATCACTGGATACACGGATCGGCGGATATTCCGCACATAAGCATAGAATCGATTGTTGCAGCTCTGACCCCTCTACCCGCGTTGATGTCTCGGCCGAGAGATCGCCGGACGGGCTACCTTAACTCCCTGAACGTCGTTACACACGCTTGGCACCACCTGATGGATGCGCAAGCCTGTTCGCTTCTGTATGCCCCTAAAGCACTTTTGTCCTGGCGCTCATGGCTTGCCCCCTGCAAGGACAGGGGTGTGCTGGCAGCGCTGGATGCTCTGGATATACATCATATGGGAGACTTATTCTCGGAAGGTAGAGCCCGTACTTGGGATGAGTTAGAATCTGAGGACACTACTCGCTCCCTTCTTCCACGCTTTCAATTTCACAGGGTTAGACATGCGCTTAAGGACCTGTTGGGGGAGGACATGACGGAGCCTCCGGTGATTACGGCATATGATTTTATCGTTAATGCCAAAACCTCAACTAAGCTAATAATGAACCTGTACCGTATCACTCTTTCTGAAAGAACGACTGATTACACTAAGCCCCGTCTGGCGTGGCAGACTGATTTGGGCGTTGAATTACTAGATGTCACGTGGCGATACTGCTGTGCTAATATCAAAAAGAAATAGCTAAATGGCCGCCATCGTTTGCTGCATTTTAAGTTTTTTAACAGGGTCTATTACACCCCGGAACGGCTTTTTCGATACAGACTGCGATAGAGCCCTAGCTGTGAGAGATGCGGAGATCAGCTGGCTGATTTTTTACACCATTCCTGGTCCTGCCCGAGAATCTCTGCCTTTTGGAGTGCAGTTTATGGAGAAGTGAATAGAGTCACTGCACTTTCTTTGGCCCCTACACCACTGCTGGCTATTTTAGGGTACTCTAAGACCATAGCGACAGAACACAGAAGACTTGTTGACATGGCCTTTCTTGTCGCCAAGAGGTGCGTTGCACTCTCCTGGATGCGAGGCCCGATTCCGACGCTCTTCCAGTGGTCTAAAGAGATGCTCTACTGCTGCACACAAACAGAGTTATAGAGGGATTTATTGCCACCCCGTAATAGACCTAAGAACTTCTGGACACTGTACATGGAAAATAGGACTGACAGGGATGTTTCCATTACACATGAGGTTGACACGGCAGCGACGGAGGAGGGGTCACTGGTGGGTCCGCTCACTCATACTGATGAGTAGGTACTTGCTGAACGAAGGGACCCCGGACTGGTTTTGAGACTATGTGCGATAAGCTCTCGAAGAGCTCAATCTGAGTGTACTGGATGTGAATATGATTTTATTGTCAGTCAGTATTGTTTATTGTTGCTGAAATGATGTCCTTTTTATTTGCCTGTAATGTAGATGCCTGCTCCTGATCACTGTGCTAGCCCTCTGTTTTTCTTTGCTTTCTGTTTTTGAAATGCCAATAAATAAATAAAAAATTAAAAAACTATGTAAATGAGTGACTCTCTCTCCCATTCCCACCTGCTTCCAATCTCCGTTCATACAGGTTCTGTGTTTCATATTATTCCAGTTTCTTGTTTTTCAATATGGCATTTCAAATGAGCAACTTTAAACTGTTCATGATTTAAAACATCACTGTAGGAAGGTGGAAACCTGACTCTGGTTACCCCCAACTTTTTGCCTAGTGTTTAGCTGGTTTTCGACTTAGTTGACCTGGGATCCTGCTATTCAGGACCCCAGGCTATCTGCTCTCTCTGTAAAATGGACTCCATGTACTGTAGGTACATACCCAATTGGATATTGGGTCACCTTTGTGAGTCCCTGTATAGTGTACCATAGGTACCCAGGGCATAGGTGCACCCAAGGCCTACGGGGGGCTGCAGCATATATTATGCCACCCCAAGGTCGTGTAATCACCCCTTGCTTAGGTATAGTATCCCTATACCTACCCTATATATAGACACATAGTAACCTATAAGTCACTCCTATGGCAGGCCTTAACAATCATGGAGGCAGAGTGCTTGGTTATGTGTGAGATGGTGCTCTAGCATGAGCTGAGCCTGTCTGCAGCTTTCTGAACCATGTCCTTATAGCTGTTCTATGAATATTGCCATACCATATACTCTTAAGTGCATTATAATCCTCACGGTTAATGCTAACTTTGGTTTGGCTTTATCCTAACATGTCGTGTAAGGTGTCATACGCTTTGGAATACTACCCCCTTGCCATATCTGGCGACAGGGGTAACATTCCACCCTTCTAGAGGGAGAAGACATGTTGAAACTACTGTACCCGGTTAAAGTTAACCAGAGCCCCAGCATCACAAAATGGATGTTGCTGCCACAGACACAAGTCTGACCTCCTGCTGCTGGGAGTCCTTCCAGTCAGGGAGGCTTGGACAATAGGTTTCCTGCCTGGAGAGGTGCGAGCACCACCCCAGACAGGACTTTGTGTATTGGGACAGGGAGGGTTGAATAGAATGAGACACTGCCTGGGGCACACTAGGTGCTCCATGCATACCCCAGTTCACACCGGTTGCTGGGGCGAAAGTGGACAAAGGAGAGGGGGTGTAACCACCCCCCTTCCTGGTCCCACCCATAGGAGGGACCTAGAAAGTAATCCAGCCCCTTTTTGTTGTATAAGGGTAGGAGCTGAGTCCTGAGACTTTAGATTAATCCTGGAATCGAAACTTGACACGAAACTCTGGACCTTCGACGTTCTGCTGAAGCTGAAGACTGAAGAATCTCCCTTGTGGCCAAGGAGTGACCACCCTGGGCAACCAGGCACCATCCAGCAAATCAACGGCTTGCTTTGTCGACGCTCCCGCTTCCATACCTCTCTGACCCTCTCTTCACGTCTGCAGCATGCTGAGATCCGTGGAGGCGATGAGACACGTTGGACCGGACATCTTGAAAAGTCTTCAACTTGCTACCTGCTCAGCTCCTGAGGTATCCTCGAAGCTGTGTACTGGGGATTGAGAAGCCCTGAATCCGAACTCCACCTGCACCGAAGATCAGCCCTCCACACTCCACGAGTTCTGCGCGGGGCCCTTCTTCTTGTGTTCTGCTCGACGCATTGTCCGGTTGCTGGCCCGTTGGCTAGTAGTCTCTGTGACGATAATCCTTTTGAACCAACTCGCTGGTCTGGTTGCTCCAGACTGGCCCTTGCCTCCCTGCAAAGGTGAGGCAACTCAGACCTTGCTGGTCTGCATCAGAAGCCTTCTTTGAATCCTGCGTGGGTTGCCTTTGCCAAGGCTTGTTAACTTCAATCCGGCGGTCGACCCCTCCATCTGCGAGAACCTTCGTGGGACAGCTCCTCTCCAGCACCTGGTCGTCCTCAACGCCTCCTGGTCCGCATGGCTCAAGAGACAAGCTTCACGACAGCACCATTGCTCCTCGACGTCGTCTGGTTCCTTCCTGGTTCCACCCGGTCACTGGCTAGTGACCCAGACTCTGTCCCCTCTGCTTTCAGGTCCTCTTCATCCTCGATCCACCCTTGGATCCACCTGGACATCTTCCTCCTGGTCGCCTGCAGCATTTTTCCTCCAGGTCTCCATAGGCTTCAACGGCGAATCCCGACACATCTTTGTAGTACATAAACAATGATGCGTAGTCCAGGTGTAGTAGTAGATCCCTCTTTATTGACAAGTAGATAGGTGGCAAGTTACAGGATAGTAAGTTACAAGTAGAAAACCCCACCAGGAGAGAGCTTCCAGCTCCTCAGCCTGAGATGACCAACTGACTCTCTAGCTAGAGTCAGGCACTTAACATTCCATAATGTCACAGGACATTCTGATGCAGTGGTAGAGGGGAAAAGATATAGTAAGCATTTACCACACATCCTCCTCCGTTAGTGAACAACAGTAAGTAATAAGTTAAGATGGAGAAGAAGAAACCAGAAGAGACTGTAGACATAAGAGCAAGTCAAAGAGACAATTTGAAAAGCAGGAAACTCAAGTGTGGAAGCAGAGAGAAAATTAAAAGAGGCATTAGAAAGAAATGCAAAATTACATAACATGCCCATCCACCCTCCTTAATAAAACAAGGTAGCGATCCCGGTAAACTAAGTAGGGTGTAACAACTAAATGACAAAATGTGTGCAGATGGAAGAAAGCACAATAAGATGAATTAACAACTTACACAGAAAAAGGGTATGCCTTGCAATAAAGACTAGCGCATGACGTGCACTAACAACCTCCCCTCCAAGGGTACACCTAGAAAGACAACCTTTAAACTGTGGAACAAAACAAATCCCCAGGAAAGGGTACACCAGAGGATACAAACGCCCCTGGAACAAAGCACACAGCAGCCACACACTGACAACTGTGACACAACTACACCAAGAGGTAGCGCTGACAACGCACCTCAACTACCCACACAGAGTGATGCAAATTAGACCAACACAGATAACCTCCCCTAACAAAAGGGTACACCATTGAACAATGTAGGAATTGTTCAAGATAACATCACTAAATGGCGGTGCTGACAACGCACACCACCTTCCCCAGAAAAGGGTACACAAAGATACTTATCTTTGAAACTTTCTAAAAAATTAGTTACATGCAGACAACCTCCCCTACTAAAAGGGTACACCACGTGAAAGTGCGCAACGTAACTCCTCCAAAGGGTACCAACAAGACCCTAGGAAACAAAATGTAGGCACTGACTGGCACTACAACCCCACAACTTCCTTTAAGTAAGGGTACACCATAAGTACTAACCCTAAGTATATGGATGGGGCATTAATAAGTCACAAACACTCTAACTGCACAAGCAGAGTGAAACATAGGATACCTACCCTGTGTGACAAAAACTACAAATCCTCCCTTAATTAAGGGTACACCACAGTGTTATAACGTTGCCTTAGGAATCCAACCCAAACTCCCAATGGTAGGGTACAGTATAAAACAACCACAGATAACCAAAAACATAAAAGAAAAACATACTAACAACCTGACCAAGGTAAATAGGACCATTCATTATGCTCAACATACCAACCAACCCACAATATTCACTGATATACAAATTATTTGAAGCATAAAAAATTGACAAAACAAAAAACATTAGCTCCGGTGAGCGATACCTCACCCGGGGTCTTCGTAGACAGCTCCAGGAAGAGAGTAGCATCAAATGAACAGCGCGATGTAGTGAAAACTCTTGCGGTGTTCCAAAGATGTATATAGCCATCAGGGTGAAAAGTGAGTCATAAAGTCCTTAAGGAAACAACCTCTGAAAAGTCAAGAGACGTAGTGCATTCTGTGTGGAAGTACACTTCTGAGCTTTCACTTGTGGTTCGTAGCGTTTACGATGTAGAGAAACTTGAAATGAGCCGATGTCAAGAAACGTGAGCTCTAGCCAGTAGAAAGGGTATTCCAAATATTTGATTAGACATTGAAAGTATAAAGAGACTGGCGCTGCAGGGCAGGCTTGAGCGGAAATACTTCTGGACGAGTGACGGCACTAGAGATACACATACGCAGACGCGCAGCAACTCCAAACAATTTGACGGCATGGCGTTACGTCCGCGCCGGATGGTTCACGATGAAGACGTGCTGTCCGAAGTCGGAATCAGGAGGCAGTGGCAGTGGAGCAAACGTCACAAAAGAAGAGATGACGGCTTCACGAGACAGGTAAGTCTATGTGTGCGCCATGGCAGGAGGCTTGTTCAAAATGTAGCGGTTCAACTGTCAAAGAGTACATCGCATCATGGATGTACAAAAAACACCAAACAAAAGTGTCCTCCACTCACCGCTAAATGCAATCCAGTCTTCACCAAGACGTAGGCTCATAACGAGGACACTGTTCTCGAGTTCACCGCAAGGACAGGGAAAGCAGGGGAAACTTCACACGATGTTAGCTGTTGTGAAGAGTATTGGCAGCGCTGGAAAGCTCCGTAACAAAACAAAAAAAATTGCCGGAAGAAAGGAACTTCACATGCCTGATATAACACTCAACGAAAATTGGCTGTAGTGAAGGGTGGTGCCAGTGCTGGGCAGCCGTAATAGGACACTCACTGATGTTGGCAGTTGTGAAAGAAACTGCTAGCGCTGGGCGAACTGTCACGGTGCAAAAGCCATAGGGACACAGTAGGGTGATCAGGCCAGCTGAATCTCACACGCTTTTGTGGCTGGAGATATCTAATTTCCAGATGACAGCAAGGTCGCAGTGGACTCCTTCACTTATCAAACGCCCAGGGTGCAGGCTGTCCAGGGTGAAGAGGACACTGGTGGGGTTAGCTGGGCGTTACCTTTTAGTTTGTTTAGGTTCCTTCTTGATTCTTTTGTAGACACTTGTCTTTAGTTGACACACGTAGATTCATCAGCTTCAAATCGTCGCCAAATTGTAGTACATAAACAATGATGCGTAGTCCAGGTGTAGTAGTAGATCCCTCTTTATTGACACCTGAGATGACCAACTGACTCTCTAGCTAGAGTCAGGCACTTAACATTCCATGATGTCACAGGACATTCTGATGCAGTGGTAGAGGGGAAAAGATATAGTAAGCATTTACCACAATCTTCACACCTATGCACCCGCTTCCTGTGGGTGAGGTAACGCGAGTACTTCGGTGCTCCCAAGGGTATTGACTATCCAAGTGTCTAGGTTTTTAGTTGTTTCCTCCTAGCTAAACCGGAAGTGTCCTAAATCCTTCTTTTTCTAACTTCCCGTTGACTTAACATTGACTCTTGCGTGTATGTAAAGACACTGCACACGCCGCCTGTGGGCCTCCTACTTCTAAACTAAGGTTCAGATAGTGTAGCCCCAGCGATTCCCTAGGCCCTAGGCCTTTCCTTTTCTCGTGACGTGGTACTTATACCACTTTCTTAATATATGGTTTGCTTCGCCCCTAGGGTCTAACTGTAAATTGTGCAACTTTAAGTATCCTGATTAAGTAACTTGTTATGTGCTTTTGCCTCTGACCTCATAAAGAGTTCAGAGGAGTGTGTTAGTAAATAAATACATATATATTTTATATATATCCTGTGTGGTGTCCTTTCATTTGATATTCAAGGGGTTACATATGGTAAAACAGCTGGCTTTACATGCCCTCAAGAATCTTTTAGCCTAAGACTGTTCTGTCCACGCTACCACTAGGATAGCTGGTCTATAAGGTTGACTTACAACCATCACCATAAGGGTTGTTTGGACTGGTGTAAGGTGTTCACTAGAAAAGTGAACATCATATACCAGGCCAACTTCTCACAATCACACACTGCAATAGCTTATAATCTCCCTGCTTCTTCCTTCTCTAATTCTCGTTATACTGAAATAACTACTATTTTGGAGGCTCTCTCTCTCACCCCTTTATCTGCGTTGCTTTAAAAAACAAAAACATACTTCCATTCAACTTCTTGCTGTCTCTATATCACACGCCACATTTTGAGATATGACAACATTTTAATTCTAATTTTCCACTATCCTCTTTCAGTACATTATTTTTCACTCTGTACATTCTTCCTCACACAACACTAATGCTTTAAACACTCTTCTGTGACTGAGACAAAGGTATTTTGCACAGAGACAAACAATATAAGATATGCCCACTGGGTGAACATGCATGCACTTCAAACTAACGGCAGGATCCATGTAAACAGACAATGACATTAACACAGTATAAAACATCAAGACGCCAGTCCTGCTTGCAAGCGTGTCTTACACAACTAATGTCAGGTGTCACATTTACAGTAGTGAAAACTATTGGCATTGTAAATGACAAAGCTATTAATTTCACTATTTTTCAAAACCAACACATAAATAAAAAAATTGTCATTTACAATGCCAATAGCTCAAAATTTCCTAAAGCGAGACCTATTGCATTGCAAATGCTTGTTGTATATTTTTTCTCTTGAAGAATCTTTCTGAACTTTTTTAAAACTGTCTTTGCCAACATCCTTTAGGGTATAGAATACCTTTTGCTATTGTCTTCACAAAAATGCCATCATGTTTTGTAAAGTGTCCTTCTTGTGGCAGGAAAAGGCCAAACCATCTTCTTCGTGTTCTTTTTCTATCGGACTCCATTATTCATGACACAGAACAGGACCTTTTCCTGGCGCACCCTGAAGGATAAAGAGCAGATACATAGGCAAGAAGGACAATGAACCCAGTAAGAGACCTCCTCTGGATGAACTGAGAGATAGATCAGTGGAGAAAGGGAACCATCTGCCAGCACTGTTCTAGATTAAGAGCTATGACATTGAGGGAAGGCACTGTTGTTACTTATTTGAGGACTGGCTCTCCTTAGATAAGGCATTTTATGTTGAAAGGTGTAAGCATTCGATGTTGAGGAAGTTTACAACATCGAAGCACCACTGACTTGGAGGTACAAGGAATCTTCTGCGGGTGTAGTGAAGTCTGTGGATTGGTAGTGGAAGATGCCCACGAGCTCAGACTGAGAGTAGTCAAGAGTTTATTGTCTTGCAGGCTAACCATTCCACCAGGGCCGGACTGGCTACCGGGCAGTTTGGAATGCTGCTGAGCTGGGGGCTGATTTCATTGATGGGGACCTGCGTGTACTCAACAACATTTGTTTTGCTTTAATTATTTCGAAGCACACGCAGGTCTCCATGAATGAAATCAGCCCCCACTGCAGTGAAATCAGCCCCCAGCTCGGCACCATTCCAAACTGCCCGGTAGTCAGTCCGGCTCTGCATTCCACTCCTGGAAATACTAGATTGTCACTCACCAGTACCCCATCCGACTTCCCCAATTCCTTTGACTTCTCCACCTACTCTTCCTCCGGCTCAAACTATGGCACTGATGGAGTCCTCTCCCCCCTGCAGCCATTCCACTTCCGGTGATGCCTCCAGGGGCTCAGTTATCTTTGAGCCCGCTACTCTATGAAGGAGATCTAAACATCCCCATTTTGGACAAGATCACTGTATATATCAAGGTCGCACCATCATTCCAGCCATCATTCTCATAATTCCACGTGTTCCAGGAGATCATCCTCCAGGTGCTGCTCATCAAGACTCAGTCATATGTCCAGATCATTTTCTCCTTCCCCATTGTCTTCTTCTAGACCAGGCTGACTGAATCTCCTGACAGAATGTTATCAGTGGATGACATCAGCATGTTTCAAGGCGTTCTGATTAGAGGTGCTAACAAACTAATTATACCTTTACCGGAAAGTCCCTTAAAGGAGAACTAGGATTGCAGGTGGGCATCTACTCCTTCCTTGCCTTACTGCCTACTTTCCTAACATTTTCACAGACTTCTAGCAGAAGCTAGTAAGTGCAGCCAGGTAGCTTCGAGGGGCTGCAATGGTCATTTTATTCCCATAGAACGTGGTAATATATTAAACCTGGCTGGTTGAGGAGAGGTCACAGGGTATTTGGCCCGCTATGCTTGCTCAGCACCTGATCCCTATTCATGGTGTTTCATTACGTTTCTGGCATGGGTCAAGGATGGCCTGCTCTATTCTCTAGGCCTTATTATGGGTATTTGAATTAAGGGTTTGAGGGTCGGGCATGGTAGTTGAGTTGCGCTGCCATCAAGGGAAACTAGTGTGGCTATTCCTTTCAGGGTGCCCACCCCACCCCATCAAACAGCTGTAATGTTCCTGGCATGCACCATCACTGACCGAATAATTTGTTCTTTACAGAGGTCCTCAAAGATCCGATCATTGTTTTGGGCATCTCACACTTGGGCTAACTAACATGACTGCCAGGCAGTTGGGTAGCTTAATTGCATGCAGAGTAGCCATATGGGAATGTATATTGACTGCTTTGGAAGCAAGTATGAATCAGCTTAAAATACAATTGAATGGTAAACTTTGCACTGTGAACCAGCAGTGTATGTACACTGAAATTAAGGTTTATTTGCACTGGATGAATGTATTTGTGTGAAAAATCTACAAAGGGTGCAGTGATACAGACTGTTTAATTACACCTTTAAGTAGTAGATTTGAAAGTTACGTGCCAGTAAATAAACACCAGCCAAAGACTTTTAATGCATCCTCATTGCCTAAAAGTGTGTAGCATACATTTGTTTAATCTGTAACTATCGTTCTTTGTTCATGTTTAGCTATTACTCCCTTTCAGTATAGCCTTGAGAGGAAAATCTGTTTAAGAGATTGAATTCTAAGCAGAACGTGTCTTTGAGGTCCAATTGTGTATCAACTGATAGTCATACCGCGAGATATTAATGTTAATTTTACCTATTTCAACCCTATTATTTCCTAAAGAGACTTCTCGCTGCAGATTCCTCACCTTTTTAATATTCCCCAGGCGCCAGAACATATCCTGAAACTCTTCAGCAGTACCTCTGTGTGCCAAAAGCTGGTGCTATGTGGCTCCAGACTGATGCTATTTCATTCCAGAAATTACATGCAGTGCGCATGGTTCCTTTTTTCCAATCTACCAAATGCGGATCCAGAGCTCCTTTTCAACTCTCTGAGACACTTACCTCAATGTTTTCACAACATTTCTTACAGTGTGCAAGGGATGTCTCCCCCACAAACAACATGTTTCAAGCTCTGTATGGATTGTCGCAAACAAAAGTCTGTGACAGATCCCCATCACGTATGCCTGTGGTGAAGCCACTACTCCAAGGCTTGGAGCAACAATGCTTCAATGCACCCAAAGGCCATCAGAGAAAGCAAGGCAACATTTTACTGTACCAAGCATAAGAGGGCTCTGCAACAGGACCGTTCCAAGTCCACATCCAAGGCCCGCTCTCTGTCCCATTCCCAAAATCAACGGAATCACTCCAGAGGTCGACCTTTATCTCACTCTGAGTCCTCGGGTAAGCCTAAGAAACATAAGCAGTTGACTCGGGATTCTGCTCCCTCACACCACAAGCATTAGCCTGAGCAAGCGAGGGGGCGGTGCCACCTGTCTTGATCTCGCTACTGAATTTGACAGACTTCGGAGCCGTTCCCACAGCTGGTTCCGGTACAGCTTTAGTTTCCGGGGCCTTCAGCCACACTTCATCAGATCTAAAAGTTTTGCAGTCATGCTTCAGCTCTTTGGATCTCTGCCAACTCCCTCTGATGGGCCTTTAGGATCGAAGGTTCCCCTTGGGCTTCTGCCAGCGGGTTTGCCCTCAGTGTCAGCTGGACCCTCCACACTTATCTTGCCTCTGACTCTACTCCCAACACCACAGCCTATGTCGGGCACGCCAATACCTACTTTGCACCTGAAGAGACAACCCAGATTGTCCTCTCTGACGCCAGGTCAACACCAGTTTGACCTTAACTGATGTATACCACAGGCTCAACAAAACTCTTTGCAATCCTCTATTTTGGGACTGATTTGGATAATGACTGTAGCCCGACTGATGAGTTAACTCAGCCCTACCAAGATTACAACCGGTACAAGGAATTACAAGAGGCTAGTGGCTTCGATGCCTCCTAGGAGGCATGAATGACTTAAAATTGGCTAGTGGCCTTCATGACTCTGTGGAGGCAGGTCTCCCACCGCCCCCCTACCTGCCACAGAGGGATCTTGTTTCCATGCCATGGTGATGCTTAGGGTGGTTGAAGTTCTTAACCCCCAGCTCCCCACATTGGAGTTTAAAACCAATGTCTTGACAAAAGTTCTTCCACCAAGGCAAACATCTTCTCAGCCCTTTCTTTCCTTTAATGAGGCACTTATTGGCACTAGTCGTTATTGGGGGCTTGGGCCAATCCTGCTGTGGCCCTACCAGTCAATAGACAATTGGGCAGGCTCCATCACCCTACTCTTGGTGACTCAGCTTTTCTTTCACAGAACCCCTTGCTGGAAAGCCTAGTGGGGTAATCCTTCATGAGCCGATCTAATCCCAAACATTGCCCACCACTCCCGCTGATAGGGAATCTAAGCAAGTGGAAACATGCAGCAGACATTTTCTTTCTTCTAACAGCGTGGCCCTCTGATCTGTTAACACCAGCTATTTGTTGGGACGCTGCTCACATGCCCTTTGAGATTCGGTGGTGCAAGTACTCCCTTGTGTGCCTAAAATGTTCATCCTGTACTCTCTCAGGCATTTGAAGATGGTTGTGATGTTGCCAAGTTCACGATTCATTGTGGCTTGGACACCAACAATTCCATCGGGCAGCCATAGGCACCAGCATTGTCATTCGCTGCTATACGTGACTGCAATAGACTGAGTTCTCGGACAATGTCCAGTCCTTCTCGATGGACATGCCTTGTGATGGGCCAACCACAACAGTTTCACGGATCCTTTTGCGGCTTTGGCAGAGGCATGGCTTAATGCCAACCCATCCAGTCCCCACAGGGAATCCAACAGTTTTGTGGTAGAGGCTGTGGTGCTCACTGCCCCCACAGGGACGGTCAGCGTGCTGCCCAGCCTACCTCCCAAACCCACTGCAACCCTACCTGCCAAACCTCTTTAGCATGCCCTATCTGATCGAGATATATAGCCGCAGAATTCCTTAACTTTTGAATTCTCCCCAGGCGCCAGTCTGGAGCCGATAATTTTTTAGCAGTACCTCGGCGAACCTTTGGATGGCGTCGTACCGCTCCGTGAGGACATCAACTCCGGTCATGACGTCAGTGGAGCCATATAAGTCACCTCCGTCACGTGGAAATCTGTTTTGTCTTTTCCGTGCTGCAACGCGGATCCAGAGAAGCGGTTCTTCTGGCTGTTTGTGTTTTGGTCCTACTTTGACTGCTTTTTGCATCGGGGAACAGTGTGCCTATGCCTTCAGGTTTTATGTCGTGTGAGACCTGTACTAGACAGATGTCGGCTACGGATCTCCATCCCATCTGCATGTGGTGCCTGGCAGTGCACCACGACTCCGAGGAGTGTGACACCTGTAAATGGCTGAAGCCTAAGACCTTGCGGGAAAGGCAGACAAAGCTGTTGATGGCGCGGCTCTCCTGGTCGGAGGCCAGATGACATGGGTCTCCTTCCTGCTCTGAGGTTCCTACTCAGGGCCGTTCAAGGAGCAGTTCCCGTGGGCGCCTTTCTTCCAAGTTACAAAAATCCCATCATACGAGATTGAGGTCACAGCGCCCTTTGACTTTCGTGGCTGCTGGTTCCTCCCGTTCCTTAACGGAGGACATTGCACAAGAGTCAACCCCGAGCCTCCCTCCTTATCCTGGAGCTGGGCGCCTATGACCCAGATGCAGACATACTTAAATGCCCTGCAGGTTTTTTTTGGGTCCATGCCTCTCTGTGGAGCACCTTCGGATCCCAAGGAGGTAGGGGGTACTCTGACTGGAAATACGCTGGTGGGTTCACCCTCTGCGCCGGTCGAAGACCTCAACTCTATGCCTGGAGCCTGGTGAGGCTTCCGTTTGTGATGCCGGTGGCACCGGTTGAGATTTACTGGAGGTGGATAAGACGCCGCCCGACGTCGGTAGATGCTGTAGGCGCCGCTCTTGGTGGATGATGATACAACGCCGTCCGGACGGTGATCGGCGCCGAAGATGACGCTCATAGCCACTGCGAATCCTATATCATCTCCTTTGCATTCCGAGGACGAAGCTGGCTCTGTGGCTGTTTCTCCAGCATTGCAAGGTGGTTCAGGTGACGCCAGTGACATCGATCGCTTGGTTGGACTGGTCAGCCTCTTGTAGTAGGTTCTGGGGCTGCTTTGGGTGAGGATAGTAGTCTGCCACCCTCTCCTATTTCTGATCTGCTTTCTCCGCCTTGAATGGGGATGGAGGCTAGTGCAGCTTTTGCTAACATTATAAAGAGCGCAGCTGAGGTCTTGAAATTGCTGCTTCCTTTGGTGGCTTTGTCATCTGATCCCCTATTGGATTTGCTTCACCAGGGTGTCACAGGTGTTGAGCCATTACTGCCTTATGGAGAGTCTCTGTATGATATTATGCTGGGTACTTGGGTGAGGCCAGTGACTGATGTCCCTGTTGATCGTGCCATTTCTCATTGTCATCGTCATGCTACGGACGACCCTCCTTGTCTTTCTTGTCACCCTACTGTTAGGGGATTCATCGTGGAAGCTGCTATGACTTTGCAGATCTAGATGTATATCCTTTACTCCCACCAGGTAGAGAATCTTGGTGGTTAGATCTGTGTGTATGGAATATATTTACTTTGGATAGTTCAGCCTTGAGGTCGTTAAACACGTCTTGTGTTTTAGGCAGAGCCTCAAATGCTTTATGGGACTCAATTGCTTCCTTCCCTTCCCCTGAAGGGGTCAGGCCTAAACTCTCACAGCTTGTCTAAGATGGCCGTGCGATAGCAAAGTTTAATATTCAGTATGCAATGGACACCACCGATTCTATTGGCAGAGCTATGGCTTGATCTATTGCTCTTCGTAGACACGCTTGGTTGCATGAGTCGATCTTCTCCTATAATGTTCAAGAGAGCTTGAAAGATATGACCTTTGATGGTGTTTGTTTATTTGACAACCATGCAGATTCAGTGATACAACACCTCATGGGTGGTCACTTGTAGTTTGGCTTTATCAGGTCTTTTGCTTACCTTTTATATAGCCACAGTTGTGGATCTTTAGGTTGGGGATTTAAATCCTGCCTCTGTTGTTATGGCACATGTGGTGTTGAAGTGTTAAGCACTTTTCTTTCTTACTGCGAGAGAGTTTGACTCTGGATATGACTATTTTAATCTCCGTTTTGTTTTACAGTTGTGTAGCTGGTTTGTCCTATTATTTTACTCTGATGAGGAGCTTTGTCTCAAGAGTTCATACCCTTTTTTGGGTATACGTCTTACTCTACGTGGAGTATTGGGTTGCTATTGTATAGCTTTTTAAGAATACTACTTAAGCAGCACCCACTACTATACAAAACCTGTGGTAATCTGCAGTTATAATACCATGGAAACGATGCACATACGGGAATCAGGGCATATACTACACATAGGTGAAATACTATATTGATAATGTTGCACTAAATACGATATTCAATATAACTCAATACGTATAGCCATATGTAACAATGTATTTTAATAACCTGAAGAGGGATATCTTACACTTGTGAAATTTGTGTGTAACCAGTTCAGTAACAATATGGAAATAATCTGTCTTTTATGTTATGACAAAGTAAAAGTAGCATTCAAAAACTTCAACTCCCAGAAGGTCACATTGTGGACTGAGAGGAGAGTGGTATAAAAGCATGACAAGTGAAAGCGTCTTCCAACCGTGAGCTAGGCCCTGTGAGGCCGAAACCCGTCGGTGGGACAGACTGGCTCTGTATTAAGAATAAAATCGATTGACAAGACTCCTGAGTGCGACATACCTCTTTGTTGTCAATAATCAAAGGCCATTGCTTCGCCTCACGTCTGCACCCGCTGCTGTATGAGCCGGCAGGAACCACATTGTTTTTCACTGAAAAAAACATAGGTTTTAGGGAAAGTTATAGTTACTGGACATTTCACTTGTACAAAACCAGAGAAATTCCCCCGTTATAGTTAGTTCAGCTAACTATAAATTGGGCCCCGCAATGCACTGCTGATGACATCACATATTACATCACTCATGACATGGTCAGTGACATCACTGATGACATCATCCAGAGACTGTATGTTTCTGTAAAGTTTAAACATGTTTGATATATATGGGGAAAGGCGTATTGAAGAATGAGTGGGTGTATAAGTGTCTGAATGGATGATTTAGTAGGTGCATGACTGACTATAAGTTAGTGATTAAACGTATCTTACTGAATGCATGGGTTAGTGACTAAACTGTGTGAATGTCTGTATCCGTCTGTTGTTGTGTACGCGGCTGCATGGGTTTGTGAATAGCTACACGAGTGTCTATATGGGTTATTGATTGGTTGTCTGACTATCTGTATTGGTGCCTAAGTGTTTGTGTGGGTGGGGTGTGTGTGACTGTGCATAGATGTGTGAGTGGGTGATTCACTGGGTGCATGCTTTCAAGAGTGCATGTGTGATGGACTGTATGGGTGGGTGAGTGTGTGTATGGGTGTGTTAGTGAGTGAATGTATATCTCAGTGGTACATGTGTGAGTAACTACATATGTGAAACGCAGTACATATGTGTGTTGGAGTATACAAATGGCTATAAGTGAGAGTGTGTGATTGTGAGAGTGGTTGTATAGATGAGTGTGTGTTTGTATTAGTAATTGTATAAGAGCGTAAGAATGTGCTAGTATTTGTATGAGTAAGTGAGCTGGTGTGTGTATAACTGTATAGGTGAGTAAATGGCAGTGTGAGTAACTATTTGCATGACTGACTAGGTGTGTGAGTACCTCTACGGATGAGTGGCGATGTGTGAATGTCTATATAGGTGTATGAGTGCATATGATAGTCCTGTACTGAGTGACCATAAGTATGAGTGACTGTACGGATGAGTGAGCAGATGTGTGTGTAAACTTAAGAATCACTGAGTGGGTATGTAGTTATTGGTGTTGGAGTGTATGGTTTTTAGAATGGCAGTCTGTAATTTAGATTGGGTGTATCAAATTCAAATACTTTATTCGGTTTTCATAGATTAGAAAAACCATAAAAGTGCATATAAAAACAATGATTATACAATAAAATTGTTAAAAAACATTCTATGTACATGAGCATAAGCAGCATTAGATAAAAAACAATGTCTTCATATGTTAAAAATGGTGTCAGATTACCGGGCTCAATAAAAATAACAAGAAAGAAGAAAAAGACAAAATATTGGGGAAGACATGTAAACAAATACAGATACATAATCAGCATATCAGATTCATACTATGGTCTAGACTGGCCCTACATCTCAGCGTTGCTTTAAAAAATCTGGCTACCTGATTCGCTGTATACTCTTCCCTAAAAATTGCACTCCAAGGAAAGCTGGGCGGCATCTTCGCAAACTCATTGACTTTAGGATCGGGATTATCCAACGTTTCCTTTGAACTATATAGCCCCGTGGCGCGTTTTAAGTTGAGGGATAAAGTCCCCTTGAATCCTGAGGGTCCCTGGGCTCCAACTAGCCCACCAGGTACCTCCAGGAAGCTCCTCAGAGCTGCGTTGCAGAGAGGTGTAAAAAGGGGCGTGACCTGGACCACCTCTCGGCAACACAGCCCTGTGGCGCTTACTGGAGATACCTGGTGGGCTAGTTAGCCCCCAATGGCCCTCAGGATTCATGGGGAATGAATTCCCCTACTTAAAATGCGCCACAGGGCGGGTGTGCACACATATCACCTCAGGCCCTGCCCCCTCCCTTCACCACTGTGCAAAGACGCCCGTGGCGCGTTTTAAGTTGGGGGTTAAAGTCCCCTTGAATCCTGAGGTTCCCTAGGGTCCAACTAGCCCACTAGGTACCTCCAGTACACGCCACTGAGCTGCGTTGTAGAGAGGTGTAAAAAGGGGTGTGGCCTGGACCACCTCTGTGCAACACAGCCCTGTGGCGCTTACTGGAGGTACCTAGTGGGCTACTTGACCCCCAGGGACCCCCAGTATTGAAACATAATTAATTCCCCAACTTAAAACGCACCACAGGGTGTGTTTGCAGAGTGTTGCTGGGAGGGGCAGGGCCTCCAGCTGAGTGTTTACAAAAAAAATTGGGGCGTAAGGGGCTGTGTGGCCCCCCTTTTTTTTCTTTTTTGGGGCCCTGGGGACCCCATCCCCCAGGGCCTGACTCCGATGTAAAAAAATATATATATGAACGTGAAGGGGCCCGCGTGGGCCCCCCTCCCGTGGCCAATTCTGGCCCCTGGGACCCCATTCCCCCGGGCATGGCAAGGTTTCCCTGCTCTTGCTCCAATGAAGCAAAGCAGTTTGCAATGACATGGGGGAGCGTCCCGGGGGTGGGCACCCCGGGATACTGCAGTAGCCGGCGCTGGGGGTGACGGTTCCCAGGGCCATGGTGGACTCCAGGAGGTTGGCCACGTGGCCCCCTCCCACTTATTGCACAGCGCTGGGGAGGTGGTGGTCCCCGGGACTTGGGGGGTCCAACCCGGGGAGCCCCCCCACACAGGTATATTTAAAAAAAATAAAAGCCCCGGGGAGTGGCGGTCCCCAAGTCAGTGACGGGGCCATGTGCCCCTGCAAAATAATTCATAAAAACCCTGGGGGTGGCGGGCCCCGAGGCTTGGGGGGGGCCTCCAAGGCCCCCCACATATTAAAAATAAGAAGCCCCGGGGGTCGCGGACCCCGGGCCTGCGGGAAGGCCTTGTGCCCCCCGTAAATATTTATAGAAAGCCCCAGGGGTGGCAGTCCCTGGGGCTGTGGGGGCCTCCCTGGGCCCCCGCAATTACTTTATTGCATGCCCCCAGGACTTGGCCCACCCGGGGGCTAAATAATAACGAAGCGCGGAGTCTGCGCTTCGTTTTTGTTTTATTTTAATTTTATTTTTTTGGTCCTGGGGGTCCTTGTGGGACCCCCTGAGCAGGTCTAGGGGGTCAGAGTGTTTTTACCCTGCCCCCTTTTCTTTTTCTTTGCATTTCTTTTTCTCTTTTCTTGTGATTCGGTTCTACCGAGTCACAAGGTGGCTGTCAACACTTTCTGGATTGGAGTGTCATGGTCGGGAGGGAGCGCTGATCCACTCCACCTCTATATAGCGAAACTTTTATTTTTTTATTTTCTCAGCAACTACTGAACGGATTTACACCATTTTTAAAAAAGCGCGTTTTCTGAAGCAAGCAGTACCTTTTTGCCAAATTTGGTGTAATTCCGTTCAGCAGTTCCAGCTATAGTCGTATCTAAAGTTTCCAATAGGAAAATCATTTTTCAACCTTTTTTTATAAATTTCTCATGAACAGATTTACACCATTTAACAAAACGAGTTCTTTCTGAAACAAGGGCTACCTTTTTGTCAAATTTGGTGTAATTCTGTTCAGCAGTTTGGGCTGTAGCCGTGTCTAAAGTTTCCTATGGAAATTAACATGGAGAAAACACGTTTTGGGACCCCCTTTTTTCTCGGCCCCCGCTTGCCGAATCACCCCGAAACATTCCGGACAGGAGCTGACCGGAGCTCCCCACGAGTTTTGAAATTTTCGGGAAGATTCGTCATCCGGCGCCAAAGTTATTGGGAAAACAAAAAACGCTTTTCCTATGGAAACTAGGATATATATATATTACCTACTGTCGGTCGCCAGTAGGTAGTTATAGTTAGCATTGTTTTCCATAGGGAAATCGCAACATTCTATTGGGAATAACTTTGGCGCCGAATGAGGGAATTGCCTGTCATTTTCCTTAACTTTGCCTCGCTGCGCTCCGCTCCTTCCCTGAAAGTTTCGGGGGGATCCGTCAAGCGGGGGCCGAGATAAAAGGGGGGTCCCAAAACGTGTTTCCCCATGTTAATTTCCATAGGGCGGTTGGACTCACTTTTAGCCCGAACGGCTGAATGGATTTCCACCAAACTTGGCAAATTGTAGGGACTGGTACCCCGATGTGCCTTTGCTATGTCTCAAGATATATGCTCCAGTGGTTTTTACGAAAATTAACTTTGAAAAAATATACATTGGGCTATATATATGTTAGAGCCCAAATGTAGCCCAATGTAGCCCAAAGATGGCCACCAGAGAAAAAAAAAAAAAACAAATGTAGCCCAAATATCAGCCAGATGTAGCCCAACTATAGCCCAATGACAGAATGTCCCAGAGTGTTCTAAAGAACAACTAGAGCGCTAACAGTCTTACTTATGACAAAAGTATGGCACACCTGAAGTCATCTTGATTGGAATAAAGTGTTAACACTTAAAACATTTAATTTGCAAAGGAACAAAATGAGGGGGTTCATTTTGCCATAGAAATTATGATTAGTGCTGAAGAAAGAAAAATTAGGGCACATTTTGAGTGACTTCTCAAATCCTCTTATATTTCATTAAAAAAATTCTGATATGTAGTCTCCCAAGATGGCCACCAGAGACAAAAGAGCCCAAATGTAGCCCAAATATCAGCCAGATGTAGCCCAACTATAGCCCAATGACAGAATGTCCCAGAGTGTTCTAAAGAACAACTAGAACGCTAACAGTCTTACTTATGACAAAAGTATGGCACACCTGAAGTCATCTTGATTGGAATAAAGTGGTAACACTTAATACATTTAATTTGAAAAGGAACAAAATGAGGGGTTTCATTTTGCCATAGAAATGTTATATATAAATATATATTACCTACTGGCGGTCGCCAGTAGGTATATATAGTTAGGATTTTTTCTCTATGGGTTTTTTGAAAATTCTATGTCTAATAACTTTGGCTTTTGTGGACGGAATTGGCTGAAATTTTCAGGAAAATGGCACATTTTGTTTCTGAGCAGCCCTTGAAAATTTGGGGGGGGTTCGTCCAGTGGGGGCCGAGAAAAAAGGGGGGTCCCAAAACTTGTTTTTAACATTGAGTTTTCCATAGGGCGGTTGGCCTCACTTTTAGCCCGAACGGCTGAATGGATTTGCACGAAACTTGGCAAAATTGTAGGGACTGGTAGCCCGATGTGCCTTTTGTAGGTCTCAATATATGTGCTCCAGTGGATTTTGAGAAATTAACGTTTAAAAAAAGATATATATCTGTAACAGCGGACCGGGCAGCGCACTGGTTCGCGGACTTTTCGCGCAACGGAGCTTTGTGAAGCGAAGCTGATTGGTTCTCCGGCGTCTGTCAACATTCCAAACAGTCCGTAGCGGCCGCCATCTTGTCTCTCGGTAGGATCGAGAGACAAGAGGAGGTCAAAACAAAGGGGGAAATAACTATAAGGGGGCATAGTAGATCCTCGCTGACCCCCTAGGTTTGATGTGGAGGTTTTAAAAGGGCCCCGCGGGGCAAAAAAAAATAATAATAATAATAATTGAACGGCTGAATGGATTTGCACGAAACTTGGCAAAATATTAGGGACTGGTAGCCCGATGTGCCTTTGCTAGGTCTCAATATATGTGCTCCAGTGGATTTTGAGAAATTAACGTTCAAAAAAAGATATATATCTGTAACAGCGCTCCGCTTCGCGTAACGGAGGTTTGCGAAGCTGATTGGTCATTCTGTCACTGGGCTATAGTTGGGCTACATCTGGCTGATATTTGGGCTACATTTGTTTTTTTGTGTGTCTGGCGGCCATCTTTGGGCTACATTGGGCTACATTGGGCTTCATTGGGCTACATTCGGCTAATTAGCAAATAGCTCATCGCAAACTAGGAATGGTAAAGAATCGCTATTTATTCCTTAAAGTTCGCTATTTAGGAAATGCAAATAACTTTGATGATACATATGGCGGTTCATCTCTAACAAGATAAGAAGCATAGGGATACATTTATGATGACTGGCGCATCACCAGGGATGTGTTAGTCATTTTGTGCCGCTGTTCCGTCACCTATGGTGTGCTGCATTTACAATGCGGCGCATCATGGGGCAAAAACAGCACAGATGCGTGATGTATCTGTGCCGTAAAGGTGGCGCATTGCTGGAGTTGTATCGCAAGTGTGATGAAGCTCCAGCAAGGGTCGGGGGTGCCCCTGTCGCAGGGTTTCTGTTCTCACACAGAACTGTGGACAGAGGATTGGAACCTCGGCGAATGCATTGCTGGAGTTGTATCGCAAGTGTGATGAAGCTCCAGCAAGGGTCGGGGGTGCCCCTGTCGCAGGGTTTCTGTTCTCACACAGAACTGTGGACAGAGGATTGGAACCTCGGCGAATTAGGGTGTCCCAAAACTCACGTTAGTAATCAAAAACTCCTTAGCAAGCTAGGTACAGTGTCACATTGGATATAACAAACTCTCAATGTTTAGACAATCCAGAATATGAACTTATAATACCTCAGGATACGTGGAACTCATGAACAGTCGGTCGTTATAGATTTCTTAGAAACCAGAACATGGAGTTAAGAAGAACAGATGTGTATTTGAAATGTTTATTTACTAATGCCGTCTTCTCAGGCGTAGTACCTTAGATAATAAAAGTACACATATTATCAGTAGCAAAATTACCAGCATAGTTACTAGTACATAAAAAGCGAATGGTGATAGTATGTTAACATGCTGTAAATGAATAAGAGTTAGCAACACTTATAAGCAGCCGGGGGCCGTGGAGGGAGTTACGGTGGGGCAGGGAGGCGGGGAGGGGGAGGGGCAAGGTAGAGAGGGCTCCACCCTGCCCCTCCCCCTCCCCGCCTCCCTACCCCACCGTAACTCCCTCCACGGCCCGCGGCTGCTTATATCTCACCCACCCTAATACACATATTATATTATTTGCTAAGAAGGTCTCTTTGTGTTGGTTTAGGGCGTGCCCATACTTTAGTGTCTTAGATTTGAAGGAATCACATCAGCATACACCAGCTCTCTCTTCATGTGAACCGCATCAACTGTTGTGTATGTGTGTTCGGCAAAGCAATATAAAACCCGCCTCATGCCCAGAATTGGCAGAAGTTGCACTTATGTTATGAGTATGAAGTCGTGGAGATCAGACCTCATAACAATTCTGTATCGTGTTGTTCTTGAAACTTTAGCACTCGCTGTACAGATATAGTTTAACAAGTAAAGCAGATAGTAGACCAATAACATATTATTCTCATGTAAACCACGATGAACTACTAGGTGGAAAGCTAAAGCAACAACTAAGTGTCGTGTGCAGAAGTTGCAAAAAAGGAAAAATGGCGTTTAAACCGGTAATGAGCCCATGCTAACTTAACACGGTGTAAAGATATCCAGGACCTAGATGACACCTCCTCATGATCCGGAAACGAACTGAATAAGATAATAGAAGTGCCATCTCATGAGAGCAGATTGCAAGTTTATATGTGGACGGTCCGCAAGGTAAAGCATTAAAAACTAGGAAAATTTAATGCTAAAGAAAAATAAAACAGCCAAGTACTTTATCGAGTCTTAAGCCAATAGGCAAGGTAAATAATAAAAACTTGACAAATAAGTCAATGAATTGTCAATGAAATGCTAGTACTCAGCATATCAAACATGAAAAAGGTCTATGACATAACTGTGTATGCAAAATAAGCTGCAACAGCCTCCAATAGGAAGTCACCGTCTTCATCCGAAAACAGTTCAGCCATCCAATTTAAAAGCGGAAAAGAACATACGTGCTCTCCCAGCACCGGATCCTCTATCACCATCAGAGGACAGCTCGGTGGGTTTTCAAGAAAGCTCTGTTCCAAGAAAGACTGTGCTGCCGCCAGTAAATTCCAGGGACCAAGTAGTCCATGCATCAATGCCACAGCCATAATCCTTTCGCCAGGACAAACCAACTCGTGAGTAATGATAGGAGTCATCAGCTGATTAAAGTCGACGTCAGGAGAAACCGGTCCGCAGAGACACAAATCAATGGCCCAATCGAAATCACAGGTCAGGCAGTGAAATACAGGCTGGACACAGGTGAAGTAGGAGAACCGAAAAGATAATCCATATGCCGTGCTTAATATCGCCAACGGCATTGTGCCATAATATTCTAGCATGCGATTGCGGAACAGTGTCAGCAGCTGCAGGGTCGGAGGTTGCATAGGAGGGACATCCATATTTAAAAATGTAAAAAAGCACAAGAGCGTCCGCTGGTAATGCAAGTAAAAATGCCAATCTACGAACCAGAGTGCAGAAAATACAATGAAAGGAAGCAGGGATGACTCCAAAGATTTTCTCAAATGAAGTCACGAGACCACTGGTAACAACTTTAAAAAAGTGTGCCAGGGACTTTGTGGAGGATGCGTTAAAGATAGTCGGAAACATGTTGCTGAAATTGAAAGGCAAATCTTAATTGAAAAGGGTGTGCACCTCTGTATGGGTGTTCGCTATGTGAAGTACGAAAGTTTCACGGGCCGAACTCAAGGCCACCTCTCTCTGAGACAAAAGAGCTCTTATTCTTGCCATGCCGTTGAAACGTGTCCCAAGGTTGGTATTTGTGGCCAGATTGAAAACTCCCTATGTTCATGTGTGGGAGGAAATAGAACATTTCTGCAGCAAATAACCCGTTCACTTACTGTTACGATAAAAGGAATACTTTTAATTAACTCAGAACAATCTTCATTATTGAGCATCAAATAACTACCATTTTCCAACAACTTGAACGTGGGGATGATAGCAGGAACTGGCGTGCCTTGCAACACGCAAGCCATATTTGGTCGGTGTTTGTTGCATGAACCGTGTAACTGTATGTGCCTACACATTAGTGAATGATCTGGCGTCTCAGTGCATTCCTCTCCATTCAGATAAACTTCTTGATCATCTTTGAAACATCTGTATGTGTATGGAAGCGACCAGACCTCATGAAGAAAAGCACTACCTAAAGGTTCATAACGACCTATTGGTATATATTTCATACAATTTGAAAACTTATATAAAGCAAAAGGCAGCGTTATTAAACCGTGGATAAGGCATGTTGCCAAAAAACCCGCAATCCTCTGCTGATGATGTCACTGAGCATGTCATGAATGATGTAATATGTGACATCATCAGCAGTGGATTACGGGTAATGGTATCTCTAGTTTACTCCCTTATAGCTGTGTTTCTTTTAACATAAGTGTCTGTTTCTTTCCCTTATACTTACTGTTTTTGGTTCGCTTCCGGTTCGCGTACCAGCGAGCGAACTAGGAAGCGAACTAAGAGAAATAGAGGTTGGCACAATTCCAAATATTGTACCAATTTTTTAATAACGGGGAGGTAGTTCTGAAAAGAACTTTTTTTTTTATTTTTCTGAACATTTTTTTACTGTTTTTGAATTTTTCGGAACAGTTTTATATTTTTTTGGGTTTTTCTTGGAGGGGGCAATGAAAACGATTCATTGTAAAGGGCTCAACAGGAGCAACAAAACAAAAAAAAGAAGTATTTATTATTTTGGGCGTTTCGGACAAACTTGCATATGATAGTCAATAGCTCTGTTGATCAGAGTGATGCTTTTTTCTCCGTAGGAAATGAATCCATCGCAAAATGCGCAGATGTGTTTTACATCACCAAATCTCATTTGTATATTTGGCACCATCTCCCTGCCCTCTGGTCCCGTTACTTCCGGTACAACAGATCTCTGGCCATAATAGGGAGATTATCTAGGTCGTTCCGAAACTGTGCAGCACTGTAGTTGTTAGGATGCCACCTAGTCATATGGCGATGCATTGTGTAGTTTCCGAAACTGTATTTTTTGTCGGTCCCTCTGGACAGTCTATCTTGACATATAAGGCAAGTTACGTATCTTGCATTTACTTTTTTCTGACCTTTGGGAATTTTAAAAAATTGCCAAATGAAGTTTTCTTTCCGGTGAGACGTCCTGGGCTGCTCAGGCAAAAACTGCCTCTCTTCGTGCTCGTCCTCCTGTTCCTCTTCTTCTTCTTCTTGTTGAATTAGAACTTGAGCAGGTGGTCCACTCTTCCTTGGATGTGGTGGAGGTGGTGGGGAAGCACCAGCTGAAGCTACTAAAGAAGCCATTGCTCAGTGATCACAAAGGGTCTTTCTCTCACAATGATGAAAGTCAGAGTGAGGAAAGAAGGAGGGATTTTCATCATTTGGGAAAAACAAGAGTTCTCAACCAATCAAAAGTGTTCATTTTAGATTATATGACCTAGTCTTACATCATTAGGAAACCAAAAGTGAAATGAACCAATGAAAAGTGTTATTACCAAGTCACATGACTTGCTGTGTTTACGTTAAGCGCTTTGCAGGGCCTCCCGGTTTGCTTCCAGAAACCTGCGCTTTGCGACTCGCTTCGCGTACCAGTTCGCTAACGTAGCACGTCATATGACGTATCACGCGACAACGTGAAACGTCATGCGGACGGGAGGCGTCACGATGTTGTTTTCTAACGCGGCACTTGCGGTAAAGAAACGTTTACCGGCTCGCGGTCTATTTCGCGGCATCAAGGTCAGCTAACGGGAAGCTTCCCGATTCGCGAAGCGGGAACGAAGAAAAAAAAATATTTTAAAAAAAAATTATTCATAAACATATAAAATATATTTTTGGATTTAAAGAAGAATACATTTTACAGCTACAGATATTAGCTGTTAAAAAACCAATGAAATTCACAGAAAAAACCATAGGTTATAGACCATATATAGTTAGGAATTAGCATTTACAAAACCTTGAAAATTCACTGAAAAAACCATAGGTTATAGACCATATATAGTTAGGAATTAGCATTTAGAAAACCTTATTTTACTCACACAAAACCATTGAAATTCCATATATAGTTAGTTGCACTAACTATATATCGCGCACCCGCAATCCACTGCTGATGATGTCACATATTATATCATTCATGACATGGTCAGTGACATCACTGATGACATCACTGATGACATCTCAAATGACATCACTGATGACATCACTGATGACGTCTCATTTGGCATCATTCTTGTGCTAATACGATAAACTTCTTCAGACTCTAATATAACCTTAGATACACTCAGTGTATACAGACACTCACACACTGCCACTCATCCATGGAGTTACTCACACACCCAGTCAGTCATGCAAAGAAACAATCTCACCTCCATTTCTTCAACTATACAGTTATACACACCTTACTTATTGAAACATATACTAACACATATTTACTCTCTTATACAATCCCTGATACAAGTTCACAATGATCGATACAACCACTCACTCAGTGGCTCTCATGCACAGTTATTTATATATGCCAACTCTCACATGTACTGTGTTTTACATATGTACTTACTATGACATGTAGCATTGAGATATCCATTCACTCATCAATACACTCATGCACACAGTCAACTGCCCATGTAGCTGTTTCCACATGCACTCTTGAACTCATACACCTAGTGAATAAACTGCTCACACATCTATGCACAGAGTCACACACCTTCCAGCCACCCCCACACAAACTCAATCTCCCATAGAAATACTTGGGCAACCAATTAATAACACATATAGCCTCTCGTATAGCTAATGATCAACACATGCAGCAGTTTACATCACAACAGACATAATGATGCACAAATTAAGACAGTTTAGTCACTAACCCGTGCATTCAGTAAGACGCATTTAATCACTCACTCATACAGTCAATCACGCACCTACTAAAACCTTCATTCAGACACTTATACATCCACTCATTCTTCAATATGTAAAACATATTTAAACTTTACAGAAACACATAATCACTGGATGTTGTCATCAGTGATGTCATCAGTGATGTCACTGACCATGTCATGAATGATGTAATATGTGACATCATCAGCAGTGGATTGCGGGTGCGCGATATATAGTTAGTGCAACTAACTATATATGGAATTTTAATGGTTTTGTGTGAGTAAAATAAGGTTTTCTAAATGCTAATTCCTAACTATATATGGTCTATAACCTATGGTTTTTTCAGTGAATTTTCAAGGTTTTGTAAATGCTAATTCCTAACTATATATGGTCTATAACCTATGGTTTTTTCTGTGAATATATATATATATATATATATATTACCTACTGGCGGTCGCCAGTAGGTGTATATAGTTAGGATTTTTTCTCTATGGGATTTTTGAAAATTCTATGTCAAATAACTTTGGCGTTTGTGGACGGAATTGGCTGAAATTTTCAGGAAAATGGCACATTTTGTTACTGAGCAGCCCCTGAAAATTGGGGGGGGGGTTTGTCCAGGGGGGGTCGAGAAAAAAGGGGGGTCCCAAAACGTGTTTTTAACATTGAGTTTTCCATAGGGCGGTTGGCCTCACTTTTAGCCCGAACGGCTGAATGGATTTGCACGAAACTTGGCAAAATTGTAGGGACTGGTAGCCCGATGTGCCTTTTGTAGGTCTCAATATATGTGCTACAGTGGATTTTGAGAAATTAACGTTTAAAAAAAGATATATATCTGTAACAGCGGACCGGGCAGCGCTCCAGTACGCGTACTTTTCGCGCAACGGAGCTTTGTGAAGCGAAGCTGATTGGTTCTCCGGCGTCTGTAAACATTCCAAACAGTCCGTAGCGGCCGCCATCTTGTCTCTCGGTAGGATCGAGAGACAAGAGGAGGCCAAAGCGAAGGGGCAAATGACCATAAGGGGGCATAGTAGATCCTCGCTGACCCCCTAGGTTTGATGTGGAGGTTTTAAAAGGGCCCCGCGGGGCAAAAAAAAATAATAATAATAATAATCGAACGGCTGAATGGATTTGCACGAAACTTGGTAAAATATTAGGGACTGGTAGCCCGATGTGCCTTTGCTAGGTCTCAATATATGTGCTCCAGTGGATTTTGAGAAATTAACGTTCAAAAAAAGATATATATCTGTAACAGCGCTCCGCTTCGCGTAACGGAGGTTTGCGAAGCTGATTGGTCATTCTGTCACTGGGCTATAGTTGGGCTACATCTGGCTGATATTTGGGCTACATTTGTTTTTTTTGTCTCTGGCGGCCATCTTTGGGCTACATTGGGCTTCATTGGGCTTCATTGGGCTACATTGGGCTACATTTGGGCTCCAACATATATATAGGCCAATGTAGCCCAATATATATTTTTCAAAGTTAATTTTCGTAAAAACCACTGGAGCATATATCTTGAGACATAGCAAAGGCACATCGGGCTACCAGTCCCTACAATTTTGCCAAGTTTCGTGGAAATCCATTCAGCCGTTCGAGCTAAAAGTGAGTCCAACCGCCCTATGGAAATGAAGGAAATGAATGGGTAATTTGTAATTAGCAAATAGCTCATCGCAAACTAGGAATGGTAAAGAATCGCTATTTATTCCTTAAAGTTCGCTATTTAGGAAATGCAAAAAACTTTGATGATACATATGGCGGTTCATCTCTAACAAGATAAGAAGCATAGGGATAGATTTATGATGACTGGCGCATCACCAGGGATGTGTTAGTCATTCTGTGCCGCTGTTCCGTCACCTATGGTGTGCTGCATTTACAATGCGGCGCATCATGGGGCAAAAACAGCACAGATGCGTGATATATCTGTGCCGTAAAGGTGGCGCATTGCTGGAGTTGTATCGCAAGTGTGATGAAGCTCCAGCAAGGGTCGGGGGTGCCCCTGTCGCAGGGTTTCTGTTCTCACACAGAACTGTGGACAGAGGATTGGAACCTCGGCGAATTAGGGTGTCCCAAAACTCACCTTAGTAATCAAAACCCCTTAGCAAGCTAGGTACAGTGTCACATTGGATATAACAAACTCTCAATGTTTAGACAATCCAGAATATGAACTTATAGTACCTCAGGATACGTGGAACTCATGAACAGTCGGTCGTTATATATTTCTTAGAAACCAGAACATGGAGTTAAGAAGAACACATGTGTATTTGAAATGTTTATTTACTAATGCCGTCTTCTCAGGCGTAGTATCTTAGATAATACAAGTACACATATTATCAGTAGCAAAATTACCAGCATAGTTACTAGTACATAAAAAGCGAATGGTGACAGTATGTTAACATGCTGTAAATGAATAAGAGTTAGCAACACTTATAAGCAGCCGCGGGCCGTGGAGGGAGTTACGGTGGGGCAGGGAGGCGGGGAGGGGGAGGGGCAGGGTGGCGGAAATGAAGGAAATGAATGGGTAATTTGTAATTAGCAAATAGCTCATCGCAAACTAGGAATGGTAAAGAATCGCTATTTATTCCTTAAAGTTCGCTATTTAGGAAATGCAAAAAACTTTGATGATACATATGGCGGTTCATCTCTAACAAGATAAAAAGCATAGGGATAGATTTATGATGACTGGCGCATCACCAGGGATGTGTTAGTCATTCTGTGCCGCTGTTCCGTCACCTATGGTGTGCTGCATTTACAATGCGGCGCATCATGGGGCAAAAACAGCACAGATGCGTGATGTATCTGTGCTGTAAAGGTGGCGCATTGCTGGAGTTGTATCGCAAGTGTGATGAAGCTCCAGCAAGGGTCGGGGGTGCCCCTGTCGCAGGGTTTCTGTTCTCACACAGAACTGTGGACAGAGGATTGGAACCTCGGCGAATTAGGGTGTCCCAAAACTCACCTTAGTAATCAAAACCCCTTAGCAAGCTAGGTACAGTGTCACATTGGATATAACAAACTCTCAATGTTTAGACAATCCAGAATATGAACTTATAGTACCTCAGGATACGTGGAACTCATGAACAGTCGGTCGTTATATATTTCTTAGAAACCGGAACATGGAGTTAAGAAGAACACATGTGTATTTGAAATGTTTATTTACTAATGCCGTCTTCTCAGGCGTAGTATCTTAGATAATACAAGTACACATATTATCAGTAGCAAAATTACCAGCATAGTTACTAGTACATGAAAAGCGAATGGTGACAGTATGTTAACATGCTGTAAATGAATAAGAGTTAGCAACACTTATAAGTAGCCGCGGGCCGTGGAGGGAGTTACGGTGGGGCAGGGAGGCGGGGAGGGGGAGGGGCAGGGTGGAGAGGGCTCCACCCTGCCCCTCCCCCTCCCCGCCTCCCTGCCCCACCGTAACTCCCTCCACGGCCCGCGGCTGCTTATATCTCACCCTCCCTAATACACATATTATATTATTTGCTAAGAAGGTCTCTTTGTGTTGGTTTAGGGCGTGCCCATACTTTAGTGTCTTAGATTTGAAGGAATCACATCAGCATACACCAGCTCTCTCTTCATGTGAACCGCATCAACTGTTGTGTATGTGTGTTCGGCAAAGCAATATAAAACCCGCCTCATGCCCAGAATTGGCAGAAGTTGCACTTATGTTATGAGTATGAAGTCGTGGAGATCAGACCTCATAACAATTCTGTATCGTGTTGTTCTTGAAACTTCAGCACTCGCTGTACAGATATAGTTTAACAAGCAAAGCAGATAGTAGAGCAATAACATATTATTCTCATGTAAACCACGATGAACTACTAGGTTGAAAGCTAAAGCAACAACTAAGTGTCGTGTGCAGAAGTTGCAAAAAAGGAAAAATGGCGTTTAAACCGGTAATGAGCCCATGCTAACTTAACACGGTGTAAAGATATCCAGGACCTAGATGACACCTCCCCATGATCCGGAAACGAACTGAATAAGATAATAGAAGTGCCATCTCATGAGAGCAGATTGCAAGTTTATATGTGGACGGTCCGCAAGGTAAAGCATTAAAAACTAGGAAAATTTAATGCTAAAGAAAAATAAAACAGCCAAGTACTTTATCGAGTCTTAAGCCAATAGGCAAGCTAAATAATAAAAACTTGACAAATAAGTCAATGAATTGTCAATGAAATGCTAGTACTCAGCATATCAAACATGAAAAAGGTCTATGACATAACTGTGTATGCAAAATAAGCTGCAACAGCCTCCAATAGGAAGTCACCGTCTTCATCTGAAAAGAGTTCAGCCATCCAATTTAAAAGCGGAAAAGAACATACGTGCTCTTCCAGCACCGGATCCTCTATCACCATCAGAGGACAGCTCGGTGGGTTTTCAAGAAAGCTCTGTTCCAAGAAAGACTGTGTTGCCGCCAGTAAATTCCAGGGACCAATTAGTCCATGCATCAATGCCACAGCCATAATCCTTTCGCCAGGACAAACCAACTCGTGAGTAATGATAGGAGTCATCAGCTGATTAAAGTCGACGTCAGGAGAAACCGGTCCGCAGAGACACAAATCAATGGCCCAATCGAAATCACAGGTCAGGCAGTGAAATACAGGCTGGACACAGGTGAAGTAGGAGAATCGAAAAGATAATCCATATGCCGTGCTTAATATCGCCAACGGCATTGTGCCATAATATTCTAGCATGCGATTGCGGAACAGTGTCAGCAGCTGCAGGGCGGGAGCTTGCACAGGAGGGACATCCATATTTAAAAATGTAAAAAAGCACAAGAGCGTCCGCTGGTAATGCAAGTAAAAATGGGAATCCACGAAGCAGAGTGGAAAAAATAGAATGAAAGAAAGCAGGGATGACTCCAAAGATTTTCTCAAATGAAGTCACGAGACCACTGGTAACAACTTTAAAAAAAGTGCGCCAGGGCCTTTGTGGAGGACGCGTTAAAGATAGTCCGAACCATCTTGCTGAAATGGAAAGGCAAATCTGTATTGAAAAGGGTCTGCACCTCTGTACGGGTGTTCGCTATGTGAAGTACGAAAGTTTCACGGGCCGAACTCAAGGCCACCTCTCTCTGAGACAAAAGAGCTCTTATTCTTGCCATGCCGTTGAAATCTGCTCCCAAGGTTGGTATTTGTGGCGAGATTGAAAACTCCCTATGTTCATGTGTGGGAGGAAATAGAACATTTCTGCAGCAAATAACCCGTTCACTTACTGTTACGATAAAAGGAATACTTTTAATTAACCCAGAACAATCTTCATTATTGAGCATCAAATAACTACCATTTTCCAACAACTTGAACGTGGGGATGATAGCAGGAACTGGCGTGCCTTGCAACACGCAAGCCATATTTGGTCGGTGTTTGTTGCATGAACCGTGTAACTGTATGTGCCTACACATTAGTGAATGATCTGGCGTCTCAGTGCATTCCTCTCCATTCAGATAAACTTCTTGATCATTTTTGAAACATCTGTATGTGTATGGAAGCGACCAGACCTCATGAAGAAAAGCACTACCTAAAGGTTCATAACGACCTATTGGTATATATTTCATACAATTTGAAAACTTATATAAAGCAAAAGGCAGCGTTATTAAACCGTGGATAAGGCACGTTGCCAAAAAACCCGCAATCCTCTGCTGATGATGTCACTGAGCATGTCATGAATGATGTAATATGTGACATCATCAGCAGTGGATTACGGGTAATAGTATCTCTAGTTTACTCCCCTATAGCTGTCTTTCTTTTAACATAAGTGTCTGTTTCCTTCCCTTATACTTACTGTTCTTTTAAAAAAAAAAAATGTTGGTTCACTTCCGGTTCGCGTACCGGCGAGCGAACTGGGAAGCGAACTACGAGAAATAGAGGTTGGCACAGTTCCAAATATTGTACCAATTTTTTAATAACGGGGAGGTAGTTCTGAAAAGAACTTTTTTTTTATTGTTTTTGTTGTTTTATATTTTTTTTATTATTTTTCTGAACATTTTTTTACTTTTTTTGAATTTTTCTGAACAGTTTTATATTTTTTTGGGTTTTTCTTGGAGGGGGCAATGAAAACGATTCATTGTAAAGGGCTCAACAGGAGCAACAAAATAAAAAAAAAGTATTTATTATTTGGGGCGTTTCGTACAAACTTGCATATGATTGTCAATAGCTCTGTTGATCAGAGTGATGCTACTTTCTCTGTAGCAAATGAATCCATTGCAATGTACGCAGACTTGTTTTACTTCACCAAATCTCATTTGTATATTTGGCACCATCTCCCTGCCCTCTGGTCCCGTTACTTCCGGTACAACAGATCTTCTGGCCATAATAGGGAGATTATCTAGGTCGTTCCGAAACTGTGCAGCACTGTAGTTGTTAGGATGCCACCTAGTCATATTGTGGAAAAGTAAATTTTGCCATGTTCTGTGTCCCTACGTGTTCCCCATCTTATGTTATATGTGCATGATTAATATGCATATGTATTCCCTTATGATCGATTAAAGACGCAATTTTAGTTGTGTCCATCTCTAGTATGCCAGTTTTCAGTTCTCGTTAAAGCTACGAGTATTAGGCCTATGTAAAGTTATGTTGCCACGTTTTACAGTGTGCACGTTAATTCATTGAAAAGTCTCAGTTTCTAGGCCTCAAAAGGGCCCGGACACCAGATTCAGCTCCTGTCTCCTGAACCCTCGCTGAGGAGCGATGCAGCCCCCACCTGTATCCCTGACCCTTCACTTACTTCCTGCCTCACAGTGCCCGGCTCGGCCTGGCTCTGCCTGCCAGTCTGCCAAGAGTATGTTATGATTCTAGTTATCAGTCCAGCTCTCCTTCTCTGCATTCCTAAGTTACTGAATCGCATCAATAGTTTCAGTCATCGTCTAGCCTTTACGTCTCCATGTAAGAGAAATACTGTATTAATGGTCATTTAATATTCCTCAACACGCACTACATGTAGAATAATGCATGCACCCGTCTTAGAGTCTGTTAGCCTTTACCCTGATAACTTTTGGATTCTATCAAGATGTTCTCTAAACATCAGATACTAGATAGTGTTTAGGTACATGTCGCTCTGACACTCCAGACTTTCGTCTCCTCTTCTAGCGCAGAAGTCATAGCCCCCAGTTCCTCCTAGTAACACGTCATTGCCAGCTTGCACGCACCACTAGGTCAGAGGTCCCGGCTCCTTAGGTAGCCCCCTCCATGTTTCCGCCCCGTTTATGACATATTCTGTTACGTTTACATCACATGTCTATGTATACGCCTCTTGTTCCACCCACTTTATGCCTTATCTTTCGCGACTGCTATGAACTCCACCCACTGCTACGCCTACTATACTGAATGTAATGCAATTGTTTAACTATAAATATTGTGCACTGTTATTAAAAGTTACCCTTATGCTCCCAGATCCTGCCCCCCGGCAGCTGCCATCCCATTCCCATGCAGGTTGTCCTGTTCCTGTCCTTTATGCCTGATTAAAACCTGCAAACTCCAGCTACCTCGAATCTTGACTCTTATTTATTGAGCTATCTGTTATTGTATATCTAGTCAAAAATAGAACAGGTATTTAATTATTTATTTACCACATAATGGCGCCCGAATAGGGACTTGCCCTTTCCCCACTCGCCGGAGAAGCCACGCCAGCCCCCTGACCCTCTGCAGCCGTGACGGAACCATACCGTGCACGTGCAGATATTTCTGCTTCAAGTATCCCTCAGGCCCACGGAGGAGACGGAGGTTGCGGTCCAGCATCCAGACGAGGCGGTGGAGGAACGCGGCGAGTCCCGACCAGAGCCCAAGCCGAGAGTCCAAGGTCCGAGGTATCCGGAGGCCCACCCGTAACTGAAGTCCGAAGTTCGTAGTCCGTCGTCGTAGCAGTCCAGTCCAGTCCGAGGCCTTCCGTTCTTGCTGCCCGGTGAGTACCGTTGCTGGGGTAGTATCTAGACAGGGTCAATTAATTTGTCTCTGGTCCGTGGGTTTGGGTACGCAAATCCAACACGAAGTATCCACCTAGGTGGATGCGGGTCCTGACGTGTCTCTTTATGAGACCGGTATGTTTCGTACTGTTTCAGCAGTGCATCTAGTAACTCTAGTAAGTTCTAGTCTCGAGAAATTCATGTGTTTCTGTTCTCAAGTATTCCAGGTAATGTTTCTGTTCGAACTGTTATTTTAAATGTCATTTCAATGTGTTTTTAATGTCGTGGTATGAGTGATCAGTCTCAAGTCATTATTGTGTTCATTGTGTATTGTATTGTGTCCAGATCCCAGTTCACGTCATGCCTCTGTTCTCAAAATTACGTCAGTTAAGAACTAGAAAAGGTCTGCTCGAGGAAGCAGTTCCTGTCCCACCTAGGGACAGTCCAGGTCATTTTATGTATCATAAGCATGGCATAAGTGCCATATTATATCTAGACTTATGGGTCGAGTACACTAAGGAATTAGAAGAGAAATATAGATGGCCTGTCTCAGGCACATGGGATGCCGAGTGCATCATGCGAGTAGAAGAAGTATTATGGAAAAAGAAAGCCAGACAGTCACAGAAAGATGCCATCGAGTTATGGCGCAAAGAATCTCATAAAAGAACCGAAAAAGAAATCAGAAAGTCAGAATTAAGTAGAGAATCCTCAGAAAGAGCCCAAGAAAGGGAATTAATCGAAATAGGTGAACGAGTTAAAACCGAACAGTCAGACAGACAGAGGAATGCCCTTATTAAGGGTATGTACCCTCTTCTTGCCGAGGGCTTGCCAAAAGCAACCCCGGAGGCATCCAGTAATTTTCCGCCACCCTTAGTTCCGACCAAGCTACGTCACAAACCGACCGCAGCTGATATTTTTCTCTCGTCCTATTTGGACGACACAGTCCCAGAATATGCAAATCCTGTTCCGCCAGCTCCTGTAAATAATGTAAATCCTGCTCCTCCAGTCACCGGGACACCTGTTACAGCACCTGTTACGGTACCCCCGGTCCAGCCTACATTACAAGTACCCGCTACACTGGTCACTCTGCCAGCACGAAGAGTATCAGTCGACGATTCCAGTTTAGGGGCCGCGGGAGGAGGTCCTCCGGGAACCCCGCCGCCACACAAACGTGTAACGTCAGTCGAGTTACATGAACGTGCGTTACAGCGCACGCCCAAACATCAGTCTGTTGCAGATATCAGACGAGCTCTTACCGAATGCCGTTATGATCCGGTCCCAGGTGATGATAGTATGGTTATATATTCATTACGTGTAAGACGGGTGACCGAGTATTTGGACACCCTACCAAATATGAAAGAAGATCTAGACAGAATATATCGTTTCATTCGTACAGGAACAGACCCAGAAAGTATTGGCGAAGTCATGTTTCTAAGAAAAGCTGAGATTCAGCTCATGCTATTAAAGTTTCTAATTAATTGTTTAATAAGGGAACAAGATTATCCGACTAAAGATCCGACCGAAATGAAAGTCCTGACAAGGTGGAGTGATAATATAGCCGAGGGAAGACACAGGACGCTCAGTTGTATAGAGAGTATGTACAAGAAAATTCGTAAGGAAATAATAAGGTTACACGAGAAACGCAAAGCAGCACAAGTAAGCGAGAAGGAAAACGACTCTTCTACTGAAGAGGTAGACGACGAGAATACCGCCAGAATAGCGTATGTAGGTAAAGCTAGACTTCCCGACCGACATTCACGTCTAGAACACAAGAAAACTGTTCCTCTTCCAGCACCAGAACAAGGTTCTCTAGAGCAAGTATTTCAAGCTACCGATCACATTCTGAAATCACGAATCGGTTATAGTGAACTTAGTACCATGCATGAACAAGAACTAGCCCGATCAGCAGTCCGATGGGCTACTGATTCTACCACTTTTTCAGACGAAATAGTGGCACAAATGTTTCTGAAACTGCCCCCAGCCGAGCAGTGACTGGTGGGTATGTATATGATCCAGCACCTCATTACATTGTATGAGGGTCAGCATTCCGATCCAGGTCCGTTACATGATGTTCTGAACGAGTTACTCCAGTATAAATGGAGAGGTCTAGGTACCGACTTAATTAGTATCATTCTAGAACAGCGTCACAAATATAGAACGTTTCTGAACCCGCATTTTGTTCACGTCTCACCCCCAGAAAGTAAACCCTTTTACATAGACAGACAGCATCCGTTACGAGAAGTACACCCAGTTAGGACAGCGGGTGGTGAAATGCAACGAGTATTTGTTTACACCCCGATTACAAAGATGGAACTCTTAGAGATGAAAAAGTTAATTCCCTGTCACGATAAAGATCCAGCAGGGTTCCACCGTGAATTAAAAGACATGCTCCGTATGGGAGAATACACGTATCCAGATATAATTAAAATGTTAAAAGTCCTGTTGCCCGCGGGCATATATGAAAAACTCAAGGAGAAAGAATGGGAGGTGGGAGAGAAAAAGATAGATTGGGCAGCTCTAGAAGCTGAAGAAAATACACGTGTACCAGGTACCGGTCAAGGAGATAAATGTAAAGAATTACCTGAACTGTTAATACAAGTTTTGCCAAGATTACTAGCCACGAAAAAGGAAGACTGGGATGCAATCTCAGCCTGTAAACAGAAACCAGACGAAGATACTAGTGATTTTTATTCTAGATTTGAGAAATGTTTTAGCATCAACAGTGGTTTGAAGACGAGTAGTGAGTCATACCCTCATCTTTTTGTTACTAAACTAGTCGAGAATTCAAGTCCACAAGTTAAAAATAGAGTTTTGAAAGTCGAGAGTACCTGGCAAGCTAATACTCCGTCCCAAATGCTCCAGATGCTCCAGTATCACCAGAATAGAATCAGGGAAGAGCAAGAACACGAAAGGAAACGTATGAAAGACACGAAAATGAAAGTATTAGTTGCACAATCTGTTCCACAGGACAGTCAGAAGAGGGGTCCAAATCAAGCCAGTCATCCTGCAGTTCCTGTTAAAGGGACCTGCAATTATTGTAAACAGCCAGGTCATTTTATAAACGAGTGTGCAGTTCTGAAACACAACATAGCCACTGGTAAGACTAAAGAAAGACCACGTCCGCCTAGACAAGAACAAGTTTCACAGACTTCCCAGTTACCACAGAATACACCACAGACAGTTACAGCACCGCAGCCTATAGCTGCAACACAGCATGTTACACAGCAGATGTACCAGTATGCACAGTCCGAGTATCCAGAGTACCAGCCGTATTCATGAAACAGCCTAGAGAGGGAGGTAGGCTTGCCTCTCATCGAGATTCCTGTAGATCAAGAGGGTCCCTATGTTCACAGTCAAGTATTAGGGAAAGACAGAAAGTTTCTGATTGATACAGGGGCAAGTAGGACTACTATCAGTCATGACGAGGTTCCAGGGGCTCCGCTCTCAGGCTCTAGAAATGTTTCCCTTGGATTTTCAGGAAAGCCAATTGTTAACGAGATTTCCAAACCAGTTACTCTAGAAGTAGGTCCATTGTCCCGAACTACTGACCTGCTACTCACGAAATCATGTCCAGAAAATTTGTTAGGCATTAAGACATTAAAAGAATTAGGTGCAGTTATTTGCTGCTCCCCAGAAGGAATACGTTTGTTTTTACGTGACTTTAAGGGTCACTATGTATTACGTGATTTTGATCCAAGATTATTGAATGTTCCGCAGCATCTATGGGCACAAGGTCCAACTGATGTTGGTTTTATGCAAATCACACCCCATCGTGTGACTCTCAAACCAGGTGTAGTGTTACCACGAATCAGACAGTACAGATTGCCACCTGAGGCTGTAGCAGCCTTATCCAAAATTATTGACGAGCTCATTGCTCAAGGAGTAGTTGTAGAAACTGACTCCAATGTATGTAATTCTCCTATCATTCCAGTCATGAAACGTACTGATCCAAATGCACCTCCAGTATATCGATTAGTGATTGACCTTCGAGAACTTAATAAATGTATCATTCCCCAGTACCCAGTTGTCCCAGATATTTCTTCCCTATTGACAGCCATTGATTCTGAGGCTACATTTTTCACAGTCATAGACCTCAAAAACGCATTTTTCAGTGTCCCCATTCATCCAGACAGTCAGTTTCTTTTCGGATTCTGTTTAAATGGAAGGAGCTATAAATTCACACGAGCTCCTCAAGGTTTCACAGAAAGTCCTAGTATTTACAGTCAAGCACTTAAGAGACAACTAGACAATATTCACATGCCAACTGACACTGCCCTGCTCCAGTATGTCGATGATCTACTGATCACAGCCCGTTCTGAACGTGCCTGCGAGCGTGCGTCACTTACAGTCCTGTATTTCCTAGCCGAGATGGGGCACAAGGTGTCCCCTTCGAAGCTTCAATTCTGTGTCCAGCAAGTGATCTACTTAGGCCACTTACTGTCCAAGAGGGGTAGGCAGTTGACACCTGACCGTATCCAGTTAATAGCGAGTCTTCCTCAGCCCAAGACCCAGAAGGAGGTACGAGCTTTTATCGGCCTCACTTCTTATTGCCGACAATGGATTCCTCAGTATGCCTTTCTAGCCAAGCCACTGATACAGTTAACGACTCAGGAGGCAGCCGTATCGACTGTTCTCCCTTGGACATCTGAACATACACTTAGTTTTAATGAATTAAAGAAAGCCTTATGCCAAGCTCCTGTTCTAGCAACACCGAACTACAGTAAGCCTTTTACACTTTTCGTCACAGAACGTGATGGTACTGCATTATCTGTTCTTACACAAGATCAAGCCGGACAATACAAGCCCTGTGCTTATTTCTCGAGCACATTAGATCCAGTAGCCCAGGCTCTGCCTGCGTGCCTCAAGTCAGTTGCAGCCACAGCACTAGCTATCAGACAAAGTGATTCTATAGTGTTAGGACATTCCTTGACAGTACAAGTTCCACACTCCGTGGAAGTTCTTTTAAACCGAACACAGACTCAGCACTTGACAATTGCACGTTTAACAGGTTACGAACTGACCCTGTTCCAGCCACACATAGAAATTAGACGCTGCAACATTTTAAACCCAGCTACACTGTTACCGTCAGTTACTTCAAATCCTGCCACACATGACTGTGTGGAAGTAGTTAACACTATGACTAAGCCAAGACAAGACCTGACAGACATTCCATTACCAGATCCCGACCTGACACTTTATGTGGATGGTTCATGTATGAGAACAAGTACAGGAGAACTAGTAGCCGCGTATGCAGTGACTACTGAAACTGAAGTTATAGAAACACATCGTATTGACACCCTGTCTGCCCAAGCAGCAGAGCTTATCGCTCTGACCCAAGCCTGCATACGTGCCAAGAACCTGAAAGTAAACATATATACAGATTCACGTTACTCATTCGGAGTCGTACACGACTTCGGAGTGCTCTGGCAGGAGAGAGGTTTCATGACTTCTCATGGAACCAAGATTCAGCATGGTCTCCTCATTCAAGCTTTGTTAGATGCAATACATTTACCGACAGCTATCGCTATCATGAAGTGCAAAGCACATACGAAAGTTACTGACATCATTTCCCAAGGTAATGATCTAGCAGATCGAACAGCCAAGCTTACAGCTCAGACTCCAGACATTCCAGTTAACAAGACACAGACATCCACTCCAGAACAGACTACTTGTATGACAGTTAAGGACCCTACACAAGATGTCATAGACATACAGTTACATGCTACTCCTGAAGAAATCAAGAAATGGTCCGAACAAGGAGGGGTCCAGACAGATCAGGGATGGGTGACGAAGGGAAAAGCCACATGGTTTCTCCCCGACTCAATGGTTCAAGTCTTTATTAATACCGCACATAGTCCAGCACACCTAGGAGAAAAAGCTATGTTAGACAGTATTCAGAACCTTTGGTTCAACAAGCATTTACGAGCTGCAGCCAAGCAGAAAGTCCGTACCTGTATGATATGTTGTCAGTTCAATCCAGGTAAAAGTGTTCCGGTGGAACAAGGTGGATTCCAGCCCCCTGACCACCCTTTTGAAGTCCTCCAAATGGATTACATTCAGATGGAGCGATGTCGAGGTTTTAAGTATGTCCTTGTAGTTGTATGCGCTTTGTCCAGGTGGACAGAGGCATATCCAGTCCCAGATTACACAGCCGCGACCACTGCCAAGCAGCTGGTTCGTGAATTCTTCCCCCGTTATGGACTCCCTAGGGTCGTGTACTCAGATAACGGCCAGCCATTCTCATCAGAGTTGATGAAGCATGTTTCCCTTCTGTTAGGGTACCAGTGGAAGTTTCATTGTGTACGCCATCCTGAAGCAGCAGGTCTCGTAGAGAGACATAATCAGACCCTAAAAATCCGCATCGCCAAAGTTTGTAAAGATAAAGGTGTAGACTGGCTAGTAGCTCTGCCAGTCGCCCTATTTTATATGCGCATGGTCGCACATTCCAGATCAGGTCTGTCCCCTTATGAGGTCGTATTCGGCCGCCCCCCGAATATGTGGGGTACACCTAGACCCCGAAGTATTACAGATGTTTCCAGTAATATGCTGACAGATTACCTAGCTTCCTTGATGTCTGCCCTACACTCTTGTCGTTCACAGGTTGCCGCTGCATTTCCAGACAATACCGAGGTGAAACCGCATGAAATCGTTCCAGGATGTTTTGTCCTTGTGAGGAATTTTGATCGTTCGAGTCCGCTGGAGCCTCGCTGGAAGGAGCCGAAGTTAGTCCTTCTGACCACCCGCACGGCCGTGAAGTTGGAAGGCAGAAAAGGCTGGGTGCACCTGTCTCACGTCAAGAAATTTCATGGACTAAGGAACAAGACTTTAAATAACATTTCTGCAGACACTTCCGAGTCTAAAAACAGCCCTATTCTCAAGGACTGTCCCGCTATTGACTTTGATTCAAAGCCCTCCCTGTTAGAGGAAACTCCGCAGCAGGAGTATAAACAGAAGCTCCGGTCTAGTAAAATAAGTCAGCCAGTTTAATTGTCTAAGTCCCCCTCGGGTGAAACGGTTAGACAGGTTTCTGACATGTATGAGATAGACCCCCATATTGAGAGAGTTAGTCAAAACTCCATCAGATGTATTGTTATTTTATGTTTTCTTCTATTTTTGAGTTTGATGGTTACCTGCACAAGTTATGCATTGCATTTATGTTTTTCAATTTCTCATGTAAATAAGTTTTCTAATGCTACAGTAGAACACACATTTAGTGATCTGCCTCCTCACGAGCTATCCTATCGTCTTGCTATGCGCAATAACACATTTATCCGTATGTTACACTATTCACACCAGACCAGCAATGCCACTAATTGTTGGGTGTGTGGTCGACTCCCCCCTTTCCAGACACCGAAGGGAGTTCTGCCACTCTTTCCTTATCCGTTTTCACATAATGGTTCGTGTGGAGCGTGGTCCACGTTAACGTCATCCTCAACTGATATGTCCCTTCTGAATAGTACATGTTTTCCAGACAAGCAAGGTCTCACCCATAGAACCGGGTTAGACCTAGAAAATGAAGTTTATAATTTAGGTAATTATTCTTCGAATTTTATGGTCCTGAATGTTCAGTCTGATACTACTCCAGATTTACCTGCTATTTCAGTACTACCAGTCAAAGGCGAATTATGTGTCCGAAAAAATGGTTCCGCACATGTAGGACATAGTGATTGTACTACTATTGTCAAGTATAGTGACAGTGGGAAATCTATTTTCAAAGCCTCACGTCATTCTTATTTTGTTTGTGGTCAGACCGCATATGTTCGCCTGCCCCTCGATTGGGATGGAACCTGTTACATTGCCTTCCTACTGCCACCAGTTTTCCTAGCCCCATCCGATTATCATAGAAACACACATCTAGTCCACATTAGACATAGAAGGGAGATCGAGTCCCCAATTGTCGATCAAACTGAAACTGCTCTAGAACAGTATACAGATTTCAATAAAGGTTTCTTCTTCTTTATAGGACCTATCCAGAATAGTAAACTAATACGTAGATTAACCAGAACCCTTGAAGCAGTAGTGAATGAGACTGCCTCTGCTCTAGGTAACTTAACCGAAGAGCAATCTGCTATGAGATTTGTCGTGCTCCAAAATCGTCTCGTTCTTGACGTCATACTGGCCGATAGAGGAGGAGCATGTAGAGTCATCGGATCTAGTTGCTGCATTTTCATTCCTAATAACGCGCCGTCTGTTTATTCAGCTATAACCAGACTTCATAAAATTGCCCATCAGTTACACCAGAATCCAGGCACCTGGACATGGTCCGGTTGGCTCTGGAGTATAATTTCTGCCTGGGGATGGAAAGTATTGTCATTTCTAGGTATTGCAGTAGCGATCATATTCAGTTGCTGCCTCTGTATACAATGTGGCCCTGCGATTTGCGGCATTTGTGCTACCTCTTGTATTCCTAGTCCCATGTCCCGTCCTAAATCCCGTTCCAAGACAATTCGAGACGAGCAAATGATACTGTATGAAATGATAGATGGTATCATGAATATTGATGTTTCCTGATGGAAACGTAGTGACAAGGAGGGAATGTGGAAAAGTAAATTTTGCCATGTTCTGTGTCCCTACGTGTTCCCCATCTTATGTTATATGTGCATGATTAATATGCATATGTATTCCCTTATGATCGATTAAAGACGCAATTTTAGTTGTGTCCATCTCTAGTATGCCAGTTTTCAGTTCTCGTTAAAGCTACGAGTATTAGGCCTATGTAAAGTTATGTTGCCACGTTTTACAGTGTGCACGTTAATTCATTGAAAAGTCTCCGTTTCTAGGCCTCAAAAGGGCCCGGACACCAGATTCAGCTCCTGTCTCCTGAACCCTCGCTGAGGAGCGATACAGCCCCCACCTGTATCCCTGACCCTTCACTTACTTCCTGCCTCACAGTGCCCGGCTCGGCCTGGCTCTGCCTGCCAGTCTGCCAAGAGTATGTTATGATTCTAGTTATCAGTCCAGCTCTCCTTCTCTGCATTCCTAAGTTACTGAATCGCATCAATAGTTTCAGTCATCGTCTAGCCTTTACGTCTCCATGTAAGAGAAATACTGTATTAATGGTCATTTAATATTCCTCAACACGCACTACATGTAGAATAATGCATGCACCAGTCTTAGAGTCTGTTAGCCTTTACCCTGATAACTTTTGGATTCTATCAAGATGTTCTCTAAACATCAGATACTAGATAGTGTTTAGGTACATGTCGCTCTGACACTCCAGACTTTCGTCTCCTCTTCTAGCGCAGAAGTCATAGCCCCCAGTTCCTCCTAGTAACACGTCATTGCCAGCTTGCACGCACCACTAGGTCAGAGGTCCCGGCTCCTTAGGTAGCCCCCTCCATGTTTCCGCCCCGTTTATGACATATTCTGTTACGTTTACATCACATGTCTATGTATACGCCTCTTGTTCCACCCACTTTATGCCTTATCTTTCGCGACTGCTATGAACTCCACCCACTGCTACGCCTACTATACTGAATGTAATGCAATTGTTTAACTATAAATATTGTGCACTGTTATTAAAAGTTACCCTTATGCTCCCAGATCCTGCCCCCCGGCAGCTGCCATCCCATTCCCATGCAGGTTGTCCTGTTCCTGTCCTTTATGCCTGATTAAAACCTGCAAACTCCAGCTACCTCGAATCTTGACTCTTATTTATTGAGCTATCTGTTATTGTATATCTAGTCAAAAATAGAACAGGTATTTAATTATTTATTTACCACATTTGTATATTTGGCACCATCTCCCTGCCCTCTGGTCCCGTTACTTCCGGTACAACAGATCTTCTGGCCATAATAGGGAGATTATCTAGGTCGTTCCGAAACTGTGCAGCACTGTAGTTGTTAGGATGCCACCTAGTCATATGGCGATGCATTGTGTAGTTTCCGAAACTGTATTTTTTCTCGGTCCCTCTGGACAGTCTATCTTGACATATAAGGCAAGTTACGTATCTTGCATTTACTTTTTTCTGACCTTTGGGAATTTAAAAAAATTGCCAAATGAAGTTTTCTTTCCGGTGAGACGTCCTGGGCTCCTCAGGCAAAAACTGCCTCTCTTCGTGCTCGTCGTCCTGTTCCTCTTCTTCCTCTTCTTGTTGAATTATAACTTGAGCAGGTGGTCCACTCTTCCTTGGATGTGGTGGAGGTGGTGGGGAAGCACCAGCTGAAGCTACTAAAGAAGCCATTGCTCACTGGTAACAAAGGGTCTTTCTCTCACAATGATGAAAGTCAGAGTGAGGAAAGAAGGAGGGATTTTCATCATTTGGGAAAAACAAGAGTTCTCAACCAATGAAAAGTGTTCATTTTAGATTATATGACCTAGTCTTACATCATTAGGAAACCAAAAGTGAAATGAACCAATGAAAAGTGTTATTACCAAGTCACATGACCTGCTGTGTTTACGTTAAGCGCTTTGCAGGGCCTCCCGGTTTGCTTCCAGAAACCTGCGCTTTGCGACTCGCTTCGCGTACCAGTTCGCTAACGTAGCACGTCATATGACGTATCACGCGACAACGTGAAACGTCATGCGGACGGGAGGCGTCACGATGTTGTTTTCTAACGCGGCAGTTGCGATAAAGAAACGTTTACCGGCTCGCGGTCTATTTCGCGGCATCAAGGTCAGCTAACGGGAAGCTTCCCGATTCGCGAAGCGGGAACGAAGAAAAAAAAATATTTAAAAAAAAAATTATTCATAAACATATAAAATATATTTTTGGATTTAAAGAAGAATACATTTTACAGCTACAGATATTAGCTGTTAAAAAACCAATGAAATTCACTGAAAAAACCATAGGTTATAGACCATATATAGTTAGGAATTAGCATTTACAAAACCTTGAAAATTCACTGAAAAAACCATAGGTTATATATAGACCATATATAGTTAGGAATTAGCATTTAAAAAACCTTATTTTACTCACACAAAACCATTGAAATTCCATATATAGTTAGTTGCACTAACTATATATCGCGCACCCGCAATCCACTGCTGATGATGTCACATATTACATCATTCATGACATGGTCAGTGACATCACTGATGACATCACTGATGACATCTCAAATGACATCACTGATGACATCACTGATGACAACATCCAGTGACTGTATGTTTCTGTAAAGTTAAAATGTGTCTTACATATTGAAGAATGAGTGGAAGTATAAGTGTCTGGACAAAGGATTTAGTAGGTGCATGACTGAATGTATGAGTGAGTGATTAAATGTGTCTCACTGAGTGCATGGGTTAGTGACTAAACTGTCTTAATTTGTGCATCATTATGTCTGTTGTTCTGTAAACTGCTGCATGTGTTGATCAGTAGCTATATGATTAACTATATGGGTTACTGATTGATTGTCCAAGTATTTGTATGGGAGACTGAGTGTGTGTGTGGCTGGCTGGGAGGTGTGTGACTCTGTGCAGATCAATGTGTACTTGTATCAATGATTGTATAAGAAGGTAAGTATGTGTTAGTATATGTTTGAAAATGTAAGGTGCTCTATGTTTAACTGTATAGACAAGAAAATGGAAGTGTCATTGATTCTTTACAGGACTGACTAGGTGTGTGAGTAACTCCATGGATGAGTGGCAGACTGTGAGTGTCTGTATAGGTGTATGAGTGCATATGATAGTGTTGTAAAGATGAGTGATTGTATGTATGAATGATTGTATGGGTGAATGAGTGAATGTGTGTGTAGACATAGGAATCAGTGAGTGTGTATGTAGTAACTAGTATTGGTGTGTCAATGGTTTCAAAAATTATACTCTGTATTTAACACTGGGTGAAACAGAGGTTATATTAAAATGTGAGGAGATGCATTGTATTGTCACATGAATGATATCATCAGTGATGTGGTCATTGATGTCAAATGAGATGTCATCAGTGATGACATCTCAAATGACATCACTGATGACATCATGACACACCAATACCAGTTACTACATACGCACTCACTGATTCCTACGTCTACACACACATTCACTCATTCACCCATACAATCACTCATACATACAGTCACTCACTATTACAACACTATCATATGCACTCATACACCTATGCAGACAGTCACACACTGCCACTCATCCATGGAGTTACTCACACACCAAGTCAGTCCTGTAAAGAATCAATCACACTTCCATTTCTTCATCTATACAGTTAAACACAGAACACCATACTTCAGTGACATCACTGATGACATCACTAATGACATCTGAAATGACATCACTGATGACATCTCAAATGACATCACTGATGACATCATGACACACCAATACCAGTTACTACATACGCACTCACTGATTCGTACGTCTACACACACATTCACTCATTCACCCATACAATTACTCATACGTACAGTCAGTTATTATTAGAACACTATCATATGCACTCATACACCTAGTCAGTCCTGTGAAGAATCAATCACACTTCGATTTCCTCATCTATAGTTAAACACAGAACACCATACTTTTCACACATATACTAACACATACTTACTCTCTTATACAATCACTGATACAAGTACACATTGATATGCACAGCGTCACACACCTCCCAGCCAGCCACACACACACTCAGTCTTCCATCCATCCAGTCATTCTTCAATATGTAAAACGTATTTAAACTTTACAAAAACACACAGACACTAGATGATGTCATCAGTGATGTCATCAGTGATGTCACTGACCATGTCATGAATGATGTAATATGTGACATCATCAGCAGTGGATTGCGGGTGCGCGATATATAGTTAGTGCAACTAACTATATATGGAATTTCAATGGTTTTGTGTGAGTAAAATAAGGTTTTTTAAATGCTAATTCCTAACTATATATGGTCTATAACCTATGGTTTTTTCAGTGAATATATATATATATATATATATACTGAAAAAACCATAGGTTTCACACCAGTTATAGTTAGGAATTAGCATTTAAAAAACCTATTAAATGCACTGAAAAAAACATAGGTTTCACACCAGTTATAGTTAGGTGGAAATTTTACTCGCATAAAACCATTGAAATTCCCACGTTATAGTTAGTTTGACTCACTATAACTTGCGCGTGCAATGCACTGCTGATGACGTCACATATTACATCACTCATGACATGGTCAGTGACATCACTCATGACATCACTGACGACATCTCAAATGACATCACTCATGACATCATCCAGTGAATATGTATCTTTCTGAAAAATAAATATTTTTTATATATGTATATCTAAAGGTTGATGGAAGAATAAATGGGTAAATAAATGTCTAAATGGATGTTTTTTTGTGTAAAATTGATTGGTTAACTGACTTATTAAATGTATCTTAGTGAATACATGTATTAGCGAGTAATGTTTAAATATTTAAATATCTTTGTCTGTGTCTCACTTTGTGTATAAGTGGCTGCATGGGTTGGTGAGTAGCTACATGAGTGTGTATATGGGTTATTAGTTGTTTTTCTGAGTATCAGTATCAGTGTCTGTATGGTTCGGTGGGGGATATTACTTAGAGCACAGATGCATGAATGAGTGACTCACTATTTGTATGTATTTTGAAGACCGCATGTGAGCAAGACTGTATGGGTGGATGCTTGTGTGTATGGGTGGGTTAGTGAGTATGTGTTTTTATAATTGATTGTTTAAGAGAGTAAATATGTTTCCGTTTCTGTAGAAGTATGTGTAGTGGTGTGTATATAGCAGTATAATCAAGTAAATGTTTTTTTGATAGCTTATTTGCATGTGTGAATTTGTGTGTGAGTAACTATATGGATGAGTATTAGTGTGTAACAGGATGTATAGGTGTATGAGTACATATGATGAGTAAGTACATGCATGAGTGACTATATAGAACTGTTGGTGAATGAGTGGATGTGTATGTAGATGTTGGAATTACCTAATAAGTTGTTGTAATTGGTATTGGTTTCTCCTTTTTTAAGAAAATGTTAGTTTCTATTTTTGAATGTGTGTGTCAAAGGTTATTTTATGCTGATAGGAGGTCTGCCACTTTGTCACAAGGATGTTGTCATCAGTGATGTCATTTGAGATGTCATCAGTGATGTCATGAGTGATGTCACTGACCATGTCATGAGTGATGTAATATGTGACGTCATCAGCAGTGCATTGCACGCGCAAGTTATAGATAGTCGAACTAACTATAACGTGGGAATTTCAATGGTTTTATGCGAGTAAAATTTCCACCTAACTATAACTGGTGTGAAACCTATGTTTTTTTCAGTGAATATATATATATATATATATACATATATATATCCTACTGGCGGTTGCCAGTAGGTAGTTATAGTTAGGATTGATTTCCATAGGGAAATCGCAACATTCTATTGGGAATAACTTTGGCTCCGGCTGAGGAATCTGCCTGAATTTTTCAGCAACTTTGCCTCGCGGCTCTCCGCTCCTTCCCTGAAAGTTTGGGGGGGATTCGTCAAGCAGGGGCCGAGATAAAAGGGGGGTCCCAAAACGTGTTTTCCCCATGTTAATTTCCATAGGGCGGTCGGTCGCACTTTTAGCTCGAACGGCTGAATGGATTTTCACCAAACTTGGCAAAATTGTAGGGACTGGTAGCCCGATGTGCCTTTGCTATATCTCAAGATATGTGCTCCAGAGGATTTTGAGTAATTTAGGTTAAAAAAAATGTATATATCTATAAGCGCGCTCCGGTACGCGCACCGGGGAGCGCTCCGGGCGCGCCACGCGACTTGCGCACGGAAAGCTGATTGGCTCTCGGGTGTCTGTAAACATTCGAAACAGTCCGCAGCGGCCGCCATCTTGTGTCTCGGTAGGATCGAGACTCAAGAGGTGGCAAAAAACAAAGAAGGAAATAACCAAAAGGGGGCAGGGTGGACCCCCCCTGACCCCCTAGGTTTGATGTGGGGGCCATAAAAGGGTCCCTCGGGTAAAAAAAAATTTTTTTTTTTTTTCGGTTTTCGCGGGGGGAGCGCCCGGTACGCGCACCGGGGAACGTACTTTGGTGAAAAATAGTTAAAATAATAGTGTAAAATAATCATTTTGAGTGATTACAGGTAGGGTAGCTCTAAAAAGAGCTTTTGGGTTCAAAAGAGCTTTTGAGTTCTGTTGCTGTTTTAGGTACCTACAAGTACGTCCCACACACACCCACATGCACACAACCCCACACCCCCACACCCACACACTCCCCACAGACACCTCATACACGCACACCTCCACCCACACCTAAACACCCCACACCGACACCTTAGACATCCACACCCACACATTCCACACACCCACACTCATACACACACCTCACCACCCCCAACACACACACACACGCACACACAGATACCTCACAGACACACCCCACACATCCCACAGACACACCTCCGCCCCCCACACATACACACACACCCACACCTCACAGACACACCCACACATCCCACACATACACACATATCTTACACACATACCCCCCACACCCACACACCCCCCACACACACCTCACACACCCACATCACACACCCACATTTCCACCTACACTCAAACACCTCACACATCCACACCCGCACACACACCTTACACACCCACACCCACATACTCCATACACCTACATACACCTATACACCTCACCTCCCCAGACACATACACACACACACACACCTCACAGACACACCCCACCATCCTCCACACACACCTCCCCCGCCCCCACACATATGGGGAAAACTCAGTGAAACAGTAAAATGATAATTTAAAGTGCTTAGAGGTAGGGTAGCTCTGAATAGAATTGTTGTGTTGTGTGGGTGACTTAAGTACCAACATGTAGGTACCAATGCAGAGTCATGTTGTTACAGAAGTTATTGTGGTATATGGAATCTATACTATAGTCTGTCAGGAAAGCAGAAAGAACATGGAGGCAGGAGATGAAAAAGAGATGTCAAATACACATTGGAGATAATATAGTGGGAGAAAGGAAGTATCTATGAGCAAAATTACTATGTAACATAAAAAAGTTGCACAGTATACTATAAGTCTGACTTTACATTATAATCAATTTGGTACTAGTTTAAGAATTACATATAAAAATGAATAATGTCTCAAACAATTTTAGAATTATTAAATATAAATTTATTTTTCAGATTCTTTTTCAAAATTTGATAGAACTTCTAATATTTGACTGTCAGAAATGTCCTCATTTTGAATCAGCAAATCTACTGATTCTACACATTGAAGTAGTTCATAGTCCCGTGATTCATCCATGAATTCCAAGTTATCATTGGGTACAATAATTTCTTCATTGTTGCTCTCCAGAACAATTTCAAAGGAAATGTTTTGCTCTCCTTCCATTTTCGTGCTGTAATTTGCATAAAAAATAAATATATCAGTAGGGATAGGGCACTGTTGGGTTTAAGTTCAGACAGGTAGTTTGGATTTTTTAACAGTGAATTTATCTTTGGGCAGTGTATGGTATCAGACTGGAAGTAGAAATATAAAAAAAGTGTATGTGATGAAGCCTAAGTAAATTCATAATTATACAAGACAAGCCTAACTCCATCCATAACTATAATAGAGAAGTCTATCTCAATCTATAACTATTACAGAGGGATAGTATATAACTATCAGAAAAAGTTATCCAAATTAACTTAAAGTGCACAACCTACTTCAGTTTTCAAAATAATAACTTAACCTTTGAGAAAGCAGTTGAAGTTGTCAGTGAAAATGCTCTTGAAATGTACTTCAGGAAGTAGTAGTCAAAATGGCTGTGTTTCCCTCTCTTTCTTTATATATATTCAGGTACATAACCAATCATGTCATGAAATAATAGTAGAAAATGAAAGTAACATTTTAATTGGTTGTCAATTCTAACACTTCAGATGTGTTTTTGTGAAGTAATTTACCTCAGGATATTTAGAGAGGTCTACAGGCTAAATGGCTCAATGGAATTCCACCAAATTTGGGAAAATGGTAGGGATTGGTATGTAGTATGAGCTATTCTATATTTGGTGAAAGTGTCTCCAGTGGTTTTTATGTAAATTAACTTTTCACATTTTTTGGGAGCGCTTCCCGGTGCGCGCCCCGGTACACGTACCGGCAGCGCTACGGTAGTCCTCCATTTTGTGTTTCGGTAGATTTGAGACAGAAAATGGAGGACAAACAACGTTGGGAATGGGTATAAGGGGGCACGGTAGGCACTCCCTGACCCCCTAGGTTTTCTGAGGGGGTGTTAGGAGGCCCATATAGACCAAAAAAAATATATATTTTTAAATTTTCGCGGGGGGAGCACCCGGTACGCACACCGGGAAGTGTACCGGGGAGCGTACTTTGGTGAAAAATAGTGAAAAAAGTTAGAAAAAGATACTCATTTGGAGTGATCAGAGGTAGGGTAGCTCTGAAAAGAGCTTTTGGGTTCTGTGGCTGATTTAGGTACCTACAAGTAGGTACCAATGCACAGTCTTAAATTCAGGAGGAATATTCTATTCACCTCATCTGAGAAGTGCACACCATCTCCTCTGTAGATATCTTGCATGTTGTAACGCAAGTTGTTGTTGTATATTGAACCCATTCCATAGTCTCTCATGTAAGCAGAAACAGATTTATTCACATGTTTCCGTGCTTTCTCAAATTGTGGACAAAATTGGTTGGACCAGTTCCATTTCTGTCTTTGGCATATATTGGAAAATACCAAGGCAGTTTGAGGAAAAAGTGCCATCAATTGTTCAAAGGTGTCCTTTAAAAGCATTTCCAGACCTACCCCAGTCAAAGTGCCTAAGTAATTTCCACTACAGTGCAGAATTATGAGGTTAGGGTGTGGCAAATGCAAAAAGGTTTGGTGACATCTCAATCCTCTCTGGCCAATCCATTTAATGTTCACATTTGGTAAATCAAGGTTGTGAAAATTTCTGGTAGCTGCATACCTTTGAGCCCAGTGGATATAGCTATGTCCAATAATCCAGACAGAATACATGGTAGAGGAGGTTCTGGTGCAGTCAGATGAAGTGTAGGAATAAAATGGCAGTTGGAACAGTAGGAGTTTGCAAAAAAACAAACTGTGGAGTTTCAGTGCTCTTGAATCACATGCAATGATTGGTAGATTGAGATAGTTGAAAACTGAAAGTTAGGGTGCATGGTTGTGTACTGTGTAAGAAGTAATTTGAGTGGTTAAAAAAAGTCATTTAAAGAAACATTGCACCAGATAAGCTGGTGTATTTGCAGGTCAAACATCCTTGCTGAGGTGATTTGCAACATTGTAGAATAAACTTTTAAACCTGAGAGCTCAGTGAGGAGGGAGTTGCTATGGTAACAGGTAGAAAGGGCTGAGGGGGGGGAAGGGTGTTGGTTTGAAAATACAGAGGGAAGAGTTTTGATTGGTTACCATGAGCAATATGTGTGTAGAAACAGAGGTTTTCTGTGCCATTAATGGTTGCAGTGCCTGGAGAACATACCTTTTGCTCTGCTAAAGAAATATTGGTGTGTGTATCTGACACTGTTCTGAATCTCCTAGAGCATTTGTAAAGGTGAGTTATGATTCATTTAATATACATAGAGACTTGTATACTCTATGGAGAAGATTTGGAAGCAAATTGTGTTTTTTTAATGTTGCTTTGTGTCATGCTTTTTGATAATGCTTGTTAAAAAGTTTTTACTGCATAGAGGAATTGTATTTTGAAAATTGTGAAGTTTTAGTAGTGACATGGAATGCTTGTACATCGGACCTGTGCTGTGTTTCTTAAATGTGATGTCAAAAACGATTTTGGGAAAAATGAATGGCTTTTACATTTTTTAGAAGGAATAAAGAATGTGTGCATGTTTAAAGAAATACATTTGACTCTTTACAATGATGTTACCTGTGTTAACTCAGTGTAGGAAGCATATTGAGTTTGTTTGCATAGAGGAATTGTATTTTGTAAAATAGTGAGGTTTCAGTAATGACATGGAATGCTTGTACATAGGACCTGTGCTGTGTTTCCTAAATGTGATGTCAAAAACGATTTTGGGGAAAATGAATGGCTTTTACATTTTTGAGTATAATGTGGCGCAGAGGTTTAAAAAGTGACGCATCTACCTACATGCGTCACTTTTTAAATATGGCGCAAAAAGGTACATGTTTTATGCCGCTGATGCGTCACAAAAAGTGACGCATCAGCAGTGCAAAACTGACGCAGGGCCTCATAAATGAGGTTCTTTTTTTTTTGCACACTACTCCAGTTTAGTCCTGTCCACTGCACTCTTGGACACAAGCCTCATCTTTTGTGCTCCCCTGGACAGTCTTCATCTCATCTGCACTCCTGCTTAGGTGTCAGAATCCTATCACATGGGGAAAGCTCCATGTGAAAGCGTTTGCCTCAGTCTTATCCCTGCTGTGAGGCAGATGGTTGTACATAGGACCTGTGCTGTGTTTCCTAAATGTGATGTCAAAAACGATTTTGGGGAAAATGAATGGCTTTTACATTTTTGAGTATAATGTGGCACAGAGGTTTAAAAAGTGACGCATCTACCTACATGCGTCACTTTTTAAATATGGCGCAAAAAGGTACATGTTTGGGCTTTCCTGGGGAGCGTAGGTGGTGAGGCTTGTGTCTAAGAGTGCAGTGGACTAGGCTTCATGAAGCCTATCCCCGACTGCACTCTTAGACACAGGCGTCAATTTGACTCTTTACAATGATGTTACCTGTGTTAACTCAGTGTAGGAAGCATATTGAGTTTGTTTGCATAGAGGAATTGTATTTTGTAAAATAGTGAGGTTTCAGTTATGACATGGAATGCTTGTACATAGGACCTGTGCTGTGTTTCCTAAATGTGATGTCAAAAACGATTTTGGGGAAAATGAATGGCTTTTACATTTTTGAGTATAATGTGGCGCAGAGGTTTAAAAAGTGACGCATCTACCTACATGCGTCACTTTTTAAATATGGCGCAAAAAGGTACATGTTTTATGCCGCCGATGCGTCACAAAAAGTGACGCATCAGTAGCGCAAAACTGACGCATGGCTTTATAAATGAGGCTCATCTTTTTCTTGCACACTACTCCAGTTTAGTCCTGTCCACTGCACTCTTGGACACAAGCCTCACGTTTTGTGCTCCCCTGGACAGTCTTCATCTTATCTGCACTCCTGCTTAGGTGTGAGAATCGTATCACATGGGGAAAGCCCCATGTGAAAGTGTTTGCCTCAGTCTTATCCCTGCTGTGAGGCAGGTGCAAGATTTTGACGTAACAGTGTCCTAAAAGTAACCAAAAAACTGAAAAAGCCAAAGCCGTAGCCGTAGCGAGAGAAGGCGGCGGGCAGCGTTCTTTTCCTGGCTGACATCGGCAGGCATCAGTTTTCAGCGCGGGGGTTCGTTTCCCGCACTCCATGCACCTTGGACTGCGTCCCCGCCGTCCTTACTGCACCAGCACCGGCGTGCATCGTTCATCGTTCAGTGGCAAGAGTGCAAGCTTGCAATTCGGAATTTGGAGTTTGGAGGAGCTCGGCAGAGAGCGTGGCATTTGAGCGGCGTTCAAGCCGAGAGGAACCGAGAGCCACGGTGCGGGGTACCCCGGAGGGGGGCCACCAGGCGGGAGCAGCAAGGGAAGCGAGGTGGGCCAGGTGAGAGAGGTGAGCCATTCCACCCATCCCATTGTACTGCCTCCCCCCAGCACAATCTCGCCTCACCACACAGAAGCACAGAAGCATAGAAGCACAGTGCATTAGAAAAGCAAAGCAAATCCCCCTGACAAGCGCCACCTGACCCCCCTTGACCACAGGGAAATGTGCACGAGTGCGGAGGGGGGGCGGAGATCAACTGGCTACGAGCAGTGAAGAGAGCTGTAACATAAACTGTTACATAGACTAGCCGTGGATTTCTGACACCTGGTGGCGCCCGTGAGATACATTTCCTGCCCACTCGATCTTTTCCTTGATTTTTCTTTGACTTTTGAGATTGACCCGACGAGTGGCAGAAGGAGACGTGGTGAGACAGCCAAGGGCTGGAGACGCGCCATCACCCCTCAGCCTAGCAGGACCCCCAGCCTTGACAGCCAGCCAGCCGGTGGTGCATCTCCTCACTAGTCACTAGTCACCCAGTGCGGCTAGAGAGGGTCGGCGCCGGTGCCTGAAAGCTAACGGCGGCAGGAACGGGGCGTTGGCAGCTCGCCATGAGGTCTGGGAGGGAAAGAAAACCTCCAGTGACACAGCCTAATAAGCGGAAACGGAACAATACAAGCACATCCACAAGCCCAGCGCCAGCCTGCATGACCAAGTTGACCCCCTGCAGGAGAAAGGCTCCCGACAATACAACAGGGCACGCAAGCTCGCTGGATGGATTCGATAAAGGACCCAACATCAACACCGGCCCGCTTGACGATCAAGTAGAACAAGTAGACCAAGCGGAAGGACTAGGACTAAGACTAGGAACAGAGGTCAGTCCCCCCCAACACTCGAAAAGACCAGAGACAAGAAAACAAAAAATAGCCCATCCCCAAAACAAGGGAGGCGCAGAAGTCAAAAAAGGAAAAATAATCATAAATTACTTAATTTTCCGGAAGACCATAGCGATACAAAATACAATTTTCAGCCAAAAATCTACACCAAATTTAATTTCCTAAAAAACCCAGGGAATTCCATCTATTCTACAAACGATACCATCACAGGCCTCAAATCCCCTCTGCAACCAATCAGCGAACCCACCGCTTGCCCCGCTACTACAACCCACACCACAGTGGAAATACATATGGCATCAACGCCAAACGAACCAACTAACAAATTCGATCATGGAGTAGACATCAGGCGCGTCCTGGCACAGCAACACACTGGAACACCGCCAAAAGAAGACCGCGCCAGCCAGTCACTTCTACAAGCGGGCTGTTCAGGGGAAATTCGACCAACGAGCCCACTACAGTCACCCGAAATATCGAACAACCAAGCAAAAGGGGAAGACGGGAATACAGGGTCTCCCAGAAGCAATACGCATTATCAATTTGTAACAACAACCCACTCCCTACACATCCAAGACGCAGTAGCGGAGGACGAAAAAATCGAAGAAATTAAAGATTACCATGAACAAAACACTGACGTAACTATTGAATCCAAGCTTTACAGTAATAACAGGGCTTCCAACTTCCTAGAGCAAAAACTAGAAGACGAAATTTCCATCTCGACTTCCTCACCAACTAAGGATATGACCTTCCTAACCTCGGAAGAATGGATCGACCTGGAGACAGCCTACAACGGCAGCCAACCCACAAACAACACCAGGGAAGAAAGGTCACATCTGCCACCAGAGAGGACTACGGTCCCAGCCAACTCTTTTTGGTCTACTCTCCTCAACACAGTACAGCTATCTTCAACGGCTTTACAGTACCAATCTGACAAGATGGATTTACAACTAACTGTCCTGCAAAGTTTAGCAGAGGCCACAATGGGGATAGACAGGAAATTGGCAGACCTGAATGGACTCATAAAAAGAGGTCAAGAGTCAGTCAAATTAATCGAAATCGACAGAACTAGCTGTACCTGCCCGCTAATCATAGACAAGTTATCATCACTACCCACGATGCTGAGCAACCTTTTGGATGAAGTTAAACATAAAGCGGAAGCAAGTTTGGAGAGACCCAACCCAAAAAAAGACGTGGAGCAGTCATCTCTAACTAAGTCAGGACCTACGGAAAAAATTGTCGATATGCAAAAATTCAACTCACTGGGGGTTCAAACTCAGAATGTCACCCCCATAACAGCTAAGGTCCCCCAAAATACTCTCACAGCAGGACAAACCAATGAACCAGGGAGCCCACAGAATGCACGGACTCGTCGAAAGCAAAAAAGGAAAGGGCGAAACAGAAAGGTCAACGAGGACTGTAAAGGAATAAACTGGAAAACCATAACATCGGAAGGCATGAGGCCTCCAGAAGACGGAGAGCCCAAAAGAAAAGATAATCTCCTACAAGTGAAATCAGAAACCCCCTTGCCCTCAACGGGACCACATACAGAAGGACTAAAAACCCTTACCACTAGCGTGGGTCTAACAAACCAACTAGAGAGAAAACAAACAGTAAACAGAAACGAGTCAACCGGCCAACTTCGAACAGAGCCGGTACTTGGGCACCCGGATGGCCACTCAACAGCAAAAAATAAAAACTCGGAGGAAGAAACAGAAGATAAGGATGACCCAAAACACATTAAATACAATGCGATATTGGACGGTCACTCAACAGCAAAGAACAATAACTCGAAGGAAGAAACAGAAGATAAGGACGACCCAAAACACATCAAAGACAACGCGACATTGAACAACTCAATAACTCGGAGCACCTGCAAGAAGGAGACCACGATATTCAGCAATGCAAACCCTCAGACTCCATGCACAGAAATCACTGGAGACAATCACTCAAGTGATCAATCTCAGTGGGATCTCTTGGAGCGCAAACCAATCGACAATAACACCAAACTCTCACAAGGAACACGCAAAATTAAGGAACAGACCTACCAGAAATCGCTGCCCCCAAGGGAAGTAGATACAGAAACAATCTTCTTCATTCCCGAATACAAATCAAAGGGAAGAGTAGACATCTTAAACAGGGGCAATATACTAAAGTTAATCAACTTAATAGACAATCTAAAATTCATAAATACCTCGGACTTGCTTCTAATTGAATTCCAACCTTCAACAATCCCACAAGGGAACGAGATAACCAGGGCAACATGGAAAACTAGGGAGGTAGCAAAATCAATCATGGAGAATGCTTTCAGTTTCTCCCAGTGGGGAATTCAGCTTGAACCAGAAATAAAACCAGCTTACCCCACACCGCTACTTGAAGGACGCAAGGAAGAACGATCTTTAGCTGCCAAGTCAATACTTAAAGGGGCACGAAGCTAATCGCCAACACGGGACGAACATCTGGTGAAATCGCAAAACCCACTGTTTCAACAAACTGCCCCTTGTAAAGAAAAAATAACTCGTACAATAACAGGGAGCAACACCTACTTCCAACAAATAGCCCCCAGCAAAGGAAAAACAACTCGTTCAATAACAGGGAGCGACATCAACTGACAAATAAAGTCAACTTCAGCCACTAAAACTGTGGCTTCCCTTAACAAAAAAACCAAACTTAGTATTTGTAGTTGGAACATCAACGGATTAGCCGACAAATTAGAGGACCTCGAAACACTGAGCTATCTGCAAACCTTCGACCTGATTCTCCTCCAGGAAACATGGGAACCTAAAGATATAGCCCTACAAGGATATACAGCTTGGATATACCCGGCCCGTAAAGAATCACAGTACGGCCGTTGCTCTGGAGGCCTGGTAATCCTCGCATCAATATCAGTTATAGGAGAAATTAAACCAGCAATTATAAATATCACACCACCGAACGCAATACAGGCAATTTCACTCAAAATCGAAAATAACCAAGAAAGCCATCAGTTACTTGTAGTAAATGTTTACATTCATCCAAAGAATAAGCCGACTGGGGTAAACGAACTAGTTCAAGAACTTACAAGACTCATAGAGGATGAGGAAATGGACAACATACTCCTGGCCGGCGACTTCAACCTCCATCTATTTGGTGACCCGGCAACTGATGACATGACACTGGAGATAGACACAGTATGGAAAATACCAACACAATCTACCCCCTCCAGATACAAACACAGCAATATTGCTTCACAGTTACTAAAAGCGCTGGAGCAATTGAACCTGCGCGTTCTCAATGGACGATTCAAAAAGGATATTCCCCCAGCACCAACATACCACTCGTCAATTGCCTCATCCCACCTAGACTTTATGCTAGTCACTCTCCCGTTGTACGACAAACTACAGTCATTTAAGATAGGAGATAGAGCCCAGAGCGACCATCTGCCACTAGAAGCTCACTTAGCTCTGACCTGTAAGATCGAGGCAACAGAAACAAGAAACATATGCACAGAATACACTGCTAACTACAAGCGTATAAGATGTAAGATCACGGACATGGTAACACTAGCAACCAGCGCAAAAACAATAATACAGGATATATCCAATAGAACCGACAAACCCCTTGACCTCTGGGAAGATTTTACAGCGGCACTAGGAGCAAAACATGCGACCGCGAAGAAAACTCAAAAAGGGAACACCACAAAGTTCACGCTTGGCAAAGTAACAACAGTAGAAATAAAAAACATCAAGGCCAAGATAAAGAAGACCCTCAGGCAACTCCGCCTAGATCCAAACAACTCGGACAACCAATTACAACTACGCAAGTCAAAAGCATTGTTAAAAAAGATAACTTGGGAAAGGAAAAGGCAATTGAACGAAGAACTCTGGGCAAAAATTCTACATAACTCCAAGCAGAAGAATAGCTCCAGCTTTTGGAAGATCATCCATAGGCTCCAACGGCCAGAACACAACGGTATTTACTCAGAAATATTGGAATCCGACTGGGCCAATTATTTAACAAGTCACTTTAATACAATCAACCCTGCAATGAAGGAAGCCGTAGGGGTGGATTTGGAAGAGGGAGCTCTACAACAATTGGATAAAACTGACACACAATCCAAAATAGCTAACCAAGCGCCCAAGAAAAAAACAACCGGGCCCTACACTCCAACAAAGGCAGAAGCCAGACCTAGGTCAGTCGAGCATAGAAAAAGCAAAAACGAATTACCAGTTCAGGAAATAACAGACACCATTCTCAAAGAAATTTCTAAGGGAAAACTTGAGGGGGCTCCAGGACCAAACGGGATCCCCCCGATACTATACAAACAGGACCCAGGCTTTTGGAGCACTATTCTTACCCCAGTATTCGACGAAGTAAGGGAAACAGGAACAACACCAACATCATGGAGCGGCTCAATCATAAGCCCAATATATAAAAAAGGTGCGAGGACCGACCCAAGTAGCTACCGTCTGATTGCACTGATAGACGTAGAGGCAAAGTACTACGCAGGCCTTATATTGAAGGACCTAACAACTTGGGCAGAAAAAAAGAACATCATTCCAGCCACACAGACGGGCTTCCGGAAGGGCCAGGGTACCCTAACAAATATCATGGCATTAACCCTTCTGTTTGACGCAGCAAAAACAGCAAAGAGCTCCCTGTTTCATCGATTACAGCGCCGCATTCGACCACGTAGACCGGCACAAACTATGGCGGAAGTTGAACACATGGGGAATCCCCGGCCCCCTGCTACAGCAGTTGGTTAGGCTACACACCGATACCTGGGTCCAAATAAAACTGGGATCCGGCACGCATCTATCGAGAAAAATAAAGACCACCAAAGGACTAAAGCAGGGCTGCTTCCTAGCCCCAACGCTGTTCAATCTCTTCCTCGCGGACCTGCCCGAAGAACTAAACACAGTTACATCTCACGCACCTCGGCTTGGAAATATTACGCTCTCAAACTTGCTCTATGCAGATGACCTGGTCCTCATCAGCCGGTCGCCCATCGGCCTCCAAAACCTTCTGGATAGAACTAATGCCTTTTCGAAAGCAAATTCCCTAACAATCAACTTAAGCAAAACTAAAGTCATGCCAATGAACTACTACAAAAACGGAAATCCGCATGGTATTTGGACAATCAAAAATTAGAACAGGCGACCTCATATAAATATCTAGGAGTCATAATTGAGGGCAACGGCTCCACCAAACAACAACTAGAGGCCATCCGTCGGAAGGGCATGAACTTTCAACTATCAACAAGGCCCCTCCAGAAAGCTCTCCCTGACAGGACATTAGCGCCTCTCCTACAGGTAATAAAATCTCGCCTTCAGCCCATGCTCTCCTATGGCAGCGAATCAATGCGAGGCAAAGATGCAAGCACACTGGACAACACAATCAGTCGCGCATATAGGGCAATTTTCCACCTCCCTAAAAACTCTTCGCCCGCTCAAATTCTACTGGAATTTGGACTGCAGAAACAAACTGTGGAGAGGAAAGGCCAATATATAAAAAGTTGGCGCAAAATAAAAGACGCTGAGGAAGGTTCGCTAAACGCCAACCTATGGACCGAGCTTAACGCCAAAGAAAACTCACCTGCAAGGGCCTACCTAACAAATTCATTGGAGAGCCTGGGACTAAATACGCTCTGGGAAACAAGAACGGATTTCGGGACCTTTAAAAAAGTAGTGTCGAAAACCACCAAACTGCTCTCTTCACTTGAGGACAGAGCCTCCCTAACCAAGAGAGCGCACGGATGGGTTGTACTCGAAGGGTACAGAACCTTAAAGCCACAAGAATATCTATCAACGGGCCTCACACAAAAACAAAAAACAAGTTTCTAAACAAGCGTTTGGGCAGCATACCCATTGCTCGTCATCTGGCACCATGGAAAAGGCCAAATCCATCAAACGCCTGTCGCCTTTGCCAATCCGCGAGGGAGGATCTTATACACATCATTTGTATCTGCAAAGCACTTATGGGTATAAGGCGCTCCATGCTACGGCCTTTATGGAACCAGAAGGGCGTAAAAACCTGCAGACAAGCAGTGATGCTCTGCTTCAACCCCGAAGAGACTCAGTTGAATTGTAGAACAGTCAAATATTTTGACCTAGTGGCCAAAAAACTAAATGAAATTACACTTGGGCGGGACAACCCTACCACTCTACGCGAATAGTAGACCTCCCTAATGGCCTCAAAACAATAAAGACCCATGAGTAATTAAGCTAAAGTAATCAAAACACAATATGAAATTACTTACAAAACAAACAGAAAAGACAGCTGGGTGAAAATACGGCCTTACCACCAAAAGAACAATAAGGACCAAGGCCAAGTCTAACAGGAAAGACTTTTAATTTATTATGGACTCCCTGTGATTTTACCAAACGCTAAACCTTTTTTAATATAGTCATATGACTTTCTTACCTATTGTCTATTAATTGTGAGTTTTAATTAACTGTACAATAAACAAATTCAATTCAACTCTAAAAGTGACGCAGTGAAATCTCGTAGATTTCACTGTGTCATTATTACGAGGCTTTTTGCGGAGAAATGACCCCTCTCTGTTCATTACACTTGACAGAGGTATAATGTGTCGCAAAAGGTTTAAAAAATGACGCATCTACCTACATGCGTCACTTTTTAAATATGGTGCAACAAGGCACATGTTTTATGCCGCCAATGCGTCACAAAAAGTGACGCATCAGTAGCGCAAAACTGACGCATGGCTTTATAAATGAGGCTCATCTTTTTCTTGCACACTACTCCAGTTTAGTCCTGTCCACTGCACTCTTGGACACAAGCCTCACGTTTTGTGCTCCACTGGACAGTCTTCATCTCATCTGCACTCCTGCTTAGGTGTGAGAATCGTATCACATGGGGAAAGCCCCATGTGAAAGCGTTTGCCTCAGTCTTATCCCTGCTGTGAGGCAGGTGCAAGATTTTGACGTAACAGTGTCCTAAAAGTGACGCAGTGAAATCTCATAGATTTCACTGTGTCATTATTACGAGGCTTTTGCGGAGAAATTACCCCTCTCTGTACATTACACTTGACAGAGGTATAATGTGGCACAAAAGGTTTAAAAATGACGCATCTACCTACATGCGTCACTTTTTAAATATGGCGCAACAAGGCACATGTTTTATGCCGCCAATGCGTCACAAAAAGTGACGCATCAGTAGCGCAAAACTGACGCAGGGCTTTATAAATGAGGCTTATTTTTTTCTTGCACACTACTCCAGTTTAGTCCTGTCCACTGCACTCTTGGACACAAGCCTCACGTTTTGTGCTTACCTGGACAGGCTTCATCACATGAGTATTCCTGCTTAGGCCTTATAATTTTTTTTTAGAATAACATTTGAAAAACAATGAAAAGGTCATATGTATAAGCTTTTCATTACACTACTAAAATATTTTTGCTGCAAATTAATGAGTTTTACATTTTTGAGAAAGTTTAAATAGTAGGACCTGCACTGTGTTTCTAAAATGTTATTGAAAAATCGATTTTGGGACTAATCAATGAATTCTACATTTTTGATAAAGAATAAATAGTGTGTGCATGATTACATAAAAAAATTTAACCTTTTCACAATTATGTCACCTGTGTTACCTGAGATTAGGAAGTAGATTGTGCAGATGAGGTGAGGACAGAGGAGGTGAGGTTTATGATCAAGACTGTAGTGGGAGAGAGGCCTTTCCCGGGAAGCATAGGTGGTGAAGCCTGTGTATAAGAGTGCAGTGGACTAGACTTCATGAAGTCTATCCCCTACTGGACTCTTAGACACAGGTCTCATCTTCTTTGTACCTGTGGACAGAGCTGTCTTCCACTATACTCTTCAATACAGGCCTCACCTTTTGTGCACCCCTGGAAAATCCTCACCTGATCTGTAACCCTGAATAGATCGTTTGCATTTTGTCATTGCTTTGTTGTTTGGTAATAGTGGTCTATAATGTGCTATTTTTTTTTAACACAGATTGAAATCAAGATTTCAAGAGTAAGCAAGAATGCCCTTAAGGGAAAGGAGAAGAAAACAACATAACCGCCAAAAAACAAAAACAGCAACGGAATTACAGCACTCTTCCACAACAAATACTTCAAAAAACAGGAACCAAGCTCCTGGTAAGAGAACTAAGTCTTTTATCCGGAACATATGTACTTCAAAAAATATTGTTGGACAGCATGTAGGACAGCATGTAGAAAAAGAGAATGAGAGTAAATTTGAAAAGGAAGGAGAGAACCTCAAAGAATCCTACAACTGGAGCAGGAGAGAATAATATGTATAGGAATAGAAGGCAGAATCAGTTTAGAGACATTCGTAAACGAATGTTTCGCAATAGGGTGGTTTTAAATTTTTTTAAAAAACATTAGGAAAGGTAAACAGAGAGCTGCTTTATAAGAAAAATAAAAGTGTAGAGAAGATTGTTGATCAGGCTTTTGAAGTTAAGAAAAAATTATTTATTTTAATAATCAATAGAATTAGGACACTTAACAAGACAATTGATGTTTTCAAATCAAACAGTAGATGGAAAAGAGTAATTAATCGGACTAATTTTTGTAAAGTTTTTTCTGGAGAATGGATGCACAGTTCAAGTTGTGAGCCATTTTTTAATGAGGAGAGTTACTTCCAGGAGAATGATTTAGTGCATGCAGTTGACACCAGTGGTCGAGCGTATGAAGTGAAAGACGGTTGTCCGATTGAAAAAGAGAAACTTGTGCCTAGAGAACCAGAAGAGGTGTTAACTGATGAAGTTTTAGGGAGACGTACTAAGGGTCCAGTATACACTTGAAAGTGTAGTCGTATTTGTAGTGTGCGACAGGAATCAATTGATTTGTTTTGTAATTTCTTACGTACATATAGTAAGAAAAGTCTAAAGCAGAAAGTGAAGTTGTTGCAAGACTTAGATCCTTGCAGAGTGAGAGAAAACACAGGTTTGCAAGGGCATTCACTGGCTTGTCTTTCTAGAAAAGTCTGTCAGAGTGTTTTTCATCATTTTAGGATGTTAGCAGTGCATCATACCAAAATGAGGAAATTAGTGAGAATGTTGTATTATGCAAAAAGTCCAGCAATTAGGCTTAAACAATTAAACAGTACTCTTTTGCATGGAACTGAATTAGATGTGAAGAAGATTTGTGAAGAAATTGAGATTTGTTATTTTGATGAAAAAGAGGATAGTGTAGAAATCGACACAGCAATTCAAGGTAATGTGGAGACAATGTACAGATTTCAAGTACAGAAAAGTTTGAGCAGGAAATTACCAGGTTTAAGGTGAAATCAAGTGAAAGGCCGAATTTTACTTGTGTGTGTTGTCGACGAAGTCATTATAAGCATCAAACTAGATTAGTTGATTTATACGTAAAAAGTGAAACGATGAATAATTATGAGTGGAAGGATTTTGCAACTTATTTGTGGGTGGAGAATTGTTTTGATTTGAGTTCTGATCAGCGTATTTGTAAATATTGTTATGATAAATTAAATCAAAACAGAATGCCTGCTAGAGGTGTTCATAATAATCTGGAGTTGGTAGACATTCCCCGTGAATTGATGGATTTAAATACATATGAGTCTATTTTGATTCAATGTGTCCATCCTTTTCAGGCAATTGTTCGCATGGAGCCTAAGATAGGGAAATTGCCTCCTACAGATTTGCAGAGAGGATTAAAGGGAAGAGTTGTTTATTTGCCTCTTGATTTGAAAAAAAATTTGATACAATTGGTATAGAAAAAGTAGAAGAGGAACCTTTAGTTATTCTAGTTATGGGGTTCCGACAAAGAGTAAGAAAATCTGGCAAGATTTAGTGGATGTTAGGAAAGTCAAAAAGGCAACGTTGTATTTAGTCAAAAACAATGAGTATTACAAAGATGTATGTGTTGCAGCAGAGGAAACAGCTGCAGATGAAGACAGTGATTGTTCAGGCGGCCAAATTGAAAAAGTTGATGTGTCTAGAAGTGAAGAAATATATGAACATTATACTGTTCATCCTTTGCATACCAAAGAAGTAATGGGGAATGCAATTGAATTGTTTCAAATGAAAGCAGCAAAAGGAAGTCCCATTAGTGTATGGGAAGAAAGTTTGCAAGCTTGTTGTTTTCCACAGCTATTTCCAACAGGTCGAGGTGGACGATATGACGATCGTCCACTTCAAATTCCTGCATCTGAATATCGAACTGTATGATTATATGCTGAAGATCCAAGGTTTCGTCAATGCATTCCCTATTTGTTTCATCTACTGTATGAAAGTGACTTGTCTGGGCTTTCTTATGCAGTAAACCATATACTGAAAAGTGGAGCACATCTGCAAAATGTTTCGGCGAGGGACTTTATGGAGAAAGTGAATCTGCAAGATAATATTTTGGAATCTCATCTAATCAATCTCATGGCATGTCAGCGTGGTACAAATGAGTATTGGTACCGTCGTCATGGGGAATTGAAATGTATGCTAAGAAACTTAGGAACTCCAACATAGTTCCTCACTCTTAGCTGTGCGGAGTATGCATGGGACGACTTACTTCAATTTCTACGAGAGGCAAATGCAAATATACAAAATATAGGATTCAAAACACCTGGAGAGCTGTGTTCTTTGGATCCAGTGAATGTATGCAGATATTTCAATCATAGATTTGAAGCTATGATGTCTTTTATTACCAACAAAAAAAATCCTCCCCTTGGAGAGGTTTTGGATTTCTTTTGGAGAAAGGAGTATCAAGCGAGAGGTACTCCTCACATACATATGTTGTTGTGGATTAAAGATGCACCCAAATTTGGAACAGATTCGGATGAAACAGTGATGAGTTTCATTGAAGAGTATTCAACATGTGCTGTTCCGAAAAAAACAGAGGAAAACAGTTTAAGGCAACAAGTTTTACGCTTTCAATCCCATCGTTGTGGAAAGTACTGTCGTCGAAAATTCAGAAACAAGGACAAGTTCTACACAAAATGTCGTTTCGGCTTTCCACGACCAGTGATTTCTAAAGGAAGAGTAAATAATTTGATGTCTTCTCTGCGACATACTGTGACGAGGAAATCACCAAAAAATACATACAATTTAAAAAGAAACGAAGAGTCCAAGTACATCAACGACTACAACCCAGTGATTTTGTCCATGTGGAATGCTAACATGGATATTCAGTTCGTTGCTGACAACTCTATTGCTGTGGCTCGATATGTGACGTCTTACATCACAAAAAAAGAAAAGACAGAACTGAAGGAAATGTGGGAGGACATTTCACATGAAAAGAGTCTAAGCAAGAAATTATACAGTTACAGTCTGAAGATGTTGTCGCATCGAGAAATGAGAGCATATGAATGTTCTGATCGATTGTCGTCAGCAAGTCTCTATTCCAAATCTAGAACCATAATTCGGGTGAGTCTAGGTCTTGCTGCAACACGAAACCGAGTTTTGAAATCTGTACAAGAAATAGAGTATTTGGCGGAGAAAGAACCAGAAAGTACAGATATTTTGAAGACAAACATGTTGGATACATACTATCCAAATAGAAGTAGTCATCTTGAGAACAGTTGTTTGTATGAAGTTCTGCAAAACTATATTTATAAGAGAACCATCAGAGAAGATATCAACAATGGAATATATGCTATCATTGGGTGTGAAGGATGTCTAGTGAGACAGAAAAAAGGCCATTTGATTAATCATCGAAAATTGAGTTGGGAAAATCCAGAGAAAAGGGAATTTTACTATTTAGCTCTTTTGCAACTCTAAGCCATGGCATACAGAAGAGGAACTACTTGGAGATTTTCTGTGTTACGAAGATTCTTTTAATGCAATCGAGGATACCATAGAATGCCCTGTTTTTCCAAATTATCTGCAAATGTTGAACGAAGAAATAGAGCAAGAAGCCACAATTGCTGCAGAGATTGCTAGAGACAGTTCTCAAGACAGTCAGAGTGCTGCTTCATTGAGTCAGGATCCACTTCGAGGACCAATTATACAAAATGAAGCTGCCACTGCCATGGATGAGGTGGAAAGAGCTATGGAACAAGTTCAAGATGATGTAGTTAACTTAGAAGATTTGGTGAAACAACTAAACCTTGAGCAGAAACAGATATATGACGAAGTCACAGAACAGATTGAACATGGATTCAGTCATGAGAAGAAAGAGTGCTCATGTACATCATTTAAGCCTGTCCAACTGTACGTGAGTGGAGAAGCGGGAACTGGAAAAAGTTTTCTGATTAAAGCAATTGCAACTTATCTGCAGAAAAGGACTGAATCACCGCTGTCTTGCGTTGTTACCGCTCCAACTGGGCTGGCTGCACATAACATTAAAGGGATTACTTTACATCGTTTACTGATGCTGCCAGTGGAGCATGATAACAAATTGGAGTACCACAAGCTATCTGGAGATGCGTGTTCCGAAGTTTCGAGAGTCCTGAAGAAAATGAAACTTCTTATCATTGTTGAAGTAAGCATGGTGTCAAATATAATGCTTGCTTTTGTGCATTTGAGAATGCAAGAAATTCTTAGAACAGACTATGATGTCTTATTTGGAGGAAAACACATTATTGTTTTTGGAGATCTACTGCAGTTGACTCCAGTGAAAGGACAACCTGTGTTCAAAATGCTCACGCATGAAGATACCAGGAAGTGCCTAGGAAGCATTGGAAACGTTAATATATGGTTAAACTTCAAATATGCAGAACTGCTTCAAAATATGCGGCAGGCAAAGGATGAAGATTATAAAAATATTTTACAAGATGTAAGAATCGGAAAAGTAAGTCAGCAAGGGAAAGAAGCTTTACATGGACGATTAATTTCAAATTTGTACCCAAATGAAAACATTCTTCCAGAGAATATTTTTAAGAAAATTAACGAGAAGAAATCTGGCATATGTTTGATGCCAACTCTGAAAGAATGTTCCATGTTCAACAACAACATGTTACAGTTAGAAAATGAAGAGATAGTGAACTGGAAGCTACAGATAAAATAGAGCATATGGGAGCAACAATTATTTTGTCTGAAAATTTGAAATCAAAATTGGATTCATTAGAGAAGACTATATCTAAAACTGCTGGTTTTGAAAAGACTCTGAATGTGTGTTTAAATTGTCGTATCATTTTGAGAAGGAATTTAAATGTTGAAAGAGGTCTGGTAAATGGAGCAATGGGTCATGTTGTTGGTTTTGTGAATTACAAAAATAGAGATGCAATTGAAATTTTAAAAATTAAATTTGATGGCATTGATGAAATAGAACAAATATGTCGTTGTTCAGCTAGATTTTTGCTCGTGAAAGACTTATATGTTCGGCGAAAACAGTTTCCTATTTGTTTGGCATATGCGGTGACAATTCATAAGTCTGAAGGTTTAAGTGTAGATAGCGCTTTGGTGAACATTGGAAGTTCTGTGTTTAAAGAGGGTATGGCATATGTGGCATTATCACGAGTCAGAACGTTATCAGGATTGTACTTGATTGAGTGTGATGAAACAAAGATTTGTGCAGATCTACATTGTGTTAAAGAATACAATAGGTTAAGAAGAGAGTATGCTCCACATTTGCCTCAATATCCTCTGATTGAAAAACGTGTGGTAGGCCGAAAAAGAAGAAATGAGAGTAATTGCAGTGAGGTAGTAGCAAAAAGACAAAAAGTAGACGAAACTGTAATTGTAAGCAGAAGGAAAAAAGATTCTGTTGAAGATGTTGTTGGATTTCAGTTTGAAAATAGTTCTGGTGTCAACTGCTATGCTAATGTAGTGGTTAGTGTTGTTTATTTTCTTCAAAATATACAAGAACAGATTGTTGAAAATCGGGATCAAAGATTCTGTTGTTTGTTGAATACCGTGTTTGAGAAATGTACCAGTGATAGAGCAAAAATAGAAAGTGTTTCAGAAATTCGAAATCTTCTAGACATATCTACTGGTCAAAATCAATTTTCACAGAATATTCAGCAGGATTGTCAGGAATTTTTAATGTACATGTTTGATGTATTGGAAGATGAAGGTGTAGATATTAAAAATCTTTTTAGCCTTTCTTATCAGTGGCAGCATGACTGCGACAACTGTACTTTATCAAGTACTACTAGAATAGACACTGAAAGATTTATATATTTGACTTTACCAGACTGCAAATCAGTGCCTTTTAATAATCTAGTTAAAGCAGCGGATCACAATATGGTGTGTCCCCAATGTAAGTCTACAATGCTGTCCACATTATTTCTACAAAATTATGGTCAGTATGTCATTTTAATGTTCCAACGATGTAGACCTGATGGAACTAAATTGACAACTTCTATTAAAAATTTCGTGGCTTCACAGTTATCGATATCAGGAATAACCTTTACAACTGCAGCTATTATTTTTCATGATGGTCCTTCTACAACATCAGGGCATTACACATGCTATTTAAAAAGTTGTAAAGGTTGGACCCAATGTAACGACACTCATTTGACTTTCAAACAACGTTTGCCTTTTGGCTTAAAAAATTCATACCTAGTGTTTTTACAACCAACCTTTAGGTAAAGGTAATTGGCCTATGAAGACAGGAGCAGTTAATAAAGGTTATTTTGCTGTTTAAAAATATATTAAAAGTGATCCAGGTAATATAAAAAATTGACTTGTCATATAGGTACTGTAAGTAGATCTCATAGTAAGTGATATTAGTATTATACAAAATGATGAACATGAGTGAGTCAGAGATGCTTTTACAATACTTAAATATTGTGAAAATGTTGTAGAGCCTTTCTTTCAGAACATTGGAAGAAAGGTCATTTCAGAGTTTCTTTGAATTCATTTGAAAATATACTCATACATCTGACACTATTTGGCCAAAAGGAAAGGTACAGGAATGAGTAAAGAGTCATGACTGAAACAAAGGAGTATATGAAAATAATGAAAATATTTCAGATGTTCTTGGAGCTTTTCTTCTAAAAAGTCGATGAAATGGATTTTTTACTGAACAGCAAAGTACTTTGCATCGAGAAAAGGACCTCCATGATATACTATTTGGCCTCAAGGAAAAGTAAGTCAATCCAAGATTAGTGTACATTTGTCATTTGTCAGTATCTAAGTTTTTTTTTAAAACACAATCTTTTAGATTGTGTTTTTTTTTCCCGCTGTCATATGATGAGTAATTTGAACTCACTGTTTTAAGTGAAATTCAATATATTCTGAGAACAGCAAAAATAAACTATGTAACATGTTGTACAAGTTATTGTATACTTTGGATTGTGTAAATTAAATTGTATTCCTATTCTCTGACACTCACTTTCCTTTTTCCTCTCTCTCTCAGCTCTCTTTACTCACTCACACTGCCTTTCTCTCACTCTGTTTCACCCCCATTCGTTTACTCCACTTCTTTCACAACCCCTCATTTCCATTTCAACTGTCTGCATCCCCTCTCTCCCTTGCACCACTTTTCAGCTTTCAGTCTCTCTGCTTTACTTCCCTTTTCCGTCTTTTCATCCTTTGTTCTTTTAGTAATTCCTCTTTACTCACTGAGTAGTATTGTCACACTCTATCACTATAACTCACCCACTCTCCCTCGCTTATCTTTGTTTGCTCCTTTCTTTTGACCTCTTCTCTCTATTTTTCGTTCACTACCTCTATGTCCTGAGTGCCTCACTCTCCTTGTGTTATGTTCACTTGTGTTTATCTTCTAAATGCATCCTTATTAGACTCTTTTCCGTCTCTGTTATTATCTTTTTACTTACTACTGTTTCCTGATTTAGTTTTGCTAACTCACTGTTTTAGTATCTTTCTTGTCTTCAGTTCATTTCTCTGTTCTTATCTTCATCTGTGTCAGTGAATCTATATGCCTTACTCTTAGTAATTTGCTCTCATTCTATTTCTTTTTTTCCTCTTTTTATCTTTCTACCTTACTTTATTGCCCTTTCTGTGTCCTTCACTCTTACTTTATTTCTAAATACAGTGTTATGATTTTTAACCTCTTCATTTGTATCTTTTAATTTAAAATACAAATTTCACTAATTATAACTTATTTTTTCTTCTCTCTTTCACAGATACAAAGTTAGATTAATTATATGGTAAGTATGACAAAAAAACTGTATTTTGTGATCACCCTTTGGTTTAAGCTCACTAATATTTTCTCAACGAACCTCACTCCTGTGTCTTTATTCTGCTTCCCTCACTTATTCTTATTCTCCAAGTTTACTCAAATTTCCCTATTTCCCCTCTCATATTCAACTTCTTTCAATCCCTATTCTTTACTTCACTTACTCTCTGTTCCATTCCTTTGCTTCTTCACTCATTCTGTTTTTCTTAATTATTTACCTTACTCCTACACACACACCTCATCCCCCTCTCAACACATACACACACCTCTAACATACACCCCATACACTCACCACACACACACCTCATACACACAAAAAATCCTCCCACACACACTCTTCACATACACACACACATTCCATACACACACATACATCGCACACATATACACCCCACACCCATACACTGCTCACACATACTTCACACACCCTCACCTTCACGCACACCAAAACACCCCACACAGCAACACCCACAGACACACCTTACACACCCACACCCCGACCTACACCCACTGACTCCTTATAAGTCACACACACTGCATTACTTATCTTTCTTTGCTATTTCACTCAAACCCATTCAGGTACTGTTTCCTTTATTCTCTCTGTCCTTTCTTTTTGTCACTCCCCATCTCTTATCCTAATTCAATTTTTCACTCTCTTTCACCCCTCTTTACTTATACTAACTGGTCTTTTCTTTCCCTCCCTTACCGTTCTTCATTTATCCCAGTTACGCCACTACCCTTCATTCTCAATTTTTTTCTGTCCTATCTTTTTCTTTCAACACCCACTCACATTCTCCCACTATCTCTACTTTAGTCTTCTTCCTCTCTCTTCCCTTCTTTCGCTCCTTTAGTGATTTTACTTTTCTCACTTTCACCCTATTACACCTTTTCTATTTTTAAATATGTAATAAACAATCCCTCTGTGTTTCTCCCTCTAGCTCTCTTTCTCTTAACATTACTCTGTCTGTTCCCTCAAGCTAACTCCTTCATTAATTATTATTATTTTTTTTTTTTTTTGGTGCGCTCCCCGGTGCGCGCCCCGGTGCACGTACCGGTACGCGTACCCTGCAGAAAAAAGGTTGATACAGATTCTTTTAAAATATAAGTTTATTTTTTATAAAGTAAAGGTAGTTCTAAAAAGAACTGTTTTTTATTCTTCTTTTTGTTGTTTTATATTTTTTTTGTTTTTATGAACATTTTGTACTTTTTTTGGCTTTTCTGAACACTTTTATATTTTTTTTGTATTTTTTATGGGGAGAAACAAAAAACAGGGAATTGTAAATGGCTCAACTGGAGCATAAAAAAAACCAGGAAAAATTAGGTTTTTTTTGGACACTTATGGTTATCACCAGCAACCATTATAAGTTTGATGCTTTGCTCACCATAGCAAAGTGTCTTGTTACAAAATTTGCACAAGATTTTGTAATCGCCAAACTTAGGTTGAATCGTAGCCAATGTGTCTCTTGCCCCCGAACCCGATGGAGTGGGTTGTTTTGATGTTGAGCGTCTAGACGTTGATGGGGGTAGTTTACAGCAGATGTCCCTTAACTCTGCATTAGAGTAGTTGTTTGGATGCGCACGCATCATGTGGCGAATCATCGTGTGATTCCCGAAGGAATACTTTTTGTTAGGGTTCCCCCTGGATAGCTGAGCACCACAAATTAAACAAGTCACCTTTGCTGCGTTGACTTTTTTAAAACCTTGGGAGTTTGTAGAACTGCCATACAAAGTGCTCTTTGGGTTTGTAGGGCTGTTTATCTTCTGGCAGAAACTCCCTTCTCTTTGCCTCCTCTTCATCATCCTCCTCCTCTTCCTCTTCACACCAACGTAATCTTGTGGTGGTCTTTTAGATGGTGGTGGTGGTGGTGGTGGGCCAGATGCTCTAGCTGCTGATACTACTGTAGCCATTTTCTGAGATAGAACTCGAAACAGGTCTTCCTCAGTCAAAGGACAAAGTCAGAATAAGGAAAAAAGGAGGGGGCTTTCATCATTTGGAAAACAAAAGTGTTCTGGACCAATGAAAAGTGTTATTTTCAAGTCACATGATCCAGGCTTTCATCATTTGGAAACCAAAACTGATCTGCACCAATGAAAAGTGTTATTTTCAGATCACATGACCCGACGCGCTTACGCTACGCGCCCCAGGGCGCGTCGCGTAAGCGAGTCGAGACGAGTCGAGACGTGAGTGATGTCACTGACCATGTCATGAGTGATGTAATATGTGACATCATCAGCAGTGCATTGCACGCGCACGTTATAGTGAGTCCAACTAACTATAACGTGGGAATTTCAATGGTTTTATGCGAGTAAAAATTCCAGCTAACTATAACTGGTGTGAAACCTATGGTTTTTTTCAGTGAATATATATATAGTTCATGGTCTGTTCATAAATGTCTCATGAAACATTGGAAGACAATAAGAACGGAATCCACTGTAGAGGAGGTATTAGATAATTATCCGAACATCACCTACAGAAAAAGTGATTCCTTAAAAGACAAATTTTGTAACAATGATGTGGCAAAGAGAAAAAATTCTATTTCTGACATTCGGGGATTTTTCACCTGCATGTCGTGTAAGGCGTGCAAATTCAGTGGGAATGTAAAAAAGGTCTTTTATCCTATAGCTGACATGGAAAAACTGATTGAAAAACATCTAACTTGTCTATCAGATCATTGTATCTATGTCTTTATATGTCCATGTGCCAAGAAATACGTGGGCAGCACTATGTTCGCAGCAAAAAAAGTGTTCTTGAGCACATGAGAGCTATCCAAAATAAGGACAAACTATCACCTATAGCAAGGCACTTTGAGGAATTTCACAAAAGTAACCGTGATGTATTGCATTTCTTTGTGTTTGATAGAGTACCTCCCTGTGCAAGAGGAGGGAATAGAATCCGTAGACTTCGTCAGCTAGAATCGCAATATATTCTAGAACTAGATTCGAAAAATACGATGGGCCTAAATTCGGAGGAAGAGATGGCCTGGTATCTAGGGGAATAGCTTGTATTAATGTATGGAGAAAAGGCTGGTGAAATATCCTCGGCTGAAAACCGTGTCTATATTGTTTTTAGATCACTATCACCGTGTTTTTAACTCTGTACAGTTTGTTGTATTGTTGTCAGTTTTAGGTTTAGTTGCCCATTATATATATATATTTCTTTGTCTTCTGTACAGATAATGTGACAAGAAGAACATAAACACATCATCAAACAAGAAGCAGGATTGTATGTTAATTTTCCTACCAGGATAAAAGTATTATAATGAGTGTTTTAGTGTTGAGAACCCCTTGGGGATGTCTAAATGATAAAGTGATTTATTTACAAAGAGAGTGAGGATGGTACAGACCGCAACTCTTTTATAGTAGAGATATTTATGAGAACAATTGTGCAGGTAGTTTTGGAAATGTGAAATTGCCCACTTGGGAAGTTCAGTATGAGCGGAAATAGTAATTAAAATGACACATTTTTTGGGTCTCGCGACCTGTCAATGCGCATGCGCATTGAGCGGAGCGAGACTATAGGGGCTTAAACAGACTTTAACTAACTGGAGATTTGACGCTGTGCCCGTGTGCTTTTAGGTCAATGCGCAAGCGCATTGGCCTAAAATGCGCGTGCACAGCATCAAATCGCCAGCCATCTGTTACCCAGCAGCTCTTCCCGCTCCGCCCCACAAGCTTCCCCCAGCGTGCGCTCTGCCTGAGCCGCACTCCTCCCACACCTTTGAAGTGAAGCTTAGCTTCACTTCAAAGGCCCCTGCTGCTTCACACTATTCACTCTCCCTCATCGCCGCTCTCCCCGCTCCGCCCCCTGCTGCGGCCGTGTCGCATTTCTCCTCCCCCCTCCCCACAGCAATGCCCTCCGTCTTGTTTTTAATTGCACGCTTTCATTTTTAACAATAGCGGCCGTCTCCATACCACCCAGTCCCGCCCTCCAAAGCTTCCATGTTGCTTCCGGACTATAGCGTTAACTGAGCAATGCTTGTTTTCATTCTGTGTTCTCATCAGCCCCCTTACATCCCCTGTACTCATACCGCTCCTTGCCCTGTTTTTGTTATCACTCCTGTGTGCTCATTTGCCACTAATTGCCGCTCTACATCCCTCTGTTCTAAGCCCTCTCCTTACCTGTGTTCCACTCCTATGTGCACACATCTGCCTCCCCAGCATCCTTCTGTTCTTATCCCCTCCTTGCCCTGTATTATAATCATTCCTTCCTGTGTTCTACTCTGAGCTCATCTGCCCACCTGTAGTCATCCCTCTTTTTGCCCTGTGTTTTCTTCACCCCTTCCTGTTCCTTGTGTTACACTCTGTGTTTTCATCTGCACCTCCTCGACTCCCCTGCTTCCCTCTGTTCTCCTTTCCTGGTGTTTTTATTGCCCTTTGTTGCCCCATGTGTTCCACTTCTCTTTGCACACATCTGCCACCCTCGGTTTTCTCCCTCTGTCCGGTGTTTTCCTCACCACTTCCTGTCCCATGTTTTCCACTCTTTGTGATCTTCTGCCACTACTCGCTGCATCCCCCCGCCCCGTTCTCATCCCTGTCCTTGCCCTGTGTTATCATCAGCCCTCTCCTTGTCCTGCGTTTTCGTCACTCCTTCCTTTCCCCTGTTTTCCATTGTGTGCTCATCTGCCACTCCTTGGTGCTCCTGCACCCCTCGGATTTCACCCCTCTCTTTTTCCTGTATTTTCATAACCCCTTCTTGTCCCGTGTGCTCATCTGCCACTCTAGTCATCCTTCTTCTTGTCCAGTGTTTATCACCCTTTCTTGTCCCGTTTTCCACTTTGTGTGCTTGTCTACCACTCCTCGCTGCCCCTGCACCCCTCTGTTATCAATCCTCTCCTTGCCATGTATTTTCATCACCCCTTCCTGCCTTCCTGTGCCCCTGCACCCCTCTGTTCTCATTCCTCTCCTTGCCATGTATTTTCATCACCCCTTCCTGACCCATTTTCCACTCTGTGTTAGACTACCTATCCAAACGTCGTAGGCAGCACCTCTCCGAGACCTACTCCATTAATTATTACCTCTACTATCTTCTTATGCACTCAGTCACTCACCTCAGAGCACTTGTCCATAACAGATCTTGCACTATCCTAGGACATTGCATATTGCTCAGAGAAATTAGCTGGTACCTCCACATCCAACAAGCATTAAAAACACAATAGGTTTCGCCTTTCATTAAGTTAAAGTCATTTGCTTTGCTATACAATACCATTAGCAAGGCAAATGGCTTTAACTTAATCAAAGGCGAGACCTATTGCATTTTCAATGCTTGTTTGAAATATGATAGTGATTTAAGAGTGATAAGAGTGTGTTAGTCTGTGGATTACTAACAGTGACAATTAATTTTGTATATAAAAGTTTGTCGAAGTACAATAGGAATTTAGCCCACTTGGGATAGTCGAGCATAAGTTAAAACAGCAATTTTGTGATTGTCTACCTTTATCGATGTAATATTGTGAATATGAGTCTCTCAAAGTAAGCAATAAGTTTAGCTCATTCGGGAAAGTTGAGTACACTTTGAAATGGTCCAACTTTATTAATGCAATACTGTTAACATGTTCAAATGACGATCCAGAACAGGAAGCCAAAATGGAGTGTTGACTTGTGTGGTTTATGGCAACTCGATGTCAATAATGGCAAGTAAAGCAATAATTCTTGCTTGTAGCACACTAGTATGTGGAAAATACTGTGATCGCGTTAGCGAGAAAAAGCTACTATTATTGGGTACTAATCGTTTTGACATTACATTATATACTTATATTTTATGGTATAAATATGAAATGCGAGACATTACAAGATGGCCAACAACTTTATGTGTTGATGCACTAGTCCACTTTTTATGTTGAGTTTTGATCATATGTTTAAATGTCCGTTTGTAAAGCATTGCACTAACCCGCGAGCAAGGTGATTCTCACCGAATCGCGTAGGGTTTTCTTTGGCTTCAAAATGCAAATAAATATTCTCAGTTGAAGTACATCTTTGGACTGAGGCGCTATTATTCTGAGAGGAGTGCATGAGTGCTTTGGTGCACGGCGAGAAGCAATATATATATGGCTAGGTCTTTAATATCTTTGTTTGGCCACAAAATTGCCACTTACTTGTGTTTTCAAAAAATCAGATTGACTATACCTGTCACCTCTGTGTATTTGTCCACAAAATGTTTAATCAATGTATTTGTAAGGTGAACGCCCTAATAGTGTTGACTTTTCATTAGATTTAACTATTTATATATCTCTTTCAAGAAAATTGTCATTTTCATGGATTTTCAAATGCAGTACCAGTATATTTACTAGCATGTTTGACTAAGCAAAGATGGCCGCTACATTCGATTTCATTTTCCCTCATGATAAGTGTAAAGTCCTTTCATGATGTTCATTATGTGCATTTGGGCGCGCTTTTTCCAAATTAACTCTGTATTATTTAAATGCAAGTTAGTCCATCTCACCGCTAACAGTGAGCAAGGGCGGGCACGCCCGAAACGCATCTGTTCGACGTTCTCTTTTGTTCACCCCTGCACTTTATGATTTGGAAATAAAAGCAAAAATCACCTGAAGACTGGCTTTGGACTGTTATTCTGTGTCTGCGCACTGGCGAAAGTGCTTTGGAAGTCTCGGTGCACCATAACCATTGGAGTGGTATGTATATATATATATATATATATATATATATCTCCACTCCAAGCGCTCAAGCAAGCGGGACACTGCTCCGGGCACAGACAGGGGATTTATTTAAGTAGGCCTATCATATTAGGGAGTCCTGTTGAGATTCACAGTCCGACACCAAGAATTTGGGGTATCACTGTATGTTTTGGTTTTCCCCATTACTTAATCAGGTACCACAATGGACTGCGGATACCATCATGCAGTTCTCCCTGAGCCACAAGCACTTATTCCACACTTACATAAAGGAGGAGGAGCCGAGAGACTGCTACATAGGGAGTGGTCTCTGAGTCAAGTCCAGGATTAACCAACCAGCCTGTGAGACCGGCACTGATGACGGCCATTCCGGCTAGAATAGAGTCTGCCTAAGCGTTTCACGGACTGCAAGGACTGAGTTGTGCTGTACTTAAATAAAAGGGGGGCCCCAAAGTGTATTTTCTCCATGCAATTTTCCATAGGAACCTTTAATCGCAGCTACAGCCTGAACTGCTGAACGGAATTACACCAAATTTGGCAAAGAGGTAGTCCTTTGTTCACACTCGTGCCTTTTGGTTAAATGGTGTGAATCTGTTTAGTAGCTTTTTAAATATTAAAGGAAAAAAATACATATATATCTGGGCGGAGCCTAACAACACATCTCATCGTGAGATCTGATTGGCTGTCAGCATTTCATCCAAGAAGTGTTGGCAGCCATCTTGGGACTAATATACATGATAGCACCTCATTAAAAAGCATTGCAGTTAATAGAAGGTTTTAAGACTTTAGTTACATTATAAATCATTGGTTGACAGTACCATACTCATTTTAGGAATTGTGGTATGTTCTAAGGTGATTTTCACCATGTGAAAAAGCCTCCTGCTGGGATATCATGAATCATGTTTGAGAGAAAACTATTTTCTCATGCTTTTCCCATATAGGTTTGGAAGGTGATCTATAAGCTAAAATGAGAGCATATTTTCTGTAAATTCACATTATCTTTCTCAGTCATGTGAGAATGCAGTCTGACATTCTTAGTAAAACATGTGCATCTCACAAGGGCAGAGACTGTCAGTTTATTCCTTTGTGTTCTACTGCAGCGTCCCAGAGTGTTCTAAAGAACAACTAGAGTGCTAACAGCCTTACTTATGACAAAAGTATAGCACACCGAAAGCCATCTTGATTGGAATAAAGTGGTAACTCTTAAAACATTTAATTTAAAAAGGAACAAAATGAGGGGGTTCATTTTGCCATAGAAAGTATGATTAGTGCTGCAGGAAGAAGAATTAGGGCACATTTTGAGTGACTTCTCAAATTGTCTTCTATTTCATTACAAACAAATTCTGACATGCACACTGAAACATGTACTTGCAATACCAGCAGCAGACTTCCCTGGTGAGCAGTAGCTTTACTACAGTGATCCAATATGGCCGCCAGAGGCAAAAGAGCCCAAATGTAGCACAAATATCACCCAGATGTAGCCTAAGTAAAGCCCAATGACAGAATGTCCAAGATTGTTCTAAAGAACAACTAGAGCGCTAACAGTCTTACTTATCACAAAAGTATGGAACACCTGAAGCCATCTTGATTGGAATAAAGTGGTAACACTTAAAAAATTCAATTTGCAAAGGAACAAAATGAGGTGCTTAATTTTGCCATAGAAATTATGATTAGTGCTGCAGAAAGAAAAATTAGGGCACATTTTGACTTCTCAGATCCTCTTCTATTTCATTAAAAGAATCTAACATGCAGACTGAAACATGCACTTTGAATACCAGCAGCAGACTTCCCTGATGAGCAGTAGCTTTACTACAGTGATCTAAGGAGCAACTAGAGTGCTAACATTTAGAATTTATGGCAAATATGTGACACATCTGAATGCCCTCTTGATGGAACCAAGTAAACAAGCATTGAAAATGCAATAGGACTCGCTTTCGTTTAAGTTAAAGCATATCTGTTTGTAATTAGTTGGCTTTTTAGCTTTGCTTTTATTAGTGTTTTTCAAACTTTCATGTACATAACATGCATATGTATGCATATATGTATATGTATGCATGCATTTATATTTGTATTAATATAGATATGCAGATTATTTATATGTTTATTTATGTATGTGTATATATATATATATATACACATACATATATATATATAAATGCATATATATATATATATATGTGCATATATGTGCATATGTGTGCGTGTGGAGAGTGGTAGACAGAGGTAGAGAGGCTAGAGGTGTAGAGGTAGAGAGTAGTAGAGAGGTAGAAAGTAGTAGAGAGAGGTAGAGAGTAGATAGTGAATAATAGAGAGTAGAGAGTGAGTAGTAGAGAGTAGCAGAGCGTAGTAGAGTGAGTAGTAGAGTGAGTAGTAGAGAGTGAGTAGTAGAGAGTAGTAGAGTGAGTAGTAGAGAGTGAGTAGTAAAGAATACTAGAGAATAGTGGAGAGACAGTAGTAGAGAGTTGTAGAGAGTGAGTAGAGAGAGAGAGTAGTAGAGAGAGAGTAGTAAATAGTGAGTAGTAGTAGAGAGTAGTAGAGTAGTGGAGAGTGAGTAGTAGAGAGTAGTGGAGTAGTAGAGAGTGAGTAGTGGAGTAGTAGAGAGTGAGTAGTAGAGAGTGGAGTTCAAGTTCAAGTTAAGGCATTTATAAAGCGCACTACTCACCCAGAGGGTCTCAAGGCGCTAGAGGGAAGGGTTCATTGTTTATCGAATAGCCAAGTTTTCAATTCTTTTCTGAAGGAGATGTGATTCTGAGTAAGGCGGAGGTGGGTGGGGAGTGAGTTCCAGGTCTTGGCAGCCAGGAAGGAGAAGGATCTGCCGCCCATGGTGGTTTTTCGGATGCGCGGGACTGCGGCGAGGGCTTGAATGGATGATCTTAGTTGGCGGGTGGGATAGTAGAAGGACAGTCGGGAGTTGAGGCATTCTGGTCCTAGATTATAAAGGGCCTTGTGTGCGTGGGTAAGAAGGCGGAAGGTAATTCTTTTGTTGAAGGGAAGCCAGTGGAGGTTTTTTAAGTGACTGGTGATCTGCTCTTGGCGCGGGATGTCTAATATGAGTCTCGCTGATGCGTTTTGGATGCGCTGGAGCTTTTTCTGCAATTTTGTTGTAATTCCGGCGTAGAGAGTGTTGCCGTAGTCCAGTCGACTCGTGACCAGAGCATGGGCGACAGTCTTTCTTGTTTCGAGGGGGATCCAGCGGAAGATCTTTTTGAGAATGCGAAGGACGTTGAAGCAGGAGGACGACACGGCGTTGACTTGTCTGGACATTGAGAGAGAGGAGTCTAGGATGAAGCCGAGGTTACGTGCATGGTCAGTGGGTGTGGGCGCTGAACCCAAAGCGGAAGGCCACCAAGAGTCGTCCCACGCTGAGGGGGAGGATCCAAGGATGAGCACCTCAGTTTTGTCTGAGTTGAGTTTTAGGCGGCTCTGTTTCATCCATTCGGCTACTTCTTTCATACCTTCGTGAAGGTTGTCCTTGGCGGTGTTGGGGTCTTTGGTGAGGGAGAGTATCAGCTGGGTGTCGTCGGCGTAGGAGATGATGTTGAGGTTGTGTCGACGTGCGATGGGGGCGAGGGGACTCATGTAGACGTTGAAGAGGGTGGGACTGAGTGAGGAGCCTTGAGGTACGCCGCAGATGACTTCGGTGGGCTCTGAGTAGAAAGGGGGAAGTCGGACTCTCTGTGTTCTCCCGGCTAGGAACGAGATGATCCAGTCCAAGGCTTTTCCTTGTATGCCGATGTTGTTGAGGCGTTGTATAAGGGTGCTGTGACAGACGGTGTCGAAGGCGGCGGAGAGGTCGAGAAGAATGAGGGCCACTGTTTCACCGTTGTCCAGGAGTGCTCGGATGTCGTCGGTCGCTGCAATGAGGGCGGTTTCGGTGCTGTGTTTGGCTCGAAAGCCGTTCTGTGAGGGATCCAGGGAGTTGTTGGATTCAAGGAAGGCTGCGAGTTGGCTGTTGACGGCTTTCTCGATGACTTTGGCCGGGAAAGGGAGGAGGGAGATGGGTCGGTAGTTTTTCAGTTCTGAGGGGTCTGCTGTTGGTTTTTTCAGAAGGGCGCTGAGTTCGGCGTGTTTCCATATTTCTGGAAAGGTGGCTGAGTTGAAGGAGCAGTTGATGACATCGCGGAGTTGGGGAGCGATGATGGAGTCAGCTTTATTGAAGATGTAGTGGGGGCAAGGGTCAGAAGGTGAGCCAGAGTGGATTGAGTTCATGAGGCGAATGGTATCTTCAATGGTGATTGGGTTCCAGGAATTGAGGTAGTTAGTGGGAGGGGTGGGATCAGAAGGGGGTGGGGTGAGTTGGTCATTGGGAGTGTTCTTGAAGCTGTTGTGGATGTCGGCAATTTTGTTGTAGAAGAAGGAGGATAGCGCATTGCAGAGGTCTTGGGAGTTAGTGATGTCGTTGGATGCTGCGGGAGGGTTGGTGAATTCTTTGACGATATTGAAGAGTTCCTTGCTGTTATGAGAGTTGTTGTCGAGACGGTCCTTAAATGCTGATTTCTTGGCGGAACGAATCAGTTGGTGGTGTTTGCGGGTGGCTGTCTTGAGGGAGGTCATGTTGTCTGAGGTTGGTTCTTTTCTCCAATTCTTCTCCAGGGTGCGGCAAGTCTTTTTGGATTTTTTAAGGTCATCATTGAACCAGGGAGCTTTTTTGCTGAGTGATTTCAACTGGTGTTTTTTCAGGGGTGCTAGTTCGTCCGCACTGTGTGTAATCCATTGCCTGAGGTTTGTGGCTGCTTGGTCTGGGTCCGTTGTTAGGGTGGGAGTGTTTTTGCTGAGGGATGCGAGGAGTTGGTCGATGGTGATTTTGTTCCAATTTCTTCGGGGAATGGGTTGTGGACGGTTGTGGGTCAGGGTTGTTTTGTAGCTGAAGTGAACACAGCTGTGATCCGTCCAGTGGAGAGCTGTAGTGTGATCAGAGGAGATGTGCTTGCTGGAGGTGAAGATAGGGTCAAGCGTGTGTCCGGCTGTGTGAGTGGGGGTGTCGACAAGTTGTTTGAGTCCGAGATTGGACATGTTGTCCAGGAGGGTGGTGGTGTTGTTGTCGAGAATGTTGTCAAGGTGGTAGTTGAGGTCTCCTAGAAGAATGTAGTTCTCGGAGGCGAGAGCGTGCGGGCTGATGAAGTCTGTGATGTCGTCGCTGAATTGAGATCGGGTGCCTGGGGGCCTGTAGATGAGGGTTCCTCTGAGGGTGGTCCTGGGGTCGGTGTGGATCTGAAAGTGGAGGTGTTCGGCGGTTGCAAGATTGTCGTCAGAGCTGGTTGTAATTTTGATGGTGTTTCTATGGACGATGGCGATGCCTCCTCCAGTTTTTTTAATGGTGCGGTCTTTTCGAATGATCTTGTAAGTGTCCGGTATGGCTATGGCGATGTCGGGGGCAGAAGATGCGTTCATCCAAGTTTCAGTGAGGAAGGCGATGTCAGGTGACACAGTGTCGATTAGGTCCCAGAGTTCGGTTCCGTGTCTGTGGACCGAGCGGGTGTTCAGTAGGATGCATTTCAAGTCGTTGGGTTCGGAGCTGAGTGTGGAGGAAGTGTGTTTGGTGAGGGTCCTGAAGCAGTTGAACTTACAGGAGAGGCAGGAGAATGGGCCGTGGGTACGTCCTGGGGTAGCTACACAGCATAGTGGGGTGCATCCAGCGTTGAGGGCGAGGAGAGTAGCGGCATCATAAGTTACTCTGGGGGGTTGGGGGCGGCATAGGGCAGGGGGACGGGCGCTGGGCGCGGTCCAGGCGCGGACGGGCGCAGACGGGCTTACCTTTGGCGCACCTTCGGCGCGATCGCTGCGCGTGAACGCTGCGCGTTGGGTCATCTGTCATAAATGGATAGGGGAGGGGGAGGGGCGAGGGATGGTCAGCTGGGAGGCGGGAGCTGGGCGGAGATCTGGGCAGGCACAGAGGGAAGGCACAGAGATCAACAATAACAAGGACAAAATGGCCTCAGCCAGAATCGAAAGCGCAAATGGGGCAGCGAGGTAAATAGCGCTACTCTGATGGCAGTGGCACCGGTAAAATCAGGCAGCAATTAGATAGTCAGGCAGCACAGCAATTTAAATAATGTCAGTTACAGCGTAGATAGGCAAAAACACAAGCGCTACGATAAAGCAATGTTCGGCAGCCTCTCAGGCAATCTAGCGCTACTGGTAACTTGCTGTTTCGAGGCAGAGCGAGGTGAAGAGGCAATAAGCTGGTCGGGTGGTGGGCAGAGCGGGAGGCAGCGTCTGGAGCGACCGTGTCTGTGAAGAGCAGGACGGTCACAGCGCTGCAGCGTGGGAGCGTGGCTAATGGTGTCAGTGGGAGGGATGGTCAGCTGGGAGGCGGGAGCTGGGCGGAGATCTGGGCAGGCACAGAGGGAAGGCACAGAGATCAACAATAACAAGGACAAAATGGCCTCAGCCAGAATCGAAAGCGCAAATGGGGCAGCGAGGTAAATAGCGCTACTCTGATGGCAGTGGCACCGGTAAAATCAGGCAGCAATTAGATAGTCAGGCAGCACAGCAATTTAAATAATGTCAGTTACAGCGTAGATAGGCAAAAACACAAGCGCTACGATAAAGCAATGTTCGGCAGCCTCTCAGGCAATCTAGCGCTACTGGTAACTTGCTGTTTCGAGGCAGAGCGAGGTGAAGAGGCAATAAGCTGGTCGGGTGGTGGGCAGAGCGGGAGGCAGCGTCTGGAGCGACCGTGTCTGTGAAGAGCAGGACGGTCACAGCGCTGCAGCGTGGGAGCGTGGCTAATGGTGTCAGTGGGAGGGATGGTCAGCTGGGAGGCGGGAGCTGGGCGGAGATCTGGGCAGGCACAGAGGGAAGGCACAGAGATCAACAATAACAAGGACAAAATGGCCTCAGCCAGAATCGAAAGCGCAAATGGGGCAGCGAGGTAAATAGCGCTACTCTGATGGCAGTGGCACCGGTAAAATCAGGCAGCAATTAGATAGTCAGGCAGCACAGCAATTTAAATAATGTCAGTTACAGCGTAGATAGGCAAAAACACAAGCGCTACGATAAAGCAATGTTCGGCAGCCTCTCAGGCAATCTAGCGCTACTGGTAACTTGCTGTTTCGAGGCAGAGCGAGGTGAAGAGGCAATAAGCTGGTCGGGTGGTGGGCAGAGCGGGAGGCAGCGTCTGGAGCAACCGTGTCTGTGAAGAGCAGTAGAGAGTGATTAGTAGAGAGTGAGTAGTAGAGAGTGTGTAGTAGAGAGTGAATAGTAGAGTAAGTAGTAGAGAGTGAGTAGTAGAGAGCAAGTAGTAGAGTAGTAGAGAGCGAGTAGTAGAGAGTGACTAGTAGAGTGAGTAGTAGAGAGTAGTAGAATGAGTAGTAGAGAGTGAGTAGTAGAGAGTGAGTGGTAGAGAGTAGTAGAGACAGTAGTAGAGAGTGAGTAGTAAACAGTGAGTAGTAGAGAGTGACTAGTCGAGAGTAGTAGAGAGTAGTAGAGAGCGATTAGTAGAGAGCAAGTAGTAGAGAGTGAATAATAGAGAGAGAGTAGTAGAGAGTGAGTAGTAGAGTAATAGAGAGTGAGTGGTTGAGAGTAGTAGAGAGTAGTAGCGAGTGAGTAGTAGAGTAGTAGCGAGTGAGTAGTAGAGAGTGAATAGTAGAGATTAGTAGAGAAATAGTAGTAGAGAGTGAGTAGTAGAGAGTAGTCCGTGTCAGTCAGTCAGGGTCAGTAAATCAGTGTCAGTCAATCAGTGTCAGTCAGTCAGTGTAAGCTAGAGCAGCTCTGCTGACCTGGTTCTCTGGCTCTTAAGCAGCTCTGCTGACCTGGTTCTCTGCCTCTAGAGCAGCGCTGCTGACTTGGTTCTCTAGCTCTAAAGCAGCTCGGCTGACCTGGTTCTCTACCTCTAAAGCAGCTCTGCTGACCTGGTTTCTCTGGCTCTACAGCAGGTCTGCTGACCTGGTTCTCTGGCTCTAGAACAGCTCTACTGACCTAGTTCTTAAGTTATAGAGCAGCTCTGCTGAGCTGGTTCTCTGGCTCCAAAGCAGCTCTGCTGACACAGTTCTATGGCTCTAAAGCAGTTCTGCTGACATGGTTTTCTGGCTCTAGAGCTGCTCTGATGACCTGGTTCTCTGCCTCTAGAGCAGCACTGCTGACCTGGTTCGTTCCCTCTAAAGCAGCTTTACTGACCTGGTTTCTCTGGCTCTATAGCATCTCTGCTGACCTGGTTCTCTGGCTCTAGAGCAACTTTGCTGACCTGGTTCTTAGGCTCTAGAGCAGCTCTGCTGACCTTGATCTATGGCTCTAAAGCAGCTCTGCTGAATTGGTTCTATGGCTCTAAAGCAGCTCTGCTGACCTGGTTCTCTCCCTCTAAATCAGCTTTGCTGACCTGGTTTCTCTGGTTCTACAGCAGCTAAGCTGACCTGGTTCTCTGGCTCTAGAGCAACTCTGCTGACCTAGTTGTTAGGCTCTAGAGCAGCTCTGCTGACCTGGTTCTCTGGCTCTGCAACAGCTCTGCTGACTTGGTTCTCTGGCTCTACAGCAGCTCTGCTGACCTGGTTCTCTGGCTCTAAAGCAGCTCTGCTGACCTGGTTCTATGGCTCTAAAGCAGCTCTGCTGACCCGGTTCTATGGCTCTAAAGCAGTTCTGCTGACCTGGTTCTCTGGCTCAAGAGCAGCTCTGCTGCCCTGATCCCTTGGCTCTAAAGCAGCTCTGCTGACTTGGTTTCTCTGGCTCTACAGCAGCTCTGCTGACCTGGTTCTCTGGTTCTAGAGCAGCTCTGCTGAACTGGTTCTTAGGCTCTAAAGCAGCTCTGCTGACCTGGTTCTCTGGCTCTAAAGCAGCCCTGCTGACCTGGTTCTCTGCCTCTAGAGCAGCTCTGCTGACCAGGTTCTATGGCTCTAAAGCAGCTCTGCTGACCTGGTTCTCTCCCTCTAAAGCAGCTCTGCTGGCCTGGTATCTCTGGCTCTAGAGCAGCTCTGCTGACCTGGTTCTCTCCCTCTAAATCAGCTCTGCTGACCTTGTTCTCTGGCTCTAAAGCAGCTCTGCTGACCTGGTTCTATGGCTCTAAAGCAGCTCTGCTGACCTGGTTCTCTGGCTCTAAAGCAGCTCTGCTAACCTGGTTATCTCCCTCTAAATCAGCTCTGCTTACCTGGTACTCAGCCTCTAGAGCAGCTCTGCTGACTTGGTTCTATGGCTCTAAAGCAACTCTGCTGACCTGTTTCTCTGGCTCTAAAGCAGCTCTGCTGACCTGGTTCTCTGGCTCTAAAGCAGCTCTCCTGACCTGGTTCTCTCCCTCTAAAGCAGCTCTGCTGACCTGGTTCGCTGGCGCCAAAGCATCTCTGCTGACCTGGTTCTATGGCTCTAAAGCAGCTCTGCTGACCTGGTTCTATGGCTCTAAAGCAGCTCTGCCGACCTGGTTCTCTGGCTCTAGAGCAGCTCTGCTGACCTAGTTTCTCTGGCTCTACAGCAGCTCTGCTGACCTGGTACTCGGTCTCTAGAGCAGCTCTGCTGAACTGGGTCTCTGGCTCCAGAGCAGCTCGGCTGACCAGGGTCTCTGGCTCTATGACGGCTCTGCTGACCTGGTTCTCCGGCTCTAAAGCAACTCTGCTGACCTGGTTCTATTGCTCTAAAGCAGCTCTGCTGACCTGGTACTCTGGCTCTACAGCAGCTCTGCTGCCCTAGGTCTCTGGCGCTACAACGGCTCTGCTGACCTGATTCTCTGGCTCTACAGCAGCTCTGTTGACCTGTTCTATGGCTCTAAAGCAGCTCTGTCCACTCCTACAATCATCCTGACAGAAGCATGTCCTTATCTAATCACTCTGCTGAAACATACGTTCTTATAAACGTATCCTGCTGTCAACTACTAGCACTCAGGCATTGAGACAAGCAGTGGTACAGTCAAATGTGCACAATATATGTGGTCCCTTAACTCCTTGCAGACTACTGAGTCAGTCCTGCAAAAGTCCAGGTAATAGTCATACTTGTCTGGAATCACACTGTGAGTCTTTGTCCACACCTACAATCATCCTGACAGAAGCATGTCCTTATCTAATCACTCTGCTGAAACATAAGAGCTTATAAACTTATCCTGCTGTCAATTACTCCAGTATTGGAGCTTTCATAGATTCACATACCTGAATCATTTCCCCGTCATCGAGACGGGAGTCTCCGGTACATAAAAAAGCAATGGTTAGCAGTATAGCTAACTGAAAAAAGGCCTAGGCCCATTTCCATTTTGCAACCCATATCCTTTGTTATATAAAAAAGGACCAAACTTTTCCCTTAGCCAATCAGAGCCACTCACCCTCTAGAACCCTCCTGAGAGAACCTTTTGCCCCTCAGATTTCTACCGGCACGTTGTGCTAGGGAGTCTCCTTTGAGCTCTGCTCAAACTCTGGATTTCCAACTGGATGAAAGCTTCATTATCAGTCTATTTCTTGTGTATTTAAGAAGTTTATAATCTATTTCTCATCTACATCCATGAGAATGTCTGGAAAGGAGAAAAAGGCTATTTTTAGAGCCTGTGCCACCTGCTCTAAAAAGAGACTCTACATCGATGACCCACATGAAGACTGTATATACTGTCTTTACCCGGACCATCAAGCAAAGGATTGCAAGGTATGTCGCACTTTCTTCAGTAAGGCCCTTATTGATCGTGAAGGACGCCTTTTAATTTGGCTTCAAAAGATCAAGGCCAGAAAGGAGGAGGTTTCTAGTGATAGTGACCAGGAATCCTCCTCTTCATCCAGGAGATCTCAAAAAAGATCAAGATCTCCTCAGGCTCATTCCTCAGGAGACCGTCCTGAGAAGGCCCTAAAAAAGACCAGCCAAGGGTCTTCAGGGCGTAGTCCTTCAAAATCTCCTCAGAAAAAGCCAAAGGAGAGCGAAGGACTCACTTTGAAAGAAAAATAATCCAAAAGAGCCTCTTCTGAGCCTTCAAAGACACCACCGTTAGCTCCTGTACCATTCAAGAAGCCATCCTTTAGTATTCCTGAGGAGAAGGTGAAAAAATCGACACGAGACCGTCGACGAAGAAATCATCGTCTACGGCGACGACCAAGGTACAAGAGCTACCATTAATTATATTGGAACCAGCGTGGACGGGAGCGTCGATGACGAGGGTGTCGACGGCGGGAGCGTCGACGACGGGAGTGTCGACGACGGGAACGTTGACGACGGGAGTGTCGACGACGGGAGCGTCGACGACGGTAACATCGACGACATCGTCGACGACGGTGAGGATGACGGCGGCAGTGTCGACGAAGCGGGATCGTCGTCGACGGTGATGACAATGAGGTCGTTGACGGGAACATCGATAACGATTAATATGTCGTTGGCGAGGAATGGATCTTCTGCACTGACAACAGCTTAGTCGACGGGGGTATCGACGACGATCTCGTCGATGGGCTCGTCAACGAGACTAACTCCGGAAAAGAACAGGAAGAAGAACACGCTAGCAGTGACTTCCCCAAGTAAAGTTACTCCATTGGTCCCGTCTGACCTTTTGTAGGAGGAAGAGTCAGATGATGAGGAGGATGATGGGCCTTTTGGGTATGCCACAAGCCCATCTGAGCTCCATGTAAAATGTCAAGAAGATGATGAAGAAGAAGGGTATGAAGAGTATCACAGCATCTCATACCACCGCTACCAACAAGAGCCTCAGGAAGAGATGGTAGCAATGCCATCATCCATGTTGATGGATTTGTAATCCATGTTGGCGGATTATAAAAAGAGGTTCCCTCCATCACAGGTTCCTCAGGTCGTTCCACCTTCACTTCCTCGTTCAATTCCGGCCATTCCAGTCCGCAGTAGGGAGAGCCTGCTAGACTCTGCTCCGCTGACACCTCCGGTCCAACAGCAACAGGATCCTGGGACCAGAGATTATGAAGACTGTGAAGAAGGGGAGCTAATGGAGCCTCACAGAGAATGGGATGATTACCTGATCCCAGCTCCACCATCACCCACCCAGGTAGCAGCGGATTCTCCACCAGTGGATATTGGTGGATTCCACAACTTAATGGAGAGAGTGGCAAAAAGATTTCAGCTACAAATGAAAACAACTCAAGCAGAATGTTTTCTGTATGACTTTAAGGAGCCCTATCAAAAATCTGTCAGGTCTATACCAATTATTGACCGCATATGGAAAGAAGGATTACAGGTCATGACAATCCACCAACGGTTACACCGGTACTGGCGAGGCTGGACAACAAGTATAAGGCGCCAGAGGACGACCCGGCGTGTTTACTGGGCCATCCTAAACCGGACTCAATCATCTTGCAGGCAGCGCAGCAAAATTCAAAGAATCCAGCAGCACCTATTGCAGCACCTCCGGACAGGGAGGGACGGCGTTTAGATAACGCAGGTAAACGATTCTCCTCTATGTCAGCGCTCATGGTCAGAGCTGCTAATGCCCTTGCCATCCTGGGCAGACATGACAGACAGATGTGGTGCGATACAGCACCCTATGTCGACCTCCTCCTGGACGACTCTAAGCAGGAGGCAAAGAAAGTTCTGCAGGAAGGGGAGAGACCTTCGGCTGAAGTCATTGATTGCGCTATGGACATAGCTACCACGGCCTTTCGTTCCCTCGGAGGAGCAGCAGTTTTGAGGCGCCAAGGTTGGCTGAGGGCCACTTCCTTTAGGCCAGAGGTCTAAAATAAAATTCTGGACCTACCCATTGATGGGGAGGATCTTTTTGGGTGCCTGGTGGATGAGACCCTTCAAAGTATTAAAAAAGACACGGATACAGCTAAATCCTTGGGTGTGTTACAGTACCGGAAGGTACCTTTTCGAGGCGCCCATGGAGGAGGACACCCCTCGTATAGAGGTGGCTACCAGCAGGGAAGATACACATCCTACTCTTCCTCTTCGCAGCCCTATCGGCAGCAATATGGACAGAAACATTCTGGGGGCTACTCTAAGTCCACTCCCAGAGGACGAGGAGCTCGTTCTGGAAAAGATAATAATAAAAGACAATGACAACCTACAGATTGCAGGTCCTTCCCCTCCTATCTTGTCAAATGTTCCCCTTCGGTGGAAGAATGACTTGTTATCTTCTGCCACTTTGGTAAATAATATCGGACAAATGGGTCCTCCACATAATACAATTTGGACATACATTGGAATTCCTCCACTTTCCTCCTCCCACGCCACCTACATATCAAGAAGCAAAACACCTATCTCAGATGCATCTGGAGATTCGGGCGTTGCTCCGAAAGGGTGCAATACAACCGGTGCCGAACTCCCAAAAAGGACAAGGATTTTATTCCCGTTTCTTCTTGATAAGAAAAGATGCTCTGAGGTGGCGTCCAATCTTGGACCTAAGGTCCCTAAATGCCTATCTCAAGAAACAGTCATTCAGAATGGTGACCCTGCAAGATATTCTGCTGCTCTTAAACCCAGGAGATCAGATGACCTCCCTAGATTTACAAGATGCATATTTTCATATCCCCATCCATCCGTCCCACAGAAAGTTCCTTCGTTTTACAGTGGCCAAAGACCATTACCAGTTCAAGGTGCGACCATTCGGCCTAAAATCTGCACCGAGAATACAAAATATCTGGCGCCAGTGGCGGCCTATCTAAGAAGACAAAAACACCAAATATTTCCATACCTGGACGACTGGTTGGTAAAGGCACCATCGCAGGAGGCAGCTCAAGCTTGAACTGCGGCTTGCATGGAGTTATTTGCGGACCTGGACCTGACCTTAAATGTGGAAAAATCATCTCTACAGCTATCCAGGACGATCAAGTTTCTAGGTGCAGTCCTGGATACATCACAAAACAAGGCATTCCCATCCATAGAGAGACAATTGGGACTTGTCTCTCTAGCCAAGGAATTCAGCAAAGAAAGTCTCTTTCAGTCCGAATATACAAATCGCTTCTGGGGACAATGTCATGCATACCACTCATTCCCCTATGTCGCTTACGGATGCGGTCATTACAAGAAGAGCTAGATCTTCAGTGGTGCCAAGCAAAGGGATCCTTCGAGGACAAGATAAAAATCATGCATCCAATGTTGCAGGCAGCAAAGTGGTGGACTCGCAGGAACAACATCTCAGTGGGTCTCTCCTACCCGATCGAACCAGCTCCGTTGGTAGTTACCACGGATGCCTCTCTCGAAGGATGGGGAGCAGTCCTACAGGAGTTACAGGTCAGTGGCCGATGGAACAAACAGGAACAACACCTTCACATAAGCCTATTGAAATTAAGGACAATAGGATTGGCTTTGTTGGCCTTCCTGCCAAGAATAGAAGGGTGATCAGTGTTAGTGCAGACAGACAACACAACTGCAATGCACTACATAAACAAACAGGGAGGCACACAATCTCTTTCTCTTATCAAGAGAAGCTCAGAAAATATGGAAATGGGCGATAGAGCACGGAGTGACTCTGAAGGCCATACATCTTCCAGGGGATCAAAATATAACAGCGGACTCCCTCAGCAGGCAGAAGACGACCTGTCACGAGTGGGAGCTAGATCAGGGCACGCTGATGACCATCTTTGCCAAATGGGGAATACCAACGGTGGATCTGTTTGCCACAGCCCGGAACAAGAAATGCTGATTCTTTGCAAGCTGGCTTCACCAAAGGGGATCATGGGGGAATGCGTTTTTGATGGCATGTTCAGACGCCTTTTTCGCCGATTCCCCTCCTGCCACAAGTACTCCCGAAAATGAAGAAAGAACCATGCAGGATAATACTGATAGCCCGTTGGTGACCCAGGCAGCATTGGTTCACAGAGCTGCTCCTTTTATCAGAGACCGAGCCAATACGTCTTCGGCCAATACCAGCACTACTGACTATGGAGCGGGGACAAGTGCGGCATTCAGACCCAACATCATTGCAATTAGCGGCCTGGCTCCTGACTACGGAGAAATTCATCACTTGAAATTCCAGCAGAATGCAGAGAAATTCTGGCAAAGGCAAGAGCAGAGAGCACTGGTAGGACAAACAGGATGAAATGGAAAAGATTCTGCTTCTGGTGTCAGGAGAATGACTTGCATCCTTTGCGAGCAGAGGCGCATCAGATCATCCCATATTTACTAAGGCTGGCGAAATCTGGATTAGCCCATGCCTCTATTAAAGTGCATTTGACGGCGATTTCAAGATACAGGAGAAATTCAGCACGTACTTCTCTGTGGTCGGAAAGAATTGTGAAACAATTCATGAAGGGGTTGTTTCGAGTTTACCCACCCATCAGGCCTCCACCACCTTTATGACAACTGAACATTGTCTTATCACAACTAATGAAACCACCATTTGAGCAAATACACAAAGCTGATCTAAAATTCCTATCCTGGAAGGTGGTTCTATTAATAGCTCTAACATCAGCCAGAAGGGTGGGAGAAATACAAGCCCTTACGACGCAAGAGCCTTTTCTCCAATTCAGAGAAGACAGATTAGTCCTCAGAAAGAATCCAAGATTCATCCCGAAAGTACCAACGGACTTCCATTTAAATGAGCCCTTAATCCTGAAAAGATTCTTTCCTCAACCATCAACGGCGGCGGAAAGGACTCTCCACACTCTAGATGTCCAGCGTTGCCTAAAGTTTTATTTGCAAAGGACAAGACCTTTTAGAAAATCTACACAATTGTTTGTGGCTTTTAGTGCCCCCAGGAAAGGTTTCCCGTTATCAAAACGGGGAATCGCACGATGGATCTCAAGTGCCATTCAGTTCTGTCATCAAGCAGCGGGAAAGCCATTGACAGCACATGTTTGTGCGCATTCCACAAGAGCGGTATCAACCTCAACTGCTCTATTTTTAAGGCGTCTCCATTCAGGACATCTGCAGAGCAGCCACTTGGAGGAGTACGCATACCTTCACCAGGCATTACTGCCTAGATGCTCATGCGAGAAGCGATGTAGCAGTGGGACAAGCAGTACTGTGGAACCTTTTTCTAATAACGGTGAGCCTCTTTCTCATCCCTCCTTCCTTTGTTTGGTAAGAAAAACACATTTTATTGTTGATTGATATTAAATATGTCTTGGAAGAACAATATGTCTATGTATATATTGATACGGTTACTACTATGTGCAAGTATCATGGGTTGCATATTGGTGGAAGGAAGGTGACAAAAACAAAATGTGCTATAATTTACTGTTCGCTATTCTGATTCAGGTATGTGAATCTATGAAAGCTCCAATACTGGAGTAAGAAAGCAAGTTACTTACCTGTAACTGTAGTTCTCCAGTATTTGGAAGCTTTCATAGATTCACATACGCCCACCCTCCTCCCCTGAGAGGCTCACCTCGGATTTGGCACGAAAAGTATTATAGCACAAGTGCCCGAAAATCTTAGGGGCAAAAGGTTCTCTCAGGAGGGTTCTGGAGGGTGAGTGGCTCTGATTGGCTAAGGGAAAAGTTTGGTCCTTTTTTACATAACAAAGGTTATGGGTTGCAAAAGGGAAATGGGCCTAGGCCTTTTTCAGTTAGCTATACTGCTAACCATTGCTTTTTTATGTACCGGAGACTACCATCTCGACGACGGGGAAATGATTCAGGTATGTGAATCTATGAAAGCTTCCAATATCGGAGAACTACAGTTACAGGTAAGTAACTTGTTTTCTTACTAGCACTCTGGGAACCCAGTCACTGTCTATGCACTTGCAGAAAGACTCAGGCATTGAGACAAGCACTGGTACAGTCAAATGTGCACAATATATGCGGTCCCTTAACCTCTTGCAGACTACTGAGTCAGTCCTGCAAAAGTCCAATTAATAGTCATGCTTGTCTGGAATCACACTGTGAGTCTATGTACACTCCTACAATCATCCTGACAGAAGTATGTCCTTATCTAATCACTCTGCTGAAACATAAGTCCTTATAAACTTATCCTGCTGTCAACTACTAGTACTGTAGGAACCTATTCACCGTCTATGCACTTGCATAAGAATCAGGCATTGAGACAAGCATTGTTACAGTCAAATGTGCACAATGTATGCGGTCCCTTAACCCCTTGCAGACTACTGAGTCAGTCCTGCAAAAGTCCAGGTAATAGTCATTCTTTTCTGGAATCACACTGTGAGTCTTTGTCCACACCTACAATCACTAATCTCTAATAAAAGAGAGAGGGACCCCAAAACCAAAGGGATAGGGTTCCGCAATTGACGTTAGTCAGAAAGAAATTCCCTTTGGGCAGATAAACACTAGTACATAAGTACTCACAGACATACAGAGAAACTTCTAAACAACCCACATTTCGCACGGAAGCAATGTAAACAGGTGAAAGTTACTCTACATGTGAAAACACTCTAAAAATAATTCAATTTCTTAAAACAATTTATTAAAGATACATTACATCAAGTAAAAACTGAGAATAGGGAAACACATAAGGACGGTACAATAATCAATAAAAACAACATTCAAATAAAAAAGGAGTGTACAGGGTGAAAGGATAAAAATCAAACAGAAAGCATTAGTTTTGAATTTCTCCTTGATTTATATTCCCAACTTTACTCCTTGGGCGTCGACGCGTTTCGGCGGTGCTTTCAATTTACTCCGCCTTCATCAGGACAATTTATAAATAATGTTTCCCAAATAATTTCTCAAGCGAGATATAAGTCTAGAGATATCTTATAAGGGGTGTTCAGCCTCCTTATCATCAGGTAGAGATATTCGTCCAGCGAATAATTTTCTCTCTATATATTTAGACACTATTAAAACTTAGTTGCTTTAGGCGTAAATACGTCGTTGTGAATTCATGGTGATCTCCAGCGAAATAACTAGGAGAAACAATAAAAATGCTAGTCCGCTAGCACGCAGTAGTTAATTGCTTCTATTCCGACTTCCACGTCTTATTCGTGCATCTTTACAAGACGGCCTTTTCATAGATTCAGTGATTTGCGTTCAAGGATACCCACTATACGGCGAAATCTCTCTTTGCAAACCCTTAAGCGTCTCGGACCCGGACCCGGACGTTCTGCGTGCTTCTCTCCGTCTTCCCGTCTTATTTGAATGTTGTTTTTATTGATTATTGTACCGTCCTTATGTGTTTCCCTATTCTCAGTTTTTACTTGATGTAATGTATCTTTAATAAATTGTTTTAAGAAATTGAATTATTTTTAGAGTGTTTTCACATGTAGAGTAACTTTCACCTGTTTACATTGCTTCCGTGCGAAATGTGGGTTGTTTAGAAGTTTCTCTGTATGTCTGTGAGTACTTATGTACTAGTGTTTATCTGCCCAAAGGGAATTTCTTTCTGACTAACGTCACACCTACAATCACCCTGACAGAAGCATGTCCTTATCTAATCACTCTGCTGAAACATAAGAGCTTATAAACTTATCCTGCTGTCAACTACTAGCACTCTAGGAACCTAGTCACTGTATATCTCCTCGCAGAATGACTCAGGCATTGAGACAAGCAGTAATAAGTCAAATGTGCACAATGTATGTGGTCCCTTAACCCCTTGCAGACTACTGAGTCAGTCCTGTAAAAGTCCAGGTAATAGTCATGCTTGTCTGGAATCACACTGAGTCTGTGTCCACTCCTACAATCATCCTGATAGAAGTATGTCCTTATCTAATCACTCTGCTGAAACATAAGTGCTTATAAACGTATCCTTCTGTCAACTACTAGCCCTCTAGGAACCCAGTCACTGTCTACGCACTTGCAGAATGATTCAGGCTTTGAGACAATACCTAAGCACTTATAAATTAACTGATCACTCTGTTTGCAGTACTGTCATCATTCTAGTTACTAGTGATGTTCTTATAGAATGGCCTAGGCACCAACACAAGTACACATGCAATATTCTGTGCACAATCCCTACAAACTTCTAAGCAGATACATACTATTGGTACATAACATAACATAACATGTGTATTTGTAAAGCGCACGTTCACCCAGAGGTCTCTTGGCGTTGAATAACAGATGTTCATTGTTACCCAACTCAATGGTACTCATTTTATCTACCTCAGATGAATGAAAGGCTGAGTGGACCCGCCGGGATTTGAACCTGTGACCATGAGGTCGAACACAGGCCCATGCAATGGACGCATTAGTCCACTGAGCAACCAGACTCAGTACACTCTACTAAATACTGAAGTAGTACTCTTGCAACCTAGGATACCTCCTGTCAGTCTCATGGAGTTCGTCAATTAGCCATCCAGCACTATATTCTTATTGTCTCACTCTGCTAATACCTAAGCACTTATGGGGCATATTTACAAGCCCCCTGTGCCACCAGTACGTCACTTTTTGTAACGTAGTGATGGCGCTGGGGAATCCTCCATATTTACAAGGAGAGAAAAAGCCACCCTGAGTGGCTTTTCCTCTCCTTGAAAATACGGCCCATTCAAACGCAGCACTTTGCGTTGAAGGGGCGTTCCATGGGTGTTGCTGTGTCTGTTCCCACACAACACCCATGGGTAACACATCTGAAGACTTAAGAGAAAGTGTAAATCTGTAGATACTTGTGAAGGGTGCGCCACCCTAGAGTTTGTGTAGCGATGCACAACAATGAGAAATGTTTCCATTTCTCCTTGTTTTTTCATCTTCAATGCATGCTGCATTCCCCAGCACACATTGAAGGAGGAAAATGCCTTTAGTGATTGTTTTTGTGCAGAAAGTAGTCCATTCCTGCACAAACAAAATCTCCCTACGACACAGATATCCATGCACCATGGTGCAAGGGTGCCTGCATCACTGCATGGCTGCAGTTTGTGAGCTAGTGCAGAGGGAGCACAGAATTGCGACATATTCATGTAATTATGTCACATCCCAGTGCTTCAGAAGTGCCGCAGCGCGGTGCAGCTAAAGGGCTTGCAGTGTCACGCTGCAGCACTTCCTCATAGATCTGCCCCTATAAATTCACCATAGTGTACTAATGCATTCTTTAAGTCAATCATGCTCTACACATACATTCAACCAAACTTTCAGACATTACCATGCAATTATAGTTCTTTTTTTAAACCAGATAAGGTAGTTCTGAACTTTTTTTTTCTTCTGTTTTTTGTATTCTATTTTTTTGTAGTTTTTAAAAAAATATTGTACTTTTTTGGTGTTTTTTAAAAAATTTAACAAAAAAGGAACTAAGTAAACAGTTAACAAAAAAATAAAAATAAATTGCATTTGTGGTTCCGTTGAGCTGCACAAATAGTGTCCACTAACTGTTCACCATAACAGATGATGGTTTTGCACTTAGTGCAGTGCTGCTGCAGAAAAGCAAATTCTGGGCGAATGTCTACTGGTGGTGCTGAAGTGGACGCTCCGGAGGTGCTAGCAATGCTTGGATTTTTTGCTGCACGCCTCATTTCTTCTGATGCCAGATTCTTCGGGTGAATGGTCCACAGATGTTTATACAAACTCGCTGTTCCACAGGAGTATTTCTTGTCACTGCCTCGCGACAGGACTCTGTCACACAGCAAGCTTGTGACTTTTCTTGCGTTTACTTTTTTTTCTCAGGCAGGAAAGGTGATACATTTCAATACCACTGATTCAGGCCTCTGCTTGGGTGGATCTTCCTCCAAGATATCTTCATCTGAACAATGATGAGGAGATTGCGAACCAGATGCCATTTCTCCAATGCAATTTTTTAAAAACACCCCAAAAATTCCAAAGCCAGCTCTGTAAGAAGAAGAGATGTCTCTCATCAACTGCTCCAAACAGAATAATTAAAATGGGTGGGGTCCTTCAGTAGTTACAGTGGGAAATGTTATGAACCAATCAAATCTTTTTTTTTTAGGTCACATGGGATCCGCGCACCGTGCGCACCCTACGTGATTTCGCGAAAATATAATTAAAAATTATATACGTTTATTACAAGTAGAAATATGTTATTTTTATGAATACCTTAGATAATCTCTTGCCCTAATATGTACATTAAAGACATGTACATATCATTTTAGAACATAAAAAATTTCACGGGAGATGCGCACGCAGCGCGCCCCAGCACGTATATGATGTCACATGGGGCCCGCCCCCGCGCAAGTGTTGCGTACCGTAATACGCATGTGTTTGAAATGTATGGGAGCAGGAGTCGCAGACCAGTCGCATACCGGTCGCACACACCACGTAACATTGTACGTATATGACGTAACTGAAAAAAAACACAAACTCGTCGCTCACCATTCGCGGATCCTTCACAACTTTTCCAAAATGGTAGCTAGAATATATATATATTAAAATACAAAAAAAACAAAATAATTAAAAATATTTCAGTTTTACATTTATGTTATTTTTTTGCAATTTTCAGAAAAATATATAATTTTGTTTAATAAATAAAATATGTATAAATAAACAGTTAAAAAACTGTAGAAATTCAGTACAAAAAAATAGGTATAACTACTATTGCACTTAAAAATTCGCATTTAAAAAACCTTTGAAATTCACAAAAAAAACATAGGTTTCAGAGACGTTATAGTTAGAAATTAGCATTGCAAAAACCATTGAGATTCACTGACAAAAACATACGTTTCAGAGACGTTATAGTTAGGAATTAGCATTTAAAAAATCTTTGAAATTCACTGAAAAAACCATAGGTTTTATGAGTGTTATAGTTAGCTGGACATTTCACTCATACAAAACCATAGAAATTCCTCCGTTATAGTTAGTTGGGCTAACTATAACTCGCGCACCCGCCATGCACTGTTGATGATGTCACATATTACATCATTCATGACATGGTCAGTGACATCACTGATGACAACTCAAATGACATCACTGATGACATCAGCCACGTGACAATCTGATACACCTCATCACACACTAGTATAACCTTTGATCACTCACTGTAAAATGCAAAGTACCATATTTGAAAGCACTAACACACACTTACCAGTTACTACATACGCACTCACTGATTCCTACGTCTACACACACGACTGTCCATTCAACCACAGAATCACTTATACATGCAGTCACTGATCAATGGTAACACTATCACAAGTACCCATACACCTATATAGACATTGACACATCAGCAGTCATCCAAGTCGGTTATGCAGTGATGCTACTCACTCATGAAATGAATCAATCACATTTACTCACCTACACAGTTATACACACAACACCTGATTTACACATACACATAGTAAATCATAGTTACTATGTTAAAAAATCACTATTACAATTATACACTCATTCATACAGTTACTCTCACAATCACTGACTCTTAGGTACACTTATTAATATACACTAACTGTCATATACAATGCCTTTTATTTTTCTACTTTATTGTAGATGTACCATTGACACATATATTCACTTACCAACACACAAATAAACAAATTTAGACACCCAAAAAACTGTTTCCATAAACACTCCTAAACCCATATGCCTAGACAATCAACCATTCACACATCTATGCATAGAGTTGCAACTCTCCCACCCAACCACAGATACACTCAGTCTCCCTTACAAATACTCAGCCAACTAATCAATAGCTAATATAGACACTCATGTTGTAGTGTAGTTCCTATTATCCCAATAGGCTCTGCGCATTGGAATAATACCTCCAATAGTATAGACCTAGACCAGACGTTAACTAGGTCTTCTACTGTCGATATTAGACTTAAAGTTTTGGGTTTGCCAGCTAGCTCAGAGTTCACTAGAAACTTTCTCGAATAGACAAGGAGGAGTTGAACCTCCCTGGATAGACAAGAAGGGATTTAGTTTCTGACAACCATAGAACATGACAACTTTGCTCTCCCCTAATCAAGAGTGTATCTCTAGAGTCGTGTGAAAACAAAAGACAACTTATTTTACTCAGTCAGTACGTGCATTCTTAGTTTCACCAGATTGTAGAGAAAAGGAAGAGACGGGCGTGTTCAATAAAAGATGTTATTTATTGACCAGTCTCTTTTCTCGTACAAGAGAAATGGATCGATATTATTGCAATACTTATGGTTAAGTAAAGTGCATACAATAAAAGCAGAATTATAAAATAATACTGTAAAAACATTGATATGGTTTCTAAGCCATACGTTATTTAAAATGGACAGAATAGATACATACATATAAACATTTGACTAATCGTACTCAACTGGTGCTTCTAACTACGCCTACCCCAGTGTACCTGACCTAAGCCTAATACGTGGGCGGGGATAGAAAGTAGCAGTTTAAGTTAAGTTTGTTTTGCCAAGTGACTCAAGAATTCTCTGCAAGGGGTTATTCAGCTCCGTACCTGAGGTCTAGGATGGTTGAGGGATAGTATCTCTCGTCTGAGGTCTCGATATTCCAAGCTGCCTGCGAGGGCTGCTCGGAAGCGCCGGAGCTGGATTTCTCGGCAGGAGAAAGCAGCGTCTCGTTCTCAGCGCGTCAGGAAGGCGGGGCAGCTAGTAGGCATTGCTCTCTGCTGGGCTTCGGCAAGTCTCGCTGCTCCGATCTCGTCACCACCGCGTGTCTTTGCTTAAGGCAATGTCGGTAATATTTATACCTGTAAGGTGCCGAGATTGACGTAAGGATGGACATAGATACGTCAATAAGGATGTCATACGAGCTGGTCGTTAGCACATTCTTTTACTGAAGTTCTCGGTGAAATCAAAACAATGGCCGCAGGGTTTTTCCCAGGTTGTCATAGGTTTGATTTGTTTTGAGGACTCCGTATGCCTTATCAGGGGCTGGAGGAATATTGCTTTGCCTAATTAGATGGCAAGCGTTATGACCTAATCAGATAACGCGCTCCTGTGCCGTGGTCTGGCGTAATCAGATAACGGTTTCTGCATCATGGGATGGCTGCTAGTTAACTCGTTAACCAGAATAGGGTCAGGAATAGGGGGATCGATACAGAACCTATAGGAATACATCACACCCACTCCACGCTAACTATGGCCATATTTACGAATCTAGGCATAGTAGAACATACTGTAGAGTATCGTGTATACCTTACCACCCCAAAATACATATAATGCATTTCGAAATTATGTAATGTACGGGAAAAATAAAATAGCCATATGTACTATATGCACTTAAGCAGTAGACTAATGCTAAATTAATCACGCATGTATACATTATTAGTAATCGAATATGAGAATTACACATGAAATGGCTCTCAATACAGAAGAAAAGTTCGAGACCACTTCATCACAGTTCAAGAGAAAAAAAAAATATTTATGAACATACCAGCGGGCAGCTAATGTCTATGAAGTTTCTAAAAACAGAAATTAGTTCTCTAAGAATAGTTCTTACTTTAAGCAGAAGAAAAGTGTCCCGTAAAATGTAAAAAATTTTGGGGCTGCTAAAAAAATTGCTGTCTGTGGACTGGAGGAAAAGTTGATCTTGCTACTTTATTATTAAAGTTGAAGGCCAAATTCAAGGTGTCGGGAACGCCGTGTGCTAGCTTGTTCAAGAGTCATTATTTCTGCTCTGGTGAGAACATCATATCATTGAGACTGCTGAAAAAGCTGTCAACAGCTTCCTGTGAGAGTTCCACTAATTCGGAAAAGGATGTAACCATGCATTCATGTGCATGATTGTCTCCATTGACGTTTTGAGTAGTATTGCTGACAGAAGGTTGTACCTGATCGATGCTGCTTTCATCTTGATCTTCACTACCCCTTAATCGTAGTGGTGAAGTTTCCACGAATGCCGTCATCAGGATTGGCAGCCGTTGAGGGCAGCACAATGCATGAGCCTTTACCGGACCCAACAGTGTTTCTGCATCCATTGGCGCATCCGATTGTAGCGTCAGACAGGTGTCCAACACGCATTCTTCTCCGCACAGCATGCACCTTAATACAGGTAAAACACATCTTTGCCATATCGGTCGAAATGAAAGAAACCAAGTCATGTTCAGGTCTCTAAGCCGGGTTAGTCCCAGGATTTTTGATATCCGGTCCCGGTATCCAATGGCTCGGATTGTTTCTTCCCTTGTCGCAGGTGTTTTGTCTGTGACATGGTTTGCCATAACGAAATATAAGGACTAAGAATAGGATTCCTGAAATTAGTCCCAAAATGAGGGGAACTCCTCCAAAAATCGAATGGACGAAGTCTGGGAAAATACCCAGTATGGCTTTGAATGGTGTTAATGCCATCGAAAATACTGTCTTAAATACATTTGAGACTCCACTGGTATCAGAAATATTTAAGATTTCATTCAAGATTTCTGCGAAATGTTTGGGGGAATTAGTTGATAACAATGAGTGAATCTCTGCAGTCGTCCTTGCGACTAGGAGATCATACGTTTCTTTTGATGACGTGAGCCTGGTCGGCGTCTGAAGAAGCACTGTTTTCATTCTGCTTAAAGTATCAACTCGAATAGAAGTCATTTTCAAGTTAGGCCATGCCCTTGCCTCCCTGTCTGGAAAGGAGCTGGGGAACAATAAGCGTCCACAGCACATGACCTTCGCAGTCGTACTAACGAGATAAGGAACCCCGGGCAGTAGACTACAACATCTGCGATCCACAATTAGAATGTAACTCCCGTTATAGAGTCTTTTAAAGAATGGTTCTATCTCTGTTGCAGGTGCGCCTAGCTGGTGACATGAAAGGTTATTTGAGTTCCCTTCACAGGCTCCATGCAAACTAATTCCATTACACAGAAGTGTACCGCTTAGTGACATTGCACAATTATTGCCACTAAGAAACACTTTCTGTCCTTTATTACTGACACATGCATGTGAATAGGGCAAGTTCCATGTTGTCTTAATGTACCCTTTTCCCAATTTTTCGTACATGCCAGCCTGTATATATTTTTGGCAGTATTGAAACCTGAAAGTAGATATCGGAATATTAATTATCCCATGTATTATCCATTCAATGACAGGTCGTTCTGACATTGTCAATGGTAATCTCTCGAGTTTCTCAATGCTCAGGATTGTATAATCAGCACCCTTCTGTGCCATACTGATCTGTTTATCAGTAAGGTTAAAGATATTGAATAGTGACGTTGTGTTGATTAAACGCCAAGGCACATAGCCTGAACGCAGGTTTTGTAACGTCCAGCCAAGCTGTACAATAGAACGCAATTGAGACTGACCGTGTTGTAACAACAGTAAGTCTTGCGATATTATGTCGATTGCTGAAGACACAATGCTGTCCAATGAAAAAATTCTGGAGGACAGAGTCATTAACCCATTGTCCACTACAGAAAGCGATTTTTCCAAATTAATACGGTCAATTTCCCGTATACTTTCTGCTGTCTCAATTTGAGTTATCTTCCAGGCCTCGTTGTAAGCTGCATATATGGAGGCTGCTATGAAGCGTTTTTGACGCTGTTTGCGCGGTCCCATAATGAAATCACGCAAGTCAGCACCATCAGTAAGTAAAGTTAGGTGTTGCTTAATTTCTGTCAGTGTGGAAGTTTTTAGCCATTAAAGGCAGAGTTTGCCCACACTGTAGGTGGTGATTATCCCTGGGTGTTGTCTTTGGGAATATCTAGGGTCTGGCCTGGTCAATGTGAACCCCTGTGTTTTGTTCAGGAATCTGTCTTGACAGTTATTAGTATCTGTGGGCCAGATCAACCATTGTTTCCAATCAGGATTTGTTCTGTTTTGGTTTAATACATAGTTTACGTCTATCTCTTCATCTGCAGAGTTATTGCTGTTCATTGTTGGTTTTGGAATAGACGGTTTATTTAAGTCTTTGATTTTGGCTAATCCAAGACAGGTAGTTTGTTGAATACTTTCATTCAAGAATATAATTTGTTCTGGCATCATGCAGGCTCTAAACAATGATTCTATACCTTGTACTTGCCATTCTTTTGTACCCCAAACACTTTTTACTTCAACATTTTTGTCCCAATAATCAAAACCAAATGTATTCATTTGTTCAAAAAATGAGTCCGAATATATCAATTTCGTGTTTGTAAGCATGGTTTTTGTTCCTGTCTTATTTGACAATTTGAAATAAAATGTTTCAGCATTACTTGTGTTGAACCCTGAAAAGTATGAATATTTGTCATAAAAGTTTCTTGAGCTTCCTTTTGGAGGGGTTGCACAATGTTCCCATTGATTATAATTTAAAACATTTCTAGGTTGTGCTGATTTATGTAAAAAATGGTTACCATAGTGGTTGTAGCAGTACATACTATCATAATTAGACGAACCCTGCAAATAATCATGTTTGGTAAATTTAGCAGACATCACTAGATCAGACATCATGTTATTAATACTTTCAAAGTCCCAATCATCAGCAAATGAGTTTGGTTTTACAAAGTCACTCAACGAGATCTTGATTTGGTGTGGATATTTGAGGATCTCAACCGGACCATAAATTTCATAGTCAGTATTGTCCCATGCTACCCCACCCGGTATAGGATTGGCTGTGAAATTGACTGAAGAAAGTTCTCTTTTCTTGACGTGTGAAGACGTGTGTGGCTTAAGGATCAAGTTGATTTTCTGGCTTGCTGTGTCCATTTTAGCATATTTTCCCTCAATGAAGCGTCCCAAACATAGTATCATGATGAGCCAAAGTATCAGGATAAATACACCAAAGGACACCCAAAATTCAATCCACGGAGAAATCAGATAGGTTTCTTTCAGCTGTTTCAAAAGTTCCTTAGCTTTATCTTTAAAAGTTTTTGTTGATGGCTGTGTCTTTGATTCACTTAGATCTTCAGAAGAATCATCAAAGTTGATGAAGTAGCCGGATGCCGTTCTGTCTATTGTTCCAATTGCTTCAGGATTATTGTTTCTTGCAGCTTCAGCATATTCATTTGTTACTTCATTGTAGGTTGGTGTGTCTCTACTAAATGTTTTTATTTGGGTTTTCAGAGGTGTGAGTTCCATTGCATTGTTGCATAGTCCTTGTTGTTGTTCTGTAGGCGTTTCGAATGTGATTAGCCTTTTAGTTAGCACCTCTGTACTTGTAGCAAACCTTGGTGTTCTACTACTTATCGGGAGTCCACTTGGCCTACTGTTTGTTATCGGCCACATGATTGTGGTTTTACCAGGTCGATGGATACAACTCGGTTCTCCTTTTTACCAGCAAGTGGCGGTAATACAACTGATCTTGTCCCGTTGATGGACAAGACAGGAACTGCTTTCCTGTAAGAAGGCCCAAATTCCTTCTTTACCGCGATCTTTTCTCTGACTAGATCCCCGATTTTTGGAATCCAGACAGGTCTTGCTGGGACAGGTGGTGGTTCTTCAGTGGTTGTTGGCTGCTGTTTCAACTTTATGTTGCTCAGGTCTTTTCTTGTTTCGTTTAAGTCCTGTAAAATAGCCAAACGATCTTTGATATCAAAGCTTTTTTCTTTCATCACTGAAGTCTGACTGTCAAGATCTAAGACTAGCATCCTAGTCCCAAACAGTAATTCGTACGGACTGAATCCCCTCAGAGAATTTCTTGGCAAGTTGTTTAGACTACGTTGGACACTTATTAGATGTTTGACCCACCCAGCTCCCGCACCTAATACCTTTGCTGTTATAGATTGCTTTATGCCTTGGTTTTTTCTTTACACCATCCCGTATCCCTCAGGAAGGAAGTGAGAAGAATCCCGCTTCGCTATGCTCATTTGGCCGTGCTTTCCCACAAGCTTGAGGGCTAAAGTGAAAACATTGGTCAAACGTAGCATGCTCCTAGCGTATATGCCATTTAGACTCGCAAATCTTTGTATAACAGTCCCGACGTCAGCCGAGTGCTGGGGTCTACATTTATAAGTGGAAACTAGTCTTTATTTGTTAATGGGACGCATTATTTACACTTGTTTCACTGATTATTGTTTAACCCTTATTGAGTGAAACGCCATGGTATTACCCCGTTCCTCTCGCCGCTGCGATCTCTGTTGCAGCCCGGGCATTTTTTTACAAAAATGTGATGATGCAGGCTCATGCCTGGCCACCAGTACACTGATTGTAGTTCTTCCAGAGAATCTTTTAGTTTGAGGTGTCTGAGACCCTCGCCCATATGTGCGTCTGCTATTAACAAAGTTCTCCTGTCCTTGTTTGGAATTACTCTATCCCCCACTCCAGGGATTCGAGCAAAAGGGACGGAGTTCGCATCGATTATGTATGTATATTTGAGTGGATAACTGATCGGTAACGCTGAGCAGTCGCCTTTTGATGACGTTTTCACCGCCAGCATTGTTTCACCGTCAATGTATTTTACTGCACGCTTTTTTCTAGCTACGGAAGCCGATTCAGTTGCTACCGCTGTGGCTTTCTCAGCCAATGAATTCCCTGCAACGTGAACGCCATCACGCTGATGACTCAGTGAGTGTATCACGTGAGTCTTTGGTAGTTCCTTTTGTAAAAGAATTACTTGTTCCCAAAGCATTTTATGCTTGATTGTGCCTCCTTTTGCATCCTTAAAACCATTCTGAAGCCAGATCTGTAAGTATTCATTGTAAGACTGAACGCAATAATACGAATCACACACTATGAGTGTGGGGAATTCTCGATCGGTATTTTCAAGCGCCATCTTGAATGCTAGTAGTTCTGCTCGCTGAGCTGTACAATCTCCTAGAGATTGTGTTTTAGTGACAGCTGGTTTGAATTTCCCATCGTGCCAGCGACCTTTTACAATCGCACACGCAGCACTGTAAGCTTGTTTACCTCCTACTGCGGGTTGTGCTGATCCGTCTGTATATATTATACAGCCGTAATGTTCTAGAGGCAGAATTTCGGTCGGCGGCGGACATTCGAATTCGTATTGGAGAAACTCTTGTGTTTTTAAGTTAGGATCAAATTCGTATGCCACGTCTGTTGCAGCAAGAGAATTAGCCCATTGTATCCATCTCGGATGAAGCGCTTTAGCATTCGGTATGCTTGCTTTTGTTACAGCCTCTAGGGCTGGTATCGGTGTAATGATTATTATTCGTTTACCTTGTGAAAGGGCTCGTTCTTTTGCTATAGCTGTCTGTGTTGCAGTAAGAATTTTTTCCGTTGGGCTAAATTTCATTTCAGCTTTAGTGTACAAGTGTGATTTGAATGCAATTGGTACCTTTTCTCCCTCGTTAGAGGTCAGGTATGTGAATCCGCATCTTCCTGGGATGACTCGAATCACAAGGTTGCGTGTGTTATCACGTGTTTCTAATTTTGTTTTAATTAACATATCTGTTTGTAAGGATCTCAGAATTTCTGTGTGTATTTGAGTCCAATTGGTTTTTTTAAAATCTGGTTTTATCAGATCATAAAGGGGTTTGACCCTTTCTGCGTAATTTGCAATGTATGTTCTTCCGAAATTTAGGAAGCCTAGAATTGACTGTAGGTTTTTTAGTGTTCTAGGTGCTTGGAGTACGGCACATTTCTCTAGGAAATTGTCAGCCAGGCTTTTGCCTTCACTTGATAATTCATATCCTAAGAACAGGACTGTTAGATGGGCAATTCTAGATTTTTTAAAGTTGAATTTGTAACCCTCTGCTGCGAACCCAAGTATTATGGTGTTCACTCTCTTCAAGTGAGTATCCAAGTCATCATCTGTTAGGTATATGTCATCGACATAAGATAATGCTTCGTCATCATATGTTTGTAGTAACTCTGTTACCCTCGCTGAGAATACTCCTGGGCTGTTCTTGTACCCCTGGGGTAACCGACAGAATTCTTTTTGAGCGCCATTTATTGAGAACGCTGATAAGTATCTGCTCTCTGGTGCTATATTTTGACAAAAGAATCCATTAGAGATGTCTAAAGTTGTTTTGTATTTTTTGCGCACTATGTTATTCATTAGTGCAGCACTATGCGAGTTTTGTACTGCAAAAGTTTTGCAACATGAGTTAAGGTGTCTGTAATCCAAAACTAGACGATATGAATTGTCTGGTTTGGAGACAGGAAACAAAGGGTTGTTCATTTGTGAGGTGCAAGTTTCAATCACCCCCTGGTATTCTAGTTGATCTAGAATTTCTTTTACCTGTTTTTTAGCTTCTTGCTTGATTGGATACTGCCTTTGTGCAGTAGGTTGTGATTTTAACTGGATTTTGTGAGGAGGAGAGTCCTCATCCCATCCTACATGATTTTTATATAAAGCAGGAGCTTGAGCTACTGCCCACTTTCTTGCAAGTGTATATTTTTTATGAATTGGAATATGATTTGAGAAGGCAGGCATAATTATTTCTTCGCCGTGTGGGCACTCCCTGACGAACTCTGGTGGCCAATCTTTTTCAGCTAGAAGGATGTCATAGCCCTTGGAGAGATTATCCCAAAAAAGGCCCCTTATTTTCCTAGTCTTATCCCCTTCTATACGTAAAGTTATTTCATATATTTTGTGAGGTTTTCTAACTCTGGTGTCTGCAGTTTCCACTTGAATGTATTCATTCGTGTCCACTGTCTCCAGATGATTCATAAGGACTTTGCGTGCTATGCTCACTTCTGCTGCGCTGTCTAGCATTGTCTGAGCCCACTCTCCGTTTTTTAGCTGTGTCCTCAGTATTCTCGGCATTGTTGAATACTTTAATACTGGCTACCTTCTTTTTTGGAAACTGTAATTTTTTATTTGGATGAGCAGGTTCCTTGTCTTTGGACTTGACGTGCCCTTCCCTGGGTTCCGATCGTCCTCTTCTTTTCGATTTCTGCGAGGAAGTCTGAAAAGATTGAGAGGGACGTGTATCAAAATCTTGATATCTATCCGGTTTCTTTATGTTATCCCTATTTCTAAGGTTGTATTTTTTCACAGAGGGCTCCCTTTGGGGAGACTTGGGTCCTTGGTCCGGAGATCTTTCTCTCCGCCGAGGAGACCTTCCTCTGGACTGGAATCTCTTTTCTTTTGGATTGGATTGTTTGTTTCCATCCCAGTTCTTCTTTTGACTGTTTAGATTATTTTTAATAAATATTTTTTCAGGACTTTCAATTAGTTGGGGCTTTACTGGTATTCCACCCAAACTATCTCTACCTAGTTCTTCATAGGATTTTTCTATAATTCTGGCAATTTCAGCTGGTTGGTCGGCTATATCTGTCTCTTTTAACCTCTGGCGGATCGCCACATTCGCTGCTTCTCCTTTTATGTTGGCTAGTAATATTGCCGAGACCTGCTTGAAGTCTTTTAGTAATTTCATACCAAGAGTTAAAGCGGGTTCTGGACCGTATTCGTCTTGAATTTGTTTTAGCACATCTGGTATTACCGACATGGATGGTATACCATGTGTTTTTGTGTAAATGGAAGCAAAGACTGTACCCCAAGTGTCACAGTCCTCCACGTGTGGTGCGATTCCCATTGGAAGACAGATAGTCAGAATCCTGTGTTTATCCACAGGGGTGGTGTCTGGAAACACCGCCTCTATTTGGGTGATTTTTTGTGCTAACCAGAATGGTATTTGTTCCCGTTTAGCTGGTACTTTACCTAGGCAGGACTGTATGTTCTGTGGTGTAATTTTATTTGTGTTCCCCTGATGTGGGGTCAGCTGTGGAATTTTAACTACAAGTTGGATGGTTGAAGTCCGCATTACATATTGGACTAGTTGTCTATATATTTTAATTAATTGTTTTAGTTGTACTAAAACATCTGCTGCAGACATCCTTTCGATGTCTGGATGTGGTGTGTATCCGGCTAGGACCGGCCACGTTGCTCCTGGTCTACCTAGTGGACCGAGCCTGGTGATGTGATTATTATGTTTTAGGGCGCCATTAAACAAGAGCAGGTGCTCTTGGAATTTGAGTGGTACTTCCACTTCCTCGAAAGGAGTGTAGGTATCCGGTGGTTCCTCTGTTTTATAATAGTGGAACTCCTTTGTTACAGCATTTGCTGCTGGAAAGTGTATCCATGAATAGAATACCTCTGTCTGCCGATATTCGTGTGCCTCAATTACGAATATGACTGTACCACCTCTTGGTGTCAGTCCATTGTCTATAAGTTTTAACGTTATAGATCTTCTTATGTTGACCGGGATGAGTTTTATATCCGGGTCTGCTCCTTGCATAGTATTATCAGCTTCTATTATTTCAGCTGCTAATCTAGCTCTCTCTCTTTCATCATCACTTTCTGGCATTTTACTGTCAGGAAGGTTATTCTGTTTGTTTGCAGATCAGGTTTCTTACGGAAACAAAGATTAGATGCACAATATTTTGGAACAGTGTATCCTTCAACGTTGATTGAACCAAGAACCATACATAGGAGTTCCCTCCTGCGAGGTTTGGCGGATTTTACCTCTCACCCACTCCAGACGTCTTTGGAGGATTATGGGAAAAAGGGGTCTGAGTGAAAAAGCACGACTGAGTTACTCTAAAGTCTTGCGTTAGTTATATCGGCTATCCAAACACGTTGGGCGCCATGTAGTGTAGTTCCTATTATCCCAATAGGCTCTGCGCATTGGAATAATACCTCCAATAGTATAGACCTAGACCAGACGTTAACTAGGTCTTCTACTGTCGATATTAGACTTAAAGTTTTGGGTTTGCCAGCTAGCTCAGAGTTCACTAGAAACTTTCTCGAATAGACAAGGAGGAGTTGAACCTCCCTGGATAGACAAGAAGGGATTTAGTTTCTGACAACCATAGAACATGACAACTTTGCTCTCCCCTAATCAAGAGTGTATCTCTAGAGTCGTGTGAAAACAAAAGACAACTTATTTTACTCAGTCAGTACGTGCATTCTTTGTTTCACCAGATTGTAGAGAAAAGGAAGAGACGGGCGTGTTCAATAAAAGATGTTATTTATTGATCAGTCTCTTTTCTCGTACAAGAGAAATGGATCGATATTATTTAAAATGGACAGAATAGATACATACATATAAACATTTGACTAATCGTACTCAACTGGTGCTTCTAACTACGCCTACCCCAGTGTACCTGACCTAAGCCTAATACGTGGGCGGGGATAGAAAGTAGCAGTTTAAGTTAAGTTTGATTTGCCAAGTGACTGACTCAAGAATTCTCTGCAAGGGGTTATTCAGCTCCGTACCTGAGGTCTAGGATGGTTGAGGGATAGTATCTCTCGTCTGAGGTCTCGATATTCCAAGCTGCCTGCGAGGGCTGCTCGGAAGCGCCGGAGCTGGATTTCTCGGCAGGAGAAAGCAGCGTCTTGTTCTCAGCGCGTCAGGAAGGCGGGGCAGCTAGTGGGCTTCGCTCTCTGCTGGGCTTCGGCAAGTCTCGCTGCTCCGATCTCGTCACCACCGCGTGTCTTTGCTTAAGGCAATGTCGGTAATATTTATACCTGTAAGGTGCCGAGATTGACGTAAGGATGGACATAGATACGTCAATAAGGATGTCATACGAGCTGGTCGTTAGCACATTCTTTTACTGAAGTTCTCGGTGAAATCAAAACAATGGCCGCAGGGTTTTTCCCAGGTTGTCATAGGTTTGATTTGTTTTGAGGACTCCGTATGCCTTATCAGGGGCTGGAGGAATATTGCTTTGCCTAATTAGATGGCAAGCGTTATGACCTAATCAGATAACGCGCTCCTGTGCCGTGGTCTGGCGTAATCAGATAACGGTTTCTGCATCATGGGATGGCTGCTAGTTAACTCGTTAACCAGAATAGGGTCAGGAATAGGGGGATCGATACAGAACCTATAGGAATACATCACAATGTAGTTAGTGACCAATTGTTGTAGCAGGTTATACAACAACAGAGACAGTGATACACACATTGACATAGTTTTGTTCTGTAGTAGGGGATCTCTGTGTATAGTCATAATCTAGTGAATAGTCCCGCTCATGAGCGTGGACCCCGGAGCAATCAAAAATAATCTCTTAAGCTGTCTAAAAATGCAGTCTTGCACAGACACTTAAGAGAGAATTTAAAGACAAATAATGCAGCCTATATCCACAGGCTACACTGCCCAGTACTCCAACTAGACATTCCACCAAAACCACAAACAGCACAGCCTGCCAAGTTTTCATCATAGAGAACAACTTCCCCTTTTACCAACAAAGCCTCTGGAATGATAGAGAGGAAAGGGAGGACAGACAAGCCCCATAGGCTGCCATTATGTGGCTCAAAAAGGGATACCGTGCCTTTAAGAAAACTTTCTAGAACTTTCTCAGTATCCCAGAAAGCCCAGCAGGTCCCATTTACTTTCAGTTCTTTTTTCAGGCTCCTGCTAGCAGGATCCTGGAGCATTGAGCTCTCCCTTTTTTGGGTTTGTTGTAAGAATTTTGCACTTTTAAAGTGTGTGAGTGTTTACACTCGACGTGTTTTGGTGCCCTCTTCCTCTTCTAGTATTCTGAGCACTCCTTTTTTGTCAAAAATGCCAGCATTGTTTGATAAATGCCCGGAGTGCTCCAGGAAGAAGGCCAAGTCGGACCCACACCCTGTGTGTATCCTGTGCCTCCCTTCTACTCATTTACCTGAGAAGTGTGAGATTTGCCAGACCTTCTCCTCCAGGACCCTAAGAGACAGAAAGAAGATCAGGCTCCAAGGACTGGAGGAAAGAAGGCTGCAGAGTCAAGGTGGGTCTGGGCATGCTGGATCTGCTTCCTCTGCCCATGCTGAGGTCTCTGGGAGGGTTCCCCAGCGTCAAGAAGGCCAAAAAGCGTCACCGTTCTCCGTCGACGTCGATGGCATCGACGACTGCGTCGAGAGGCATGACGGTGATCTGCTCCCCGTCTCCCCAGGGCTCTAGGTCGAGACGACGTCGACGTTCGTCGTCGAGGGGACTGACGAGACCGCCGTAGAGGTCACCGCCGAAGACGTCATCATCATCTTCGTCGTCATCTTCGACGTCCTCGTCGACACTTCGGCGTCGTAAGGATTCCAGACTGCGTCGGCGCTCGCCGTCGAGGTGACACCGCCGTTCGCCCTCAACGTCGACTCGGCGCTCGCTGTCGAGGCGACACTGCTGTTCGACGTTGACTCGGCAATCGGCGTCGAGAAGGACACGTTCGACGTCAAGGCACAGATCATCAGCGTCGAGGCAGCGAAGCCCGTCGTCGAGGCATAGGTCGTCGACGCCGAGACGACATTCGTCGGCGTCGAGGAGGCGTTCTTCGACGCCGAAGAGGCGCTCGGCGCCTAAGAGGAAGAGATCATCCTCCAGGAGGTGTTCTGGAGTCAGGAGTCCTTCCGGATCCTCTGGGGCACAACGGCGACGTCGGTCACCGACAGGGGGCGCTGCCTCTCGATCGCCTACGCCAAGGAAGAAGATGAGGGAGTCACCGGGAACGGCGTACTCTGTGGTGTACTCAACCCCCAAGGTGAAGTCTCCTACTCCTCCCCCTCCTCCACTGCCTAAGGAGCTGCCGCCGCGTACTCCTTCGCCACCACCTCCTCCTGTTCCTCGACATGCACCGCCACGGCCTCCGAGGTCGGTCTCACTGATGCAACTCCCTACGCCGCCTAAGGGGGCACCTCGGCCGAGGTCCCCGGTCAAGCCACCACCACAGGCTTCGCCGCAAGCACCCGCGGAACGGCCAAGGCCTAGAAGACCTAGATCTCGCTCCGGACGGAGAGGGAGATCTTGGAGTCGCCGTCGCTCATCGACGAGATCCAGACGACACCGTAGGAAGGGTTGGTCTAGGTACAGCACGGATTCGTCCAGCGCAAGAGATTATTTGCCAACTCTATCAGAATCTCCTAGGACGAGGGTATCCCCTGTGGACGACGTGGTCTCCTTTCAGGAAGTCTTGTTGAGGGGTGCGAGCAAGCTGGGCATCCAACTGACTGTGCCCACGCCTACGCCCTCCGTAATATTTGAGACTCTCCACAAGAAGCACCTATCTAGGCCTCTGTTGCCCTTGGTGCCTGGATTAGTGGAACCCGCCATGGAGCTCTTCCTCACTCCGCCAGTGGCGAAAGCAGCCCCCTCCAGGCTGCAAAAGAAATACAAGGCTCCTGATGCGGACCCGGCTTTCCTCCGATTGGATCCAACTCCGGATTCCGTAATTGTGACGGCGGCAAGGAAGCAACACGCCACCACCCCGTCCTCTAATGTGCCTCTGGACAAGGAGAGTCGCTGGTTGGACTCAGCAGGCAGGAAGGTGTGCGGGACGGCCGCTACCTCCTTGAAGGCTGCCAGTGCATCTGCGCTGTTGGGGCGCTATGATCGGGTGCTGTGGGAGTCCCTTCAACAGTTCGCAGACCTCCTCCCACAGGAAAAGAAGGAGGATTTTATGGAGATCCTGGATGAGGGATTGCTGGTGTCGAACCAGCTGATCAGCGCAGATGAAGACTCGTCGCTCATGGCAGCCCACGGGTACTGCTATGGAGTTAATCAGAGGCGCCACGCTTGGCTCAGATTGACGTCACTGAAGCCCAACAGAGGGTGGCCAACCTGCCCTTCTCGGGCGAGACCCTATTCGGGAAACACACCGACGATGAGATGGCCCGCATGAAGGCGGAGGCCGAGACTCTGACGGCTGTGGGCTTGGAGAAGCCCAAGGACCATAAGAAGACCTACCGCCCATTCCAGAGACGGTACGGGGCACAGGACAGAGGGCGAGGTCAACAGTCTGGACAGCATCAGCAGCAGCAGAAGTTCCAGAGGAAGCCCTTCCAGAAACGTCAGAGGGGCAGGGGTGGTAAGCAGTCTGCCACCGCGACCAAAGGCCCGGCCGGGTCTAGGCCCTGAGCGATTACTCCCCCGTCTTCCGTTACCCACTCCGGTGGGGGGAAGCGTTCAATATTTTCTGGCAGAGTGGAGAAAAATTACTCAGGACAAGTGGGTGCTGAATATTGTTTGCAATGGATACAGTCTTCGGTTCACCAGCCCGCCTCCAGCAATTCCACCGATTTGCTCAGAGTTTCAGCTGCGCAAGCTCCAGGCGGAGGCCGATACCCTGTTAAGGAAAAGGGCGATAGAAGGCGTCCCTCTGTCTCAAAAGGGAAGAGGTCTGTACTCACGGTTCTTTCTGGTCCGCAAAAAGGACAAGAACGAGTTCAGGCCTATTGCGACAAGCAAACAAGTGGATTCGCAGAGAAAAATTTCGCATGCTGTCTTTGCACCAGATTTACCCTCAACTGCAATGGGGAGACTGGCTGTGCGCGATAGACGTACAGGATGCATACTTCCACGTGCCTATTGCACCGAAAAAAACCGGAAATTCCTGCGATTCCAAGTCGGCGCCAATTACTATCAATACACAGTGTTCCCGTTCGGGCTGAAGTCTGCGCCCAGGGCCTTTTCCAAATGCATGGCAGTGGTAGCGGCACACCTGAGAAAGAACAAGGTGTTTGCCTACCCGTACCTGGACGATTGGTTGATCAAGGCATCCTCCTTCTCGGAAGCTCAAGCGCACTTTCAGAAGACGTCCGTTCTCTTGAACAAGCTGGGGTTGCACATCAACATGTCCAAGTCTGTCCCGACTCCAGTCCAATGGCTACAGTACTTGGGATCCTCCATCAATACGCTGTCTGCAAGCGTGTCTCCTTCGGAGGAAAGACGTTTATCACTCCTTCGGAAGGCTCAGGCTCTTATGACCACTCCATCTATGACAGTGAGGACGGTGTCTTCTCTACTGGGGTCGATGGCCTCCTGTATCTTCCTCACGCCACACGCACGGCTACACATGAGACCGCTGCAGGAGTGTCTGGAGGATCAGTGGGACCAGAGGCGAGGAAACTGGGACGACAAGATACGATTGTCCCTGCATGATCTACAGTCTCTGAAATGGTGGTGTTCAGTGGAGAATATCCTCAAGGGGGTTCCCTTCCACAAGGACATTCCCACTCAGACTATCATGACGGATGCTTCTCTCAACGGCTGGGGAGCGCATTCCGGGGAGTTACAGATCCAGGGAACGTGGTCCCAGACGGAGTCCATGTATCACATCAATTTCCTGGAACTCAGAGCTGTTCACTTGGCACTGAAGGCCTTTCATCCGTCCTTCCAGACCAACTCTCTGCTTGTACAGACGGACAATACGACCACGATGTATTACCTCAACAAGCAGGGGGGCTCGAGATCGCGCACCCTGTCGCAGGAGGCGCAGGTGATCTGGGTCTGGCTTCTTGCCAGAGGCCTGACGATAACGGCTACCCATCTACCAGGTGTGCAGAATGTTCAGGCGGACGCACTGAGCAGACTGATCCAGGAAAACCACGGATGGGTCATAAACGACGAAGTGCTCGGAGACTTCTTCGCCAGGTGGGGCACTCCAGACGTGGATCTGTTCGCCACCGCCGGAAACAGCAAATGCTGAGACTTCGCATCCAGGTACTACCAGCAGGGAACGCTGGGGAATGCGTTATGGATCAACTGGTCGAACAGCTTTCTGTATGCTTTTCCACCCATTCCCCTGATTCCGGCGGTGCTCATCAAGCTGGCCCAGTCCAGGGCGCGGATGATCCTGATTGCCACGGAATGGCCCAGGCAGTGGTGGTTCACGGACCTGCTTCACCGGTCTCTCCTTTCTCACATTCGGCTGCCGTGCCGGCAGGACCTTCTCACGAAGTTCGGGGGGCAGATGGTGCACCCCAATCTCTCGTCTTTGAGTTTGGCGGCATGGCTCCTGAGATAGTGCAATATAGCCATTTGAATCGCCCTGCAGATTGTATGGACATACTGAAGGAAGCCAAGAGACCTTCCACTAGGACTTCTTATGCGTACAAGTGGAAGAGATTTTGCATCTGGTGCAAGTCCAAGAACTATGATCCAACGACATGTAAGGAAGATGTCATCCTTCCGTACCTTTTACATTTGGCGCAGTCTGGCCTTAATTTTCATTCCATTAAGGTTCATCTCGCTGCGCTGACTGCCTACAGGAAATGCCCTTCACAGACCTCCTTCTTCCAGATCCCTGTGATCAAAGATTTTTTTGGAAGGTTTGAAGAAAGTGTTTCCTCCTGTCCGGCTTCCTTTGCCTTCATGGGAATTGAATGTGGTGCTGTCCAGATTGATGAAGGAACCTTTTGAGGATGTATGACATTACAACGCATGCTTTTACCACGCATGCCTTTACAACGCGGTTTTTACAACGCAAACCTTTACAACACATAGCGCTTTGGGGTGCTGGACAGTGAATAGTTTAATTTACTATTCCAACTCCAGTCCCCGTGGACACTAGGGAAGGTGTTGGATAGTAATTTAAACGTATTCCCTATCCTAGAGCGCCCCCCAGCGCAATGCGTTGTAATGGTTTGCGTTGTAAAAGTTGCGTCGTAAAGGCACTGGCGTGGTAAAAGTTGCGTTGTAAAGGATGTTTCCCACCTTTTGAACCTATTCATAAGGCTTCGTTGCAGGACCTGTCCTGGAAGGCGACGTTCCTCCTGGCCATTACATCGGCCGGCAGGGTGAGTGAAATTCAGGCGTTGTGTTGCCAAGAACCTTATACTGTATTTCATGCTGCTAAGGTTGTTATGCGTACTCACCCTAAATTTCTTCCTAAGGTTATTTCTGATTTCCATGTTAACCAGACCATAACTTTACCTACGTTTTTTCAGAATCCTTACTCTCCAGCGGAAAGGTCTCTACATTCCCTGGATGTCAGGAGGGTGTTGAAATTTTATCTGGATAAAACCAAGGATATTCGTAGGTCAGATCAATTGTTTATCAATTATGGGTCAATCAGGACAGGTCTTGTCACCTCAAAACAGTCCATTTCGAGGTGCATTGGGTCCTGTATACAATTGTGTTATCAAAAGGCTAATAAGACCTTAGAGGGTAAACCTAAGGCTCTTTCCACCAGGAGCAAAGCTGCCACGACTGCTTTGTTACGCAATGTTCCCATTGCTGAAATCTGCAGCGGCCACTTGGAAGTCGGTCCAAAGCTTTGCTGAGCATGACTGTCTGGACGCTGATTCCAGGGCAGACGCTCAGGTTGGGCAGGCTTCACTGCGAAATCTGTTCGCACAGTAGTGGTGTTGTACTTCTTTTTCTCCACCGCCGCTTGGTGTGGGGATGGGCTTGCCATTCTATTCACTGGATTATGACTATACATAGAGATCCCCTACTACAGAAGGAGTAGTTTCTGTCCTGTAACTCCAGTTCTGTAGTAGGCGTATCTCTGTTATAGTCATAAGCGCCCGCCCTACTCCCCGGTGGAGAAAGATGTTCATGTTCGGAATGCTACAGGTCTAGCGTTATACACCTTCAAAAGGAACTGAAAGTAAATGGGACCTGCTGGGCATTCTGGGATACTGAGAAAGTTCTAGAAAGTTTTCTTAAAGGCACGGTATCCCTTTTTGAGCCACATAATGGCAGCCTATGGGGCTTGCTGTTCTCCCCTTCCTCTCTATCATTCCAGAGGCTTTGTTGGTCCCCGGTCCCCGGTCAGGCCACCACCACAGGCTTCAACGCAAGCACCCGCGGAACTCCCAAGGCCTAGAAGACCTAGATCTCACTCTGGACGGAGAGGGAGATCTTGGAGTCGCCGTCGCTCATCGACGAGATCCAGACGACACCGTAGGAAGGGTCGGTCTAGGTACAGCACGGATTCGTCCAGCGCAAGGGATTATTCGCCAACTCTATCAGAATCCCCTAGGACGAGGGTATCCCCTGTGGACGACGTGGTCTCCTTTCAGGAAGTCTTGTTGAGGGGTGCGAGCAAGCTGGGCATCCAACTGACTGTGCCCACGCCTACGACCTCCGTAATATTTGAGACTCTCCACAAGAAGCACCTAACTAGGCCTCTGTTGCCCTTGGTGCCTGGATTAGTGGAACAAAGCGAAACAAAAGGGGATGATGGACGGAGCGTTTGAGCAAATCAAACACTCACCCCCAGTCAACTGATCTGGGTTTAATCCATCACCATTCTTTAGCTCACTCAGCCACCCCAGTTCAGACATGGCCATATGCAAATCAGTCTGACCCTGTGCCTCATGGGAACAGTCCAGCCCGAACTGCCAAGCCATGTCTTCTCTGGACAGGAAACAAGCATCCTGGGACCGGTTTCGGATTCTTAATCCTCATCAGCCAGGCTATCTTGAATCCAGTGGCCAAGTGAGCAAGGGACTAACGTTTGAGCATACATTGCCAACTTAGGGCGAACAAGGCGAAACAAAAGGGGATGATGGACGGAGCGTTTGAGCAAATCAAACACTCACCCCCAGTCAACTGATCTGGGTTTAATCCATCACCACTCTTTAGCTCACTCAGCCACCCCAGTTCAGACATGGCCATATGCAAATCAGTCTGACCCTGTGCCTCATGGGAACAGTCTAGCCCGACCTGCCAAGCCATGTCTTCCCTGGACCGGAAACAAGCATCCTGGGACCGGTTTCGGATTCGTAATCCTCATCAGCCAGGCTATCTTGAATCCAGTGGCCAAGTGAGCAAGGGACTCACGTCTGAGCATACCCTGCCAACTTAGGGCGAACAAAGCAAAACAAAAGGGGATGATGGACGGAGCGTTTGAGCAAATCAAACACTCACCCCCGGTCAACTGATCTGGGTTTAATCCATCACCATTCTTTAGCTCACTCAGCCACCCCAGTTCAGACATGTCCTTGAATGCTTGATTCCGGTCCAGGAAAGACATGGCTTGGCAGTTCGGCTGGACTGTTCCCATGAGGCACAGGGTCAAGGCTGATTTGCATATGGCCATGTCTGACCTGGGGTGGTGTGGAGTGCAAAAAAACTATGGATTTAGGCCCAGATCTCTGTACTGGGGTGAATGTATGACATTGTTCTGCATTCTGTCTATCAATTGTTATTTTTGCATTTGTCACCCTGAGTGGGATGGGTATGCTCAGACGTGAGTCCCATGCTCTCCAAACCACTGGAGACAAGCTATCAAGGCTGATGACCGCTGATAGCCAGAAACCGGTCCTTGGATCCTTGATTCCGGTCCAGGAAAGACATGGCTTGGCAGTTCGGGCTGGACTGTTCCCATGAGGCACAGGGTCAAGGCTGATTTGCATATGGCCATGTCTGACCTGGGGTGGTGTGGAGTGCAAAAAACAATGGATTTAGGCCCAGATCTCTGTACTGGGGTGAATGTATGACATTGTACTGCATTCTGTCCATCAATTGTTATTTTTGCATTTGTCACCCGAGTGGGATGGGTGTGCTCAGACGTGAGTCCCATGCTCTCCACACCACTGGAGTCAAGCTATCCAGGCGGATGACCACTGATAGCCAGAAACCGGTCCTTGGATCCTTGATTCCGGTCCAGGAAAGACATGGCTTGGCAGTTCGGGCTGGACTGTTCCCATGAGGCACAGGGTCAAGGCTGATTTGCATATGGCCATGTCTGACCTGGGGTGGTGTGGAGTGCAAAAAAACGATGGATTGAGGCCCAGATCTCTGTACTGGGGTGAATGTATGACATTGTTCTGCATTCTGTCCATCAATTGTTATTTTTGCATTTGTCACCCCGAGTGGGATGGGTATGCTCAGACATGAGTCCCATGCTCGCCACACCACTGGAGTCAAGCTATCCAGGCTGATGACGGCTGATAACCAGAAACCGGCCCTTGGATGCTTGATTCCGGTCCAGGAAAGACATGGCTTGGTAGTTCGGGCTGGACTGTTCCCATAAGGCACAGGGTCAAGGCTGATTTGCATATGGCCATGTCTGACCAGGGTGGTGTGGAGTGCAAAAAAACGATGGATTTAGGCCCAGATCTCTGTACTGGGGTGAATGTATAACATTGTTCTGCATTCTGTCCATCAATTGTTATTTTTGCATCTGTCACCCCGAGTGGGATGTGTATGCTCAGACGTGAGTCCCATGCTCTCCACACCACTGGAGTCAAGCTATCCAGGCTGATGACGGCTGATAGCCAGAAACCGGTCCTTGGATGCTTGATTCCTGTTCAGGAAAGACATGGCTTGGCAGTTCGGGCTGGACTGTTCCCATGAGGCACAGGGTCAAGGCTGATTTGCATATGGCCATGTCTGACCTGGGGTGGTGTGGAGTGCAAAAAAACGATGGATTTAGGCCCAGATCTCTGTACTGGGGTGAATGTACGACATTGTTCTGCATTCTGTCCATCAATTGTTATTTTTGCCTGGATTAGTAGAACCCGCCATGGAGCTCTTCCTCACTCCGGCAGTGGGGAAAGCAGCCCCCTCCAGGCTGCAAAAGAAATACAAGGCTCCTGATGCGGACCCGGCTTTCCTCTGATTGGATTCAACTCCGGATCCTGTAATTGTGACGGCGGCAAGGAACAACACGCCACCACCCTGTCCTCTAATGTACCTCCGGACAAGCAGAGTCGCTGGTTAGACTCAGCAGGCAGGAAGGTGTGCGGGACAGCCGCTACCTCCATGAAGGCTGCCAGTGCATCTTCGCTGTTGGGGCGCTATGATCGGGCGCTGTGGGATTCCCTCCAACAGTTCGCCGACCTCCTCCCATGGGAAAAGAAGGAGGATTTTATGGAGATCCTGAATGAGGGATTGCTGGTGTCGAACCAGCTGATCAGCGCAGCTGCAGACTTGTCGCTCCTGGCAACCCACGGGTACTGCCATGGAGTTAATAAGAGGCGCCACGCTTGGCTCAGATTGAGGTCACTGAAGCCTAAAGCCCAACAGAGGGTGACCAACCTGCCCTTCTCGGGCGAGACCCTATTCGGGAAACACGCCGACGATGAGATGGCCCGCATGAAGGCGGAGGTCGAGACTCTGACGGCTGTGGGCTTGGAGAAGCCCAAGGACCAGAAGAAGACCTACCTCCCGTTCCAGAGACGGTACGGGGCACAGGGCAGAGGGCGAGGTCAACAGTCTGGACAGCAGCAGCAGCAGTTCCAGAGGAAGCCCTTCCAGAAATGTCAGAGGGGCAGGGGTGGTCAGCAGTCTGCCACCGCGACTAAAGGCCCGGCCGGGTCTAGGCCCTGAGCGATTACTTCCCCGTCATCCGTTACCCACTCCGGTGGGGGGAAGCGTTCAATATATTTCTGGCAGAGTGTAGAAAAATTACTCAGGACAAGTGGGTGCTGAATATTGAATTGAATTGCAATGGATACAGTCTTCGGTTCACCAGCCCGCCTCCAGCAATTCCACCGGTTTGCTCACAGTTTCACCTGCGCGAGCTCCAGGCGGAGGCCGATACCCTGTTAAGGAAAAGGGAGATAGAAGACGTCCCTCTGTCTAAAAGTGGAAGAGGTCTGTACTCACGGTTCTTTCTGGTTCGCTAAAAGGACAAGAACGAGTTCAGGCCTATTCTGGATTTGCGACAAGCAAACAAGTGGATTCGCAGAGAAAAATTTCGCATGCTGTCTTTGCACCAGATTTACCCTCAACTGTAAAGGGGAGACTGGCTGTGCGCGATAGACCTACAGGATGCATACTTCCACGTGCCCATTGCAAAGAAACACCGGAAGTTCCTGCGATTCTAAGTCGGTGCCAATCACTATCAATACACAGTGTTACCGTTCGGGCTGAAGTCTGCAACCAGGGCCTTTTCCAAATGCATGGCAGTGGTAGCGGCACACCTGAGAAAGAACAAGGTGTTTGTCTATCCGTACCTGGACGATTGGTTGATCAAGGCATCCTCCTTCTCGGAAGCTCGAGCGCACTTCCAGAAGACTTCCGTTCTCTTGAACAAGCTGGGGTTGCACATCAACATGTCCAAGTCTGTTCCGACTCCGGTCCAATGCCTACAGTACTTGGGATCCTCCATCAATACGCTGTCTGCAAGCGTGTATCCTTCGGAGGAAAGACGTTTATCACTCCTTCGGAAGGCTCAGGCCCTTATGACCACTCCATCTACGACAGTGAGGACGGTGTCTTCTCTACGGGGGTCGATGGCCTCCTGTATCTTCCTCACGCCATACGCACGGCTACACATGACACCGCTGCCGGAGTGTCTGGAGGATCAGTGGGACCAGAGGCGAGGGAACTGGAACAACAAGATACGACTGTCCCTGCATGCTCTACAGTCTCTGAAATGGTGGTGTTCAGCAGAGAATCTCCTCAAGGGGGTTCCCTTCCACAAGGACATTCCCACTCATACTATCGTGACGGATGCTTCTCTCAACGGCTGGGGAGCGCATTGTGGTGAGTTACAGATCCAGGGAACATGGTCCCAGACGGAGTCCACGTATCACATAAATTTTCTGGAACTCAGAGCTGTTCACTTGGCACTCAAGGCATTTCATCCGTCCTTCCAGACCAACTCTCTGCTTGTACAGACGGACAATACGACCACGATGTATTACCTCAACAAGCAGGGGGGCTCGAGATCGCGCAGCCTGTTGCAGGAGGTGCAGGCGATCTGGCACTGGCTTCTTGCCAGAGGACTGACGATAACGGCTACTCATCTACCAGGTGTGCAGAATGTTCAGGCGGACGCACTGAGTAGACTGATCCAGGAAAATCACGAATGGGTCATAAACGACGAAGTGCTCGGAAACGTCTTCGCCAGGTGGGGCACTCCAGACGTGGATCTGTTTGCCACTGCCGAAAACAGCAAATGCAGAGACTTTGCATCCCGGTACTACCAGCAGGGAACGCTGGGGAATGCGTTATGGAGCAACTGGTCGAACAGCTTTCTGTACGCTTTTCCAACCATTCCCCTGATTCCGGCGGTTCTCATCAAGCTGGCCCAGTCCAGGGCGCGGATGATCCTGTTTGCCCGGAATGGCCCAGGCAATGGTGGTTCACGGACCTGCTTCACCGGTCTCTCCTTCCCTACATTCGGCTGCCGTGCCGGCAGGACCTTCTCACGAAGTTCGGGGGGCAGATGGTGCACCCCAATCTCTCGTCTTTGAGTTTGGCGGCATGGCTCCTGAGATAGTGCAATAGGGCCATTTGAATCTCCCTGCAGATTGTATGGACATACTGAAGGAAGCCAAGAGACCTTCCACTAGGACTTCTTATGCGTTCAAGTGGAAGAGATTTTGCATCTGGTGCAAGTCCAAGAACTATGATCCAATGACATGTAAGGAAGATGTCATCCTTCCGTACCTTTTACATTTGGCGCAGTCTGGCCTTAATTTTCATTCCATTAAGGTTCATCTCGCTGCGCTGACTGCCTACAGGAACTGCCCTTCACAGACCTCCTTCTTCCAGATCCCTGTGATCAAAGATTTTTTGGAAGGCTTGAAGAAAGTGTTTCCTCCTGTCCGGCTTCCTTCGCCTTCATGTGAATTGAATGTGGTGCTGTCCAGATTGATGAAGGAACCTTTTGAACCTATTCATAAGGCTTCGCTGCAGCACCTGTCCTGGAATGCGGCGTTCCTCGTGGCCATTACATCGGCCCGCAGGGTGAGTGAAATTCAGGTGTTGTGTTGCCAAGAACCTTATACTGTATTTCATGCTGCTAAGGTTGTTATGCGTACTCACCCTCAATTTCTTCCTAAGGTCATTTCTGATTTCCATGTTAACCAGACCATAACTTTACCTACGTTTTTTCAGAATCCTTACTCTTCAGCGGAAAGGTCTCTACATTCCCTGGATGTCAGGAGGGTGTTGAAATTTTATCTGGATAAAACCAAGGATATTCGTAGGTCAGACCAATTGTTTATCAATTATGGGTCAGTCAGGACAGGTCTTGCCACCTCAAAACAGTCCATTTCGTGGTGGATTGTGTCCTGTATACAATTGTGTTATCAAAAGGCTAATAAGACCTTAGGGGGTAAACCTAAGGCTCATACCACCAGGGGCAAAGCTGCCACGACTGCTTTGTTACGTACTGTTCCCATTGCAGAAATCTGCAGGGCGGCCACTTGGAAGTCGGTCCATACCTTTGCTAAGCATTACTGTCTGGACACTGATTCCAGGGCAGACGCTCAGGTTGGGCAGGCTTCGCTGCAAAATCTGTTCGCACAGTAGTGGTGTTGTACTACTTTTTCTCCACCGCCGCTTGGTGTGGGGATGGGCTTGCCATTCTATTCACTAGATTATGACTATACACAGAGATCCCCTACTACAGAAGGAGTAGTTTCTGTCCTGCAACTCCAGTTCTGTAGTAGGGGTATCTCTGTTATAGTCATAAGCGCCCGCCCTCCTCCCCGGTGGAGAAAGATGTACATGTTCGGAATGCTACAGGTCTAGCGTTATACGCCTTCAAAAAGAACTGAAAGTAAATAGGACCTGCTGGGCATTCTGGGATACTGAGAAAGTTCTAGAAAGTATTCTTAAAGGCACGGTATCCCTTTTTGAGCCACATAATGGCAGCCTTTGGACCCCCTTCCTCTCTATCATTCCAGAGGCTTTGTTGGTAAAAGGGGAAGTTTTTCTCTATGATGAAAACTTGGCAGGCTGTGCTGTTTGTGGTTTTGGTGGAATGTCTAGTTGAAGTACTGATCTGAAAGAGACACGTTAGTATTAGATTCCTTACCTTAGAATATCCACAGGCGTCAGACTGGATCATGAAACTTTTGCGTAGCAGTACCCTTGCACGTCGGTAGGCGTCGTCTGCGGCTCCGCGTCCGTCGTCGGCGTCGTGGGCGCCGTGATGACGTCGTCGGAGTACTTAGACGCCGCCTCCGCGTGCTGATGTCAGTTCTTCTTTTTCCCGCGCCAGCAAGCACAGATCTGGAAAAAGCAGTAACCCCAGTCAATTTTTGACTAACTTTTTGATCGATTTTTGATCGTTTTTCGAAGTCTTTCCGACTCCGATTGGTGCCGTAGGGATGCCCGGTTTTAAGCACTGCGAGGATTGCGACCGCCTGATGTCGGTGACGGATCCTCACCACCTGTGTTTGACCTGTCTAGGCGTCGATCACGACGGCAAGGCCTGCTCCGACTGCCGGGCCCTCTCCTCGAAAGCCAGGCGGGAGCGGTCCCGCAGGCGACTCGAACTCCGGCAGTCGGTCCCGCGCCGCGAGAGGTCTCGGTCCCACGGGAGGTCGAGGGACAGGTCGCGGGCTCTAAGCCACCACAGCTCTGAGGGTAGGCCGCTTTCCTTCGGGTCGAAGTCGTCGTCAGGTAAGAGGCACAAGAAGTCCAAGAGGCGTCATCGCTCTGCGGACTCCCCCCGACGCTCGCGCGATGCGGCTGGGGGTTCGGGTGACACCGCCAACGCGGCTCCGTCGGAGTCACGGGCGTGGCGTTCAGCCCCACACCCTCCGGTCCCTGGGCTCAACGCGACGCCGGAGGAGATCGAGGGCTTCCTCATGGCCATGAGGGAACTCTCTCCTCCGACGGGCTCCGCGGCGCCTTCGGGCCCAGCGGACCCATCTGGGACCCCTAGCGGGTCGGGGGTTTCGGCCCCGACGCCGTCGGGTGCTTCGGCCCCGACGCCGCCGACGCCTTCGGGCCCGGCGCCACAGGTTCCTGCTCTCCCGACGGCGCCGGCACCTTCGGGCCCGGCGCCGCGGGGTCCAGTTGTCCCGGCGCCACCGGCACCTTCGGGCCCGGAGCCGCGGGACGCCGCTAGACCTTCTTCGGGATCTGGATCGTCGCCGGTGGACCTTACGACCTCCCCGGCATCGGACCATCAGGTGTCGCCGCCCCGATGCTCCCTTCATTCCTGTTCCGGCGTCGGGATGGCCCCGGTGGGCGCCGCTCCAGACGTCGTTTGGAGAGTTTCACTTCTATGAACAGGCCCCATTAGTTGAGAACCCTGAGTTTCATGAGATGGGTGCTGAAGAGGATTGGGAGGGGTCTGAGGACCCTCTGACCAGAGAGTGTCAGTCTCATGAGGACTGGACAGGAGACCTTGGGGAGGCCAGTGGCCTGGACACCTCTCCAGACACTGGTTTTGTCTCCCCTCCTACCGTGGCTTCGGAGGAGGGGGCAACCTACAGTGTGGTGTTGATGAGGGCTGCCAAGGCCTTGGGCCTTGAGCTCCCTGTCGCGGCCATGAGGACTAATCTCCCCACTGAGGTCCTTAAACCGCAGTCAAGCTCAGCAGAGCCTCTGCTGCCCTTTAATGAGGCCTTGACCGACGTTCTTCTGGGCACTTGGTCCAAGCCCGCTACGGGTTCGCCCGTAGATAGGAACGTGGCCAGACGCCACCGCCCGGCCCCGGGCGACCCATGTTTCCTGTCCACCCACCCTACCCCCGAGAGCCTGGTCATCCAGGCCTCTAATTCCCAGACCGCATTCCCGTCGGCACCGCCGGACAGGGAATCCAAGAGGTACGAGCAGTACAGCAAAAAGATCTTCTCGTCCCTAAGTCTGGGACTGCGGTCTTCAAACACCGCATGCCTCATGGGCCGCTACACCCACTCTCTGTGGGATACGGTCGCGGAAGTGCTGCCAGAGTGTCCGTTGGAGGTACGGGCCAAACTCGGCCAAGCCCTTGTGGAGGGCCGGGATGCAGCCAAATATTCCATACGGTGTGGGCTGGATACCACTGACTCACTCCATCACCTCCTCCACTGGCGCACCGTCACTTCGGACAGGTGGGTGCTGCAGATCGTCCGAAGGGGCTACTCCCTCCCCTTTGAGGCGACTCCTCCAGCCATGCCACCGCAGAACCACCGTGTCTCGGGGGATCATTTGGGACTTCTGAGGGAGGAAGTTACGGCCCTCTTGGCCAAGGGGGCCATCGAGCGCGTTCCTGGGCCAGAAGTAGGGTGTGGTTGCTACTCCCACTACTTTCTGGTACCCAAGAAGGGCAAAGGGGGCCTACGCCCTATCTTGGACCTACGGAACGTCAACGGCTTCCTCCGGAAGGCGAAGTTCAAGATGCTGACACTGGCTCAGGTCCTAGCTACCCTGGACCCAGGAGACTGGATGGTAGCGTTGGACTTGCAGGACGCCTATTTCCACATCCCCGTCCTGCCGGCCCACCGGCGCTACCTGCGGTTCACGGTTGGCCACGAGCACTTTCAGTTTACCGTGCTCCCCTTCGGCCTTACCAGCGCCCCACGGGTGTTCACAAAGGTGATGGCGGTGGTCGCAGCTCATCTGCGCAGGTTAGGGGTTTCAGTCTTCCCCTACCTCGACGACTGGTTGTTGAAGGCGGGCTCGCCCCGGGCAGTCGTCAGCCACCTCCAGACTACGGCAGATCTCCTGCATCGGCTGGGGCTCTCAATCAATGTGCCGAAGTCACACCTGTGCCCCTCTCAGAAGCTCCTTTTCATCGGAGCGGTTCTCGACTCGGCGCAGTTTCGGGTTTATCCACCCGAGCAGCGGGTCCGGGATATTCAGGCTCTGATTCCCATCTTTCAGCCGTTATCCCGGGTCTCGGTCAGGTTGACGCTGCGGCTTCTGGGTCTGATGGCCTCCTGCTGGTGCATCACGCCAGGTGGCGGATGCGGGCTCTGCAGTGGGACCTGAAGTTTCAGTGGGCCCAGCATCAGGGCAACCTATCCGACCACGTCCTGATCTCGGAGGGCACTGCGAGACAGCTGCAGTGGTGGCTCACGGACCGCGATTGGGTCAGCGGCAGATCCCTCTCCCTTCCCCAACCAGAGCACGTAGTTGTGACGGATGCGTCCCTCCAGGGCTGGGGAGGCCACATGGGGGAGGCGGAGATCAGAGGCCTATGGTCTCCGGCAGAAGCCCGACTCCACATCAACCTGTTGGAGTTACGGGCGATTCGTCTTGCACTGAAAGCATTCCTCCCCTCTGTCCGGGGGAGTGTAGTGCAGGTGTTCACGGACAACACCACCGCCATGTGGTACTGCAACAAACAGGGCGGGGTGGGGTCGTGGACCCTTTGCCAGGAGGCTCTGCGCCTCTGGCAATGGTTGGAACGCCAGGGCGTGACCCTGGTGGCTCAACACCTGGCGGGTTCTCTGAACGCCAGGGCGGACGAGCTCAGCCGTCGGTGCATGATGGATCACAAATGGCGTCTGAATTCGGACGTGGCGCAAGGCCTCTTTCAGCAATGGGGAGAGCCTTGGGTAGATCTATTCGCCACCGAAGAGAACGCGCAATGTCATTTGTTCTGCGCGTTGGAATTTCCAAGGCGGCACTCGCTCGGAGACACTTTTCGTCGCGAGTGGAGCTGCGGTCTACTGTACGCCTTTCCGCCTATACCACTTCTGCCCAGAGTGCTGAAGAAGATCAAGCGCGACCGGGCCCAAGTCATCCTTGTGGCTCCGGACTGGGCACGAAGGTACTGGTATCCAGAGCTACTCAGTATGTCAGTCGATCCCCCGGTTCGTCTGCCTCTTCAGGAGGACCTTCTGTCGCAGCAGCAGGGGACGGTGCTCCACCCGAACCTGTCCAGTCTCCACCTCCATGCTTGGAGATTGAGCGGCGACAGTTGAGGCCATTTGACTTGCCTCCTGAAGTCTGTAACGTCATTCTGGCAGCCAGGCATCCCTCCACGAAGTCGGTATACGCCTGCAGGTGGAACAGATTTGTGGCATGGTGCACAGCAAAGGCTGTGGATCCTCTTGCTGCCCCTCTATCTGAGGTTCTTCTCTTCCCTCTTTCACTTGCCCAGCAGGGCTCTGCTCTGGGCACTATCAAGGGCTACCTTTCTGCCCTTTCAGCCTTTCTGAGGCTGCCTGATCAACCTTCTTTGTTCAAGTCCCCTATTGTAAATAGATTTCTTAAGGGCATCACACACACGTTTCCTCCTGTTCCATTTGTGATGCCTCAGTGGGACTTGAACCTGGTTCTTACATTTCTGATGTGCGCTCCCTTTGAGCCACTTCACAACTGTCCTCTACGCCTTCTAACTCTGAAGACTGCTTTCCTGGTTGCCATCACCTCTGCCAGGAGAGTGAGTGAGCTCCAGGCTCTTTCTTGTACTCCACCTTTCCTTTCTGTCCATCCGGACAAAGTGGTGTTGCGTACTAAGCCATCTTTCCTGCCCAAGGTTGTCACGGCCTTCCACATCGGGCAGTCTATCACCTTGCCAACCTTCTTCCCGCCACCGCATCCCTCTAAAGAGGAAGAGCGGCTCCACCGTCTGGACCCAAAACGTGCGCTCTCATTTTACTTGGATCGCACACGCCAGTTCCGGGTGGATGACCAACTCTTTGTTGGTTACGTGGGCGCGAAGAAGGGGAAAGCGGTGCACAAGAGGACCATCTTGTGTATCCAGGCATGCTACTCCTTGGCTAAAAAGGAGCCCCCTGTTGGATTGTGGACTCACTCTACCCGAGCCATGGCGACTACAACTGCCCTGGGCCGGGGAGTGCCCTTACAAGACATCTGTCAGGCAGCTACGTGGGTATCGCTGCACACGTTTGCAAGACACTACTGCCTGGACAGCCAAGTCGGAGGGATGGCTTATTTGGCCGTTCTGTCCTCCAGGACTTTCTGGTGTGATTATTGGTTCGCAGACCCACCACCGGGGTTGGTATTGCTGGGGTATCTATTCTAAGGTAAGGAATCTAATACTAACGTGTCTCTTTCAGATGCACAAGTTACTACTCGTGTAACGATATATCTGTAAGAGACATTAGTTAGTATTAGATTCCTTACCGACCCACCCATCCTCCCCGTTCTGCGAACCTATATCTAGGGTTAGGGTTTACCCCTTTCAGGGCCCTAGTTTCAATGGCACCAGTGTTGCTTTTTTGACATGGCTCTGCGTTTCTGGCGCGGAAAAGCTGTGTCTAAGAACTGACGTCAGCACGCGGAGGCGGCGTCTAAGTACTCCGACGATGTCATCACGGCGCCCACGATGCCGACGACGGACGTCTGACGCCTGGGGATATTCTAAGGTAAGGAATCTAATACTAACTAATGTCTCTTACAGACATATCGTTACACAAGTAGTAACTTGTGCGACAGTGTAGCCTGTGGATATAGGCTGCATTATTTGTCTTTAAATTCTCTCTTAAGTGTCTGTGCAGGACTGCATTTTTAGACAGCTTATGAGATTATTTTTGATTGCTCCGGGGTCCACGCTCATGAGCGGGACTATTCATTAGATTATGACTATAAGATAAGACTCAACTCCACTCCCTCCTTTCTTACACTTACACGTCACACACCGGTATACCCGCGTTATACACCATGGCGGCAGCTTCGTAATCAGAAGCATTTTCGCTCGATACATGGTAAGAACTCGATTTAGAATCACGGAAACTGTGTATTTGAGCCGATAGATTTTGTAATCAGTTTTAAAAATCTTCACGTATAGTATGACATTCAAATACTTCACATATAGCGTGATAGCGAGATTCATAACAACGTTAAATCATCCACGGTCAGTTTGGCCTCAGCGAGCGTGCCTAACATCATTATTAATATCTTAGATTATTAAGAATGGACCTGCGCATTTTTTAACTGGTCTTTTTTACCTACGATAAATGTCACATTGTTTACAAACATTGAGTCCTAGAAAACAACAAGTGTTATTTTGATCGATATAGCTTCTAGTTTATTTGAAACTATGGGATACCTTGCATTTAATATGTTTTTACAGCATTATTCTCAGTTTTTTTGTATCATGGTGAAAATGCAAACAAGTAATTAATTATGAATATTGAATTTATGCTTATACCATCATTTGTGTGACATAGAGGAGTTATAGAAATATTCTTTGCTTTACAGACTTCCCTGATGAAGGCCTAGTGCCGAAATGCATTGGAAGGATTGTTGTGATCTATTTACTATGGAGAAATGTATTCCTATGAAAATCTGAACAAATATTAATTCACACGGAAGCATGAATAAAATACTTTGGATATATACAAGAAGTGTTTTCAAAGAATAACATTATTTCTAAACATTTACTGGAGTTTCCAGCATTTAAATCAGTGCCCAAGGAGACACCCACACTCCTGAGCGGGGAGTAATCCTAGGAGCACGATAAAAACTTAATATATCTTCGAATCAACTTAGCAGTGCACAGCTACTAATTTATGGTATAACAGAGATACCCCTACTACAGAACTGGAGTTACAGGACAGAAACTACTCCATACTGACCCATATATTTAGTGAGACACATTTAATTACTCACTTAAACAAACTGTCAGACAGCTACTAAATCCTCTATCCAGACAGATTGGTATATATATATATATATATATATATATATACATATATATATATATATATATATATGTATATTACCTACTGGCGGTCGCCAGTAGGTATATATAGTTAGGATTTTTTCTCTATGGGTTTTTTGAAAATTCTATGTCTAATAACTTTGGCGTTTGTGGACGGAATTGGCTGAAATTTTCAGGAAAATGGCACATTTTGTTTCTGAGCAGCCCTTGAAAATTTGGGGGGGGGTTCGTCAAGGGGGGGCCGAGAAAAAAGGGGGGTCCCAAAACGTGTTTTTAACATTGAGTTTTCCATAGGGCGGTTGGCCTCACTTTTAGCCCGAACGGCTGAATGGATTTGCACGAAACTTGGCAAAATTGTAGGGACTGGTAGCCCAATGTGCCTTTTGTAGGTCTCAATATATGTGCTCCAGTGGATTTTGAGAAATTAACGTTTAAAAAAAGATATATATCTGTAACAGCGGACCAGGCAGCGCTCCGGTTCGCGTACTTTACGCGCAACGGAGCTTTGTGAAGCGAAGCTGATTGGTTCTCCGGCGTCTGTCAACATTCCAAAAAGTCCGTAGCGGCCGCCATCTTGTCTCTCGGTAGGATCGAGAGACAAGAGGAGGTCAAAACAAAGGGGGAAATAACTATAAGGGGGCATAGTAGATCCTCGCTGACCCCCTAGGTTTGATGTGGAGGTTTTAAAAGGGCCCCGCGGGGCAAAAAAAAATAATAATAATAATAATCGAACGGCTGAATGGATTTGCACGAAACTTGGCAAAATATTAGGGACTGGTAGCCCGATGTGCCTTTGCTAGTGTCTTAGATTTGAAGGAATCACATCAGCATACACCAGCTCTCTCTTCATGTGAACCGCATCAACTGTTGTGTATGTGTGTTCGGCAAAGCAATATAAAACTCGCCTCATGCCCAGAATTGGCAGAAGTTGCACTTATGTTATGAGTATGAAGTCGTGGAGATCAGACCTCATAACAATTCTGTATCGTGTTGTTCTTGAAACTTTAGCACTCGCTGTACAGATATAGTTTAACAAGCAAAGCAGATAGTAGAGCAATAACATATTATTCTCATGTAAACCACGATGAACTACTAGGTGGAAAGCTAAAGCAACAACTAAGTGTCGTGTGCAGAAGTTGCAAAAAAGGAAAAATGGCGTTTAAACCGGTAATGAGCCCATGCTAACTTAACACGGTGTAAAGATATCCAGGACCTAGATGACACCTCCCCATGATCCGGAAACGAACTGAATAAGATAATAGAAGTGCCATCTCATGAGAGCAGATTGCAAGTTTATATGTGGACGGTCCGCAAGGTAAAGCATTAAAAACTAGGAAAATTTAATGCTAAAGAAAAATAAAACAGCCAAGTACTTTATCGAGTCTTAAGCCAATAGGCAAGGACAAATAAGTCAATGAATTGTCAATGAAATGCTAGTACTCAGCATATCAAACATGAAAAAGGTCTATGACATAACTGTGTATGCAAAATAAGCTGCAACAGCCTCCAATAGGAAGTCACCGTCTTCATCCGAAAACAGTTCAGCCATCCAATTTAAAAGCGGAAAAGAACATACGTGCTCTCCCAGCACCGGATCCTCTATCACCATCAGAGGACAGCTCGGTGGGTTTTCAAGAAAGCTCTGTTCCAAGAAAGACTGTGCTGCCGCCAGTAAATTCCAGGGACCAAGTAGTCCATGCATCAATGCCACAGCCATAATCCTTTCGCCAGGACAAACCAACTCGTGAGTAATGATAGGAGTCATCAGCTGATTAAAGTCGACGTCAGGAGAAACCGGTCCGCAGAGACACAAATCAATGGCCCAATCGAAATCACAGGTCAGGCAGTGAAATACAGGCTGGACACAGGTGAAGTAGGAGAATCGAAAAGATAATCCATATGCCGTGCTTAATATCGCCAACGGCATTGTGCCATAATATTCTAGCATGCGATTGCGGAACAGTGTCAGCAGCTGCAGGGTGGGAGGTTGCATAGGAGGGACATCCATATTTAAAAATGTAAAAAAGCACAAGAGCGTCCGCTGGTAATGCAAGTAAAAATGCCAATCCACGAACCGGAGTGGAGAAAATAGAATGAAAGGAAGCAGGGATGACTCCAAAGATTTTCTCAAATGAAGTCACGAGACCACTGGTAACAACTTTAAAAAAGTGCGCCAGGGTCTTTGTGGAGGATGCGTTAAAGATAGTCGGAACCATCTTGCTGAAATTGAAAGGCAAATCTGAATTAAAAGTATTCCTTTTATCGTAACAGTAAGTGAACGGGTTATTTGCTGCAGAAATGTTCTATTTCCTCCCACACATGAACATAGGGAGTTTTCAATCTGGCCACAAATACCAACCTTGGGACAGATTTCAACGGCATGGCAAGAATAAGAGCTCTTTTGTCTCAGAGAGAGGTGGCCTTGAGTTCGGCCCGTGAAACTTTCGTGCTTCACATAGCGAACACCCGTACAGAGGTGCAGACCCTTTTCAATTAACTCAGAACAATCTTCATTATTGAGCATCAAATAACTACCATTTTCCAACAACTTGAACGTGGGGATGATAGCAGGAACTGGCGTGCCTTGCAACACGCAAGCCATATTTGGTCGGTGTTTGTTGCATGAACCGTGTAACTGTATGTGCCTACACATTAGTGAATGATCTGGCGTCTCAGTGCATTCCTCTCCATTCAGATAAACTTCTTGATCATCTTTGAAACATCTGTATGTGTATGGAAGCGACCAGACCTCATGAAGAAAAGCACTACCTAAAGGTTCATAACGACCTATTGGTATATATTTCATACAATTTGAAAACTTATATAAAGCAAAAGGCAGCGTTATTAAACCGTGGATAAGGCACGTTGCCAAAAAACCCGCAATCTTCTGCTGATGATGTCACTGAGCATGTCATGAATGATGTAATATGTGACATCATCAGCAGTGGATTACGGGTAATAGTATCTCTAGTTTACTCCCCTATAGCTGTCTTTCTTTTAACATAAGTGTATGTTTCCTTCCCTTATACTTACTGTTTTTGGTTCGCTTCTAGTTCGCGTACCGGCGAGCGAACTGGGAAGCGAACTAAGAGAAATAGAGGTTGGCACAGTTCCAAATATTGTACCAATTTTTTAATAACGGGGAGGTAGTTCTGAAAAGAACTTTTTTTTTTATTGTTTTTGTTGTTTTATATTTTTTTTATTATTTTTCGGAACATTTTTTTACTTTTTTTGAATTTTTCTGAAGTTTTATATTTTTTTGGGTTTTTCTTGGAGGGGGCAATGAAAACGATTCATTGTAAAGGGCTCAACAGGAGCAACAAAACAAAAAAAGAAGTATTTATTATTTTGGGCGTTTCGTACAAACTTGCATATGATAGTCAATAGCTCTGTTGATCAGAGTGATGCTTTTTTCTCCGTAGGAAATGAATCCATCGCAAAATACGCAGGTGTGTTTTACTTCACCAAATTTCATTTGTATATTTGGCACCATCTCCCTGCCCTCTGGTCCCGTTACTTCCGGTACAACAGATCTTCTGGCCATAATAGGGAGATTATCTAGGTCGTTCCGAAACTGTGCAGCACTGTAGTTGTTAGGATGCCACCTAGTCATATGGCGATGCATTGTGTAGTTTCCGAAACTGTATTTTTTCTCGGTTCCTCTGGACAGTCTATCTTGAGATATAAGGCAAGTTACGTATCTTGCATTTACTTTTTTCTGACCTTTGGGAATTTTAAAAAATTGCCAAATGAAGTTTTCTTTCCGGTGAGACGTCCTGGGCTGCTCAGGCAAAAACTGCCTCTCTTCGTGCTCGTCGTCCTGTTCCTCTTCTTCTTCTTCTTGTTGAATTATAACTTGAGCAGGTGGTCCACTCTTCCTTGGATGTGGTGGAGGTGGTGGGGAAGCACCAGCTGAAGCTACTAAAGAAGCCATTGCTCAGTGATCACAAAGGGTCTTTCTCTCACAATGATGAAAGTCAGAGTGAGGAAAGAAGGAGGGATTTTCATCATTTGGGAAAAACAAGAGTTCTCAACCAATCAAAAGTGTTCATTTTAGATTATATGACCTAGTCTTACATCATTAGGAAACCAAAAGTGAAATGAACCAATGAAAAGTGTTATTACCAAGTCACATGACTTGCTGTGTTTACGTTAAGCGCTTTGCAGGGCCTCCCGGTTTGCTTCCAGAAACCTGCGCTTTGCGACTCGCTTCGCGTACCAGTTCGCTAACGTAGCACGTCATATGACGTATCACGCGACAACGTGAAACGTCATGCGGACGGGAGGCGTCACGATGTTGTTTTCTAACGCGGCACTTGCGGTAAAGAAACGTTTACCGGCTCGCGGTCTATTTCGCGGCATCAAGGTCAGCTAACGGGAAGCTTCCCGATTCGCGAAGCGGGAACGAAGAAAAAAAATATTAAAAAAAAAAATTATTCATAAACATATAAAATATATTTTTGGATTTAAAGAAGAATACATTTTACAGCTACAGATATTAGCTGTTAAAAAACCAATGAAATTCACAGAAAAAAACATAGGTTATAGACCATATATAGTTAGGAATTAGCATTTACAAAACCTTGAAAATTCACTGAAAAAACCACAGGTTATAGACCATATATAGTTAGGAATTAGCATTTAAAAAACCTTATTTTACTCACACAAAACCATTGAAATTCCATATATAGTTAGTTGCACTAACTATATATCGTGCACCCGCAATCCACTGCTGATGATGTCACATATTACATCATTCATGACATGGTCAGTGACATCACTGATGACATCACTGATGACATCTCAAATGACATCACTGATGACATCACTGATGACATCTCATTTGACATCAATGACCACATCACTGATGATATCATTCATGTGACAATACAATGCATCTCCTCACATTTTAATATAACCTCTGTTTCACCCAGTGTTAAAAAGAGAGTATAATTTTTGAAACCATTGACACACCAATACTAGTTACTACATACGCACTCACTGATTGCTACGTCTACACACACCTTCACTCATTCACCCATACAATCATTCATACATACAATCACTCATCTTTACAACACTATCATATGCACTCATACACCTATACAGACACTCACAGTCTGCCACTCATCCATGGAGTTACTCACACACCTAGTCAGTCCTGTAAAGAATCAATGACACTTCCATTTTCTTGTCTATACAGTTAAACATAGAGCACCTTACATTTTCAAACATATACTAACACATACTTACCTTCTTATACAATCATTGATACAAGTACAGATTGATCTGCACAGAGTCACACACCTCCCAGCTAGCCACACACACACTCAGTCTCCCATACAAATACTTGGGCAATCAATCAATAACCCATATAGTTACTCATATAGCTACTGATCAACACATGCAGCAGTTTACAGAACAACAGACATAATGATGCACAAATTAAGACAGTTTAGTCACTAACCCATGCAGTCAGTGAGACACATTTAATCACTCACTCATACAGTCAGTCATGCACCTACTAAATCCTTCGTCCAGACACTTACACATCCACTCATTCTTCAATATGTAAGACATATTTAAACTTTATAGAAACAAAAAATCACTGGATGTTGTTATCAGTGATGTCATCAGTGATGTCATTTGAGATGTCATCAGTGATGTCATCAGTGATGTCACTGACCATGTCATGAATGATGTAATATGTGACATCATCAGCAGTGGATTGCGGGTGCACGATATATAGTTAGTGCAACTAACTATATATGGAATTTCAATGGTTTTGTGTGAGTAAAATAAGGTTTTCTAAATGCTAATTCCTAACTATATATGGTCTATAACCTGTGGTTTTTTCAGTGAATATATATATATATATATTAGATATTTAAATTTCAAACAAAACCACATTCACTGGATGATGTCATTTGAGATGTCATCAGTGATGTCACTGACCATGTCATGAATGATGTAATATGTGACATCATCAGCAGTGCATTGCGGGCGCACAAGTTATAGTTAGCACAACTAACTCTAACAAAGGAATTTCTATGGTTTTGTACGAGTTAAATGTCCAGCTAACTATAACACTCATGAAACCTATGGTTTTTTCAGTGAATTTCAAAGGTTTTTTAAATGCTAATTATTAACTATAACATCTCTGAAACTTATGGTTTTTCCAGTGAATTTCAAAGGTTTTTTAAATGCTAATTTCTAACTATAACGTCTCTGAAACCTATGTTTTTTTCTAGTGAATATTTATATATATATATATATATATATATATATATATATATATATATATGTATATATATATATATATATATGTATATATATATTCATTCGCTCTCCCCCGGGAGCGCCTTCGGCCCCAAGGAGGTAGGGGCAGGGGCGGTTTCTGGGATTGGGCGGATTGGCTACGCCCTCCCAATTAAATGTGATGGATCGATGGTAATTGCTAAAAGCAATTACTATGCTTTTAAACTATTAAGATGCAGCACTCTGTCGACAAGTCCTTTCTGCAAAACGGGCGTCAAGCAGGTTTTAATTTAGACTACTGCGCAAGCGCGCATGTGTCTTTGGCCAGGACTGCAACAGTAAAAGTAAAGCCGTATGGGCGGACATGCTGTCAGCCTGATTCTGCAATAATTAGGGTACTCTGGACCCACCCAGAAATTACGTTTTAAAACCGGCACATTCTAAAGCAGCCCCGGGCGTGTACAGGATCAGCCCTGTTCTCCCGGGGCTGCTTTTCTATCATAAACTGCCTTTCAGCACTCCTCTCTTCGCCATATCGTCACAGTGACGACATGGAAAGGGAGGGGTTGCAGCTTTACTTGGCTGGCCTCTCACCCACGTGCTATAAACAGATACACAGCGTGCATACTTCTGCGCCTCGTGTATTCTGTTTAGCGCATTCCAGCACCTGAGGGTGATTTTATGACCTGCAGCTGCGCCTCATTGAACGGGTTTCCTTGGACAGATTGTTGTTGTGCAGCACCTCCGTCTATTGTGACACCGTGACCGGAAAAGAGGACTTCTGAGGGTGAGTGGACTGGTGTTATAATATCTCTACTTTACGAGGTGTTGGAGTTGCACTTTATTCCAATCTTCCTTTTCTGCACTATCCTTACCTGTCGCTCTCTCCTTATCCCGCTGTTTTCTCGCCCTAGTAGTTCTGTTATTTAAGAACAACAGACAGGGAATTTCTATAGTTTAAATGAAATGCTTTCCTGTGCTGGCAAACAGGAATACCAGGCAGATAGCTTTTCAAAGTCAAGCCTTCCTCCAAGGGTGCCTGCCTGCTGGCCTGAAAGCAATGTAAATGTGCAGTACAGCCAATGTATAAGTGTGGTTGGGCCTGGTACTGGCTTTAAATGACTAAGTAATCACTCTAAGGTTTGTGACAAAGATTTATTGTTTTTCAGTTGTAGTGCAAAGAGTTTACTAAGCTGTGATGTGTGCACTTTTAATTCTAATTGTATTTATATTGTGCATACTACCCCAGACCAGGTGTTGAAGGGACAGTTATGTTAAAAAAATGCATTAAGTAAGTACAGTGTCTGCATCACTCAAATCTATATTTTGAAAGTACCATTTCATCGTACGACATTTTGCAGCAATCTATCTTACTGTGTGTAATGCGTGTTTAAAATAATGACTTGCATATTCACTGTGCTTTCTGTCACATGCTGACTTCATACCATTAAAAATACAGAAGTTACTATTCTGCATTGCACCAAACAAAATGTAATTCTGTGGCTCTCTGGTTATACCCATACCTCTGCAGTTATTTAACAGACTTTCGTTTTGTACTATAGTGTGTTTGCCACGGATTACTTAAATTGCAGGAAGCACGGGGGCAGGGAGAACAGGTGCAGTGTGTAAGCAGAAAGAGCAGGGTGCAGAGGGCAGTGGGTGTGCAGAGATTGCAGGAAGCACGTGGGCAAGGAGCACAGTGTGTGAGCAAAAGGAGCAGGATGTAGAAAGTGCAGTGAGTGTGAAGAGATTGCAGGAAGCACAAGGGTTGGGAGCACAGGGGCAGTGTGTTAGCAGAAAGAGCAGGGTGTAGAGAGTGCAATGAGTGTGCAGAGACTGCAGGAAGCATTGGGGCAGTGAGCACTGCTGCAGTGCGTGAGCAGAAAGAGCAGGGTGTAGAGACTGAGTGCAGTGAGTGTGCAGAGACTGCAGGAAGCACGGGGCAGGGAGCACAGGAACAGTTTGTGAGCAGAAATTGCAGGGTGTAGAGAGTGCAGTGAATATGCAGAGATTGCAGGGAGCACAGGCGCAGAACTACTAACTTTTAAAATTAATTTTTCACTTAAGTTCCATGTTATTTTATAGGTAGCTACCTGCTGGTGAAACTTACAGAATATTTTGTTTTTTGTAGCCGCACCTTTTGTACAACCGACATTCTGAACTCACATATTTAAAAGTGCTTTCATTTGTCATAATGAAGAAAATTGAGTTTTGGTCAAATAAAATATTTGCCTAAGATCACAAAATGTGAGTGGGATAGCTGTGATTTAGCAATATTGTCTGGCTCAACGTTGTACAAATCAGCCACTAAATGGGTATCTATGTGCCTTTCATTATGTTAAGGCTTTGTTTTTCACCTCTTTGTATAGTTTTTATATGGTGCGGCCTACTCGAAATAATTTAGCTCTTTCATGGCCACCAATTACTACACACAAAGGGGCAGATGTATCATACTTTCATTTTGCGAGTCCTTAATTGCGATTATTTGCGAATCGCAATTTCGGAATCGCAAAATGGGATGTATGATTTTTTTGCGAGAAATTAGCGATTTCTTAAAAATCGCAGATTTTTTTGCGATTAAATTGCGATTTCTTAATTAGCGAATTTCGCAAATTAAGTAATCGTAAAAACGGGAGCATGCAATGCAGGAACAGCTCGATGACATCACAACCAGGAAGTTCCAGTGATTGCTTGCACCTGCCTACCTGAGCCACACCCGGTGGCAGTTGGAAGAGTGTTGTGAGGCAGAGCAGACCTATTTGGAGAGCAATGGAGTCACAGAAGGCACAGGAGGAAATGTTGGCTGAAAAGAGAAAAAGGAAGCAGAAATTTTCAGAAAAGGAGCAAGAAATCCTCATAGAGGAAATGGTACTTAATCATGAGAATCTATTTGGGAAGAAAGCATTGAAAGTACCTGACTCAAGAAAAAGAAAAATCTGGTTGGAGATTCAGGAAAAAGGAATTCAGTAGGAGTTACCACTCGCTCCATTGATGAAATCAAAAAGAGATGGTACGACATGAGACTAAGATCAAAAGAGAGACTTGCAGATAGGATCCGAGAGGCAAACAAAACTGGTGGCGGAACCTCAGCTGTGGACCAACCAACACCCCGTGAGGAATTGATAGAATCTACCCTGCTACCAGAGAGTGTGAGTGGAGTGGCTAGTATTGATAGCTCAGACCTAACAGCAACTGCACAAGGTAAGATGCATGTAAAATAGTGTCAATAATGTGTGTAATGAATGTGTGTGTGTCCTGTGTTAATATTAATTGTAAGACAAGTAGAAGTGCACTTGGACTGTGAAAGCAGAAGTGAGCAGTGCATCATGGGAGTTGTAGTGCAAATATGATTGTCACACTTATCATCATAGGAGTACATGTTATTTTTTAACAAATTGAATTTTATAATAACCAAACAGTGTAGTGCAAGCTTTTGTCTGAAATGAAAATAGTTTATTTTGAAGAAACCAAAATTCATATATCACACTCTACATCCACAGAACATGCAAGAGACTCCAGGGCAGAAACTGAATTGGATAATTCTCCACCACATGTGACATCTGACACAGAAGAAGTAGTAACTGATGTCCCTGTCCCAAATAAAAACATGAACAGGAAGATGATGACAATTTAGAAGGAGTTTCAGTACCCAATCAGACTGACACAGTGTCCCCTCAACAGTCACAAGAGCACACTGAAATTCCAAGGAGGGCACGCTCATTCCGTTTGGATACATCTAGGAGCAGCAGTGGGCCCAGTGTAGGAGGCACTGTTTTTGTTGGCCTTGAGCAGGATATGCTTCAGGTACAGCGCCTGCAACACAAGGCATTCAGGTCAATAAATAGACAGCTGTTGAAAACAAATAAAAATCAAGAAGGCATGGCTGCATCAATTGAGAAACTCTGCCTGACCCTTGCACAAACAGTATGTGCACGTAACAGGGCTGCACAGACTGCACATCTCAGGATGCAGACTTACACTAAGGCAATTAACCAGCTATGTTGTGTCACTAGTAATTTCACTAGACGCAGCATAAATATGCAGCGTGAATTATGTGACTGTAGCCGTGAAATGGCCAAAAGTGTGGACAAAATTAACTTGGTCTTAAGAAAATATGAAAACCTCAAACTCTGGTGCAAGTGCTCTCCTAGGCTCTGCTGAAAGTGAGGACAACTCCAGTAGGAGCAGTAATAATAATAATAATAATAAGGGAGTTTTATAAAGCGCGCGGTTACGCTAGCTAGCGTGTCCCTGCGCTAAGACAGACAGAACTCATACAAACGGGCCGCAGAATCAGCTAGGTTTATCGTGCATAAAGGTGTGTTTTTAACTTCTTCCTGAAGTCGGCTTCAGACACTTCAAGGCGAAGGTCCAAGGGTAAAGCATTCCAGCCCTTCGCCACCAAGTAGCGAAAGGATCTGCCTCCCATGCGAGCCTTTCTCGTCCTTGGTACCTTTAATAGGCCGCCATGGGAGGAGCGCAGCGTTCGCGTAGGTTCGTATCGGGAGACCAAACTCTGGAGTGGTGCTGGTGCCCTCCCATTAAGGATACGGTGACAGGTACAGAGGGCCTTAAACTCCACCCTGCTCTTCACTGGAAGCCAGTGAAGAGTCTGAAGGGCTGCTTTGGAGGCCGATCTTTTAGGAAGCTTCAGAATGAGGCGAGCAGCTGCATTCTGCAGTACCTGCAGACGATTTAACACCTTACTGGTTGCTCCAAGGTACAGTAGGTTGCCGTAATCCAGGCGCGATGTGACGAGGGCATGCACCAGCGTCCTGCGGGCCGACATGGGAAGTAGATCTAATACCTTCCGCAGACCTCTTAGGACGCTGAAACAGACACCCACCACACGGCCTATCTGAGGTCCAAAGGACAAATCAGCATCAAGCCAGACTCCAAGATTCTTGGCTTCCCGACAGTGGGTTGGAACCTCGCCTAGACAAGAGGGCCACCATGCCGAAACCCCACCCCAACATCTCAATTGAGCCAACGCAGAAGTGGAAGGCGTGCAAGTGCAGGACCTGAGCAGGAATCCATGCAGTCTCAGGAGCAACATGCTTCAAGCCGCCAGCGCAAACAATAACTTTTTCAATAGTAACTTTTACAGCATAACTGCATTGTGAAAGCTGTCTTTGTGTTCCACGTATGGATATTTTGATTTAAAACATTAGAGAATCATTACTCACACACAATGCACCAACTTTTGTATGTTGTGAATTAAAACAACATTTTCAAACATGAGTATGTAGTTTGTGACTTCTTACCTAAAAATAATTTCGTGTAATCTCTGTTCTTCTTTGACGCCCAGCAATTGCTCCAACACCTGCTACTGCCATTCTTGGTGGAGGGTTGTCATCATCATCAGATGAGTAAGACTCACTGACTTCAATTTCTGTGCCTTTGCGCATGGCCATGTTATGCAGCATTGCACATGCTGTTACAATTTTACAACATGTTTCAGGATTGTATTGCAAAGCTCCTCCACTTTTGTGTATGCATCTGAAACGGCTTTTTAGTATTCCAAATGTGCGTTCAATTACCCCACGTGTGGACCGGTGTGCCCTGTTGTACCGTCTTTCACTTGCATTGGCAGGATTCAAGTATGGTGTTAGAATGAAATCACGCACTGCATAGGCACTGTCACCTGCATGTGAGAGAGAAAACATTATCTGTATATTACAATTCACAACAACTGGATGGATGGATGGATGGATGGATGGATGGATGGATGGATAGATGGATGTTTGCCTGAGTGTTACCCTCCTAGCAGATATCCGTCTCCAAACTGACCAGCACTAAGACGTCTATGAATTGCGCTATGTCTGAAGATAAAGGAGTCATGTGTACTCGCTGCAAACTTTGCAACAATGTCATTGATAATGTTGGCATTGCATAACATCTGGATGTTGAGTGAGTGGTAGCTTTTTCTATTCCGAAATACATATTCTGTGGCTGCAGGAGGAGTGATAGCAATATGGGTTCCGTCAATGCATCCAATTACATGTGGAAATCTTGCAATTTGATAGAAATCCAACTTTGTTTCCTGTATGGCTTGTTGTGTATTAGAAAAATATATATGATGTTGTAGTCTCCTTAGCATTGCATCCAGGAATACATGAAAGAAGCGTGATAGGGCACTTTGTGACACTCCACCAACCTCTGCAATGACACTTTGAAAAGACCCTGAAGCCAAAAGGTGCAGTGAACACAATCCCTGCACATGTGTGGGGATTGATTGTGTCCTGGCTGTAGGATGTTCCAATAAAGGTTTTAATTCATTAATCAGATCCAAAATGGTTTGTGGATGAATTCTGTATTTGTCATAAATCTCCTCCTGAGTCTGCTGGAACAGGGTAATGCGTAGTCTGAAGATTCTCTCCTGTCTTTGTCTTCTCTGGGCAAGAGCTTGAATGCGTAGCCTCCTTGCAATCAGGTACAGTCCCGCCATTTTGGAAATAAAAAAATTGCATTCTGGGTGTCTTTTTATATTTTTTTACGTTACCACCTGCATCTATTTGGTGTTAATTGCGATTTCTTAATTTGCGAATTTTCATTTTTCGCAATTAGCGATTTTTTCTTACATCTATATGCGATTTCTTAACTTGCGATTTCTTATTTTGCGAAAATCGCTAAATAAGAACATGCAAAATAAGGAATCGCAAATAATTCTGCGATTGTCATTTCTCGCACACTAAGAATTGGCAAAAAATGCGAATTCTCAAATTGCGATGCGATTTATTTCATACATGCCAGTTGCACTTATTTTTGTCGCAAACGCTGAGAAATTGCGATTCGCAGCGTTCGCGACAAAAAAAAAACACTTGATACATCTGCCCCAAAGTCTCATACATTTTTTATGGGCAGATGTGAGATTAAGTGATTTACCCAGAATCGCAAGATATTCACACTGAGAATTAAGCCTGGTTCCCCAGTTCCTAAGTCTCCAGCTCTGGCCGCAACACCACATCTGACTAAAGGGAAGGAGGCAGTCTAATGGCAGTATCAAAATTCGAATTTTTTTTGTTCTCTTGTCGTAGAAATATTGCAGAAACTTGCACCAAAATGCAACAATTTTCAAAGCTTTCCTGGGAGGGGGAAATCCCCCCTCCCGTCCCTTCCCCCATAAACACAAGCATACATAAACACAAGCATACTTATATAATGTAGTAGTGCTGTGAACATTAGCGCATATTTTCTGCTCAATCAGGCTTTGATGTAAGGCATGGCTGGGACCCTGGAGACAAAGCAGTCCTCGATAAGTAATGCTCGAGAAACACCACTGAACCTAAACAGCTTCCACAACATAAACTGACTAGATGCAGATTAGCACTGAGGAGAACATATATACTTGAAATGCTGCTAGTCACAGTGGCCTGTTCTTGCGCATCCTAATGCTTAGAGTCATTCTACAAGAGAGGTCAAGTTAAGGAAGGGGCAAAACATGACTAAGTAGGCGGGTGTGGATGAATGGGTTGTCGGACAGATTGGTTCCTGTATATGAAGGCTGAGGGGCACTGTGAGAGGAATCGTTCACTCACTGACTGAGTGACAAGACAAGAGGTGCAAGAAACTGGTCAGGTTGTAGGCTTGGTGCCAGAAATGCCTACGTCTGACAGTGCAGTGAGGTGGTTTGAATCGATAGAGCGTCAAGAGCTTGAATATTAATTACACAAGAGTGATATAGGCTGAGGGTGTCTGTAACAAAGTAAAATGATTGCTCACTTCAGCACCAGCATGGTTTCAATTTCTTAATTTGGTGACTGGGTGCTCCCACTTTAAGAATACATGTCATTAATATTTGTGACATGCCATCTTTGCAGCGAAAATGCACATGTTGTTATGGCCCACTGCAAAAATACTGAGCACAGACAGGAAAGTTTTGTACCAGAAATCTAATAGATTTGGAAATGGCATATTTTCCAAGAATCCCATGTTTTATTTATTCATCTACCAGCAATTATATAGTGTGTGTCAGAGCGATGCACAAGAGCAAAACTAAAATTAGTTTCAATCACAAAATCAGCAGGTGTTAGAACATGAAATAACATTCTTGACTTCGGCAGAAGATTGCACAGGCGGTCCGAGCTGTATAGGAATCAGTTAATAGCAGATTAAAACTTGGCAATGGTGTGCTCCCCTCCGTCATAATACAGACTTAAATAAGTTCTTCTCAAGCCTCAACAGCACAACTGGACAGCCAGTCGCTTTATTGATGTAATTGCTACACTTTCCCAATTGCTTTATTAACATTCTTGCTTTCTGAAATGTCCTTGAAAATGCACCATTTGGCCGCTCTTTTTTCAAGATTTTCTCAGGGGGAGAACCCCCCCCAAATCCCCCTTCATACATTTGGGCTTGCACGCTTGAGACGGTGCACTGCTCACAATTTTTACACCGCACCATTTTCAAATGTCACCAGCCGCCACTGGGTAGGGGGGCTATATATTATGTGCTTATTGCTGACAAGGATTCATTTCATGTATGATTTCTTTTTAATGGTTCAATATTTCTTTAGAATATATTTTGGTACTGCACTAATAGGTGCATTTCCTTTTTCAATAATATTGTAAATCGTTTTTGGACTGATTCCTCAGTTCTAGGTAGCTATTAGGTATTCAGAGTATACATGATTTTGTGCATATATGTTGCACATATTTGGTCTTCCATATTTAAAAAGAAAAAAAGGAGAACAGAAAGAGGTATTAATGTGAGATGGGGTTTGCTTCTCTTTTCTCGCTTGCCTTGATGCTACAAGCATGTCCACAGCTCAAAGTCATGTTCAGACTGTCGGACCATGGCACTGAAGACCATGCGGGGGCAAGCTATGTAGATCCTTGCGGTCCGGCTGTAGATAATGGCCAGTGAAATTCTGAGTTCTCGGGCCACTCGGAGTCTCTGGTGACACACACACATATATATTCACTGAAAAAAACATAGGTTTCAGCCACGTTATAGTTAGGAATTAGCATTTAAAAAACCTTAGAAATTCACTGAAAAAACCATAGGTTTCACACTTGTTATAGTTAGCTGGACATTTCACTCATACAAAACCATTGATATTCCCCCATTATAGTTAGTTCAGCTAACTATAACTCGCGCGCCCGCAATGCACTGCTGATGACGTCACATATTACATCACTCATGACATGGTCAGTGACATCACTCATGACATCTCTGATGACATCGGGGATCACACCGAGCTGATTGTTGTAAATTGATGGGCTCTGGGAGCTGTAGGATACTAGCCGCTGTACTATAAGTGTGTAAGTAGTGTTAGTATGCATTTATAGTATAGTAGCTTAGCCGTCGCGCGTTGCTGCTATCTCCGAAGAAAGGAAATTCAAGGATACTGTTTATGATAACATTCAATTTACATTGTGTCATTTTTATTGAAACTTATTCATTTTAATATGGAAAACATTTCAAAGTGTTGTTTTAATTCTATTTATTTATTCGAGTGCTTGTGGATACACGATTTTTTGTTTTTCTGTCTGGTGCGTACATCAGTATTCGAAAGATTACGAGGGACCTGGGGGGCCGATATTTTTAAAAAAAAGTATGCCAGAAACCTTCGCGGGAGTGTACTCAACAGCTTCCTAAAGTTTCCTGGCAATCGGATGAATGCTGTTTTAATTTTATTTATTAATTCGAGTGCTTGTGGATACACGATTTTTTGTTTTTCCGTCTTGTGCGTACATCAGTATTCGAAAGATTATGAGGGCCCTGGGGGGCCGATATTTAAAACATTTTTTTGCCAGAAACCTTCGCGGGAGTGTACTGAACAACTTCCCAAAGTTTCATGGCGATCGGATGAATGGTGTAATAATGCATAAAGGACAAACAGACAGACAGACATACATTCGTTTTTATATATATAGATAGGGAGTGGGAAGCAAACTACTCACCCCTACTGGTGCGAAGACTCGGGGATTAAACCATGAGCCTAAATTGTGAGCTCACTGCTGTAAAGTGTTGTGCTCTGGGCGCAGTAGCATACCTGTGGAAGTAGTGTTAGTTTGTGTTTATACAATACAGGGAGTGGGAAGCGAACGACTCACCCCTACCGGTCTCAAGACTTGTGGATGAAATCATGAGCTCATTGCTGTAAAGTCATGTGCTCTGTGTAGTATTCCAATGTAAGTCATAGTAGAATGTTAGTATGTAATTCTACTAGAATCTAAGTATGTAATGTTAGAATGTAGGGCTGTCATGGAGGGAACCTTGCAAAGTTTGTACACGGTGCTGGAGATGACGGTTGCCTTGCTGTCTGCTTCTGTTGGTGGTTGTTTCAGGTGTCTTGTTTTCTTGTAATAAATCCACTGGTGTATGCCTCTTCACTACATAAATTTGGCGACGAGCGGGAGAAGGTAAAAAGAAAGCACCACTCAGCAATATTTCAAATATGCTTGTGTTGTGCTGAAGACCCGTTTTCTTCATGTAGCTGTTTCTACTCATGCCAGGGTCGGTTTTTTATATTTAGAAGAGGAATGGAAGCCTGCTACAGGAGCTTTGAACTATGTCTACCAGAATGCCAAGTAGCCACGCCCATTGGGGCGAGAACTGATACATAAGCGCTGCAAATACGGCGCGAAAATATGTTCTTTCATCCTGAAACTAATCCAGTGACCAAGGGCTGCTTATGCCTGAAACGCATATGGACTGAAATACCTTGCTTCGTGAAGATTTTGTTTCTACTGCCATCCAAATGAATAAAAGGTCAAAAACCCTGCTGTGGGTGCCTCAATTGCAGGGGGGTTTCGTTTGTAATATATTGTGGCCCACCTGGATCACGAGGCGACCCCGCCGCGGAAGAGCGGATCTTGCACGCCGCTGCGAGTAACATTAGCGGGTGCTTTGGAAACAGCATGACCGTTCTACTGGATAAAACTGGCTGAGAGATGGTGATCAACTCGATCAGCAAACCCACTAGAGGTTTTTTATATTTAGAAGAGGAATGGAAGCATGCTACAGGAGCTTTGACTACGTCTTCCAGAATGCCAAGTAGCCACGCCCATCGGGGCGAGAACTGATAAATAAGCTCTGCAAATACGGCATGAAAATATGTGCTTTCATCCTGAAACTAATCCAGTGACCAAGGGCTGCTTATGCCTGAAACGCGTATGGACTGAAATACCTTGCTTCGTGAAGATTTCGTTTCTACTGCCATCCAGATGAATAAAAGGTCAAAAAACGCTGCTGTGGGTGCCTCAATTGCAGGGGAGTTTCGTTCGTAATATATATATATATATATATATATATATATATATGAAGAAAGCAGCCCCTGCTCCGCCAATGCACGACGGAGTAAACGAGGTTTCAGACCTCCAAAAAGCCTCACGTAATGCAGCGTCAAATATGCCCCAAGAAACACTGAAGCCTCAAGTGAGTTGCAGAATGGCGTTTTAATTGAAAGAAAGATGACGCGTTTCACTCCACTAGGGAGCTTGTTCACATAGCGCGCTCAAGTGATTCAAACATATAAATAGTAAAAATAAAAATGGGACAATGGAAAACAAAGTGCACGCCCTCTCTGTGTTACAGGCTAAACATAGTGGAAAGACTTATATGTAAACAAGTGCAAAAAGGAAAATTAATTTGAACAATAAAGAAAACGAGCTGTTATGTTTTTGTGTGACAAACTGATAGAAATTGGTACAGTGTGAACATCCAAATTGACTCAAATAGTGGGTTGAAACAAATAAATGAAAAATTCATAAATCACGGTGAAAATAGGAGAAAAATAAGACTTTTCATATAGAAAAGAAACTACAAGTTTCTCTTACACGTAATAACGGCATAGTGCCCTAAATATGAAAGCAGTCAAAAAATATTCTCCATAATACATTTCAAAGATGTCATAATGACATCAACCCAAAAATTTAGAGACATGATCACAATATAATGTTGAAACTAAAGCCATCTATATGTCAAGAACAAACAGCCTAACATAGGAATATAATGATAAATAAAATATTAAAGGAAATTAAAAAAAGGGGGAAGAGGGCCAAAACACATTTTTTTGCATGGGTTTGGAAACCCAAACAGTCAAAAAAGTATTATTCAGTTTAAATATTTTGAATACAAAGGAAGCACACAGTGAAGAAATCATCAATAGAAAATGATCTAAATATATAATGATAGATAGCCACTATAGAAATGACACATATTGACAATACTATTGCGTAATCAAAAATCCATTGATAATGTTATATACAATATATACAAATAGTCAAGTCACCAGCCGGTGACTAAGTTAAAGAAGATACACCCTATGGACCAACGTAGTGAATGCAAAAACAAGATGGTAACAGTAAAAAATGAACCCTCTGGGAATAAAGAGAGACAGTGAAGGGCTACTCAAATGTTAGATACATAGAGGTTGGAAACAATCAGGGGGCACCTACTGAACATGGAAAGACAGAGACAGTATAAAAATACTGAGATAACAGATCAAAGGAAATTACTCAAGTCTTCCGTTAAGTTGAGGCCATTAGGGGCCTTGGTATCTAATGACAGTATGAGGTGTGACTCCTTCTGCCTGAGTAGCTTCATTCGATCCCCTCCCCGACTGGGCTGAGGTACAGAGCATAGAACAGTATACTCAAAATCTTTGAGTTTTTTGTCATGAACAGCACGAAAATGCCTGGCTACAGGATAATTACTATCGCTGTTAACAATAGCACGGATGTGTTGAAGAATACGTTGGTGCACAGGGAGCTTCGTGCTACCGATGTATTCGAGATTGCAAGTGCATTTGAGTTTGTATACAACGTATTCAGATCTGCATGTCAGGTGTTCACGAATAAGTATCGGTGTACTACTAAAGGCTGTAACATAGTGTGTACTGTTCTTGGCGAATGTGCAAGCGCGGCAGGAAGCGCATTTGAAGAAACCGGTTTTAGAAATATGGCTCTTTTTGACTGGGCCTTCAGGCATAGGTCTGTCTAAAGCATCACGCATAGAGGGTGCCTTTCTGAATGTTATAGTGGGTGTTTTGGAGAGTAGAGGTCCAAGAATGACGTCCGTCAATATTATGGGCCATTCTGTGCAAATGATGCGTCTAATCTTGCGTTCTTGTGTGCTGTAGTTGGTAATGAGTCTCACAGTGCATTCGGTGGTAGGAGCAACTGGGACCTTGGGAGCTAGAAGTACGTTACGACCAATTGAACAGGCTTTCAGAAGTGCTTGGTCTAGGAGTTTATTGGAGTAGCCTCTATTAAGAAAACGTACTTTGGATTCTTTTAGGCATTCATCAAGTGACTCCTCGTTACTGCAAATCCTGCAGATACGGATAAACTCCCCATAGGGGATGCTTCTGATAGTGTGAGCCGGATGGGCACTCTGAGCATGCAGAATTGCGTTGCCTGCTGTGGACTTGCGATGGAGACAAGTCTCAATTTTGTTGTTTTTAATGAATACTCGGACATCTAAAAATTCGGCTGAATCAGATGTGATAGTAGATGTAAATTTAAGATTCAATTCAAAAACTAAAAAGAGATATGTTAAGATTTCATATACCTCCTCTTCCAACTAACCACTTCGTAAATCATTCTGTTTTTGGAGATTTTCTTGTCAGTGTAAGCCCTGTGAATAAACAGCATAAAAAGAACAGAAGATTTATAAGACAAAAAAGACTGAATAGCATCAGCCAGCTTCAACCCTTCCAGACATCTGACTCAGTTATTGACCTGACTGGAGGGCTCCTATCACCAGGTGAATTGAACCTCTTGAGCAAAGGCCTCTATTTCTGTCCTGTACCGAAAGACCATAATACAGCCAACATGATGAGAGACCTAAAAACCTTCGAGAGAAGATGCAGACTCGCAGAATACTTTTACAATAATTCTAATGTTGGTCTGCCAAGCTACCTTCCAGATCCATTTAAGAAGTTCCGCCATCCCAAATCATGGACTCCTCAATGTGGTAGAAATCCTGTTCTTGATACATACATTTTATCCATCAACAAACACATCAAGGAATCAACACCTAAAAGGATTTTTGATAACATCAGCAAAGAAGAAAGAAAAGCTCTCCACCTCCTTCAACAGAGAATGGATGTCATTATAAAACCGGCAGACAAAGGTGGTGCAGTGGTTGCCATGAAAGTAAGTGATTATATTGAGGAAGGAATGAGACAACTAATGGATACCAACACTTACAAACCTTTAGAAACTGATCCCACTGAAGATTTGAACAAAGAAATTAAAAACATGGTTGTAAGGTACAGGTGCTTAAACCTCATTGATGAAACCACAGCAGATATACTTGTTCATCCCCAACCAAGACCTGGGAGATTTTATATGCTTCCCAAAATTCACAAAATGAACAATGCTGGCCGTCCAATCGTCTCTGGCAATGACACCGCCACTGAGAGACTATCTTTATTTGTTGACCTGCACCTCCAGCCCATTGTACAGGAACTTCCATCATTTGTTAAAGATACCAGTCACTTCCTTCAGATTATTGAAAAATTAAACCAAAGCTACACATTTGATGATGATACTCTTCTGGCTACATTTGATGTTACATCATTATACACCAATATACCACATGAGGATGGGCTTATGGCGTTATCTGAAGCTCTTAGTAAAAGAACTGTGAAAAAACCATCAACAAATGGGCTTACCAACTTTGCTAGAGTTATCCTTAAATCCAACAATTTTACATTCAATGGTAAACACTATCTGCAGATACAAGGTACTTCCATGGGTACTCGGATGGCTCCATCCTATGCAAATATCTTCATGGGCAAACTAGAGAACAGTATACTTGCTACTTCTAGCATCAAACCACTGGTATGGCTACGATACATTGATGACATATTTATAATATGGAATGCAGGAAGTAGAACATTGGAACAATTTACAGGTAATATCAACCATATCCATCCTACCATCAAATTTACCAGCAGCAATTCCAAACAGAAGCATCATCTCCCTTTTCTGGATGTGCTAGTCACCATTCATGAACACAAAATTACAACTGATCTGTACCACAAGCCTACAGATGCTCATTTGTATCTAAACTGGACTTCATGTCACCCTCATCACACTAAACTGAGCATCATCTACAGTCAAGCACTCAGAACAAGACGTATCTGCAGCAATGAGGAAACCTGTAAAGACCATCTACAGGAACTTGCTACATTATTTAGAAGGCGAGGCTATCCTCTGCATATCATACAGCAACAAATTGACAAGTCTTTGCAGTTACCCAGAGAAGCACTTATTTGGAATACCAACGCCAGAAACAAAAGTGACAGAACTCCATTTGTAGTTGACTATCATCCATCAGCTCCCAACTACAGAAATATAATGCAAAAAACATTTCCCTTACTGTCCACTTGTGAAAAATTGCAAAAGATTTTTCCAAAACCGCCAGTCATTGCTTACCGCAGAGCTCCAAATTTACGATCTCTTATTGTGAGAGCTGAACTCAAGCAAGCTGTAACAAATGCAGGGGTTCATTGCTGTGACTCTAAAAGGTGCATCACATGTGAATACCTTTTACAAACATCATCAGTTACTAGTTATGTTACCAGAAGGACCTATACAATAAGGCAGCATCTTACATGTCGGTCAACATGCATTATTTATGTGATTCAGTGCCAACAGCAAAGCTGTAAAAAACAATATGTAGGCCAAACAATGAATGACCTCCGCACACGATTCAGGAACCACAAATCAGCAATAATTAATAAGAAAATTGACCAGCCTGTAGCCAATCATTTTAACCTTGTGGATCATTCACTATCAGATTTGAAGATTTTCCCCGTGGAACATGTCTCAAAGGAAGAACTACTGGACTCCAGGGAAAACTTCTGGATGTACCGTTTAAAATCATTGCATCCAGATGGACTGAACAATACTGACAATACATCCTGATTACTGCATATCTCAAGAACTCTCAGGACTGCATTGATTCCACATTCCAAATGGAATCTTCACTCATGATGCTTTTTGAAAATTCAGCTGTGTCATCTGTGCAGCCACTGAGCTTACCATCTTGAAACTACCTGAGGAAGGCGGAAGCTGAAACGTTGTAGTAGAAATATATTTTTGTTCTTTGATGAATGTGGAGAAGTGTGGCTCACTGGTTAGAGGAGGCAGACCTGGAAGCAGAGGTCAGCCCGGGACCAGGGTTCAATTCCCGGCTCGGCGGGGTCTTGAGTCCTAAAAAATGTCCATGGACTCGACAATTCTCGCTCCGGTGCCTACTCGATTCACGGTTCACACTCTGCGACTCTGGGCAATAGCTTGCTTAATCTCCACAACGGCCCCTCGCGGCGGGATGCCTGGCTTTCACCTTGCGGATACCCTGCCCGGGTTATCTCACAGGGGAATACCAGGACGGGTTCCCTAAGCAAGCGCTTAGTACCCGCTTGGTGATTTGCGCTATATAAATTCCTGTACATGAATATATCTGTTTGAGTCACTTCTTTCTTGGATATTTTATTTCTTTGTGACTAATTGTATCCTTTGGGATCCAGATTTTTGCCCTGGCTGGCTGTTGTTTTCTTGTGATCCTTCATCTTCACATATATATATATATATATATATATATACACACATATATATATATATATATATGTATATATATATACTGGTGTATGTCCAGAAATTAAAGTTTATAAACGTTCAATCCCATACACCCAACTATGTATGAACACCTACATATATGTAACTATGCAGCCCCATCAAAGAATTCAAACTAAAAAAGGGACAAACAGCCAGAAAACAATTCACCAATACTTGTATAGTAGTAAATCACTTAAGACTACTTGTAATAGAGACCATACACCCAAATGGCTTCATTCAAGAATGTTTTATTTTCCAGAGCAAGGAAAAAACCATGTAATTGCAGGCAGTTTGGCCCATAGGCTGCATAGGAAAAACTGTCCTAAGACAGAAAAGACAACTGGCACCTTGCCTTTAAGATTTACAAGAACCTAGGCACTTTGCCTTTAAGAACCTCAGAGAGCACTCTGCTCCCAGCATGCACCACAGGTGACAGTTAAGTCAGTTCTTTTTTGTAAAGGCATATAAAACAACTTGAAACCTTGTATGAACATTGATCGTCTGGGGAGGAGGGCGGGGTGCTTATGACTTTGATGAGTATTATGATTGTTTTTTAGGTCTCGTGACCTAACTTAGATAATGCCCTCCCCCACAGAACAACAATAGATACTGAAACGACGGACATCTTGTAATGGCTAGTCCCACACAAGACTTCTCTTAACTCTTTAAGGGATAGTGAAATTAATTCCTACGACATGGTAACGGAACTAGAAAGGTATAATTGGAGTTCAACAGAGGAACTGCACCCTCCTCGAAATTTTGAAATTTCGGTACGTGATCTATCTGCCAATACTGGGATTACTAATTGTTCACTGACAAGGGATCAACTCTGATCAACCCAGATCTAATCAACATAGTCTGACAACAGCAATTGTAATGGATGTAAGAGGCCGAATGACGATAGGCCCTAAAACACAGAGTATAAAATATCCTCCTACTCTATCCAAAAATGCTGCTAAAAAGTTCAAACATAACACATTGAGAAAAAACCCGGACATATTGTTCGCCGACCCATACTTTGATATGGTTAAAGGCACCTTAATGAATGACTTGATTTTTCACACAAATAAAACAGCGAAATGGCGCAATGCACTCACAGAAATGCTGGTCATAATAGATATGAAAAACATCCCTCATGGCACAAAAATCTTGACTTCCCCATCAAGAAGTTGCAATGCTGAACTATGCATCACGTTATATAAAACGGGAATAGTGTTGATACAAGCAGCCAATAGGGACCTTGAGGAATTTGAGAAGACTTTCCTAATAATAAAAGAATCTCTGGAGAGACCAAGATACCAACTACCCATGACCCAGCATGAAGTCACGCGGGACAACAGTGTCAATTCAACTAGGGACACCACCCAACCAGGGGGCAACAACTCTCAAACTCCCAACCTTGGAGATATAACGGAAATTGAGAAGGTAACCTTGGAGAATAGGATTGAAAGAACAGGGAGGTCTTCCAATCCGGCTAAGGAAGAGCAGAGCCTGACCCACAAGGAAGAACTGATGCAAGTAACCAACAGAGAATTCGAGAACTCTGAGCTAACTTTCCAAAAATTAAAGGACTACTCAGAAGGACCAAACGTTCAACAATACGTGACACAACCAGATATCACACTTGAAAACATCGACTCCAATACTAGAGACACCAATCCATCAGATGGCCAGAACAATCAAACCGCTAACACTGAAGATTTAACCGTACATGCGATGGTAACACCAGAGACGGAGAGAGAAAGGATAGCGATGGCCACCAACCTTGGAAACAAAGTGAAGAATCAGGTCCCAAAGAAAGAACCGGTGCCGCTAATGCACAACTCCACTGCGCTGGAAGGGTATACCCCAGCTCCAAGCGAATCCCTCTATGAAGCCAATGAAATGAACAAAGTGGATGATATCGACCTTCCCGTTCCTCCCTCGAATACGAAACCGGAATGCTACAGATCCCTATCCACAAAAACACCCCTTACCAAGAAAAGATTTGTGGGAATGAGATCATATCAGTCGCAGAGAAGAGCAAACTACAATGCTCATCCAGCCAGGTTTACCTCAAACAAGAACTCATCCCGAACACTGAAAGAAATCAAGGAGCTACAAAAACTCGTAGATAACCTGGCGCACAACTCGATGAAAGTCTCACAGACAATTGGAAAAATTTGGGAGATGACGATAAGCACGCACACCAAGGTATCACACATCCAGAATCTGGTATTTAGACACAACAGACCTAACAGGACAAAACCCTTGTCGAATGAAGAAACTCGGGCCTTACTCAGATCCTATGAACAACCTGCCCGTAGTATGGAGGAGAATATCAAAACAGTACCTATTGACCCTAATAGAACGGCCAGAAAGAATGACAGGAAAGCAATCCACCAAAATCTACAACATATTCAGCTTATTGCATCCGAATCGGATAATGGAAAACTCGTTAAAGCACAGAAACCCCTGAACTGCCTCCTACTTAATTGTCGTTCGGCAACTAAACATGCAGCAGACATAGCCACCCTCATCATCAATAAGGAAATTGACCTGGCCATCCTCACGGAAACATGGCTCAATGAATCATCATCTCCTACCATGGATCTCTTAGTACCGCCACAATATAACATCGTCAGGCTAGACAGACCAAGGAATGTGGGAGGAGGCATAGCTTGCATTCACCGGTCGGAGATCGAGGTCTGCCATTTCCAATCTGACCCCTTAGAATCCTGTGAATACCTTGGTCTTAATGTGAGAACACCTAAGAATCAAAGCTGCAAACTGCATACATTCTACCACCCACCAGGAGAGAACGCTAAGTTCACAGAACAACTGATGGAGATCATAACGACCAATTCTAACTCGGATGCCAATAACATATTCCTAGGTGACTTTAACCTCCATTGGAATGACGGCGGTGATAAACTGGTCAACTCGCTTAAAGACTTCCTCAATGAGCTAAAACTTGTACAAGCTTGCAACCAACCCACTCACTCACAAGGAGCAACCTTAGACTGGATTATCTCAAGAAAGGATGAGACATCTATCCTTGCTATAGACCCTTGTGACTGGTCTGACCATCACATCATAACATTCACGATACCTACAATGACAAAGGGTAGGACCGTGCAACCACGCAAGCTCAAGAAACTGATCCGAGACACAAAGGAGGCTAACACTGAACTACTGGTTAAAAGGTGTGAGAGTGACCTGAAGCCTCCCAACAATAAGCAAAATGTCAATGAGCTGACGGATCACTACACAACCGCAATCGGTAATATCGTCAATGACACCATGCCCCAAAAACTGAAAAAGGTATCAGAGAAACCAAAAAATCCTTGGTTTAATGAATCATTGAATGAGGACCGGCGCAAACTGAGAATGGCCGAAAGGAGGTGGAGACAACATCCCTCCTCCCCTGAGCTGAAAACACTCAGAAAAACAAGAAAAGAATACAACAAAAAAATAATCAACTCCAAAAAAGAATTTATCAGAGATGAATTGGACAGTGCCATAAACAGACCACGAAAACTCTTTGAGATCTTAAAACAACAGTCAAATAAACTAGCCAAAACGGTTTTAGAGAATACAAAAACTCCCATAAGCTGCGAGGAATTCTCCTCTTTTTTCACGGAAAAATCTAAATTGCTTGAAGATGACCTCACAATTGCAGCAACTAACCTTAAAGCACTGCCTCCATCCAGTAACGAGTCCAATTTCTCACCAGAGAGCCTCCAAACTAAAAATAAGGCAAAATGGGACACATTTGAACTATACGACCAGGAAAAGATCGCCAGAACGCTGGCGGAACTTAGACCGAACAACCACTTTCAAGACCCATTACCAGGAAAGTGTGTAAGAGAAATCAGCCACACTCTAGTTCCGATCTGGACCGAGATAATAAACGCCTCACTTACACAAGGAATCCTCCCCGACTATCTCAAAACAGGGCAGGTGATGCCCATCCTCAAAAAACCGACAGCTGATGCTACAGACCCGAACAACTATCGACCAGTGACCAACATCCCTCTACTGGCTAAACTCATTGAGAAATGCGTGCAGGGCCAACTAAGTCAACACATCGCTAAATTTTCGTTACTGGATGATTGCCAATCAGGTTTCAGAACAGGGCACAGTACCGAAACTGCGATCTTGCACATAGTCAATGACGCCCTTCAAGCCCTAGACCGAAATCAATCTTGCCTACTGATCCTCCTAGACCTATCATCAGCATTTGATACGGTAAAGCACGAAGTGCTTATGACCAGACTACAAGACAGGATGGGTTTGTCTGGAAACGTGCTGAAATGGTTCAATTCTTTCTTACAGAACAGGACTCAGCGATTCCTAGTCAACCAAACAATCTCTTCCCCGAGCCCCAACGCAATAGGGGTCCCACAAGGCTCTACGCTATCCCCAGATCTATTCAATTTATATGTAGAACCTCTCACGGAGATCCTTCAAAAATCACAGGTATCCTATCATATGTATGCGGACGACACGCAATTATACATAAAGATCGCCTCCATTGAGGACATCGACTTAATGAACAAGACACTAAAGAGTGCTTTGCGATGGTTAACAATGAACCATCTGAAACTAAACGCCCAGAAAACTGAATTCCTGCTAATCTCACCGACAAGGAGCCAATCTGAAGTTATAGAGTGGACTAAATTGGTGACAGCGCTAAACTGCACCCCGACCCTAGTTAACTCTGCCAAATCACTAGGAATTACACTAGATAAGAACCTCGACATGAAAAACCATATTAACTCAATGGCCAAGAGCGCCCGCTTCCACCTGAATTACTTAAGGAAACTGAAACCCTTTATCACTGAGACAGACCTAAAACTGGCTATACAATCACTAGTCATCTCGAGGATCGAATACGGCTGCACCACATTAGCGGGCCTGCCAAAAACATCCACAGCACCACTAAAAGCCTGCCTCAACGCAGCGGCGAGACTCATTACGGGAACGAAGAAATTCGATCACATATCTCCTCACCTGAAAGCACTAAACTGGCTACCTTACGAGGCCAGAATTCAAATGAAGATGGCCTGTATTACACACAAAGCGGTTCACTACAACACACCCAGATACCTAGCCAAGAAACTTACGATCTCAGGAGGTAACAGAACAACTAGAAGCGCAGGAGATTTGCTACTACGACCAGCCTTTTTCCACAAGAAAAAGACCTACAACCGAGCATTCTCCGGAGCTGCCCCCAGAATCTGGAACTCACTCCCTCCAAACATCAGGAAGATTCAAAATACAGTAACATTCAAACGAGAACTGAAGAGCCACTTGATGAGTAAATACCCTACTTAGAGAAACCTAAGGATCACTGGAATGGATCAATTATGATAACTGAGGGCCGCCCTCTTCATGGAAAATTGGAAGATCATCATCGGACAATGAACTGATGCCGTGCGCAAGCCGAAGCCTGTCACATCACTGATACCTCATATATGTGTGAACTTTAACTATTTCTCACAGTCATACTTTATAACCTCTATCTCACTTGATTTATTGATCCATATATGTGGAACCTTAACTATCTATCACAATCATTATATATAACTCCTACCACACTTGATTTATTTATACTTATTTTCCCGGATAGGCACTGGAACGCCTTATAACCCTACCTCAACGGGCATGGTTTGTTACCATGACACAAACCAAGCCGTGCCCGCCATATAATGCTAATTGCACAGCCAATATGAATATATATATTTATTCTTGACCATACAGTATACTGCCTTCTACCTCACTATTCTCTAGTTGTTAGTATTGCTTTTATTATCTTTATATGTAATTGTTTCCTTGTTAAGCGCTCTGATACCCACGGGTCTTGTCCGCGCTATACAAAACACTATAAATAAATAAATAAAATAAATAAAATATCAATGCGCATGTGCATTGAGAGAAGCGAGACTATAGGGCTTTAAACAAAGTTTAACTAACTGCGGCGATTTGGTGCTGTGCCCGTGCGCTTTTAGGTCAATGCGCAAGCGCATTGACCTAAAATGCGCGTGCACATCACCAAATCGCCATCTGTTCCCAAAGCCACACTCCTCCCACACCTTTGAAGTGAAGCTTAGCTTCACTTCAATGGCCCCGGCTGCTTCACACCCTCATGCCGCTCTCCCCACTCCGCCCCCTCCCCTGCCCGCCGTGTGTCTCCCCTTCGGTGTCTTAAGTTGTTGTGTGCAATCTCAACAATGACCTGGACCTATTGTCTGTTTTAGTTATGTTTTTGTGGGTAACAAAGTTGCTGTTTCATAGATGAGTCTGTAAACATATAGTCTGTTCATTAGACCAGTTTTCATTCTTGTGAGAATCAGTACCGCTTCATATGCATCTCCAGTCTGGTTGCAAAGAGCACTGCCAGGAACCAATCATAGCAGCGTTAGTGTGATTTTAGTGCATCAAACTACTATAGCACTTTATTGCGTAAAAATGTTTATTTCTAAAGGTTTTTTTTGTTAACAGTTTTACATCCTAATATTGCACGTCATCTAATAACCCTCTTCACACTCTATTATGAATCCAGAGCAGGAGAGTCTGGCCTGGATTCCCTCTTGCCTTAACTTCTTTCCCTGCATGCCTCCTCTCTCTGGCTATAGCCTACTCTGTTTAACGTAATCATTTAATGTATTTATCCAAATTGCCAACGTGTAATTTCATGAGCCTCATCCTTGCCGCCTTTGAACCCCTATCCGTATGATCATTATTCTTGTTTGTCGCCCTGCCCTTTGCTTAGTCACTATACCTGTCTTCTGTTTCATGCTCCCCCTCTGCCCTTATTGTCCTGAGAGCAGTTTACTTGGCAGTGGAAGACGGTACTTGAAGGTAATCAGCAGAAGTCCTTCCCAAGCTGCCCTCGTGTCCTTGTCATTCCTCTCTCTACCTGTACTGGAGCTCGAAGCCATCTCCTCTGCGTTCGGCTCCGTTCTGATTACCTCTGAGTCCTCCACATCACCTGTTCTTTCACTTTCGCTTTCTCGTTATATGCCATATACATCTCCCCTCACCCTCACTCACCCTCACCCTCGCTCACCCTCACCTTCACTCACCCTCACCCCCACTCACCCTCAACCCCTCACACTCACCCTCAACCCCTCACCCTCACTCACCCTCACTCACCCTCACCCTCACTCACCCTCACCCTCACTCACCCTCAACCCCTCACCCTCACTCACCCTCATTCACCCTCCCCCTCACTCACCCTCACTCACCCTCACTCACCCTCAACCCCTCACCCTCACTCACCCTCAACCCCTCACCCTCACTCACCCTCACTCACCCTCCCTCACCCTCACCCTCACTCACCCTCACTCACCCTCACCCTCACCCTCACTCACCCTCACCCTCACTCACCCTCACCCTCACTCACCCTCACCCTCACTCACCCTCACTCACCCTCACCCTCACTCACCCTCACCCTCAACCCCTCACCCTCACTCACCCTCAACCCCTCACTCACCCTCACTCACCCTCACTCACCCTCAACCCCTCACCCTCACTCACCCTCAACCCCTCACCCTCACCCTCACTCACCCTCAACCCCTCACCCTCACTCTCACTCACCCTCACTCACCCTCAACCCCTCACCCTCACTCACCCTCACGCACCCTCAACCCCTCACCCTCACTCTCAACCCCTCACTCTCACTCACCCTCACCCTCACCCTCACCCTCACTCACCCTCAACCCCTCACCCTCACTCACCCTCAACCCCTCACCCTCACTCACCTCACCCTCACTCACCCTCAACCCCTCACCCTCAACCCCTCACCCTCACTCACCCTCAACCCCTCACCCTCACTCACCCTCAACCCCTCACCCTCACTCACCCTCACTCACCCTCACTCACCCTCACCCTCACTCACCCTCAACCCCTCACCCTCACTCACCCTCACTCACCCTCACTCACCCTCACTCACCCTCACCCTCACTCACCCTCACTCACCCTCGCTCACCTTCACCTTCACTCACCCTCACCCTCACTCACCCTCAACCCCTCACCCTCACTCACCCTCACCCACCCTCAACCCCTCACCCTCACTCACCCTCACTCACCCTCACCCTCACCCCCTCACCCTCACTCACCCTCATTCACCCTCACCCTCACTCACCCTCACCCTCACTCACCCTCAACCCCTCACCCTCACTCACCCTCAACCCCTCACCCTCACTCACCCTCACTCACCCTCACTCACCCTCACTCACCCTCACTCACCCTCACCCTCACTCACCCTCACCCTCACTCACCCTCACTCACCCTAACTCACCCTCCCCCGCACTCACCCTCACTCACCCTCACTCACCCTCACCCTCACTCACCCTCACCCTCACTCACCCTCAACCCCTCACCCTCACTCACCCTCAACCCCTCACCCTCCCTCACCCACCCTCACCCTCACTCACCCTCAACCCCTCACCCTCACTCACCCTCAACCCCTCACCCTCACTCACCCTCAACCCCTCACCCTCAACCCCTCACTCACCCTCACTCTCACTCACCCTCACTCACCCTCAACCCCTCACCCTCACCCTCACTCACCCTCACTCACCCTCAACCCCTCACCCTCACTCACCCTCACCCTCAACCCCTCACCCTCACTCACCCCCTCACTCACCCTCAACCCCTCACCCTCACTCACCCCCTCACTCACCCTCAACCCCTCACCCTCACTCACCCTCAACCCCTCACCCTCACTCACCCTCACTCACCCTCAACCCCTCACCCTCAACCCCTCACCCTCACTCACCCTCACCCTCACTCACCCTCAACCCCTCACCCTCACTCACCCTCACTCACCCTCAACCCCTCACCCTCACTCACCCTCACCCTCACTCACCCTCACCCTCACTCACCCTCACTCACCCTCACCCTCACTCACCCTCACTCACCCTCACTCACCCTCACCCTCACTCACCCTCAACCCCTCACCCTCACTCACCCTCACCCTCACTCACCCTCGCTCACCCTCACCTTCACTCACCCTCACCCTCACTCACCCTGAACCCCTCACCCTCACTCACTCTCACTCACCCTGAACCCCTCACCCTCACTCACCCTCACTCACCCTCACTCACCCTCAACCCCTCACCCTCACTCACCCTCACCCTCCCTCACCCTCACTCACCCTCAACCCCTCACCCTCACTCACCCTCAACCCCTCACCCTCACTCACCCTCACTCACCCTCACCCTCACTCACCCTCATCCACCCTCACCCTCACTCACCCTCACTCACCCTCACCCTCACTCACCCTCACTCACCCTCACCCTCACTCACCCTCACCCTCACTCACCCTCACTCACCCTCACCCTCACTCACCCTCAACCCCTCACCCTCACTCACCCTCACTCACCCTCAACCCCTCACCCTCACTCACCCTCACCCACCCTCACCCTCACCCTCACTCACCCTCAACCCCTCACCCTCAACCCCTCACCCTCACCCTCACTCACCCTCAACCCCTCACCCTCAACCCCTCACTCACCCTCACTCTCACTCACCCTCACTCACCCTCAACCCCTCACCCTCACTCACCCTCACCCTCACTCACCCTCACCCTCACTCACCCTCAACCCCTCACCCTCACTCACCCTCAACCCCTCACCCTCACTCACCCTCACCCTCACTCACCCTCAACCCCTCACCCCCACTCACCCTCAACCCCTCACCCTCACCCTCACTCACCCTCAACCCCTCACCCTCACTCACCCTCACCCTCACTCACCCTCAACCCCTCACCCTCACTCACCCTCAACCCCTCACTCACCCTCACCCTCACTCACCCTCACCCTCACTCACCCTCAACCCCTCACTCACCCTCACTCACCCTCACCCTCACTCACCCTCACTCACCCTCACCCTCACTCACCCTCACTCACCCTCACCCTCACTCACCCTCACCCTCACTCACCCTCACTCACCCTCACCCTCACTCACCCTCAACCCCTCACCCTCACTCACCCTCACCCTCACCCTCACTCACCCTCAACCCCTCACCCTCACTCACCCTCAACCCCTCACCCTCACCCTCACTCACCCTCAACCCCTCACCCTCAACCCCTCACCCTCAACCCCACACTCACCCTCACTCACCCTCAACCCCTCACCCTCACCCTCACTCACCCTCACCCTCACTCACCCTCAACCCCTCACCCTCACTCACCCTCAACCCCTCACCCTCACTCACCCTCAACCCCTCACCCTCACTCACCCTCAACCTCTCACCCTCACCCACCCTCACCCTCACCCTCCCTCACCCCCTCACCCTCAACCCCTCACCCTCACTCACCCTCACCCTCACTCACCCTCAACCCCTCACCCTCACTCACCCTCAACCCCTCACCCTCACTCACCCTCAACCCCTCACCCTCACCCCCTCACCCTCACCCTCACTCACCCTCACAACACATATTGTGTTACAATAGGTGTCACATTTGCGAAGGATAAAACTATTGGCATTGTAAATAACAAAGCTATTAATTTCGCTATTTTCAAAACAAGCACATAAATAAAAAATGTGTCCTTTACAATACCAATAGCTCAAACTTTCCTAATGCGAGACCTATTGCATTGCTGTGCTTCTCTCCCCTGCTGACTCTCCTGCTCTCTAGAGATGTGGCCTAACGACCAGAGCTGCCATCTAAGTCACGTAAATACAAAACATGTTGCATTCCAAATGCTATAGGTGTCACATTCGCGAAAGTTATAACTATTGGCATTGTAAATGACAAAGCCATCAATTTAGCAATTTTAAAAACCAATAAATAAATAAAATATGTCATTTACAAGACCAATAACTCCAACTTTTCTAATGCGAGACCTATTGCATTTCCAATGCTTGTTTATTCCTGGTGCTACATTGCTCCCTCCAGGGGTATGAGTATACCCCTGGAAGAGAACTAGGATTACAGGTAAGTAACTTATCCTTCTCTTCCAGGGGATACTCATCAATAGTCATAAGCAGTGAATAGAATAGCAAGCCCATACCCCACACTTCGTGGAGGAGCAATGTAGCACCAGGAATAAAAGAATAATCATAATACAGTTGCTACAAACAATTAACCAAATAGATTTCTCAGAGATGCTTGACCCACTTGAGCATCTGCCTGAGCGTCTGAATCCAAGCAGTAATGGCGAGAAAAAGTATGAACAGACCGTCGTGTACCTGCTTTGCAAATCTCTGCTATGGGAATGTTTCTGAGGAGGGCTGTTGTAGAGGCCTTTCCCCTTGTTGAATGCGCTTTGGGCCTACCCTGAAGAGATTTATTAGCTAACTGATAGGCCAAGGAAATACAGGAGACTATCTATCTTGAGATGGACCGCTTAGAAGATGCTAAGCCAGTATTAATGAGACCATAATTCACAAATAACCGGTCTGTCTTTCTAACATCTTTAGTTTTGTCCAAATAAAACTTTAACACTCTCTTAAGGTCTAAGGAGTGTAAGACCCTTTCAGGGGGAGTAGAAGGATTAGGGAAGAAAGTGGGTAAAGTGATTCTCTGATTGATGTGGAAATCTGAGACCACCTTCGGCAGAAAACTAGGATGAGTTCTAAGGACTACCCTATTTGAATGAAACACCATGTAAGGTTCCTTACAGCACAAAACTTGCAATTCACTTACTCTACGAGCGGACGTAATTGCCTCCAAGAAGGCCACTTTCCAAGACAAATGTTGTAAGGAAGATTTGTGTATTGGTTCAAAGGGTGCTTCCAACAGCTTGGTAAGGACCACATTGAGCTCCCACAGAGGAGAAGGAGCTCGTACTGGTGGAAACACCTTTTTTAATCCTTCCAGAAAGTCTTTCACTACTGGCATCTTAAAAAAGGAACCCTGCGTAGGTGACTTTCTGTACGCTGTGATCGCTGCTAAGTGTACCTTAATAGAGGAGAACTGCAGACCGACTTAGCCAGATATAACAGATACGGCAGATTGACCTGTTCCTGCTCTCTAATCGGGTCATATCCATTATTCAAACACCGTATGTAGAAACGCTTCCTTTTAAAAGCGTAGGAAGCTCTAGTAGAAGGTCTCTTACCTTCCTTGAGGATGTCCATACAGTCAGCTGGCAAGTCTAAATGCCCATATTGCAAGACTTCAGGAGCCATGCTGTCAGCCTGAGCAAAGGAAGGCTGGGATGAAACACTGGCTCTTGGACAGCAGGCCCGGACGGCAAGGCAACCTCCGGTGTGGAATTTCAGAGAGTTGAAGAAGGTCCGGGTACCACCACTGGCGTGGCCACTCCGGAGCGATCAGTATCATCCCGGAGTTGGTCTTGTAGAATTTGGTGATCACAGCTGGAATGAGAGGTAGTGGGGGAAAGGCGTAAAGCAAGCACTGAGACCAGCTTATCAACAGCGCATTCCCACTTGAACCTGGTTGGTGAAACTTGGATGTGTAGACTGGCATTTGGCGTTTGTTGCGTCTATGTCTGGAAAACCCCATCTTTGAAAAATGTCCTGAGCAACTTCGTTGTTGAGCACCCAGTTGTGTGCTTCTACAAATCCCTGCTTAAAAAGTCCGCCTGGATGTTTTGGACACCCGGAACGTGGACTGCCTTGATGGTTAGATGTCTCACCAGCAACCACCTCCAAATTGTTTGTGCCTCCTGGGACCGAATTCTGTACCTGGTGCCTCCCTGCTTGTTCAGATAAAACATTGCTGTTGTGTTGTCTGTCTGAATTAAAAGGGAGTTGGATCTCAGAGACGGAAAGAAGGATTTGAGAGCCAGCTGAACAACCCTCAGTTCCAGGAAGTTGATATGGTAACCGTTCTCTGTGTCCGACCACAGACCTTGCACCTGAAGTTGATCCATATGAGCACCCCAACCCTGAAGGGAGGTGTCCGTAACAATAGTTTGTGTTGGAGTCTCTTGGTGAAAGGGAACATCTTTCAGCAGATGTGATCTCTTTGTCCACCACCTGATGGAGTCCGTGGCAGACTGGGGAAGAGTAATCCGATCCTCCCAACTCCCTGAAGCCTGTGCCGACTGGTCCTCCAGAGCCTGCTGAAGGGGACGCATGTGCAACCGGGCATTGGGGACGATGAAGATGCACGAGGCCATGGACACCAGGAGAGAGGACACTTGTCTGACCGAAGGGTGGAGAGACTGCAGGAGTTCTTGAGATGTCTTCCTGATAGATGCAAATCCTTCCTCCGAAGGACACAAGCTTCCTTCCACGGTGTCCAGAGACGATCCTAGGTAGTGAATGTTCTGAGTAGGGTTGAGAATTGATTTTTTGAAATTGACTCGTAGACCGAGTGTGCTCCGAATGTGGAGGCTGTAGGACAGATGCGACTGAAGTAGAGATGAAGTGGAACTCTTCAGAAGCCAGTTGTCGAGGTACGGGTAAATGAAAATTCCTCGTTTGCGAAGAAAAGCAGCCACCACTGCCATGCACTTTGAAAAAGTTCTTGGGGCTGACATGAGTCCGAATGGCAGAACTCAAAACTGATAATGGCGCTGAGCCACCTGGACACGGAGAAACTTTTGATGCTTCCTGGACACTGGAATGTGGAATTAGACGTCCTGCAAATCTATGGAGCACATCCAGTCTCCTTGATATAAATGAGGGAAGATCTTGTGTAGAGCAAGCATCCAAAACCTTTTTTAAAAAATATATTTGTTTAAGATGCGAAGATCCAGAATAGGCCTGTACTCCACAGAAGGACCTCTTTTTTGGACCAGAAAATAGCGAGAGTATACCCCCTGGGGCCTCTGATGAACTGGGACATGTTCTATGGCTTTTTTCAGCAGAAGACTGCTTACCTCTTCTTGTAGGATGGGATGACACGAGCAGGGAACACCCCTCGGAGGAATCAAAGGTGGTGGGTTCTTGAATCGCAGTAGATAACCATTCTTGACAATATTTAACACCCATTTGTCGTTTGTTATATTGTTCCACTCCTCCAGAAAACCAGCTACACTTCCTCCTACCGGAGTGGACAACACGTTTAGAGTGAATGAATGATGATTACGTATTTGTACCGCGCATGGCTACCCGAAGGCATCCCAGCGCTGAGACAACGCTCACTCAACAGGATCAAACAAACAGGAGGGTTTTCAGTGACTTCCTGAAACTAAGATGGTTACTTTCCATTCTAAGATAGAGTGGAAGATTGTTCCAGAGTCTGGAAGCCTGAAGGGAGAAGCGTCTGCCCCCCATACGCACTTTCCTAGTTTTTGGAATTGCGAGGAGATTCTTATTAGAGGATCTTAGTTCCCGCTTCGGGAGGTAGGGACAGAATAGTGACTGTATGAGTAAAGGGGCTTTTTTGTGGATTACTTTATGGACCGTAACCAGGGTTTTAAATTCAATTCTCTGCTGCACTGGAAGCCAGTGCAGTTGACGGAGTGCAGGTTTGGCTGATGTCCTTCGCGGTATGTTCAGAAGCGTGCGTGCTGCACAATTCTGAACAGTCTGCAGTAGAGGAAGTATCCCCTCATTGCTTGGCTGGCTGCTTTGAGGTAGAGGTAGAGGTCTGCTGTCTATTGTTGCCTCTTCCTCTTCCTGGTCGTCTTTGCTGAAAATGAGACCTTTGACGTTGCTGGTGACCCTGTGACGAACATTGTGATGATTGACCCTTTTGTTGGAACTGGTGTCTATCATTGGAGCGAAAACGCCTACAAAAGTCTTTCTTTTTCTCCAGTCCTACAGCTTTTACTGTGCCCAGTTCTGCCTTCATTTTGGCCATCTCTTCTTCCGCATGAGGACCAAAGAGGGAATACCCATTAACCGATAAGTTAGTGATCTTCCGTTGTACCTCAGGCTTAAGGCCAGTTAACCGCAGCCATGCAGAACGCCTTGAGCAGGTCCCATGAGCATATCCGTGAGCCGCTAAATCAGCAGAATCCGCTGAGGTGCTAATCACTTGGTTAGCAGCAAGACCTCCCTCTTGCAAGATTTCCTAAAAGTCTTGCTGATCGTCTTTATGAAGCTTATCTGCAAAACGACCCAGAGCGTCCTATAGTGATCTGTCGTATCTCCCCAGCAGAGCGGACGCACTGGGGACTTTCAGGAAAGAAGCTGATGTGTTGCAAATCTTCCTGCCCATGGAATCCATTACGTTGCTGTCTCTATCTGGAGGTGCTGAGGAGGAAGACCTAGATGACTGAGTCTTCCTAGCCGCTGCCACAATGATTGAATTTGGAGGCGGGTCAGCGTGAAGAAATAATGGATCCTGAGCAGGGGCCTTATATTTCTTAGCTATTCGTAAGGGTACAAAACCCACCGTTGCAGGTGTTAAAAATGTCTGAGTGGCAAGATCAATATTGCCAGGAACAAGAGGAAGCAGCGGTCTGTCTGAAGAACGATGATGCAGGGTTTAAAAGATCACAAAGGAAGACACTGTAGGAACCGACATAGATAAGTTTAACTTACTTGCTCCTCGACATAATACCTCATTGAAGGTGGGGAGATCGTCGATTGGCGAAACTCTTGATGGAGGCGTAGAGGTGTATGTAGGAGAGTAATCTCTCCTGGAGGTCTTAATAGAAGAAGTAGACCAGGTAGGAGACCTTTGAGGCCTCCTTTTCGGTGAAGAATGAAAAGAACGAGATCTATCCCTTGAACGCACATGACGGAATCGCGGAGAGCTCGATCTGTGCGGGGTTCTTCTATTGGAAGACACCACTGTAAAAGACCTTGATCTTCGTGGAGATCTCTGAGGGGTCTGTACTGGAGATCTTGACAGGCGGGAAGGAGAGTAGGTACGGGAGTAGTCCGACCCAGGGCTGCTGACGGCCCTAGTCTTCGTCCACTGAGGTTCTTCACCGACTACCGGAGAGCCCTCCGGTGAAACTTGGACAATATGCAGTCCCGGCGATGAAGATCTTGAAGGAGAGTGAGATGTACCGGTAACCTCCTCCGAGGCTCCAGCAGGTTGTTTGTCCCTCGACGTCGAAGACCTCGATGTGGACAAATGCCTCTCCCTCGACGTCGACCCATGGCGATGTCCTATAGGAGTCAAAGACCTCACTGTTCTCGACAGAGAGCCCACCTCCTTCAAAGGGGACCTCGACGGCGACCGGGCATGATGTTGTGATGATTTTGACGTTGACCCCCTTCGATGTCGTGGTGATCTCGACGTCAAGTGTTAAACTGCTCTCAACATCGACTGGTCTTCAAGTCTCTTCGACGTCGGCAAAGTTCTCGACGCCGACCTACGGTGGGGTGACAGAGAGTGTCTCGACGTCGAGTGTTGCACTGCTCTTGACGTAGACTGGTCTTCAGGTCTCTTTGACGTTGCCAAACGTCTCGACGTTGACCTACGGTGAGGTGACAGAGAGTGTCTCGACATCGATGAATATCTAGACGTTGATGTGTGCTTCGTCAATATACCCGCATCTTGATCATACCTTGAGCCCAAGGTAGTACGCTTCGACGTCGAGGCCCTTCTCGACGACTGAGACTCACGCCGACTCGACGTCGGAGACTGTGTAGGCCTCTTCTTCAACGGTGGCAACGACGTCGATGGTGAACAATCAGGAATCTGCCTTTTTATAGATGTTGAAGAGGCAGTCTGCTGTCGATGTCGATGTTCTTGATGAGAGGAGGGCTCTTGACTCCCAAGGCCACTTTCCAGACGGGACGTTCTTCCCTCCAACACTGCCTGCAGGCGAATCCTCTCTCTATCATGGAGAGTTCTTGAGGAAAACTTCTTACAGTGGTAACAAGTGTCTACCTTATGGGTAGACACCATGCGATACACACAGAGTGTGGATCCGACATAGCCATCTTTTTTCCACAGGATGGACATTTTCTGAGAGAGCTGGCATTTTGACAGAAAAAGATGAAAAATTTCTGTCAGAAAAGGAAGATAAAACTTCTACCAGCGCAGGGAAATTGCCAAACAGCAAGAAAAATAACAATTTCTGACTAACATGTCAAAAAACTGTTGAGCTCAAGCTCCAGGATCCTTACAGAAGGAGCCGGAAAAAAGAACTGACCTAACTGTCGCCTGTGGTGCATGCTGGAAGGAGAGTGCTCTCTGAGGTTCCTAAAGGCAAAGTGCCTAGGTTCTTGTAAATCTTAAAGGCAAGGTGCCAGTTGTCTTTTCTGTCTTAGGACAGTTATTCATATGCAGCCTATGGGCCAAACTGCCTGCAATTACTTGTTTTTTCCTTGTTCTGGAAAATAAAAGATTCTTGTATGAAGCTATTTGGGTGTATGGTCTCTAAGTGATTTTTTACTATACAAGTATTGCTTAATTGTTTTCTGGCTGTTTGTCCCTTTTTTAGTTTGAATTCTTTGATGGGGCTGCATAGTTACATATATGTAGGTTTTCATATATATATATATATATATGTATATATATATATATATATATATATATATCAGAACTGGAAAGTGTGCTGTGCCTATAGTGTTCGGCCATCTAGTGTCATACTTTTTCCACTCAGTTAGCTATAGGTACAGATTTGTATTATACATTCTAATAATGTGCTCCACGGCAAATGTTCCACTTTTTTGTCAGACTCCGTGCTTACTACCTACTCACTTGTACCACTTCAGTCTGTTATTGCCTGTTGTCCGGATGCAGATTTTGGTAAGATGTCTTCTTGTGCCATGCTATACTGAACTCCAGTTCCCTCCTGTCCTCTCTTATAGTTTCTCTGCATTACTCTTTCCAATAAATTGTTCTTCTGTTCTAGTGAAGGCCTCTTTATTCTCTAGCCTTTAAGTATTTATATGTTATCCAGTATTGAATTTTTAATAGATTTACATGCTTAAATATTGAATTTTCCTCATCGGCAAAGTGGTAGTCCCACAGTAATTATTGTATGCAGCATAGATTAAACAAGTGCCACTCTAAACTATTTTTCATCATTTTATTAATGACCAAACTTCAGCCAAACAGATAGCTACTTCTGAAGCACTTGTCCCATTAAAGTCCACCATTCCTCAGGTTTGTAGCCACATGTCGTTTGTAGGAAGTCTTCTGAGGTCTGCTCAGTTTTTCTGCTTTACAATTGATTTTGGCCAACTGTGACCTTTATTTGAATATATCCTCAGATTACGACCTGCTGGGAGTAAATTGTGAGAGGAAAATGTCAGAGTCTTCAAAAAAATATATTTTTAGACTTTGTGGAACTTTTGGTAAACTCAGATTACAATCTGAAGACCTCCACATGGAGTGTCTTTATTGTCTTTACTCTCCTCATGTGCCCAAGGATTGTACTATCTGTTGCACCCCTCCTGCAAAGACTCTTAAGGACAGGAAGGCCAGGATTCTACTTTGGCCTAAGAAGAAAAAGTCAAAGGGAAATCCATTATCAGGAGACGAAAGTAAGTGAACATATTCAACTCACAAGAAAGCTCATAAAAGAAAGCATTCAGGAGAAAGAGAGCCCTCTCAGGAACCCCCTAAAAATATCCATTAGGGTCATGGAAAAAGACTGACGGATAAGACTCCTGAATCAGGGAAAGGAACTGCAAAATGAATTACTTTGATTGGGGAGAACATGGCTGCCAGCTGAGAGTGCTGGTTGGGAGCTCTCAGCTCTCTAGGCAGTGTGTGCCATGATACCACTGTGTTCCCCCTTTGAAATATAAACTTACAGACGAGGTTTTCCCTGTTTCCACACTCATTTTCATGGTGGAGCTAGTGGAGGAGAGGGTCTATGCTGAGCGTCAAAGGGAGCCACTCGGCAGCCGACGTAGTGACCCTGGTTGCTAATCTCAATATGTTTTTCTGACTAGTCTGACTGGAATTCTGCTAATCAGGACATCAGTCTCTGTGCTTCTTCCCTAAATTGGACATGGTGAGTACTGAGGTATTTTTTTATTTTTTTTATTTTCTTTAGTGGGGGCCAATGTCCGTGTTATTCCATCTTTGAAAAACGCCTGGGTCCTGGGCAAAAGTGCGGGGGAATTGCGGGTCCATGTCACTTAGCCTCACAAGCATGGATTTATTCTTCTATTTCTCCATCTCTGCTCCCATGCTCGTTCCAGTATTCTGACAATGAGCGGGTGGGGTTCGAATTGTTTGTAACCCCTGCCTAGTCGCTTAAAAACGATTTAGCACCGAGGGGAGAGCCTTGTTTTCTCCCCCGTGTTTTTTCTAGAAACCTTTTTGATATTTCGGTGAAACCAGGCATCTGCTAAATATGGTCTTCCATCTAGACTGCCATCTGCCTAGTTTCTTACCGTCGGCTCTGTTTTTACTTTTTACAGGAGCTGATTGACTGATAAACAGCCTCTTTTGGCGTTTCCGAATAAGCGTTCCCTCTTCTAACACAACCAGGTAAATTATTAGCTGGGCTTAGCGGACGACAGATCGTTGTATTCAAATCTTCCCGAAGCATATAAACACTTTGCTCTCTTCATTGAAAACTTTTTAGATCCCTGTAGAGAATGGGTGGGCGTTCCCTTTTGGGAATGTGGGCCTTTAAGGCTCTTGAAACTGGGATAATGTATATATAATCTTTTTTATAAAAATAAGCCCACTCTGTGCTCACCCCCTGAAACCCTTATTTACCCTGCTTCTCTTTATGTTTCTAGGAACGCTAACTCTCGCGATGTGGGCTAATTTGGATGTCCTGACTCTGTTTATAAATTACTTTCAGACTCTGCAGTATCGGATCTGAGTCCTTTGAGGGTTCGAGTGGATGGTTGCAGCTACGATTATAGAGTGGGTGTGCATCCCTTGTTGAATAACCGCCCTTGAGCCGTTTTTTCTTGCGTGATTGTTCTGGTAAGTATATCCCAGGCAGCGAATTCCTTCAGATTATCTAAAACGAATTTCATACCTTGGCCTCTTAAGCATGAACTTTGATCTCTGAGTACTAGGCGCGTGTTCCATGTCCCCTCTGCAGAATACCTACCCGAAAACTCTCGGGGTTTGCCGCTACACTACCGTAACGACTAAAGGCGCGTGGAACGTCGCTATTGAAATCCCGTCAGGAGACCTTGAAAGTTCAAATCGCTTGTTCTAGTAGGTATTGACTATATTCTACACTTTGGAATCCTTAGAATCTTGTGGGGAGAGACCATCATTGATGGAACTAACGGACTCCCTTGAGTTTTTTCCACCTGTAACACTTGTTGTTGTGAAGTTTGTGATATATTAAGTTGCAACCTTTTAGCGCCTTTTTCAACTGGTGGCAAAGAGGTTAGTATAAATGTTGGTGTATATTTATCTTTATGTGGTCCTGTGGGTTCCCTTCTTGTTTTCTCTGATCTTATAGCATTGATCTATTATGTAGTGTTTTAGCTCACTGTACTAACCAGAATGTTGGCATTATTGTGATGTCACTCTGATAAATACCTATCACTTAATAATTGTCTTGTGATTTGTCTGTGAACAACTGTCTAGAAGAATTGTGTGTATCTTAAAACAAATATGTTTTTACTTATTTCAGATTGTATGCTGTTCTTTCATCCCCCTCCCCTACTCTGTGTGCCCTGATGAAGGTGTGGCCCTAGACCTGGCATCGCACCGAAACGCGTGTTGGCGTTTTGAGTCTGTCCTGTTATTTTGTCATCTAGTCTCCTATCCTGTGCTTGGAGACTTTCCAGGACACAATACATGTACAACATCTGGTTACTGAAGTATGATGTGTAATGGATGATTGAAGAATGGATAAGTATGATAGAATTTATTGAGTCTCGGAATGCTTCAAGAATGTGTGTGTTTGTGGAGAAGTTTGATTGAAGATATGTAGGGTTGTGTGGGATGTTTTTGAAATATTTTTGTGCATATTATCATTGTTATGTTGGTTGTTTTGAAAAAAATTATATATTTATACTGAAGAAAATAAATAAAATATTAATATTTTTCTATAATGTTTTGACTCGGACTATGGTTGTTCTGTTTCTGGTTACAGTGAGCTCATTCCTGCTAATCGTAAACACAGGACTCAATTATAGCCTCAATATAAATTTGAAGGGGCAGACTGTTTTGTTCTGTGAAGTAGCTGTTGTTTCTCCTGCTTGTCTGCCCTATATTCGTGTTCCCAGGGGGCCCCTTTCCTTCTTATTGGTTGAGTACTTAGGTACACTCCAGATTGGCTACTGGGGTACACTTGTAAGTCCCTAGTAAATGGTACAAAGGTACCTAGGGCTTAGGTCCACCAGGGGTCTCCCATGGCCTAAAGCATGTATTATGCCACCCATGAGAGACCATTCAGATTGTGACTCCAGGCCTGCTATTGCAGCCCGTGAATGCTTGTGCTAGCACCACTTACAACATATATAGTTTTCCCTATATCTCAGGTCACTACACTTAAAACCTATAAGTCACCCCTAAGGCTGGCCTTTCAATCCTAATAAGCAGGGCACCCCAACAACCTTCGGAGTTCATTCTCCCGGGTTGTAAGTGCATTAGCCATTATGACATATAAAGTGGCCATGTGTCATTACGCAATGACCATTTCTAAACTGGCTGTAACGAACCCTGTCATGTTTGGTATCAAACATGCTGGAATCACACCCCCACACCATTATGGTGTGGGGGTATGTTTCCATGCACTGTGAAGCTCCTCCGTAAGGCCCTCAGCGCTCCCAGTACCAGTCTTCCAGAAGGCACTGTTGGCGATTAAGAATAACACGTACACCGCAAAGTCATTGGGCACATTGCAATACAGAAAGGGGCCCTTCAGAGGTGCTAGGGGACGAGGATTTTAACCCTTACAAAGGAGGTCACCAGAGGGCTCAATAGTATCAGCCATACCAGTGACATTACTCACAATCCTACAATCCTCCATCTTACCGTCTGTCATCTACAGCTGGTTTCTCTCGCCAGGGAGGCCGCAAACAAATGCCTCAACAAGGTCGTGACTCAAGCAGTAAGCAATGATCACGCCAAGGTACCATCTTCTCTTCCCTCCCAACATGTGGTTGTGAAGATTTTCAGCTTTGTCCACCAGTGGCACGAAATAGCAACGGATCTCTGGGTGCTGGACCTTGTCACCAATGGTCACACTCTAGTATTCATTTAGTGCCCACCCACTACTCCACCTAATGATGTTTTTTCCTAATAAAAAAGAAATCAGGAGAATGGAGATCGATACTGGACCTGGGGAATCTCAACAAATTCCTGAAGGAGGAGACATTTAGAATGGTAATGCTTTTTGATATCCTAGGCTGCTTAAAACGACCGCGCTCGACATGGAAGACGCATATTTTTGTATCCCAATCCATTCAAAACATCGGAAATTCTTAAGATTCATGGAGGCTGGTACCCACTACTAATACAAAGTACTTCCGTTTGGTCTCAAACCGGCACCAACGATCTTCAACAAGTCCCTGGCGCCCGTAGCAGCAGTCCAGCAAACTCAAGGACTCCAAGTATTCCAGTATCTCGACGACTGGCTGGCTGCTCAAAGCACCAAAAGCACTAAAGGCCAGTCAAGCTACAAGCACCTGCCTTCACATGTTCAGGACTTTGGGACTCACTGTAAACAAAGAGAAATCTTTGTTCCATGCAAGTCAAGTCATAGCCTTCCTGAGAGCATCCATAGCTACCATCCAATGCAAAGCCTTCCTATCTCACAAAAGACAGATACGTTTGCAAAGACTTGCAAAAAGCATATCAAGCAAAAAGGTCAGTTCTGTGCGAATGTACAAGTCGCTCCTGGGGATGTGTTCTCCAGCATAGATCTGGTGCCACTTGCCAGATTGAGAATGCGGCCTCTTCAAGACGAGCTACAAAAACAATGCCAACAGGCTTCGGGATCCTTTGAGGATGTAATACAGATCACAACACGAATGGTAGAGGCACTGCGATGGTGGTTTCATGCACCAAATCTTGTAAAAGGCCTTACTTTCCTCCTGACTATCCCAGACTTCATACTGACAATGGGCGCATCCATGAACGGCTGGGGAGGTCACCTGCAAGAGTTACAGATTCAGAGCAAGTGGTCCTCTGCGCAGAAACATCAGCACATTAATAGGCTAGAGCCTAAAGTCATCTTCCTATCTCTTCAGACTTTCTTGTCGAGGATAGCGGGCTCCTCCGTGCTGGTTCGTATGGACAATACCACAAGCATGTACTACGTCAACAAACAAGGGGGAACCAAATTCATTATGCTATCTCAGGAAGCACAGGAGCTATGGGATTGAATGACGAAACAGGGATCTCACTAAAGGTGGAGCATGTCAGAGGCCTGCACAATACTCTGGCAGACAAGGTTAGCAGAATGCAGGCCAGTCGTCTCGAGTGCAAGCTGGAGGAGTCCCAACTCCACATGGTGTTTCAAAGGTGGGGAAACAAGCATTAGACCCCTTTGCAACAACGGAAATCCCAGTATTATGCCAGCAGATGCCCTCTACCAGGGTCGAGAGGGACTGCCCTTTTAATGCGATGGTCCGGGATAAATGTATAAGATTTCCCCCATCCCATTAATTCCCAGGGTATTGACCAACATGAAGACAGTAGGCTGTTATCTGATCCTGATAGTGCCATGATGGCCCAGGCAGTACTGGTTCAAGGAGCTGCTCTTGTTGTCGGAGGCGAGGCCCATACACCTGCAGCCATCCACATCTCTGCTGATGAGAGAAAAGGGCCAAGTGAATCATCCAGCCCTGCAATCGCTTTATTTGCACTCATTGCTCCTGAGTTCCTAGAATTCTGGGACTTGGATATCTCGCAGGAGTGCAAGGAATGTATTGCCAAATTCAGAGCAGATAGCATTAATAAGACATACTGCCTAAAGTGGAAGCGATTCTGTTTCTGGTGCCAATGAAACAACCTTCACCCGCCTCAAGCACCTCCTGAACAGATTTTGCCATATCTCCTCTCTTCTGTGAAGTCAGGTCTTACTTTCTCTTCAGTGAAATTTCATCAGGCTGCGATTTCCGGTTACAGGAAGTCTCCTCAAGTTCCTTCTCTCTGTGCATCTAGTCTTAGAAAACTATTCATGAGTGGCCTCTTCCGTGCATTTCCACCAGTGTGTGTGCCTCCTCCTGAATGTAAGCTTAACGTAGTCCACAGTTAATGGGGCAGTCGTTTGAACCAATTCACAAAGCAGACCTCAAGTTTCTCACCTGGAAGGTGGCCCTCTTATTGGCTCTCACTTCTGCAAGGAGGGTGTAAAATTCAGGTTAAAATAAATCAAAAAGTCCAAAATGAGAAAAGAAGACTTTAATGAAGGAGGCACAGTACTGCTCAATCAAAGTCCTAAGGCAGAGTGACCAAGGCATTCAAGAGTTCCAATTCAAATTGGAACAGTCACTACAGTGTGGCAGGTGCCATGATCAAAAGTATACAAGATTTTAAAGGCGAAGGAAATGAAATAAACAATTACAATGCAACACATTTCTCCCCTAAGGAAAATGTTAAGAATTACCAATAACCTATTTGTTAACACATCTAACATTCCATACCTTTCCGTCTTGGGTGACAACACTATTGCGATTGACCTTAACAATTTTAGTAGGTTTACCACATTTTATTTCACCCATATTTATTTACGTATTCTGACCCATTCTCCAACAGAAAAAGAAGGTTCTTTGACTTTCATGTGGACATCATAATGCCATTTACTGTTGAACTGTTTAACCTCCACTCTTTGGGCAACATCATCAACAATTACATCTGAATTATAATTCTTCGTGGCTTTTTTGAACCACCAGGGACATCATTTGGAAATGGGGTCTCTACTTCTCAATAAACGGAAAGGTGAAACCTCAGTGGTAGTGTGAGGAGTTATGAGATACAGCCATAGTTTTTCTCTGAATTTATCCTTCCACTGAGCTACAAAATTACGTGCCTACAAAATGTCTTCTTTGAGAACCCTGTTGTATCTCTCCACCTGCCCTTTTCCCTGAGGTTCATATAACGCTGTAGTCATATGTCTAATATTAGAAAACCTAAGAAAATCAAGCATCTCGTGAGACTGAAATTGCACCCCATTGTCAGACATTAGAACTTCAGGATAACCTTCACAAGAGAAAACTTCTTTTAGAAAAAGTATAACACTTTCCGTAGAAGGATGGGGTACAAGTTTCACCTCGGGCCATTTCGAATGATAATCGATTAATACCAAGGCAAATCTACAGTCATGAAGGGACCAGCTATATCTGATCCTAATTTCTGCCAAGGATAATCAGGACATTGAATAGGAATGAGAGGAGCAGGGTCACATTTACACAACTTTTCATTGCCAATACATTCAGGACACTCTCTCACAACTTTGTCCACAAATCTGTCTAAACCAGGCCACCAGAAGACTGACCTGATCAATCTTTTCATCGAGGACATGCCCAAATCGCTCTCATGACTCATGGACAAAATGTGGCTACGAAGAGACAAAGGAGGAATACATTTCCCTTGTCTGAGGATCAAATCTCCTTCAATTACTAATTCATCAGAAATTTTCCAGAAAGAAAAAATGTCAGCAGGAATGTCATTTTTGGAAGGCCATCCTACCCTACTGAAATCAATCACTTTTTTAAAAAGATGATCTTCACTCATAGCTCTTTTCTATACTTCTTCAGAGATAAAACCACATTTCTCTGATACAATTTCAGTGATGTCAGCAACTACTTCATCATCTTCACATTTGTCATCAGTACTACATGGAAGTCTTGACAAACAATCTGCAGTTGCATTGATTTTGCCTGGAACATATGCAACTGTGAAAGTATATTCCTGCAAGCGGGACATGAGCCTGGCTATGCGGGCAGTAACATTAAGACCTCCTCCAGGAGACAAAATGGACACCAAGTGTTTAGGATCCGTTCTTAAAACAAACCGTGCATCCCAAATATAATTACGAAAGTGCTCTACTCCCCAGACACACGCTTACAATTCTCTCTAAATGACAGCGTAATGCCTTTCAGTGATGTTAAGGGTGCGTGAAGCAAACGCAACATTCCATTCTTCTTTCCCTGCACGATGAGATAAAACAGAACCCAGACCATACAAGCTGGCATCAACAGTGAGAATACATAACTTATTCATCCAAAGTGTTTTAAGCAGCTATCATCCAAGCTTTTATATTATCAAAAGCTTCTTGTTGTCTTTTTCCCCAAGTAAACTCTTTATTTTTTCTTAAAAGTTCTCTCAAAGGTTCCATTTTGGTGGAAAATTTCACATTAAATTTACTGTAGTACTCACAGAAGTGTGTCCTTACAGTCAGGGGAAGGTGCTTTCAAGATGGCATCAATAAGAGACTTCTTACACAGACACAGTATGGCCAAGATACTCAGCAGAGTCTTGGTATAATTTACACTTCTTAACTTTAAGTGTAAGACCATACTCCCCGAGAGAATTACAAACATTCTTGAGGTGATCCGTGTGAGACCTTTTGTCTGGAGAAAAAATTAAAATGTCATCCTGAAAACATTTTACATAACCTTGCATGTCTTTAAATAGATGGCACATAGATCTCTGAAATACGGATGCTGCTGACGCCAGTCCAAATGGCATTCTTTTAAATTGAAATAGGCCTTGGGGTGTGATGAAAGCTGTCATATTCTGTGATTCTTTTGCTAACTCTATCTGATGGTATGCAGTCCTAAGATCTAGTGTTGAAAAAACAGTGGCTCCTCCTAACATACTCACTACCTCATTAATATTGGGTAAAAGGTGACAATCAATAAGGATATTGGCGTTAAGAGCCCTCAGGTCAATGCATAGCCTCAAAGACTTGTCCGGTTTGCGTGCCAGAACAATTGATGAAACCCATTCTGAGGATTCTATTTCTTCAATCACCCCCTCACTTAACATTTCTTTCAAAACATTTTCTTCCCTAACATTGATGGGAACATTTCTTTACTTTTGATTAACAGGTGACGCTCCCTGTTTGAGCTTGATGACGTGTGAAACCTTTAAGTTTTCCCAATTTATCAGAAAAAACTTTGGGAAAATATTTTTGAATATCGTTACTCCCTACTTGTTCCTCTACAACCATTACAGGTTCCTTGGTGCGAGGATTAAGGATGATTCCTAGTTTCCATTGGTCTCTCCAACCTAAGACATTAACACACTTTTTGGCAACATGTAACTTGATGAAGGCTGACCTAACTTTTAACTCAATCTGAGAAGCAACATATCCAATAAAATTGATAGTAAAACCATCAAAACCTTGAGCAACTATATTAGGAGGATACAAGTCTCCAACGGATTTCTTACTACCATATTTTTCATTGAAATAACATTCTGTCACAATGAACCAAGGCGTACCCGAGTCTGCCATAAGTTCAAGCTCCTCATCCAAAAATGTAACAATACACTTTGGAGAATTTAAGGTTTCTCCCCTAAGAAGACATACATTCATCAAAGACACTACAATGCCTTTCTAGACTTGGCAATCATTCTTAGATGAATGATCACATCTAATACATGTAACTTGAGAAGATTGATCACTTCCTACATTGGAAACATCACTGCTCTTGTTCTTAAAATTCCTAATGTTATCAAAAGTTTTCTTCCTATCATCTCTACAAGCTTTGGCAAAATGTTCTATTCTACCACACTTGTTACATTCCTTTCCAACAGCTGGGCAAATTTTAACAGAAGTAACATGGTTGTTACTACCGCATCTATAACATATTACATAATAAATTTCCCTATTTGATAATTTTTGATGGAACTGTTCATGACACAAACTTCATCACAAATCTTGTTACACTTGTCACCCTTGGCACTAACATCCTCAATGGTCTTCATCCAAATATCTTATTGTTAAAATGCCTTTGCAGTAGCAACAGTATCATGTACATTGTGGTTCCCTAATACCACAATTGCTCTTGTGTTTTCTTACTTCTAACATTCACAATGATTTGATCTCTAATCTTCTCATCTGCTATAGTCCCAAAGTTACAGGAAATGATAAGTGTTCTGAGAGCAGTTAAAAAGTCATCAAAAGACTGTGAATCTCTTTGAGATCTCGTGTAAAATTTGTTTCTATTGAGTGCTATACTGGTTGTAGGTTTAAATCTAGTTTCTATGCGTAAAAGTGCTTCATCAGAACTTCCTAGATCACCTTAAACTGAAGGAAGAGTCCTAAACACAACTTGCCCCTCTGAACCAAGACAGTGAAGAAAAATGTTTTTCTGCCTCTCATTTCCCATTCTTTCCCCATCAATAGCTTTTAAGTAAGTTAAAAATTCCTCTTTCCACCTGGTCCAAGGAATAGGAGGATCACCTTTGGATTGTAGAAATTTAGTTGGAGGTTCAAACTGCATAGTGATAGTGTAGTAGGATAACAATAAAAAAAATAAACAATAATGGTGGTGTAGCAAGATAACAATTCAAAATGAACAGTAAAGGTTAAGGAACTAAGCAAGTAATAGTAATTAAAATACAATACTTCTTTTGCTCAAGACAATCAAGTTCGAGGAACATGGCGGCAGGCTGACGTCTGCCGAGGGAGCTCCAGTCCGGGAGGTGGTTTCTCCGAAGTAGGCAGCGACAAAGGCACGGAAACGGTGAGAGCGGAGCGGGTGATTTCCAGTGAAATGCGAGCAGTACCCTGATGCCTTTTCTCTGTTTTTCCTCGCAAAAACGGAAAAATATCGAGCAAGCCGAGGCGGCGTCCATACCAGGCGAGGAGCGCTCCCGGCACTAGGACCCTGGAGAGGCGGAGAGGCGGAGAGTTCGAAGAACGCTGTCAGAGACGGAGTCAGGAAGTGAAAGCGGCCGGCGGGGGAGCGAGGCACCAAAACGCACTTGGCGGTGTGTTATGAGCTCGAGCAGGCTTCTTCCAGAATTTAATTCTGGTCCCACGGAGGGTGAAGTCAAAGGAATCTGCATCCCTTCCACAGCACATGAGGAGAGGAGGTATCTCGGCAGAATAGTGCGGGGGTCAAGGGATTGGGCTTATGCGTGGGGGAAAGCGAGGCGGCTGTTGGCAAGAGTAAGCCTCAGCTCCCCACTGACCAATAATTTCGTTTATCGTGCCTCATTAAAGGAGGGAGCGGAGAAGGGGGTTCAAACATTCAGGCACCAGAGGGGCTCGGTTGGTCTGGAACTGAGTAGTGGTGAGGTATTATGTGAGCTACAGCGTTTGTTGCAGGACAAGGGCATGGACTTAGGAGCAAGTCTAATACCTGAGAATCTGCCTATACACCCCAGACAAGAGGAGGAGATAGTCGTCTTCCCAGAGAACCTGGTAGGTGAGGGGTATAAGATCAAGACTGCTACTAAAGATAAGGGGAAGATTAAGGTGCCTTCAAACATATCTTTTAATATAGCCTCCAATATACCTTCTAACGTATCCTCTCCCCCACCCCCCCTTACCTCCAAACCTTTAGTCAGGAATAGGTACCAGTTGAGGTCAAGATTCGCCTTACAGAAGTCAGGAGTTGAGGTTCCCGCCACCGTAACCACAGGTGTCATTCCGATCTCCCCGATAGGAAGAAGGAGGGGTAGGAGTAATATCGTGGGGGAAGTGGGGGAAGCGATTAAGCAAAAGCAAAAGCAAAAACTAAAGCAGAAGTTGCTGAAGACCTGCGGGACGGTCCCGAAGCCCACCCCTTCCCTAAAGGCTTACTTTAAAATAATGGAGAAGGTAGTTGACTCCCCGACAGGCGGAGGAAGTATACCCTGCCCTATCTCTTCAGGATCCCCGGGTCCATCTAGCCATCCTACGTCAAAGGACCCACAAAGTATCAGAAACTTATCAGATCAAACTTCTCCTGATATACCAGGCATTTCCTTCGCCGTGACTCTAAAAAATAGCTATACGGTATTGGGACAGTTGGAGGATGCAACAAATCAAGAGAGTCAGGAGAGAGCAGAGGAAGAGCTTGTGCAAGATGATGAAACCGGAACCAGAATAGAGGGAGGACCTTTAGGTCAGAGGCCGGCACAGACCGTCCTGGCTAGCCCCCCACCCCCTGCAAGATCATTGGTGACAGTCCCGGACGCAGGTTTGTCACAGGTGGGAGCCCTTCTCTTAAGTCTTAGAGAGGACTTGCTGACGAAACTTGATCAGAAGTTTGACACATCCGAGGCTAACCAAAAAATCATTCATGATCAGTGCGCCAGTTTGGAGCAAAAATTGGTGGATGTCAGTAAGCGCACGGAGGAGCTCGAGGAAGATGTTAGTCTCCTAAAGGGAGCCTCACAAAGACATGAAAGAGATATTGAGACGTTAAGAGCGCAAAACAGGGACCTTCAGATGGACGTGGAAAGATTAGAAATCCACTCAAGAAGGAACAATCTGAAGTTCTTGAAAGTACCTGAAGGGTTGGAAAATGGGGATGTTAAGGCCTTTATCTGCAAAATCCTCAGAGAGGGCGTCCTAAAGGACAGTCCAGAAATAGATCTTGAGAGGGAGATACAAAGAGCCCACAGAGATCCTTTCAGGCAGCGCTCCGGAAGGTCTGAGCCACGAAAGATCCTGGTGAATTTTCTATCCTTTTCAGTAAAGGAATTAATCTTGAGCAAAGCCCTGAAGGAAAAATCCCTACAATTAGGTGCAGCAAACTATATGATCCGTTCTGATGTAGGGAAAATAACAGCACAAAGACAGTGGGAGTTGGGGACTCGTATGCCTGAGCTGAGGAGCTTAGGGGCTCAGGTCCAGATGAAGTTCCCTGCCTTCTTGAGAGTGGTCTGGAAGAACAAAACTCATAACTTTCATTCAGTACAGGATGTCGACTCCTTTCTTATTTTGATGCGTGAGAAAACGTCTGAGTAAGATAAATAGGACTCGGGAAAGTCCCGGGGGGGGGGTTGAGAGCAATATTAGTTAGATAATTAGTTAGATAATTAGCTTAGAATCTAAGTAACACGTGCATTAAGGCAATTAATGGTGTGTGTGGGGTTTCGGGGCGCCAGTAGTTTTCTAGAGTAGAGAAAGAAATGGTAAAGGAAATTAGGAGGTGAAAAAAAAAAAGGGAAAAAAAGGGAACAGTAAAAAAATAAAAAATAATAAAAAAAAAAATATATATATATATATAATATATATAAAAAAAAATAAAAAATTCTTTTCTCTAGATAAAGGGTGTCTAATTCGGAAAAGTAGGGAAAGGGGAAGAATAGACGAATCCATCTAGCTTTTGTCGTACATATATAGCATAATAAACCACGAGGGTTGCCTCCCGGGGGTCTGGAGAGCTCCCGACGGGCGACATGATCGCCATAGGAGTAAAGGGGGGGGTTCCTCAGGGGAGGGGGGGAGGAGGGAGGGGAGTAGGGGGGAAAAGAAAAACAAATCCTCATATTAGCTTGAAAATGATTTTTGCTCAAGTAGGGAGCTGGCTCAAAATGCTTAAGGTGATGGTAGAGAATTATGGCCGATACGACATATAGTATAAAATTTATAAGCTGGAATGTTAATGGGTTAAGAGATAGGACCAAAGCAAGAAGGATCACAGATTTTCTGTTTAGATCAGGGGCGCATATTTGTCTATTAGAGGAGACACATGTGGAGAGGGAAGAATGCAGTCAAATATTTGGGAGATGCAGTTGGATTCAGGATATTATATCCTCTGGACAAAGCGGTAGTACAAGGGGGGTGGCCGTGATTATTAGGGCAGGCTCGGGGATTAGGCTGATAAAACACGAAACAGACATTTCAGGCAGATGGTTGATAGCTTCTTTGATGGTAGGAAATGCCCCACTTGTCTGCGCAGTCTACTATGGCCCGAATCTAGATGCCCCGGGGGCCCTGATGAAACTTAAAACCAACCTAATAGAGACAACAGGCACAATAATTATCGGGGGAGACTTTAATCTTATTTTTGATAGAGATCTAGATAGAACATCAAGAGTGAGATTTTCTCCACCAAAAAAAAACAGTTTAGAACTTAAGAATATTATGAGGGATTTCAACTTGATGGACATTTGGAGATTCAAAAATCCAGGGGGAAGAGATTTTTCTTTTTACAGCAGAAGATATGGGCATCACTCTAGGATAGATTTCTTCCTGGTAGATAAGAACCTCACTTCGGCAGTCAACTCTATATCATATGTCCCTGCAATTCTTTCAGATCACTCAGTGGTGGAAATGGTAGTTAAAATGAAACAGAATAAACATTTCAGGAGATGGACATTAGATCGGACACTGCTGCTGGATGAAGGGGTCAGACAGGATTTAGTGACCCAGTCTGAAGAATTCTTTACAGTCAATACAGGGTCAGCAAATAAACAAATTGTCTGGGAATCCTATAAAGTTTTTTCCCGAGGTTTGTTAACAACCCTGATGATCAGGAGGAATAGACTGAGGAAAGAGAAAAGGGAAGCATGGATTTCAAGAATCAAGCTTAAGGAGCAGGAGTTACAGAGGGCATCGGCAGAGGAGTCGGATAACAGGCTAATTCTTCAGAGAGAGCTCGACTGTTTGCGAGCAGAATTTCAAGCAGGGTTGGACAAGGAATTGAAGGAAAAGTGGGACATTAGTAATTTACAGCAGTTTGCTTACGGTGAGAAGTGCGGGCGTCTCCTGGCCTGGAAGGCTCGAGCAGACAGAACAAGAAATCAGATAGATAGTTTGGTTTTATCAAGTACAGGGGAAAAATCTAACGAAGATGACTGTATAAGAGAAGAAGCAAAGAGATACATGCAGGCCCTATACGGACCTAGCTCTTCTATGGATAAGCATCAAGTAGAATCCTGGTTTGCAAATGTTCTGCTCCCCAAGTTATCTGAGTCAGACAGTTCTTACCTTAGTTCAGAAATCAAAGAAGGGGAAATCAGGGCTCAGCTGGCGAAAATGGCTAAGGGCAAAGCCGCAGGCCCAGATGGGCTTCCAGTGGAGATGTTTAAGATCGTTTTAGAGCAGATCATAGGGGTTCTGACCCTATTATTCAACGAAGTTCTACTCAGGGGAGGACAAGTCCCTAGGTCATGGGCGGAGGCAACGGTCACATTATTGTTGAAGCCAAACAAGGACCCAAGTAGGATAGAGTCATACAGGTCCATTTCACTACTAAATGTGGACTATAAAATATTTGCGGGGGTACTGGCCACGAGACTAGCAAAGGTAGTAAAATCGGTAGTACATAGTGACCAAAGGGGCTTCATTCCGGATAGGCAGCTCAATGAGTTGACTTTTCAAGTGATAGCAGCGATTGATTTGGCTCAGGAAAAGAAGCTGCCTCTGACCATTGTAGCAGTGGATGCCGCAAAGGCATTTGACCAGGTCGATTGGAACTACATGTGGTTGGCGATGGAAAAATTTGGCTTTCCGATGAACTACATAACAGCCATCAAGCACTTATATTCAGCCCCGACAGCAAAGGTCCTAGTAAATGGTTCATTGACTGAGCAGTTCCATATCTCCAGAGGTACTCGACAGGGATGTCCCCTGTCCCCCCTTTTGTTTGACTTATATATAGAGCCTTTCGTTTGTTTATTAAGAGCTGATCCAATAATTAAACCTTTCAAGATAGCGGATATGGAGCTTAAGTTGGCATTGTATGCGGATGACCTGTTAATGTACACTATAAATCCGGATGTAGCGATCCCCAGACTATTAGATGTTGCAAAGGGGTTTGGTAATATTTCGGGGTACTCAATCAATGCTGAAAAGACGGAAATAATGGAATGGAATCAGCAGTCTAGTTCGATGGGGAAGAAGAACAAAATGAGGTATCTGGGAATCCATCTGGTCAATGAGATAGATGAAATTCCCAAAATTAATTTAGAAAGGGTCACTAAAGACACAATTGTTTTATTGCAACGTTGGTCCTCTCTGCCTTTAAATATCTATGGGAGAGTGAATCTCCTGAAAATGATAGTGCTTCCTAAGGTCACTTTTTTATTTAATGCAATCCCATTATCTTTTCCAGCACCCTTAATTAAAAAATTACAAGGAAAATTGGGCTCATTCATTTGGAATGCCAAAGGCCCTCGTATAGCATGGAAGAAATTAAGAAGGGGTCTCAAGTCAGGAGGGCTAGCATTTCCAGACTTAATGTTGTATTGCCATGCTTTTCATTTTAAGCATTTCAGAATTATGGCGGGCCATATGGACCAATCATCAATGGGGTTGCTATTTTCTGTCTTATTAAAGGACGTCCCTCAGGGATCTAGTTTCTTTCTTTACAAGTTTGGGGACCCAAAATTCTTCAAGAAAGTAAGGTTGAAGATTTTAAGGTCAGCTCTGAAAAATTGGGTATTTGTAAGGACTAAACTAAACATCTTGTATTATGCGCCGCAGGCACCTATATGGGACTCACCAGGCCTCCCTGCCTGCCTTAATGATCAACTATCACTACCTTTGAAGCAGGCAGGGTTGGAGAGGTGGGGAGACCTGCAGGGAGATGGCCAACTCTTAAGTTGGGACTCTTTGTTTAATCTAACTAGGGGAGCCCTGACGCGGTTTAAATACTATCAATTGTCAGGCTGGTGGACAACGAGATCTGTTATACCCAATGTTAATAACCCCCCAAACCCCAAATTTGAAGAGGTAGCTAGAAGGGGTAAGTGGAAATCCCAAATATCGTTTTGGTATTCGGCAATGTTGGAGGGGGAGGATGTTACAGAAACTGAAATCTGTAAACTGTGGTGCAACGCTCTCACCCCGGCTGACGGGCCTTTTTTGGATTTCTGGCACGATTCCTTCAGGGTGTTAAATGCCGTAATCAAGCCCGCTGCGCTGAAAAGGAATCACATATACACCATGTACAGGGTTTATATAACTCCGAAGAAACTGGCAAAATTCTCAAATATTGACTATAACTGCCCAAGGTGTGGTCTTTTGAGGGCAGACGACGTTCATATGTTTATCGACTGTCCTGAATTGGCGGACTACTGGGGGAAGATAAAGGAATTTTTGGAAGAAGTACTGTTAATGTCTATAGCACTTCCAAGGTTTACAGTTATGTTTGGGCTTGTAACGAACTATCAGGTGAATGACCTCACCACTAAATTTGTATTCTTTATCATCCTCTTAGCAAGGCGTGAGATCTGTAGGGCATGGAAAGATCCAACTCCCCCTACCTTTGCTAATTGCCTGAGGCAGATTATGTTAACCTGCAAATCAGATGTGGCATGTGATTCCAGAAGTGAGACGAATGTTTGGGCAGCCTTGGTGGCATGGCAATCCCGATGATTGGTTTTCCAATGATTTGTCTGGAGCCCTGCTGGTTCCCCGTACTCCTAAGTAGCAAAGGGCGCACAAAGATCGGCGAAAAAAAGGAGTTTGGAGGGGAAGGTAGTGGCTGCTTGTGGGTACGGGCAATCCAACTTGCATTAGGCCAAAACTAACGAGGGTCGGTGTAGAACGGCCAGTAGTGCATGGAGGAGCCAGTGTCCCATCAAGAGTTCCATATGTGATATATGAGGATTACCAAAAAAAAAAAAAAAAAAAGACAATCAAGTTCAAATATTAAGCTGTGCGATGTGCAGAAATAAAGGGAAAAAAATTATTAGAAAAAGTACCTTATGAGGAATTGCAATCAATAGAAATGCATAAATTGTAAGTAGAAGTTTGTGTACAGTTGTGAAAAAGAAATGCGCTGTCTAACGTATCAAGATTGCAATGAGGAAATACATTGTTGAGCGTATCAACGATGAAAAAGAAATGCGTTGAAGCGATGCGCTCTTGAGCGCAACGACGAAGAAAGGGCCCGACTTTTCAGCCAACAACTACTTCTAAGATGGCGGCAGCGTGATGATGAAGGCGCGTTACGTCACCCAAACGTGATGATGCACAATGACGCTTCGTAGGATATGTCTCAGCAAATAGGAAAATTTTGCGTCATCCAAAATGAAGGAGAAAGCGCTTTAGGTTTCCATGGTGTCCAAGGTTAGCGTGAGGTAGGCTTGCTCGCGCGAAGTAGACTTGTCATTAACACTTGAAAGACGAAGCAATATCCCAAACAGTAGAAAATCAGCAGAGAAAGCATAGAAACAAAAAGAGATGGAAAATTTCCAGCGTCGATCAGCAAAAATGTTCTTTTGTATATCGGCAGCAGCAAAAATCCACAAAGTATAAGTAGAACCAGCAGATAAAGAAAACTTCCAGGTTCAAATGCAGAATGTACCGATACTGTGCCAAAATAGTAGCAGGTACTTTGATCCTCGTCGCAAAAATGTAAAATTCAAGTAAAAATAAATCAAAAAGTCCAAAATTAGAAAAGAGGACTTAAATGAAGGAGACACAGTACTGCTCAATCAAAGTTCTAATGCAGAGTGACCAAGGCATTCAAGAGTTTCAATTCTAATTGTGTGGCAGGTGCCATGATCAAAAGTATATAAGATTTTAAAGGGGAAGGAAATGAAATAAACAATTACGATGCAACAGAGGGTTAGCGAGATACAAGCTTTTACATTCAAGGAACCTTTCCTACATTTCACTGATAACTATGTAGCTCTTGCGGACAAACACAACTTTTATCCCAATATTCCCCACACAGTTCCACCTCAATGAACCAGTGATACTTCAAACCTTTTTTCCAAACCCATCTAGTCCAGCTGAACGGGCTTTGCACACGTTGGATGTTAAGAGGTGTTTAAAATTCTACCTCCATAAAACAAAAAACATAAGAAAGACAGATCAGCTGCTGGTGGCCTACGGACAATGCAAAGAAGGAACAGCAGTAACTAAGGCTGGTTGCCAGGTGGGTCTCTTCTCCAATCCAATTTTGCCATGACAAGGCTAACTAGCCTTTAGCAACAAGAACTATAGCACATTCCGCCATGGCAGTTTCTACATCAGCAGCTCTGTTTGCTGGAGTAACATTAGAAAAAATGTGCTGTGCTGCGACTTGGAAAAGTGTCCACACTTTTACTCGGCATTACTGTCTCCAATCTACACAACCTGATGATGCAGCTGTGGGCCAAGTGGCACTGCATAAACTGTAGCATCCCCTGATATAGGGGATGCCCCTCTCAGCACAGCTCAAGGGTCGCTGTAAAGCAGTAGTTTCTTCAACAAATCATCCAGTGAAAAATTGTTTAAAGTTAAGTTTTTTCTTTTATTCTGAAGCAATTGTATTCATTGAACTTCATGTATTTCTCATCTTTTGTATTAACTGTTGAACATAAAATTCGTATCAACTTTCATTTTCCAAGGCGTTCCCAATGCATTTCGTGCACCTTGTGCACTTCATCAGGGGAATATCTAGACAAAAATCAAATGGACTCATATTGAGGATACTGTCCTACTAAGTCGTAGGTATTCAATATATAGTCAAAAGGTGACTTCGAGATTTAATAAGACTTCGAGATTTAATATGGAGCTGTGATCCGCATCTATAGGGCAGTGGGGTTCATTCCGTGCGATTTAGTTAATTCGTGATATAGGTCTGATATCCGAGTGAATGTTAAGACATTTGGAAGTGCTCCGGTAACGTGATAGCGACAAGTTTATTCATGTGGTGTTCATGATCATGGTACGGGGATGCTGGGGTGCCTATGGTGATAGAAACGATGTGAACGGGAAAACGTGCATTATTAACGAAAGGAGATTGGCATGCGATTAATAAAATATATCTATAACTCGTTTACTCTCGTAAACTAGGAGATTCAATACCGGTCCAAGGATGGAGGTATCTTACCTGTCGTTAAAAGGTGAACTGATCTCTCCGCCGTTATCCTGCGTAATCCTGTCGGGGTTACGAACAACCCGACAGGTTAGATTATTTAAGTTTGAAGATCGAAATAGGACTCGCGTTGTTAAGTGGGTTAGTATAAGCGCCATCTTGGAGTGGTGGGAAATAACATAAGTGTATTAAAAGGTGATTATGAGGTGGTCATAAACAAAAACGAAATATAGTAGGGTGAAAAATAAAATAAGTGATCACATATATATATAGGATCATTCAAAGGATAGTATAAATGCGACATGTAAAAGGTGATGAATGTTCAAAGTCGTTAGAAAGATCATATTTGGATAACTAAGTGATATAAAGTGGTCATGGATAAAAAAATTATTAAAAAAATTATTAAGGTTAACATAAAAGATGTAGTCACATATGTCAATAAGGGGAACATGAATAATGTTGTCACATATATCAATTATAGGTCAAAGGTCATCATTAATAGAACTCATGTAAATATAAATAGAAATTGGATGTACAGTGACATAAGAAAATTACACTCAGATATCGGTCATATAATGATATTGAAATTAAAGATAGCACGCAAATTCCAGTCTGTCATTGAGTCCGTTAGGTTTCATGGAATTAAGAAAATATATCCAGTGGTTTTCTCTTTGTAGTAAGGTTCTGTTCATGTCTCTGCCAGGGCTTTTGGTGATCGTTTCCAGAACTGCGAATTTCAATTGGCTAATGTTGTGATGTCTTTCGTTGAAGTGTGTAGCTACTGTAGATCGAATATTGTTAGTTCTAATGTTGCTTTTGTGTTCTGATACACGAATTTTGATTTTCCTGATTGTTTTACCCACATATATCAATCCACATGGGCATTTGAGATAATATATCACGTTTTGTGAGTCACATGTTGCTGTCGTGGTCAGTTTGATGGTGGTTCCTCTCATAGGGTGTGTCATGGTATTCCCTTTGATTATATTGTTACAACAGCTACAGTTGTAGCATGGTATCGTGCCTTTGTGGTTCACTGTCTCTATGTTGCGAGTATTCTTCAGTATGTCTTGAATATTCTTACTTCGTGTATAGGCAAATGTGGGTTGTTGGGCTATGATGTTTTTTAAATCAGGTTCATTCGTAAGAAGTGACCAATGAGTTTTAATAATTTTTTTATTTAAATGACTTTGAGTGGTGAATTTGGATACAATCACAGTCTTTAATGATTTGCTCTTCTCTGTTTGTTTTAGAAGTTCGTTTCTGGTTTTTAGTGTGCATTTTTGAGACACTCTATCCAGAACTGTTTTGGGGTATCCTCTGTGCTCAAATCTAGTAATCATGCTCTTCATTTGAAGTTGTAATTCATTTTCCTCAGATACTATTCTCTTGACTCTGTACAGTTGTGATGTGGGGAGACATTGGGTCATGATCCAACTACCAAATTTCAAGAACACCTAGAACAAATTTTACAGAAAGCACACGAGGAAGGCACAATAACGAGGAAAACCAAGAAATACTTAACACAAACAACCCGAAAACACCCATTATTTACATGCTTCCTAAGATGCATAAGCACCCTACCAACCCGCCTTTCCGCCCCATCGTTTCCACCTAAAGGAGTATACACGAGCAAGTAGGAATATTTTGGACACACATCTTCAGAGATTTGTAACCAAGATGAATACATATATCAAAGACACTACTGACTTTATAAACAAAATATCAACTATCTGATTACAAGAAGATCAAGAAATTTGGATGTGTACCATAGATGTAAAAAATCTCTATACTTCGATCCCACACAACCTTGGTTTAGAAGCTATAGAAGAAATCCTTATGTCCTCAGATCTAGATCAAAACTTTCAAGTATTCCTTATGGAATTATTAACATTCACTCTGTACCAAAGTTATTTCACCTGGGACAATGAGTACTATTTACAGTTAACCGGAACATCGATGGGCAATTGTGCCGCCCCAGTATATGCAAATAGTTTCATGAACATCTTTGAAAACAGATACATTCTTAACTAAGAATCCTGGAAGAAAAATGCATCAATATTTTTGAGATTCATTGATGATATATTTGTGCTATGGCAAGGCACATTCCAAGAATTACAAACAGCACTCAACCAACTCAATACAATCAATGACCGGATTCAATTTACTTACACCACAGACAATACCTCAATTGCATATTTGGATGTACTACTAATGCACAAAGGAGACAGGATACAAACCACCTTACACAAAAAACCAACAGATCGGAATAACTTACTTCACTACAGGAGTTTCCACCAAACACCACTCAAAAATAATCTCCCCACATCACAACTGTACAGAGTCAAGAGAATAGTATCCGAGGAAAATGAATTACAACTTCAAATGAAGAGCATGATTACTAGATTTGAGCACAGAGGATACCCCAAAACAGTTCTGGATAGAGCGTCTCAAAAATGCACACTAAAAACCAGAAACGAACTTCTAAAACAAACAGAGAAGAGCAAATCATTAAAGACTGTGATTGTATCCAAATTCTCCACTCAAAGTCATTTATACAAAAAAATTATTAAAACTCATTGGTCACTTCTTACGAATGAACCTGATTTCAAAAACATCATAGCCCAACAACCCACATTTGCCTATACACGAAGTAAGAATATTCAAGACCTACTGAAGAATACTCGCAACATAGAGACAGTGAACCACAAAGGCACGATACCGTGCTACAACTGTAGCTGTTGTAACAATATAATTAAAGGGAATACCATGACACACCCTATGAGAGGAACCACCATCAAACTGACAACGACAGCAACATGTGACTCACAAAACGTGATATACTATCTCAAATGCCCATGTGGATTGATATATGTGGGTAAAACAATCAGGAAAATCTAAATTCGTGTATCAGAACACAAAAGCAACATTAGAACTAACAATATACGATCTACAGTAGCTACACACTTCAATGAAAGACATCACAACATTAGCCAATTGAAATTCGCAGTTCTGGAAACGATCACCAAAAGCCCCGGCAGAGACATGAACAGAACCTTCCTACAAAGAGAAAACCACTGGATATATTTTCTTAATTCCATGAAACCTAACGGACTCAATGACCGACTGGAATTTGCGTGCTATCTTTAATTACAATATCATTATATGACCGATATCTGAGTGTAATTTTCTTATGTCACTGTACATCCAATTTCTATTCATATTTACATGAGTTCTATTAATGATGACCTTTGACCTATAATTGATATATGTGACAACATTATTCATGTTCCCCCATTGACATATGTGACTACATCTTTTATGTTAACCTTAATACTTTTTTAAATAATTTTTTTATCCATGACCACTTTATATCACTTAGTTATCCAAATATGATCTTTCTAACGACTTTGAACATTCATCACCTTTTACATATGCCGCATTTATACTATCCTTTGAATGATCCTATATATATGTGATCACTTATTTTATTTTTCACCCTACTATATTTCGTTTTTGTTTATGACCACCTTATAATCACCTTTTAATACACTTACGTTATTTCCCACCACTCCAAGATGGCGCTTATACTAACCCACTTAACAACGCGAGTCCTATTTCGATCTCCAAACTTAAATAATCTAACCTGTCGGGTTGTCTGTAACCCCGACAGGATTATGCAGGATAACGGCGGAGAGATCAGTTCACCTTTTAACGGCAGGTAAGATACCTCCATCCTTGGACCGGTATTGAATCTCCTAGTTTACGAGAGTAAACGAGTTATAGATATATTTTATTAATCGCATGCCAATCTCCTTTCGTTAATAATGCACGTTTTCCCGTTCACATCGTTTCTATCACCATAGGCACACCAGCATCCCCGTACCATGATCATGAACACCACATGAATAAACTTGTCGCTATCACGTTACCGGAGCACTTCCAAATGTCTTAACATTCACTCGGATATCAGACCTATATCACAAATTAACTAAATCGCACGGAATGAGCCCCACTGCCCTATAGATGCGGATCACAGTTCCATATTAAATCTCGAAGTCTTATTAAATCTCGAAGTCACCTTTTCACTATATATTGAATACCTAGACTTAGTAGGACGGTATCCTCAATATGAGTCCATTTGATTTTTGTCTAGATATTCCCCTGATGAAGTGCACAAGGTGCACGAAATGCATTGGGAACGCCTTGGAAAATGAAAGTTGATACGAATTTTATGTTCAACAGTTAATATAAAAGATGAGAAATACATGAAGTTCAATTAATACAATTGCTTCAGAATAAAAGAAAAAACGTAACTTTAAACAATTTTTCACTGGATGATTTGCTGAAGAAACTACCGCTTTACAGCGACCCTTGAGCTGTGCTGAGAGGGTCATCCCCTATATCAGGGGATGCTACAGTTTATTTAGTTTCCAACACTCTAAGAGGTAGAGAGTGACACCTCGAGAGCACGCCACAAAAAACAACTGAAAAAACACTAAAGCCTGGGCAGCAACCACATGACTTTGTTCTGTTCCAATTGGCACTGCATCATCTCTTCAATTAAGTTAAGCCTCTTTGTTTGATAAGAGGAATTCTATATTTTACTTAAAATATATAACTTTACTTTCTTTCTGTTGTCAATGTAGATTGTTTGTATAACTCTGGAAGTCAGTGTCTTAATTGTTCTAGTATTTTATTCTACTAAAATACTTCATTAGATACAGCTTGAGTATTATAGTCTTTAAGGCTGCATATTTTTGACAGCTGTCCAGAATTTGAAAGAGTATACACACGGTTACATATGTCAGTGTTATACTTCAGTAACTTGGGGAGGGTTATGATTTACATTTCTCCTTCCTTCTTCTAACAACAGTACAATTTTAGGTACTGCTTGCTACATGAATGAGAATCTATGAAAGATACCCCAATACTGGATAAGAAAACAAGTTACTTACCTGTAACTGCAGTTATCCAGTATTGGTATCTTGCATAGATGTACATGCAACTCACCCTCCTCCCTGTCGAGGTAGTTCTCTTTAATTTTTGAGATTCTTACGTCCCACTTGTACTTAGAAAATCTGGGAAAACTTACCTCTGCTGAGAGTGTTCCAGAGGGGGCTTGCAGCTGATTGGCTAGGATCCAACATTTGGTCCTTTTTAAAAGGACATAGATAGGCTACTATTTACTTGGCTTAAGGCCATTATAGCTTATAAAGTTTTTAAAGCACTGCTTGAATATTTTCCCTGGGACTCCCATCTCGACGACTGGGAATGATTCAGGCACGTGAATCAATGAAAGATGCCAATACTGGATAACCACAGTTACAGTTAAGTAACTTATTTTCATATTCTGTCACAGGGAGGTGTGACCACCTCACTGATAGGGTTAAGTGTATTGGGGCAGGGTGGGGGTGCTTGCCAGTGCCACTGAGACTGCTTGAAGGGCCATTTGGTGCCCTCTTTGCATACTCCAGTTCAACCCAGTTCAGAGAGTCGTTGGCTCCAGCTCTGGCACGATCTCAACAAAGGACATGGGAAAATCCTCCCCACTGTCCACCCCCTCCTCTGGGGAGAACACTGAATCGTCCCAACACTCTCCCAAGAGTACGTAAGGGCTTACCTATGGGTGGGTCCCTAGATTCGTTGTGGAACAAGATTCAGATCATACCACTTCAACTTCAACGATCTGGACTTTGCAATGGGAACCGAGACTGCACCATGGAAAATTCCTGCTGCTCCTGGTTTCGTCGTCCTGCTGGTCTTTTGCAGCGTTTGTACTCGTGCTCCATACAGGTTCTTCACCAGGCCTATGGACAACCAAGACACCTGAGGGAATCTCCTTTGGAGTGAATGAGTCACTCCCCTGCATCTGAAGGCACCGTAACACAGCTGACCAGTGTGCAGATCCAATGCTCCGACACAGACTTCTAAAGGCTCAGCAACACAGGTGGTGGTTCTACAACTCCCTCGAGTCCTGCACTGTTTTCAATCCAAGTTTAAGGCCAGTATCCCTCATCGGAACCGTTGGAACAAATCCCCTGTGCACTGTGTGACTTGCCGTTGCCAATGCTTCTTGACTCTCTCCTTCGGAGATCTTTGGGCTCCAAGAAGCTCCAACCTCAAGCAACTCCTGCAGCCAAGATCTTCGCCCTCACCTCTTACTCTGCACTGTGGGCCTTCTTCATTAGTGAGCTGCTCTAGGTCCACTTGCTTCTTCTGTGCCTCTGACCCGTGGGTCCTTTTGAGGGTCTTCTTTGGCTCTAGTGGGCTCCCCTGCTTGCTCTGGCCTGCTCTGACTTACCTACTGAGTCAATTGGACCTTGCTGGTCCCGACACTGCACCTTTTTCGTCAACTACGTTGTTTGTCATTGCCAAGGCTTGTTGGTGCCGCTGCCAGACACTGACCCTCTGGCTCTCAACATCAGACGTGGGACAGCTTGTAAACTGCTCCTGGTCTTCAACAGCGTTGCCTGGTCCGCACAGCTGCAACTTCAAGGGTACCGTCATACTCCCCTGCATCCCCGAAATCAGTGGGCATTCGTCTTCCTTGCCTCCTGGTCACTCATGAGTGGCATAGACTCTGTCCCCTCTGCTTGCTGGTTCTTCTCTCCTTGAATCCACCTTTGGGTTCCACCGGACTCCTTCGTCTTCTTTTCCAGCAGCATCTTTCCTGAAGTCCTCCATTGTGGTCTATGGCGGTTTCCGATGTCACTTGACACCTATGCACCCGGCTTCCCTGGTGAAATTATCCTGGGTCCTGGGGTATCCACGGGTGGGGTGACTCTCCAACCTTCCATCTTCCACGGGGTGTCCTCAGGGTCTGCTGGGAAGGGTCCTTTTTCTTTAAAACTCCAACCGCGACTTACCTAGTGATTAACATTGAGCACGTAGTCGGCTTCTCACTCTACATATGACGACCTTGGATGGTTCCTCTTCTACGTCTTATGGGTTCACTCTTGTCTTGAGTCGTGGTTCTCATTCCACTATTTTAGTATATGTTATGGTCTCTCCCTGGAAACCATTGCGTATTTGTGCTACTTACATGCTCTGTTCCCTAAGAATTGCGTATATTGTGTTTGTATCTCCGGGTAGGAGATAATACGAGGTGTTAGCGAGTGTTTGTAGTAAAATACATATTTTTATAACTACACCGTGTGATTCTTTTTTCACTTAACCTATACCATAAGATTAAGTACTTGTAAAACAAGCTGCTTTACATTCATTCTAGACTAAGCCTGAAGGCTGCTATTCATAGCTACCATAGGGAGAGTTTTCTAAGGTTGTCCAAAACCACTAAAATCATCATAAGGGTTGCCTGAATTAGTGCAGGGTAATACACTTACAAATGTGAGCCCCATATACTAAGACAGCCTCTCACATTGGTGTGCAGGGGTTGGTATTCAAGCCTGCATTGTTTCACCAGCTAATCTAGGTGTGGATTAATTGAAAAATCATCACTAGCATTAGGCACGTATGATATTTAGATAGACTTAAGTAAGTTCTACTGAGATTTGTGAATTAGGATCTAGCACAACCCTTGCCCCAATCTTAAAAAGTTTAGTTTCCACTAGGGTAGTGAAATGCAACCTGTACACTACACCTAGGGCCAGATGTAGGTCGCCCAATACCAGTCGGTAACGGCCGAAATTACCGAATTTCGGATGTTATCGACCGGTATTGGGCTTTTGAGATGTAGGTGGCATTTTTATAGGATTCGGTATTTTACCGAATTGGTAATTTAAGGATTCAGTAAAATACCGAATTCTTAACATACCGATTTGGTAAATTACCGAATCCAGGATGTAGGGAGCACTCAAGTTAGTGCATTCCTCAGTTAAGGATTTGGTATTTACCACCAACTACAAGTTGGTGGTAAATAATGAAAATCTTTGAAAAAGCATTTTTTTTGCTTTTCCAACAGTGCCATGTTGCAGACATACATGCCCTTAGGGCATGTATGTCTGCAACATGTGCACCCATACACAATTGAGGGGTGCAACAGGGTGTCAAAGTGACACCCTGCCACCCTTCAATGTATTCCCCCTTTTACCGAATCGGTATTTACCGATTCGGTAATTGACATTCATTCCTATGGGCCTCCAGGCCCATAGGAATGAATGGCAATTACCGATCCGATTGGGTAAATACCGAATCTTAACGATTTGGTATTTTTTACCGAAAAATTACCTACATCCCATTTTCCAATTCTAAAATACCAAATCGGTATGATTCGGTATTTTAGAGTCGGTAAAATGGGATTACCTACATCTGGCCCCTAGTCTTTAGTAATTGGGCCCAGTCTTCTAGATACAGTAGTCTTAAGTTCCAGGAACTAAGGACCGTGTGTACTTCTAGGAAGTTAGACAGGTAGCAATCCAACCATCTGAAAGAGACACGTTAGTGATAGATTCCTTACCTTAGAATATCCCCCAGGCTTAGCAGTACCTCTGCGTGCTAGTAGGTGGTGTCCTGCGGCTCCGCGTCTATCACTGGCGTCGTCGGAAGCGAGATGAGGTCATGGAGAGTACTTAGGCGCCACCCATGCGCGCTGACATCAGTTATTTCTTTTTCTGCACCGAAAGCGCAGATCCGGATTGAGCACGTACCTCGGTCATTTTTTGGCGCCTTTTTGAGACTTTTTTGTCTCCTCAATTTGTCTCCTGGTGCACGTATGGATGCCCTGCTTCAAATCTTGTGGATGGCGCCGTTGTAATAAGTAGGTGGGGGACCCCCATAATGTCTGCCTCTACTGCCTGGAGACCGACCATGACTCCCGGGATTGTCAGGACTGTCGAGCCATGGCCCGAAGGCCTTGTGAGTGCAGCGCCGGAAGTTGCTGGAGGCCCGGCACTCCTCTCACCGCCTCTAGGGGTCTAGAGGCTGTTTGCGGGACCGCTCCTGGGACCGGAACCGTTGCTCCTCGGGCTCTAAGTCTTCGCCTACAGACTCCGGTATGCGACGCCATAAAAAGAAGTCGAAGAAGTGTGCTTGCTCTCTGACATCCCCGTTGCTCCTCGGAGGGGGACAGGGGCTCCGCCCCTGCAGCTCCTCCGGACCCTGGGAGCCCCACGGCCTAGCCACCTTACTCGGGTCCGTCTGCGACTCCCGAACAGATGCAAGAATTTCTTGCTGACATGGACCGCCTTATTAGGCCTCGGGCTCCTGCCAGCGCGCCTGCGGGCCGCGCAGTCCCGTGTCCAGATCCTGTTGGCCCGGCAGCACCGCCTCTGGCTGCGGCCCAGGAACCACTGGATTCAGCGCCCTTGACTCCGGCCACGGTGCCACAAGGTGCAGCGCCGCTATCCCCGACCCCGGCGCTGCCCTTGCCTTCTGCCCTTGCGCCGCCACAGGCGCCGCACTGGGTGCCATTTATGCCTCCCCTGCCCCGGTTCCCGGACCCTTGTGTTCCGGCCTGGGATCCACATTGGGATGTGGCTCAGCGCGGCTCCAGCTGGCGCCGTTGCCGGCGCCGATGGCCCCCTCTCCGGCTCCGGTCCTGCCGCCGGGGCCTACTCCCTCTACCCCGGAGCCAGACAAGCACTCGTACAGCTCCGAGACCCCCTTGCGCTGCAATGTGACTCCGAGCAGGATTGGGTGGATGACCTTTAAGATGCGGGGGAACTTAATGTGTCTTCTGACCTGGGGTTTGCCACCCCTCCGCCTACTATAGAGGAAGGCGCTTCCTACACTATGGTGTTACGTTGGGCTGCGGAGGCTCTTCATCTCGACCTCCCTCTGGTGGCCCTTAAGACCAACCTCCTTACAGAGGTGCTCCAGTCGGTGTCTACGTCGTCGGAGCCGCTGCTCCCTTTCAATGAGACCCACACCGAAGTCCTCTTGGGCACTTGGTTGCGGCCGGCCTTGAGAGCACCAATGGATAAGAACGTTGCTAGGCGTCCTCACCCAGCGCCTGGTGATCCTGCCTTCTTGACCACTCACCACACACCTGTGAGCCTGTTCATTCAGGCCTCGACTTCAGAGTGCCTTTCCCACGGCTCCGCCAGACACCTTTCAAGTTAGCGACACACCGACCATCTCTGCCTTCCAATTAAACACTCGGTCGGCCGTAAAACATCACCTTGATCTGTTCATTCTCCTAGACACTCTGAAACCTAACCTATTGTTCCTTACGGAAACCTGGTTCTGCCAGGACTCCCTGCCCAACCTGCTTGCGGCTTTACCCTCTTCTTACTATGCTCTTCGGGCAGACCGACCTCCTGGCAAAACAGGGGGGTAGTGGCTCTGATCATTCGTTCAGATTTACATTTCCAACTATTACCCCACCCCCCAATTGCTGAAGTGGACTACTTAGTTGTACGATCTAACTCCTTCCAGACACCTATCACCTGTGTTCTGATGTATCGCCCCATAAAAACATGCCGCACTTTCTTTCAGTCTTCCAGGACCTGCTAGCTACTTTAGCTGTGAACAACTCGGCAGTCCTGGTACTTGGGGACTTCAATTTTTGGCCATCGGACCCGGCAGAAGACGCCCCCTCCAGAGACTTCACGGAATTACTTCAAAGCTTGAATTTCATATCCCACATCCATATCCCCACCCACGTCCAGGGTCATATATTGGACCAAGTCTGGTCTCTCAACATTCCCATCCATGCTCCCACTGTTACCCCTTGTCTGTGGTCGGATCATCATTTGATTTCCTTCTTCTTGGACACTAGTCTCACCACAAAACCCTCCCTGCCCAAGAACACGTGGGCCCGTAACTGGAGCAAAGTGGACATCCCATTGCTCTGTTCCTCTTTATCTGCCTCTAGTCCAGCCATAGAGAATCAGGCCACATCGCATCAGGCAGAAACTCTAAATAAATGGCTGTCCAACGCCTGTGACCAGGTGGCACCCCTAAGACGCATTAGGGTAAGACGCGCCCACGACGTCAACAAATGGTTCACTCCAGAACTTAAGGAGAAAAAACTGGCTGCCCGCCGTGCAGAACGTGCGTGGAGGCGCACTTACTGCAGCGCCACCAAATTATTGTACTCCTCCACTCAGGCAGAATACAAGAAAGCCATCCTAGATGCCAAAACTTGCTACTTTTCAAATAAGATCCTCCGGGCAGAGAATCAACCAAGAGAAATCTTTGCTACAGTTTTCGAATTAGCTTCTTCGGACAGAACCACATCCAAGCCGGTACCCTCTCAGCCCCTGTGTGATTCGCTGAATAACTTTTTTATCAACAAAATTGTAGATATCAAGGCCAATATTCCTCCTCCTTCCTCAGCTTTCCTAAACCTTGACCCACCATCCAACGCCTCTCATCTCGACCTTATAGCCCCGCTGTCTAAAGAAACCTTCCTATCCCTGCTCCCCTGCGTCAAGTCTGGATCCCCCTCCGATATCTGCCCGGCCCACATCTTGCGTGACATTTTCCTCACTTGCCCATCCCCCCCCCACCTTTCTCAATGAGACCCTTAAGTTAGGCACTGTCCCCCCATGCCACAAATCAGCCACCATCATCCCAATCTTGAAAAAAACAGGCGCAGACCCAACAGCGCTAGTAAACTATCGGCCCATTTCCCTTCTCCCCTACCTGGCCAAAATTTTCAAACGCCACGTTACCAAAGTCCTTGGCTCTTTCATAGAGGACAGTGGCTATCTCTCACCGTGCCAAGCAGGGTTCCGCCCCCTCCATTCCACCGAAAAAGTGGTGGTCTCTGTTTTAGACACACTCCGAGCGGGGCTAGATGCTAATCTTCCACAGGCACTGGTGCTTCTTGATTTGTCGGCCGCCTTCGACACGGTGGACCACACCATCCTTCTCTCCCGTGTCGAGGCGGCAGGCATTGGAGGCTCTGCCCTGGCCTGGCTCGGCTCATTTTTGGGCGATCGCTCACTGGCGAACTTTTCCTCCGAGACCCGCAAAGTGCAATGTGGTGTCCCTCAGGGATCTTCTCTTTCCCCTCTCCTTTTTAATTTGTACATCTGTCCGCTTATTTCTGCTCTGCAGAGGATGGAGGTCACGGTGTTTAATTACGCCGATGACCTCCAGCTTATTTTTAACCTCTCTGACTCCCCTGATTCTATTTATAATTTTCAGTTGGTGATGGTCTTTATCAGGGATTGGATGAGCTTCAACCATCTTAAGCTCAACCCTGATAAGACCGAACTTCTTCTCACTGGCGGTAAACTCAATCCTTGGTCCCCCATTTTTTGGCCCCCCTCTTTTGGTCCTTCCCCCTCTCCCTCTACTTCTGTCAAAACTCTGGGAATCACTCTCAATCAACAACTCACCTTACACTCTCAGATTAGCACGGTGGTTTCTTCCTGTTTTTTTACTTTGCGCACTATTCGAAAGATTTCACGTTTTTTTTCCTTTTCAGCCCTTAAACTGATCTTGATGGCTATGGTCCTCTCCCGGTTGGATTACGGGAATGCCCTATACAACAGTGCCGCCGCATACGCCATCCGGCGACTCCAACTGGTGCAGAACCAAGCTGCCCGCCTGGTCTATGGTTTACCCAAATCACACCATACCACTCCCCTTCTAAGATCCCTTCATTGGCTCCCAATTAGAGAAAGGGCCCTCTTCAAGATGGGATGTATTACGTTCCAGGCCCTTGCGGGAACAGCTCCATCTTTTATCATGTCATAAATCGTACCCTACATCCCCAGCAGACAACTGCGATCTTCCTCTCTGTCTCTCCTAGTGGTGCCCAGGTTCAAGAAGAGCAGAATGGGAGGCTCTAAGTTCTCAGTCCTTGCTCCACAGTTTTGGAATTCTCTACCTATCCAAATTAGATCAACATCATCCTAGCTGGAGTTCCGCAGTACCTTGAAAACCAATTTGTTTGCACAGGCTTTTAAAATCTAAACCGCTCCCCCCTCTTTACTCAGGCATCATTCTCTTCTACAGCTCCATGAAACCGCCTGGTGTACGTGCGCTTCAATAAATACCTTTAAATTCAAATTCAAATTCAGATAAGGACTCTAAGAGACTGGACCAATATGGCAAGATGTTGTTCTCCTCTTGCCTCAGTGTTTGGATGAGGTTCAAGCTGTCCTTTCCCGTGCGGTGGTGGAGGGCAAGGATGCAGCGAAGTTTGCCATCGGGTGTGGTCTGGACACCGCTGATTCGTTGGGCAGGGCGATTTCCACGACTGTGGCGTTGCGGCGCCATGCCTGGTTGCCATCTACCAGGTTTTCGCCCAATGTCCAGAGTTCGCTCTTCGACATGGCCTTTGATGGCTTCCGCCTCTTTGTTGGCAAGGCTGACAATGCCCTGGAGCGCTTTAAAGACTTGCGGGCCACGGCCAAGTCTTTGGGTCTTTCCACGAAGAGCCCTGCCACGTCTGGGTTTCGTTCCTTTCGTGGCCAGAGTAGGAACACCCAGGCATGCTCCTCAACTAAGCCTGTGCAGAACCAGCCCCAGCGTGGCACCGTGACTTCCGCAAGGGCGGGTCTGGTAACCAGCAAGCGGGTCAGTCCACTTCGACCCCTGCTGCTTCCGCCTGTAAGCCTTCCTAATCCGAGCTTCAGGGACCACCCCAAGCCAGTGGGTGGCAGACTACGTCACCACCACTAGTGCGAAATTACCTTGGACAAGTGGGTGCTGCAGATAATCTGCCACGGTTACTCACTCCCCTTTCTTTCCCCCCTGCAGCCATGTCACCTCGGTTCCACCAGCTGTCGGGGGATCAGGAATTAGGGAGTGGGTGTTATTCCCACTACTTCCTCGTCCCCAAGAAGGACAAGGGGGCCTGTGCCCCATCTTGGACCTTCGGGACGTAAATCGCTTCCTCCGGAAAGAGAAGTTCAAGATACTGACTCTGGCTCAGGTCCTAGCTGCCCTGGATCTTGGAGACCGGATGGTAGCGTTGGACTTGCAAGACACTTATTTTCACATCCCTGTCCAGCCGGCTCACCAGCGCTACCCCCGGTTCTCGGTAGGCCAGGAGCATTTTCAGTTTGCCGTGCTCCCCTTCGGCCTTACCAGTGCCCATCGGGTGTTCACAAAGGTGATGGTGGTGGTTGGAGCTCATCTGCGCAGGCCGGGGGTGTCAGTCTTCCCCTACCTCGACGACTGGCTGTTGCAGGCGGGCTCGCCCCAGGCAGTCGTCACCCACCTCCAGACTACAGCCGACCTCCTGCATTTGCTGGTGTTCTCCCTCAACATGCCGAAGTCGCACCTGAGCCCCTGTCAGAAGCTCCCTTTGATCGGGCTGTTCTGGATTCAACACTGTTTCGGGTATATCCTCCCGAGCAACGAGTCTGGGATATTTAGGCTCTTTCGGTCTCTATCCTAGGTTTCAGTCAGGATGACTTTCCGGCTTCTGGGCCTGATGGCTTCCTGCATTCTGCTAGTGACACATGCAAGGTGGCATATGCGGGCTCTGCAGTGGGACATGCAAGGTGGCATATGCGGGCTCTGCAGTGGGACCTGAAGTTCCAGTGGGCACGGCATCAGGGCAACCTGGCCGATCACGTCCAGATCTCGTAGAGCGCTGCACGACAGTTGCAGTGGTGGCTCACGAATCGCAATTGGGTCAGTGGCAGATCTCTCTCCCTTCCCCAACTAGAGCACACAGTGGTGACGGATGTGTCCCTCCTGGGATGGGGAGACCACCTGGGAGAGGCGGAGATCAGAAGGTTCTGGTCTCCGGCGGAGTCCAGGCCCCATATCAACCTTCTGGAGCTGCGGGCGATCCGGCTTGCACTGAAGGCATTCCTTCCCTCTGTCCGGGGAAGCGTGTACAGGTGTTCATGAACAACACCACCGCCATGTGGTACTGCAACAAACTGGGCGGGGTGGGGTCATGGACCCTATGTCAGAAGGCTCTGCGCCTCTGGACATGGCTGTAACATCAAGGCATTACCTTGTTGGTTCAACACCTGGCAGGTTCTCTGAACGCCAGGGCGGACGAACTCAGCTCCAGGTGCTTGATGGCATCTGCACTCAGACGTGGCGCAAGGTCTCTTTCAGCAGTGGGGAGAGCCTAGGTTAGATCTATTCGCCACCGAAGAGAACGCGCAATGTCATCATTCTGCGTGTTGGAATTTCCAAGGCAGCATTCGCTCGGTGATGCTTTTCGTCGCAAGTGGAACTGCGGTCTGTTGTCCGCCTTTCCGCCTATACCACTTCTACCCAAAGTACTGAAGAAGATCAGGCGCGACCGGGCCCAGGTCATTCTTGTGGCTCCGGACTGGGCTCGAAGGGTTTGGTATCCCAAGCGACTCAGTATGAGCATCGATCCCCCGATCCGCCTGCCTCTTCGGGAGGATCTTCTGTTGCAGCAGAAGGGGACAGTCCTCCACCCGAACCTGTCCAGCCTCCACCTCCATGCGTGGAGATTGAGCGCCGACACTTAACACCTTTCGATCTTCCTCCCGAAGTCCGTGATGTCATTTTGGCAGCCAGGCTTCCCTCCACCAAAACCGTGTAGCCTGTCGGTGGAACAGCTAAGACTGTGGATCCCCTTTCTGCCCCTCTTTCTGAGGTTCTTCTGTTCCTTCTCTCTTTGGCCCAGCAGGGCTCAGGTCTGGGCACTATCAAAGGTTATCTTTCAGCCATCTCTGCCTTTCAACGGCTTCCAGATCAGCATTCTCTTTTTAAGTCCCCGGTTGTTAACTGTTTTCTTAAAGGCATTACGCATACGTTCCCACCTGCGCCCTTCATCCTGCCTCAGTGGGACTTGAATCTTGTCTTGACTTTTCTGATGTGCGCTCCCTTTGAGTCCCTTCATAACTGTCCCTTACGTCTTCTTACTCTCAAGACGGCTTTCCTGGTAGCTATCACCTCTGCCAAGAAAGTGAGTGAGCTTCAGGCTCTTTCTTCCAAGCCTCCATTCCTTTCTGTTCATCGGGCAAGGTGATTCTAAGGACCCGTCCTTCTTTCTTGCCAAAGGTTGTCACGCCCTTCCACATCGGGCAGACCATCATTTTGCCCACCTTTTTTCTGCCTCCGCATCCTTCCAGGGAAGAGGAGAGGCTCCACCGTCTGGACCCAAAACGTGCGCTCGCATTCTATCTGCAGCATACACAGCAGTTCCGGGTGGATGATCAACTCTTTGTTGGCTACGTGGGCGCCAAAAGAGGTTGGGCGGTGCACAAACGGACCATCTCCCGGTGGGTCGTTCTGTGCATCAAAGCATGTTACTCCTTGGCCAAGAAGGAGCCTCCTGTGGGGCTGCGTGCCCATTCGACCAGGGCAATTGAAGCCACTACTGCCTTGGAACGCGGTTTTCCCTTGCAGGACATTTGTCAGGCAGCTACGTGGGCCTCGCTGCACACATTTACCAAGCACTACTGCCTTGACAGTCAGGTCCGGAGAGACAGCTTCTTTGGCCGTTCTGTGCTCCGTGACTTTCTGGTGTAATCTTGTTTGCAGACCCACCACCGGGGTTGCTATTGCTGGGGTACCTATTCTAAGGTAAGGAATCTATCACTAACGTGTCTCTTTCAGATGCACAAGTTACTTACTTGTGTAACGATATATCTGTAAGAGACATTAGTTAGTGATAGATTCCTTACCGCCCCACCCATCCTCCCCATTCTGTGAACTGATTCCCATGGTTAAGGTCATCCCCTTTTAGGGCCTTAGTTTTATGCACCACTTGTCAGTATCTTGCATAGCTCTGCATTTCGGCGCGGAATAGTTGTGTTCAGAACTGATGTCAGCGTGCATGGTACTCCGTCAGGTCATCTCGGCGCTGACGACGCCAGTGACGGACGCGGAGCCACAGGATGCCACCTATCTCTAACTAATGTCTCTTACAGATATATCGTTATACAAGTAAGTAACTTCTGCACTAAGCATCTCTTAGAGCTGCTTATCCTAGATGATCTCCAGAACCCTGACAGGTCAGGGAATCTGGATAAAGTGGGTGGGGATGCTCCAGAAGAAGGGGCCGGTGGAGTAACCCCCAGTGGCCCTAATTCTGAGCATGACCAAGAGGAGTCTGAGGACTCCACCTTGGCGAACTCCGATCCAGGGAATAGTGCAGATGGCACTGTGGCTGTCCCTAGAAGTAGGTCCTCCTTTATTCCTCCTGGGAGCGTTCAGAGCAAACAGAGAGATCTAGGTCTCCCTCTGCTGAGTCCAATAGTTCAGGACGGATTATACGGACCTCTATCTCTAGTCAGGGAGAGGACTCCTTGGAGAGGGATTACGACCTGATCAAACTTGAGAGAGTGAGACTCAAGTTCAAGCAAGATCTGTTGGCCCTTGACAAAGAGGCCCTGGAAGTCCAAAAAGCTGGGACTAGAGTCCCATGGTGGCTGCCTTAGTGTCCCTAGAGTCAGGGAAAACTCTTGATCTTAGGTACCTGAGCAGGATAGTACCTACTTACCAGGAGGGGGTGGCATCCAGAAATAGATCACTGCATTAGAGAGGGTTTGTAAAGTTCAGAAGTTCCCTCAAGGGCAGTGGGCAGCTATCCTGTGGCTCTCCTTTGCTAACAAGGGTAGATAAAGATTATCTCCTCACTGTTAGAGAAGAGGATGCTGACAATTTGTTCTGAAGAGTTCACTCATTGATGGGTTTGGATTAACCACTGAGCAATAAAGAATTAAGTTCAGACACACCCAGAAGGCACACACACAGGACTGGGTAGATTTAATTGATAGTTCTATTAAGGCTCTTTGAGGCTGGGTTCATGGAAGCAAGGTACAGGACTATGAATGATTGTATAGTTTGATAACGAAGGAGCACAGCCTTAAAAACTGTCAAAACCAACTTTTGCACCAGTACCTGGTGGGCGCTGATCTGACCTTGCCCCAAGAATTGGGAAAGAAGACAGACAAATGGGTCCACACCAGGGTTTAACAAGAAAACCATGGGAATGAAGATGACTAGAAAGAGCAAGATTTTTCTAAATTCCAGGATAAAGGTACAAGGGCAAAGATAAAAAGGAGTCTTCTCAAGGTCCACAAAAACCTGCTTCTGGGGGAGTCCCAAAATTCCAAGAAGAGAAAAAAGAAACGTTGGTGTTATTTATGTAAAGTAAAAACTCATTGGACAAGAGATACTGATTGTCCAAAGGCCAAGGAACCTACTACCACTGCCCCTAAGGCAATAGTGCCTGCTAGCACCAGTATAAATGGTAGTACTGCAACCAAGTGATTAGTTGGGTCAACCTTGGGTTCTGAGGTGGGTTCTGGCCTAGTCAGAACTCCAGCTCAGGTTGTTCTAGTCTGTGATTGTGGCATTGATCCTGCCACCTTACTGTAAGTCTCACTAACTTAAGCAAGTGCAGGCAACAGCCTTTGATCAATGGAAAGCAAGCAATAACTTTCAGGGTCCAGTGTCGCCATGGTGACAAAGAAACTTGTTACCCCTGAACAAATCATGCTTGGGCACATGTACCAAGTAACCAATGCTAGCAATTTCAGGACCAATCATTCCTTGGCAGTTGTGAATCTCAGCTAGGGCGGGCTAACTGGACCTAAGAGAACTGCGATATCTCTAGACAGACCTGTAGATTGTTGGGCAATGATTTAGAAACCTCAGCCGGGTCTGCCATACCAGCGCAGTTCGACTATCCAAATATTTCCACTTAGAAAATGAAGACTCAACTGCGCAAGGTTAGTCTCAACCTTTACGTTGGGTGGTTGGGGTGTGTGTAGGAAAGTAGGATCTGCTTTCGTGGTCACCCTCTCTTTTTGCTGTGTCATTATGTTTTTCTGAAACTTGTCTGACTATGATTATGCTAATCAGGATCCCAGTCTTTTAGCTTCTTGCATACATTGGACATGGTGAGTACTTAGGTACACTCCAGATTGGCTACTTGTCAGTCTCTAGTATATGGTTCTAAAGTACCCAGGGCATAGGTACACCAGTGGTCTCCCATAGCCTGAAGCATGTATTATGCAACCCATGAGAGCCCACTCAGATTGTGACTCCAGGCCTGCAATTGCAGCCTGTGTAAGCTGGTGCTAGCACCACATACGATAGATATAGGTTTCCCTGTATCTGAGGTCGCTACACTTAAAACCTGTAAGCCATCCCTAAGGCAGGCCTTTCAATCCTGTAGGCAGGGTGCTGGGTTCTAAGTGGGAGGGTGCCCCTGCATGGGCAAGGCAACTCTACAACCTATGGAGTCCATTCTCCCGTGTTGTAAGTGCATCAGCCATTATGACATATCGAGTAGCCAAGCGTCATTACGCGATGACCATCTCCAAACTGGTTGTAACGAACCCTGTCATGTTTGGTATCAAATATGTTGGAATCATACCCCCACACCATAAACAGTGTGGGAGATATGATTCCATGCACTGTCAAGCTCCTCCGTGAGGCCCTCCCGGTACCAGTCTTCCAGAACTGGACAACGAACTAGACCTGCTGCCGACCAGAGACATGTTTCTGCCCTCCTCCTGCTGAGCCAAGCTCAAGCGGGGAGGGCAGAACAATACATATCATGTCACAGGGAGGTGTGACCACCTCCCAGACAGAGTTTAGTGTATTAGGGCAGGGTGGGGGCGCTTGTCAGGCAGCTCAGACTGTTTGAAGGACACATTTGGTGCCATCCTTGCATAATCCTGTTAAAAAACAGTTTAGGGAGCCCGAGGCACCTGCTCTAGTGCGAAACCTGACAAAGGACATGGGCGTATCCTCCACACTGTCCAGCCCCTCCTCAGGGAGGGACCCCTGAATCGTCCCAACCCTCTCTTAAGGGTACTTAAGGGCTTACCTGTGGGTGGCTCCCTAGATTCTTTTGTGGGACGAGATTCAGGTCACATACCACTTCAACTTCGACTGTCTGGACTTCGCTTTGGGAACTGAGACTTCTTTGGGGAAGATTCCTGCAGCTCTTGGTTTCGTCGTCCTGCTGGTCATCTGCAATGTCTGTGCCCGTGCTCCATACAGGTTCTTCACCAGGCCTGTGGACAACCAAGACATCTATAGGAATATCCCTTGGAGTGAATGAATAACTCCCCTGCATCTGCAGGCACCGCAACGCAGCCTACCGGTCTGCTGATCGAGGGCTCCCATGGACTCCTAAAGGTTCAGCAACACAGGTGTGGTTCTACAACTCCCTCAAGGCCTGCACTGTCTTCATTGCCAAGTTTAAGGCCAGTATCCCTCGTGGGAACCGTTAGAACAGAACCTCTGTGCACCGTGTTGACTTGTTGTTCCAAAGGCTTGTTGTATCTCTCCACCATAGATGTTCAGGCTCTAAGAAGCTCCAACCTGAAGCAACTACTGCAGGCAAGATCTTTGCCCTCACCGCTTCCTCTGCACCGTTGTCCTTCTTCATTGGTGAGCTGCTCGAGGTCATCTTGCGACTCCTGTACCTCTGGCCTGTGGGTCTTCTTGAGGGTCTTCTTTGGCTCCAGTGGGCTCCCCTGCTTGCTCAGGGCCTGCTCTGACCTATCTACTCGTGGTGATTCACTTGGACCTTGCTGGTCCCGACACTCCACCTTTTTCATTGACTGCGTTGTTTGCCGCTGCCAATGCTTGTTGGTGCCGCTGCCAGACACTGACCCCCTGCCAGTTGACATATGACGTGGGACAACTGGTTATCGGCTCCTTGTCTTCCACAGCGTTGCCTGGTCCTCAAAGCTGGAACTCTCCTGCATCCCCTACATCGGTGGGAATTCTTCTTCCGTGCCTCCTGGTTACTCCTGAGTGGCATAGACTCTGTCCCCTCAGCTTGCAGGTTCTTCTCACCTTGAATGCACCTTTGGGTTCCACTGAACTCCTTTGTCTTCTTCTCCAGGTAGCATATTTCCTGAAGTCCTTCATTGTGGTCTACGGCGGTTTCCGACGTCACTTGACACCTACCTATGCACCCGGCTTCCCTGGTGTAGGTATCCTGGGTCCTGGGGTATCCACAGGTGGGGTGACTCTCTAACCTACCATCTTTCACGGGGTGTCCTCAGGGTCCGTTGGGAAGGGTCAATTTTCTTCAAAACTGCAACCGGGACTTACCTATTAACTAACATTGAGCTCGCGGTCAGATTCCCACTCTGAAAACGACCTCTGTGGGGTTCCTAGATACTCACCTTGGGGGGTTCCTCAGGTCCCTGGCTCCTCTATGTCTTGTGGGTCCACTCTTGTCTTGAGTCGTGGTTCACATTCCACTATTTTAGTATAGGGTTTGGTCTCCCCTTGGAGACCATTGTATATTTGTGCTACTTACGAGCTCTATTTCCTAAGTATTGTCTATATTGTGTTTGTATCTCCGGGTAGGAGATAATACGAGGTGTTAGTGAGTGTTTGTAATAAAAATACATATTTTTATAACTATACTGTGTGATTCTTTTTTCACTTAACCTACACCATAAGATTAAGTACTGGTAAACAAGCTTCTTTGCACTCCTTCTGGACTAAGCCTGAAGGCTGCTCTCCACAGCTACCACTTAGCTTTCTAAGGTTGTCTAAGACCACTAAAATCACCATAAGGGTTGCCTGGATCAGTGCCTAAAATCACCATAAGGGTTGCCTGGATTAGTGCAGGGTGGTACACTTACAAAAGCGAGCACCATACAGTAAGCCAGCCTCTCACAGACAGTATTCAGGCTCCATTGAGATCAGCGAGCGTCAGCTTGTATTTGCTTCCGGTTGTATCGGGAAGCATTGATGTCCTTAGCTTACCCCCACCTGGGCTGCTATTGCCGACAGGGTTGCAAGCTGCACTTTGCGAGAAGGAAAGAACCCACGGGCAGCATATGACTCAAACGAGCAGCCAGGGATGGGAAAGTAAATTCCACGGGAGCAGGCAATTTCTCTGACAGCCAGAAGGAAAAGAGCAGACGAAAAACATGTTTCCTCTGCATTTCCTCTGGTGTGTGGCGGCAGGAGCCAGGCTAGTGATTGTCGGGGAATTAGTTACTGCATAAGAAATGAGGAAGTCATGACAGAAAGTTCTTTACTTGCCTCACACAACAGTAACCATTTCATGGAGTAGTGTGGCTCACTGGTTAGAGGCGGCAGGCCTGAGAGCAGAAGTCAGCCTGGGACCAGGGTTCAATTCCCGACGCGGCAGGGTCGTGGACCTTGGTCAGCGGCCTCGATAATTCTCGCTTCGGTGCTTACTCTAATCAGGGGTTCCACTCGGCAACTCTGGGCATTAGCTTGCCTAATCTCCACAACGGCCCCACCAATTCCGGGGATGCCTGGCTCCACCTTGGGGACTCCCAGCAAGGGACCATCCCACAGGGAAAGCCAGGACGGGTTCCCCAGAGTTATACAGCGCCGGGACGCCCCGTTGCTGGGCAGCTGTGCGCTTTACAAGTATACTACATTTACACATTTACATTTACATGTGGTTGTTCCCCATAAGCAGAGTGGGAGTCAGTGGGAAACACAGACAGTAGGAGAACATTCTACTACCAGTACACATCTTGCAGCTCTTTTCAGTTGGGCCTGAAGTTGATCTTGCAAATTAACCAGTTTTAATGATTGAGGGAGAGAAAGCATAAAAATTACCCCCTGTCGATGCTCTTTTTCAAAGTACAAAAAAAAGAAGAGGGTCCCTCCTCCTCGCCCCTTAAGACTTCACAAATACGCAGTTCAGAACTAGTCATTCCGAGCAATAGTATTGCCAGTGAGGGGGAGAGGGGGCAGTAAAAGTTAATAATAGGTATCAAGCATTAGCGCAAGAGAAAACAAACATTCAAACACAACTGCAGGATCCTTACTTAAAGACCTCAAGTCAACAATCTCAGGGGCATTTAGATCAGCCAGGCGTAGACAAAATGCTAGAAACCCTAATAGAAGAAATGATGGCAAAATGTGCGATATCAGAAAAAAATATGAGAAAATTCAGGGGACTTGCGAAGCATTAGAAGCAAAAAAGAGTATTTGATGGAAAGAGTATCAGTAGTAGAAGCTTCTTTGGACGCGCTTAACTGGGAGGTAGAGGCAAACACGCAAAAATACAACATTTAAAAACGAATGAGAAGGACCTGCGGGATAAAATCGAAGTACTGGAAAACAAAGTGAGGAGGATCAATCTCAGAATTTTTAATGTCCTAGAGGGGGAAAGTATTAAAACCTTTGTTTGGCCTTTCCACATTAGGTCCAACATTTCTAGAGCCAGGCAGGGCAGACGGTGGGAGCCAGAGAAGTACATTCAGGAACACAGATCATTGGGAGCAACAGTTTACATGTGTTTCCCTGCCACGTTAAAGATCAAGTGGAACAACAAAATGCACAATATAAGGGACCCAAAGGATGTGGGAACTTTCGTGGAACAAATTAAGGCACAACAGAAATAAAACTCGATAGATTCCTAAGGAGAATAGATCTCAAATGGGTACTAAACCTTCCAGATTCACCCAATGAATATGTGGAAGGTACGAGGGTTATAGTAACACCAAGTTTTTTGCACAATATTTAGGAACTGAGTTGAACAGCATGGGGGAGAAAAAACAAAAACATTTGTAAAAGCTCAAAGTGAAGGAGGGTTATGGAGCATAAGTAGATTTGTATTAGGCTCCTACTGTTAGCATGACAGGTCGAGGTCGACACGCTTGATGTCTTTTAACATATTAACGTGGAATGAAAACTGCCTCAGAGTTAAAAGTAGAAGGGGACGAATCCTTGAATATCTGAAAATTGCGGATTGTGATGTTATAATTTTTTAGGAAACACACTTATTAAGAGGAGAATGGGAAGAGATAATGAAAAAACAAAAATGGGTAGGTCAATATGCTTACACTAACCAGTCTCCTTGTATTAAGGGGGTAGCAATTCTGTATAAGAAAGCTATTAAGGCTTTGGTGGAGGATGTGATTACAGAGCTAGAGGGGTGGTGGGTTATAGCAAAGGTTACAATCTATAATTGGTGGTATTCTGTTGTGGGTTTCTACAGGCCAAATATAGATGACCCCGCCCCCCTTCAAGCCCTGTATAATCATCTCTTGGAAACTCCCCATAATACTAGGAGGTGGTTTTAATGTACTAATAGATCCTACTTTAGACAAATCCACCAAAGAAAGACTGTTAACTCACCTAAAACGATGATGGAAGATTTAGGTCTTGTCGATATTTGGAGGTTTTATAGAGATAAATGGCAAAGGTTCACTTTTAATAACAAAAAATATGGGCATTCTTCCAAAATAGATTTCATTTTAGTAGACGTTAAAATAGGTAGAAATATTAAAAAAGTGGAGCATATATCCAAGCAACTATTGGATCATTCAGCAAGCTGCCTGTCTAGAGTTAAGGATAAATAACCCACCCCATCAAGATGGAGGTTAAAACAAACTTTTCTCCTTGATCAACAGGTAGTAGACCACTTAAACCAGGAGACAAGAGAATGTTTCCAACAAAATAGAAGCTTGGCCCCATTGCAGATTGTTTGGGATACCTACAAGGCAGTAGTAAGGGGGAGATTAATTAGCCAGTGGCTTTTCAAAGTAAGGAAACTAAGAAAAAGATACGAAATCTGGAACGTGTAATACAAATTTAGTTTGGGAAGCAAAAAATGCTAGTGACTCTTAAGAACTGGAGGCTGTAGAAGAAAGGATAAAGGGCCAGATGTTCAATCGTTATGTGCGGTCGCAAAGAGGATTTTGGCCCCTTTGCAACCGCAAAATAGGTCTGCCCAATGTACTAACCCTATTTTGCGAGTCGCTAATCATTTAGTGACTCGCAAAATAGGGTTAGCGACTGGATATTAGGAAGGAGCGGGCAAAGGGTGTCCCTTCCTAATCTTTTATTTCTTTAATGCATTTTTATAAAGCGCGGACTTTACCCAAAGGTGTCAGAGCACTGTACAATAGAACCCGTTACGTTACATGAGAGAACTGTTGCAGGAATAGAGCAAACAAAAATAGCATGAACAGACTGTATAAGCAAAAGTAAGAATAAATATGACAAATTTTACAATGACTAAAGAACTTCCTGGCGAACAATAGCAGGCCATAGAATCAAAACAACGCAGGCAAAAGGAACACAATTTCAAACACAGAAGCACAGGATGTATAAGCAAAAATATAAACATATGTGACAAATTTGCAATGACTAAAGAACTTCCTGGCAGGGTCTGAGAAGGAGGGAATTAGTTCTGAAAGTGTCTTTGGAATAAACGAGATTTGAGGTCCGCTTTGAAGATCTGGATGGAGGTGATGGCACAGAGCGAAGGAGGAAGCGAGTTCCAGGTTCTCACCGCATTACCTGAGAACGATTGTGCCACCAGTTTTTCTCTTTTGAAGCAGGGGGGTTCAAGAAGGAACTTTTCCGCATTCCGAGAAGGTCTTGAGCCTCCAGACAGTTTGAGTTTATTCGCCAGATAGCGAGGAGAGGAAGAGTGCAAAGCTTTTTGGGTGATGCACGCTGTCTTGTAGATAGCTCTAGCCTCAATGGGAAGCCATCGGAGAGAACACAGGATAGGAGTGATGTGGTCATTTCGTTTGGACCCTGAAATGAAGCGAGCTGCTGAATGGAGGACGGATTTGAGGGGCTAAACGTGAGATTTTTGGAAGGCCAGTCAGAAGAGAATTACAATAGTCAAGTCTAGAGAGAACTAGCGATTGGACCAAGGTTTTTAGGTCATTCTCCAGGAAGAACCGACGAATCCCCCATAAAAGTCGCAGTTGATAACGTGCGCTCTTGGCCATGGAAATGATGTGTGAGATGAGGTTGAGTCTTTTGTCAAGTATGACACCTAAGGATTTAGCGCAATCCACAATGATGGGTTTACTGTTGAGTAGATTTGATTGATCCATCCAGGCTTGAACAGGAGGCAGAGAGAGAGAGATAGATATGAGGAGGAATTCCGTTTTGGAGGAATTGAGAATGAGTTGGTGAACTAGCATCCAGTTGTGAATAGTGTTGAGAGTAGAGCTGAGTAGTGAGAGATCATGAGGGGAAGACACCTTGAGGTAGATTTGGGTGTCATCCGCATAGAGATGGTAGAGGATTCCAGATTTGCTTAGAAGGTTCTCTGATGGTTCCAGATAGAGATTGAACAGAGTGGGAGCAAGGATAGAACCTAGAGGGAGGCCTTGACCAACCACCAGTGGAGACGAGAGACTATTTGCAATCTTGATCATTTGGGATCTGTCTGTGAGGAAAGAGGCAAACCATTTGAGTACAGTGCCCTCCACGCCCATTCTCTGTTGAAGAATGTTAAGGAGGGTGTTGTGATTAACAGTGTCAAAAGCTGCAGAGAGGTCAAGAAGAATCAGAAGGCATGATTCCCCTGAATCGAGAATATGCAGCGGATCATCGATCACTTGCAGCAGGGTTGTTTCAGTGCTATACAGTTTTGAATAAAGCCCGACTGGAACATGTCGAGGAGATTATTATCCATAATGTGTTGGGACAGTTGTTTTGCAACACATTTTTCTGTGATCTTTGAAAGAAAAGGGATATTGGTGATGGGGCGGAAGTTATTGAGGTCATTTGCATCTGCAGAGGTTTTTTTTAGAAGGGGGGTAACCTGTTCTGTTTTGAGGACACTTGGGAGGGATCCTTGACTGAGGAAGAGATTGACTAGCCTGGTCCAGTAGGAAAGAGTGTTAGTATAGAAATCAATGACGATGCCACTGGGAATGCGGTCAGAGGAATTGGTGGAAGGTTTGGTTTCGCGGATGCATTTGAGGAGTTCAACCTCTGAGATGGCGGCAAAGTTCTGCCAAGTGACTAAGGATTTTCGCTCCTCGATGGGGGTGGGGTGGGTGACCTGTTCCACCAGAGATTTTAACTTTTGATCGAAGAATATAGCGAACTCAGTTGCTTTCTTTGATGCATCCTCAGGTTTGATGGTTTGGGGAGAACAATTTGGGTTTTTGATGAGGTCGAAAAGTTTTTTGAGTCTGTTTTTAACTGAATCGAGGAGGGATCTGAAGTGTGATGTTTTTTCCTGGAAGATGTGTTTGTGGTATATGGATCTTGCTGAACGTAAAAGAGAGAGGTTTGGGGTGGATGGAGATTGTCTCCAGTGCTTCTCTAAGATTCTAAGGTTTTTCCTTTCGTCATAGAGAGCTTTGTTGAACCAAGGAGCTGATGGGGTGGGTCTTTTCCTTTTGCTTTGGAGTGGAGCAACCTTGTCGATTTCGACTGCGAGTATTGAGAGGCAAAGGGGAGTGAGATCGTTGACATCCGTATTGGGGTCTAGACTAGGAAGAGATTGCATAGCAGAATCACATAGAGTCTCAAGATCAATGATTTTTGTGTTGCGGAACCACGTAGAGGCTCTTTTGGGTTGGCGAGAGTTAATATGTGAGAGAGGTGAAAACAGAAGGGAATGAGGAAATGGTCAGACCAGTCCACATGGATGGGTGAAGCAGTGGTAATCTGGTCTGATTTGGAAATCACAAGGTCCAGAATTGAGCCCTTGTCATGTGTAATTTCCGAGCAGTGTTGTGCAAGATCATTAGCGGAAAGAAAGGTTGCAAGCTTGTTGGCAGCCGAGTCTTCCAAAGAGCCCCAGTGGAGATTGAAATCACCTAGGAAGATCTGCTTGTTGTTCTGTGAATATTGGTCACTAATGAAGTCAATGAATTCCTCCATGAAGGAAGAGCAGTTTCCAGGCGGGTGGCAGATGGTATGGAACCTGAAGGGTGTGCCATGATGAACTTGGAATTCTAGGGAGAGGCATTCAAAGGTGCGAAAGAGGGTAGTGGGAGAGGCTTTGATTTGGAGGGTGTTTCTGAAGATAATCGCAACACCTCCCCCAATCTTGCCTTGTCTGTCGTTTCTGAGAATAGAGTAGTCAGTAGGTAACAAAAGATGAAATGAAGTGTGAGAGGAGTCATTAAACCAGGTCTCAGTGAGAAAGAGCATGTCGAGATTGTGGTGAGTGATGGTGTCGGAGATTTCCAGTTTGTGTTTGGTTGCAGATCTGCAGTTATGGAGCATACAGTGTAGCTCTGACGCAACTGTTTTGGTGATGTGAGTGTCTGGACTGATGAGGGGGATAGGGATTAGATTCTTGAATGAGGGTTCCCCTTGAGGGGGAGGCTGGTAATTTCTGATGGAAGAGATGGTCTGAATGGCAAATTGAGTAGAGTTGTTAGGAGAGGCGAGTGTAGGGGAAATTACATTGATAGTCTTGTAGGTAGCCAATAGGTTTGTAATGTCTGTGGAGGATAGATTGGGGTTGGCTCTATTGGGGCGCGGGAGCAAGGAACTCGTCGGGAGGTTGTTCGGGCAGGGGGATATCTTAGCACATAGGAGTGAAATGGACGCTTCGAGCAGGGAAATGAATGAATGAATGAATTGTTTTGCGACCGCTCACAGTTTACCACCCTTCCCAGAAGGGCCACCGTCCCTGGGAGTGCCAGCCATTCCCAGTGGGGTCGCAAATTGCAACAGCCTCATTAATATTCATGAGGCATGCTATTTGTGACCCCATTGGGAATCTCAAACAGTGTCTGAGACAGTGTTGTACATTGGATTTTGCGACTTGCAATTTGTCGCAATTTGCGAGTCGCAAAATCCGATGGTCACACATCTGGCCCAAAGAGTGTTAGTGCCGAATTTACCAATGTCTTATAGGCTATAATCTGGAAACGGTGGGCATCAAGTAAGCTCTGCCACTGTGAATATAGAGTGGGGTGTGGCAAATTATTGGCTTGCAAAATAAAGATAGAACAGACTAGAAACACAATCCAAGCCTTTCAAAAGGAAGATACTGGCAAAATATCCACAGAAAATCAGGAGATAGAGCAAGCCTTCACACATTGTTTTCAAAAGCTATACATAGAAGATCTAGAAGTGATAACAGAAAAAATTAAGAGCTATCTCAGAAGGATAGATGCCCCAACCTTACAAACAGAACTAAAAGAAGATCTAAACTTAGACATAAGCACTAAAGAAAAGTGACTAATGGATTAGAAGTCTTAAAAGAGGGAAAGCAGCTGGCCCAGGCAATCTTTGGGATGAGTTTTATACTGCTCTAAAAGATAAGTTCGCCCCCTTCTTAAAAGTTATTGAATGCAGCTTTTATAAAGTGTCTAAAGCTACAGAGCTCATGTGAATAAGCTGTTATCAGTATAAGTCTTAAACCAGATATGCACTTAAATTATGTGAGTCTTGTTATTAAATAGCGATTATGAGATATACACTAAGATTCTGGCCAAGAGACTGGAGAAGGTCATTGGTCTATTAATCCATGAAGATCAAAAAGGTTTTATTAAGGTGTGGCAATTCCATGAACTAACAGATGATTTGATTGGAGCAATGGATTTGGTCATCTGCAGTGCCTTGTATGCATGCGTGAGGAGTTTGAATTGGCCACACTTGTGTATCGGCAGTCAGTCGAGATCTCTGAGGTGAGACATGATGTGGGTGTGCCGAAGGAGGTCCAGGACGAGTCTGGCAGCAATGTTTTGGATGGTCTGAAGACGGAGGAGGTGATTGGGGATTCCAGCATATAATTTGGGCTTGAGCGACCCACTGGGAATGCGGTCAGAGGAATTGGTGGAAGGTTTGGTTTCGCGGATGCATTTGAGGAGTTCAACCACTGAGATGGCGGCAAAGTTCTGCCAAGTGACTAAGGATTTTCGCTCCTCGATGGGGGTGGGGTGGGTGACCTGTTCCACCAGAGATTTTAACTTTTGATCGAAGAATATAGCGAACTCAGTTGCTTTCTTTGATGCATCCTCAGGTTTGATGGTTTGGGGAGAACAATTTGGGTTTTTGATGAGGTCGAAAAGTTTTTTGAGTCTGTTTTTAACTGAATCGAGGAGGGATCTGAAGTGTGATGTTTTTTCCTGGAAGATGTGTTTGTGGTATATGGATCTTGCTGAACGTAAAAGAGAGAGGTTTGGGGTGGATGGAGATTGTCTCCAGTGCTTCTCTAAGATTCTAAGGTTTTTCCTTTCGTCATAGAGAGCTTTGTTGAACCAAGGAGCTGATGGGGTGGGTCTTTTCCTTTTGCTTTGGAGTGGAGCAACCTTGTCGATTTCGACTACGAGTATTGAGAGGCAAAGGGCAGTGAGATCGTTGACATCCGTATTGGGGTCTAGACTAGGAAGATATTGCATAGCAGAATCACATAGAGTCTCAAGATCAATGATTTTTGTGTTGCGGAACCACGTAGAGGCTCTTTTGGGTTGGCGAGAGTTAATATGTGAGAGAGGTGAAAACAGAAGGGAATGAGGAAATGGTCAGACCAGTCCACATGGATGGGTGAAGCAGTGGTAATCTGGTCTGATTTGGAAATCACAAGGTCCAGAATTGAGCCCTTGTCATGTGTAATTTCCGAGCATTGTTGTGCAAGATCATTAGCGGAAAGAAAGGTTGCAAGCTTGTTGGCAGCCGAGTCTTCCAAAGAGCCCCAGTGGAGATTGAAATCACCTAGGAAGATCTGCTTGTTGTTCTGTGAATATTGGTCACTAATGAAGTCAATGAATTCCTCCATGAAGGAAGAGCAGTTTCCAGGCGGGTGGCAGATGGTATGGAACCTGAAGGGTGTGCCATGATGAACTTGGAATTCTAGGGAGAGGCATTCAAAGGTGCGAAAGAGGGTAGTGGGAGAGGCTTTGATTTGGAGGGTGTTTCTGAAGATAATCGCAACACCTCCCCCAATCTTGCCTTGTCTGTCGTTTCTGAGAATAGAGTAGTCAGTAGGTAACAAAAGATGAAATGAAGTGTGAGAGGAGTCATTAAACCAGGTCTCAGTGAGAAAGAGCATGTCGAGATTGTGGTGAGTGATGGTGTCGGAGATTTCCAGTTTGTGTTTGGTTGCAGATCTGCAGTTATGGAGCATACAGTGTAGCTCTGAGGCAACTGTTTTGGTGATGTGAGTTTCTGGACTGATGAGGGGGATAGGGATTAGATTCTTGAATGAGGGTTCCCCTTGAGGGGGAGGCTGGTAATTTCTGATGGAAGAGATGGTCTGAATGGCAAATTGAGTAGAGTTGTTAGGAGAGGCGAGTGTAGGGGAAATTACATTGATAGTCTTGTAGGTAGCCAATAGGTTTGTAATGTCTGTGGAGGATAGATTGGGGTTGGCTCTATTGGGGCGCGGGAGCAAGGAACTCGTCGGGAGGTTGTTCGGGCAGGGGGATATCTTAGCACATAGGAGTGAAATGGACGCTTCGAGCAGGGAAATGAATGAATGAATGAATTGTTTTGCGACCGCTCACAGTTTACCACCCTTCCCAGAAGGGCCACCGTCCCTGGGAGTGCCAGCCATTCCCAGTGGGGTCGCAAATTGCAACAGCCTCATTAATATTCATGAGGCATGCTATTTGTGACCCCATTGGGAATCTCAAACAGTGTCTGAGACAGTGTTGTAAATTGGATTTTGCGACTTGCAATTTGTCGCAATTTGCGAGTCGCAAAATCCGATGGTCACACATCTGGCCCAAAGAGTGTTAGTGCCGAATTTACCAATGTCTTATAGGCTATAATCTGGAAACGGTGGGCATCAAGTAAGCTCTGCCACTGTGAATATAGAGTGGGGTGTGGCAAATTATTGGCTTGCAAAATAAAGATGGAACAGACTAGAAACACAATCCAAGCCTTTCAAAAGGAAGATACTGGCAAAATATCCACAGAAAATCAGGAGATAGAGCAAGCCTTCAAACATTGTTTTCAAAAGCTATACATAGAAGATCTAGAAGTGATAACAGAAAAAATTAAGAGCTATCTCAGAAGGATAGATGCCCCAACCTTACAAACAGAACTAAAAGAAGATCTAAACTTAGACATAAGCACTAAAGAAAAGTGACTAATGGATTAGAAGTCTTAAAAGAGGGAAAGCAGCTGGCCCAGGCAATCTTTGGGATGAGTTTTATACTGCTCTAAAAGATAAGTTCGCCCCCTTCTTAAAAGTTATTGAATGCAGCTTTTATAAAGTGTCTAAAGCTACAGAGCTCATGTGAATAAGCTGTTATCAGTATAAGTCTTAAACCAGATATGCACTTAAATTATGTGAGTCTTGTTATTAAATAGCGATTATGAGATATACACTAAGATTCTGGCCAAGAGACTGGAGAAGGTCATTGGTCTATTAATCCATGAAGATCAAAAAGGTTTTATTAAGGTGTGGCAATTCCATGAACTAACAGATGATTTGATTGGAGCAATGGATTTGGTCATCTGCAGTGCCTTGTATGCATGCGTGAGGAGTTTGAATTGGCCACTCTTGTGTATCGGCAGTCAGTCGAGATCTCTGAGGTGAGACATGATGTGGGTGTGCCGAAGGAGGTCCAGGACGAGTCTGGCAGCAATGTTTTGGATGGTCTGAAGACGGAGGAGGTGATTGGGGATTCCAGCATATAATTTGGGCTTGAGCGACGGTAAATCCTGTGGTGCTTTTGAATATATCATTCATATCACTTCTTGGATGAGCCACACTATGCCATGATGGGGACACAGACAACATATTTAACTGGGTCTAATATTTCTTAAATTCACTTCTCGTGATGACCACCTACATATTTCTGGCAGGATGGGAGGACATTTACAGGGGTTAGAGGTCCATAGAAAAGTCAACTCAGGAAGACAAATTGTATAGAAACCTTTCGGAGCTAAAAGCTGGTGCTCTGGTGCTTCAATCCTTTCTCCCAAGGATAAAAGGTTCATCAGTACTTGGTCATACAGACAATGTGACAGCAATGTTTTATCTAAACAATCAAAGTGAAAGAAGGTGACATGTGTAACCAACAGAATCCCAGCAGATATGACAATGGGTTTTACACCATCAGATAAGGTTGAATGTGGAACATGTTCCTGGAGTGAACAATTAGTGGGCAGACTTTCTAAGCAGAACGACAATGGACAGCCACGAATGGGAAGTAGATACATTTCAACTCAATATCATTTTTCAAACCTGGCGATGTCCACACCTGGACTTGCTTGTGGGACATCTCAGTAGCAAGAGCAGATTTGTTTGTCAAATGACACCTTCAAAGGGTGTTGTGGAGGAATACTTTCCAAATAGCCTGGACATGGTTGTATGAGTATGCATTTCTTCCTATTCCCCTGATTCCCACATTGTTGGAAAGGGCAACCCTGTCACATCAGTATTGCCGCTCTAGAGTGGCTAAGCCAGTAATGGTTCACAAAGCTACTTCTCCTATCAGAATAAAGACACATTCCGTTCAGACCACTACCAAATTAACTCTTCAATACAGAGCACTGCACTGAAACATAAATAGATCTGGTGACCAGGGGTGTGCGCACAACTGCCACGAGGGTGCCCTAGCGGGGGGTCAAAACATCAACGGAAATGGCCACAGATATCACCCATGCCTGTAAAGGCAATCACAGCAGTAGAGACATAGCTGGGTTGCGACTGATAGCCAGTGCATTCTGAAGCGTGGTGCTGCGGCATGGCAAAGCTAGATCGTTGAAGAGTGCTTCGGAGGAGGCTGTCTACACTCACCTGGAGCTTAAGTTAGGGCACTGCACTGAAGACTCGCCCTCCCCCTTCACCCAAGGGAACAGACACAAACTGAAACTAACCGTAGCACCCTGGGGGTAGCACCGAGAGAGAAGCTAGGTCGCTGACATTGGTCTGAATTTACTGGCATGTGATCGAGGGTTTAGCAAACACCAGATGATGCTGCCGCAGTGAAAAACTGCAATGGGAAAGACAGATAAAAAACAACCGAAAATCACTTTCGCACTCTTGGCCCTCGCTCGCAGCCAGGCACCTCACCTTACTGTGGTGTTTTCCACATTGGGGTTCTTAGTTAGACCGATGTCTTTAGGTAGTTTTATTGACGCTCGGCCATCCTGTTGCACTGTGACAGGGCAGTATGCCGGCAATTTCACGCCCCATCCGGGATAATTCCCCATAGCACGATAACTCTGATGTCTTTGTTATTCATGGGGTGGTCAGTTCTAGTATCTCAACCTGATTGAGGGGTTAGAGTGGGTGGTGGGTGGGCGGGGTACGTTAATGTTTGTCGGTTGTTTATTGCAATGCAACTTGATTAGCTTACTGGATACTTTGCAAACTGGGCATGCATGTCATTGTTCAGACTTTGTCACTGCACAGTAGTTGGGACACTACAGGGAGCTACAACAGACGCATGCACATTCAGGGATGTTAGATGTCACGGAGACATACCTCAAACATTAGAGACGTGAATCACTTAACATGCATCACTTCGAATGTACGTGGTTTAAATGACCATAGAAAGACATGGCTAGTGCAATCATTTCTCACGAGACATTGCGTTGAAATATGCCTGCTACAGGAGACCCATCTTAGGGATACAGCTTGGGATAGATTGAGGTCCAGCAGATGGAGCGAGATATATACTTCATGTTATTCCAACTATTCCAGAGGGCTAGCGACACTAATCAATAGGGGGGTCCCTTGGACAGGTGTTACCTACTTGTACTGGGTACATTATTTCAACAACAAGTTATAATCGCCAATGTATATGGGCCTAACGTGGACGATCCTGTTTTTTTTTAACAGGTGTGGCATCATATCCACTCACTAAGAGACGCCAAGTTAATATTGGGTGGGGATTTTAACACAGTATTGTCACTGGAGGAGGACAGGGTGGGGGCTTCACGCACACATCACCCACAGGCAGCCAATGTGCTAAGGGGATTGATGGCAGATTACGGACTGGTTGATACCTGGAGGGTCTTCTATCCTGAAACTCGTGAGGGCACCTGTATCACGCAGCAACATAACGCATTGGTTGCGATTAGATTTCTGGCTTACATCCCCATGCCTACACTCCTGGGTGTCGAAGGCGTCGCATAACGCCGGTACCCTGTTGGACCACTCACCAGTCACATTGACCCTACAGATATCACAACCTTATAGGCAACTCTTTACGTGGCGATTAGCAGCCAACGCCCTCCTGGATGCAGCGTTCCGGGAAGATCTCTATACACAAATCACGGAATGCTTTGATCATAACACGGGATCGGTGGAAACTGAGGGGAGGCTATGGGAAGCCTTTAAGGTGGTCATTCATGGCCACTGTATAGCGGGACAAACTAAACTGCTCCGTGACATCCGCAGTACGCTAAGCCGGCTGGGCGCGGAACTGCATGCCATGGAAAAACAATATTTCATAACACCATCAGCCACAACCCTCGGAACAATCCGTAGTAAGTTAACTAACTATCAGGAGGAGGCAGAGAGGGAAGTAAAGTTCCTACACAGCCACGCCACAGCGCATAGGTATGGTTAGGGGGACAGGCCAGCAAGTCGCTTGCGAATGTTCTGCGGCTGCCCAGGGGCTCCACTGTTATCACAGTGCTTACCACCCCCACGGACGGCTTGGTACACTTCCTACCTATACTTGCCACCATGCAAGACTTTTATGCGCAAATATACACATCTCAAATAACCCCACCGGTTTCGGACCTGAAAGATTACCTTGACTCTATCCAATTCATCTGGTTCAGCAGCGCACACTGCGAGTTTTTAGACATTCCGTTCATTCTTGAAGATGTTCGGCGGGTTATCGGTGGCATGCGAGTAGATAAGGCGCCAGGAGCAGATGGCCTCACAGCGCAATTGTATAATGAATATTGGGAGTTACTTGCTCCCCGCATTCTGGCTGTCTACCAGGAAGCTTTACAAGAAGGGATCATGCCCGGATCAATGCGTGTGGCTATCATAATAACTCTCCTGAAACCGAATAAAGACCCGCAGCAATGCGACTGTCCGCTCTCCTTGATCAACCTAGATGCAAAAATGTTTGCCAAGCTGATGGCTAACAGGCTCCAACCATTGTTACCACTGATTGTCCGGCCGGAGCAATTTGGTTTTGTGCCTGGCAGATCCACATCTCATAATCTTAGGACATGATTTGGCCTCATGCATTATCTCGCCCCACATGTGTCAGTGAAAGCGGCGCTCTTAGATGCCACCAAGGCGTTTGATTCCCTTGAATGGGGTTTACTGTTCCCACTTCTCCGACGAATTGGCCTGATTCTACTCTTCATCCAACAAATACATCTCTATACGTGGCCTACGGCGAGGCTCAGGGTGAATGGGCTAATTTCAGAGCTGTTGGCTATTACTAGAGGCACCCGACAAGGCTGTCCTCTATTGCCGCTTCTGTTTGCGATTGCAACAGAACCCTTGGAAACGCGTCTGCAACAACACCATACCAACAGAGCGATCGGCTTTACTACCAGGGTGCTGACCGTATATATGTATGCGAATGATATCACGCTGTATATGGTGAACGCGAAAGAAAACCTGTCGCCCATGACGCTTGAAGTTGTACGTTATGGTGGACTATCAGGAGTAAACATTAACTGGAGCAGTGCTCTATTTCAGCCGTTCCCGCATCCTCGTGACAAAATTGACACAGTGCAAGCACTGAGGTGGGCGTTGGACAGCCTCCGCAAACGGGCACCTTTGGATATATTATAAGCCCCATCCACGCCACGCCTCAACAACCTGTTGTATCCCCCACTTATGGAAACACAAGGCGTGGGAGAGTGCTTCCAGCCATAATCTAAGAGTAGGTGGCGGCCTATATCCCGCAGCTACCTTTCTCACACTGCAGCTGATGTGTGACCCTGAAACACCTTTGGCGCTAGATACTGTCATATACTACCAGCTTGGTGCATCCTGCAACAGCAAATTCACTACGTTCCCAGACCCGCCACCAACACTTTCGGCACTTGAAAACCTGCTGGTGGTGGAATCGGGGCGAAAACTTATCTCACGCATCTACAAAATTACACAAAAGAAATCTCCGATCACTATCCCAATGGCGTGTAGGGCCTAGGAGGAAGAGTTAGGGATAAATCTCACAGATGAACAGTGGAGCCTTGGTTGTGAGCAGCTGGGGCGCCTGTCGCCGAAATACTGTTTCCGGAACATACACTTTAATTACTTATATCGCCTATATCGCGCTCCCGTACAACTACACAAGATGGGGCTCCGCGATGATAATTGCTGTTGGCGATGTGGTGCCCCCCAAGCGACCTTTTTACACTTGGCATGGCAATGCGGACCAATAGCAAATTTGTGGCTCGCCATACTGCGCCACATAAAAGAAATTACTGGGCTGGCTCTCCCCCGCACACCGCTGACATCTCTGCTGAGCATCATCGAGAAGGTCCCACCTAAAGCACTTATGCTGCTGGAAATACTACTCTTAATGGCTAAAAGACAGGTAACACAGGAGAAATTGCGACTCATCTAAATTCCAAAATGAGCATCTATTGATTGGAGCAGTACTCGTCTTTTTCAACCCTTCCGGCTTTCCGTACAGTCAAGAGTGTCAAACACCCCAAACATTTGGATTGCAACACCTCTCAGAGTAAAGTGAAGTAAAGGCCTGTGACGGAGTGGGCTAAGAGCGTAACGTATTGTAGAGCGCAGTTGACAAACTACTGGGAGCTTATCCCGGCCGGATCCCGTCTGAGCGATATATGGGAACCCTATGTGCTGTGGCTTAACTCTGCTGTTGTGGATGAATAAGGAAACTCAATGATTGTTCTGTAAATGTCCAGAAATGTCTTTAAAAACGTGATGTACAGAGATGCCCCCACAAAATTCATATTGTTCTACTGTCTTACCCAAAGTAATTATGTATTAACATATTGTGTCCAGGGAAATGTGTGAGCCTCTATGGTAGGAAGTAAATGCACTGATATCCTGATAAATCCAGCAGATTCGATCAAGAGCAATGCACTGCACTTTTTTGTTATTGTCTTATATGTTACTGAAATGCAAATAAAAATAATAAAAATATATAAAAAAGCATGGAGCTCCACCTCGACCAATAATAGCTAGAGTCTTTAACTTCCGAGATTGTGGTGCTATTCTTCAAGCCGCACGTTCAAGCCCGCCACTCACTATAGAGAACAGTGCCGTCACCATTTTTCCAGATTTCACCACGAAAGTCCAAAATCAAAGGTGCAGTTTTTTAATGGTTAAAAAGGCCCTGAGAGAACGAGACATTAAATATGCAATGCTCTTCCCGGGGAAGCTATGTGTAGTCGCAGAAGGAAAGACTTGGTTGTTCTCATCCCCCGAGGGAACTTGGGAATGGCTTGAGGGGTGGCGCCAAGTGGGAAGGCCCGCCACCGAGAAACAAACTGGTCTGCGACACAACAGGATGAATTGTAAAGCACGGAGGCTTTACCCCGTGCGGCTGAAGATCTACGCTGAGATATTCCTGGGCGGCCGTACGCCGCACTGCCAACGGGGTTTGATCACCGCCGTTATCTCATTCCTTGCGGCTTTGAGCGGAAAAACGTGTGTACCGGAGGACAGAAACAATCAAACACCACACAACTGCGGTAGCCTTCTTCCTGCCTTAAAGATGACTACGAGGGGCCAGAAGACGAAGACCAAACCAGCAGTGGTACACTCGGAAGGGGAAAAAGAGGGAGAAAAACCAAACCTGCGACAGAAAGGTAAGAGGGACTTGGGGGCGATTAAAAAGACTGCTAAAGCAATCCCAACAACGCATGCAGGGAGTTCCCCTCTATTATTACCCACTTCCCTGTGGTAAAGCCTGCATTATCAACCAATCTGGGGGGGAGCGCAGATTCGAACTCTAGGGAACCATCCATTAGTACCCCCCAAGTCCCCTCTACAGAAGCAGAACCACAAACTCCTTGGGACACGCAGGAAACGGGTCAAGTCCAGGCCCATGATTCTTTGCAAAACGGCGAAGAGGGGGACAATCGACCGCCGCCGCAACCTAATCCCAATACCGCGTTAAGCGTAGCACCTGATCAGGGGCCCATTGAGGTAATCGGGGGCAGTTCTGGGGTGCTTCAACCCAACACACCAGATCCTAGCATGGAAAACTTTTACTCGGTGACAGATGGATCACTATCTGACTCTGGCTCCGGCAAAGAAGGATTCACATCCGTAGCCGAAGGGCAATCGGACGAAAACGACACTGAGGAGGAGGATCCCCTAAACAAAGCTACTGACACTGTTATGATGAAGAGACAATCCAGGCGTAAACGGAACCTGTTAAAGTAGAACTACAATAACTCTCCGAGCCTTCTCACTCCTGGGAATACCTCCAGTATACCCCCTCCCGGGAAAGGCGATGCAGCACCCAGGGGCAGCAGTGAAGCAGAATTACCCACCCTGGTATCCATTCTAAACTCCATTAAAGCTTTTCAAGAAGAAGTGCGGTCAGAGAATCTCTCCACTAAGAATGCTTCTAAGAAACTGCAAAGCGGATGAGGAAACTCAATAAAGCCTGTACATATATTGGTGACAGGGTGCCCATGGTGGAAACCAGGACAGAGATTCTGGAAGGGGAGGCCACTGAGGCTAAAGAGCAGAGGAGTTCGCATGAGGCATGCCTGGTGAATGTGATGACCAAACTTGAGGACCAGGAGAACAGGCAACGCCATAATAACCTGTGACTACTGGGGATTCCGGAGGGAGTTGAGGGGGAAGACCCTAGAGGATACATAGTTAAACTGCTGCAAGCCGCATTCCCCTCTGAAACTGCCTAGAACTGGGACTTGGAAGTTCAGCGGGCCCACAGGTTCCCCTTCAACATTAAGCACAGACGGGGGGGAGGGAAACTCCAACGATAAACCCAGAGTCTTCCTAGTATTCTTTGGAAACTTTCTACTGAGACAATTGGTCTACGACAAAGCTAGACCTAATTCGCAGAAAGAGGCTAATGGGGTAAAATTCTTTGCCAAACCTGACTTTTGCCATGCAACTGTGGAGCGCAGATGGAGACTGCGCCAGTTGATCTCCCCATTTCAGCAATTGGGCGCCCAAGTCTATTTAATGAACCCTGCCAGACTGAAGGTGATTGTCGAGGGGAAAACTAGAGTCTTTCTGTCAGAAGTAAAGGCTGGGGAATTTCTAAAGGAAATCACGGAACGGAAGCGCAAGAACTGAACATTCTTAAGACAATGACTCGCACTTAGATAGTTGCACTAAGGCTTAGATGTGCTGGACTTTTTTTAATGGCTAGGGGTTATTATCTTTGTTCTTAACAACAGGCTGGGTGGCTGGACCTCACACTTGACATCCATCATACAGAGTCATCTTGACTGCTCAATAAGGGAGGGGGCGGGGGGAGGGCACCAAAGAGAAACAGAGGGAAGAGCACTAAGGGCACAAATGGCATAAGGGATCAGTTTGTGGTATGGCATAGTTCACAGAAACACTTCATGAGAAAAGGGGAGAAAATGGGGAGAAAAAGAATAGGAGAGAGGCAGGTACTTAGCAAGGCTAGAAGAAAAACAGAGGTAGGATGACTAATTTAAACAAAATTAAAATATTGTCTTTCAACATCTGTGGCAAAGAGACAGAAGGTCGCACAAGGATTACGCTCTCTGGGACCGGACCTGATATGCCTTCAGGAGACACATATCGAGGGGGCACAAAAACATCTTTTTAAGTCACTTGGTTACAAGGTAATCGCCTCCACTATTCAGGGGGCTAAAGTAAAAGGTGTGGCAGTACTGTCAAATCATAGGCTTACATTACAGGTAGACAGAGTGAAAACGGACAATCTCGGGAGATGGGTCATTGCAGGGTGCTCTCTGACTTCAAACTGCAAGTTTACACTGTGCTCTATTTATGGTAGCAATCTGGATGATCCAGGGGTTATAAATTGGGTGTCAGGGGAGCTAACTCACTGGCCGACACCCATCATACTCTGCGGAGATTTTAATTTAAATCTACCTATAGGGTGGATATCAAAGAGGGACTGGAGATATTCAGGGAGAAAACCAAGGGTGTTTCAAGCATTACTAAATCTGGTAGAAACTCATGGCTTAGCTGATGTCTGGGCGGAATTGAGATCCAAGCAAGATGGGTATACTTTTTTTTTCGCCTCCTCACTTGTCACTCACCAGAATAGATTATTTTTTCATATCATCACCCCTGATCAGCACTTCGAGCATCGATATTTCACCAAGATTTATGTCAGACCACAATCCACTAATGCTGCATCTGGGCGGCTTAAAAACCGAAAATAAGAATATAACCTGGTCTTTTGAAAAAGCATTACTGTATGATGTTAATTACAGAGCTCACATGCAGAAGTGGATAGAGGAATTCTTGGAGGTAAACTTAGACTCAGCCCCTCTAATGACGGTCTGAGATGCATTTAAAGCCGGGGTCAGGGGCGAGACTCTTGAGTTTTTCAATCAAGAGAAATAAAGCAGAGAAGCTACAGGTCCAGAAGTTACAGGAAAAATTGACGGTGGGAGAAACCAGTTTGGCACAGGCAATAAAAACAGGAGGGAGTGTAGAAAAATTCCAGCATGGGGTAGCAGTGATAAAGGCAGAAATCGGCTCTATTATTGCAGAAAGAACCGCGGCCAAATGGGCCGCAACCAGGGGGAAAATATATGAATGTGGGGAGCAAATTGGACACCAGCTGGCACTAAAAATTAGACAACAGACAACTAGGAACACTATATCGGAAATTAAAACCATCACAGGGGGACTGACGACAGACTCGAGGGAAATACATAAAGCCTTTGAAGGATATTATAGCGATCTTTATACCGAGGAAGTTGTTAGACCCCAGGGTGATAGGAATACAGACGTTTCGGGTTACTTAGATCTCGTAACTACGCCCAAACTTAGCCCAGTAGTGCAAGATCAGTTGGAGTGCCCTCCCACTTGGGAAGAGATACATAGCGCTATTAAGAGCTTGCCTGATGGCAAAGCTACAGGACTAGACTCTATCCCCGCTGAATTTTATCAAATCTTTGAAGCACAGATTGAGGGAATATTCACTTTAATGGTTGGATCAATCTTTGGTGGCGCCCCCCCCCTCCTGCTTCGTGGTCCCTGGCAAAAATTGTAATCTTTGCTAAAAAAGATAAATCGCCTCTTGAAATGGCATCCTACAGGCCAATCACCTTAATCAATACAGATTCAAAAATATTTTCCAAAATCTTGGCCAATAGGATCTATCAAAATATACAGAATCTTGTCTCCGATTGGCAGCATGGATTTATACCCAAAAACATGTTCGGAGAGTAATTACGCTGTTCGATGCAGCAAAGGAGACCCGATTGCTTTAATATTACTAGACGCTGAAAAAGCGTTTGATCGGGTCTCTTGGATATTTTTATGGGAAGTGCTAAAAAGAGCTGGCTTCGGCCCCAATATGCTACAGGCAATTCAGGCGCTGTACAAAAACCCGAGGGCTCAAATTATGATTAATGGAAACTTGACCGAACCTATAAATATTTCACGTGGAACCAGGCAGGGTTGCCCCTGCTCCCCGCTTTTGTTTGCACTTTACATCAACCCACTCATTTCCAAAATAATAGCAAACCCAGAAATAAGTGCGGATGTTAGACACGGGGTAAGCACCAAGATTATGGCATATGCCAATGACTTGGCAATTGTTACACCAGAGTGCCATTAAGGCCCTGGAAAACGAAGCACAGGAATTTGGGAAAATATCTGGTTATGCTCTGAATAAGACAAAGACACAGATAATTTAAAATGAAAATATAAATTGGACTAATCCTCTAGTAGTTTCTAAAGCAAAATATCTGGGGGTGAGCATCACTGCTAATCTAGATTCCATAGTGGGAGAAAATCTGAACCCATTAGCGACAGATACAAAAAAAGCATTGAAAACAATTGACAACCTACACCTAACTATAATTGGACGGAGCAACGTGATAAAGATGACTTATTTTCCCAAACTATTATACTTCTTCAGAACAATTCCTCTAGAATTCAGCGATGCAGTCCTACAGATATTTGAGCAAATATTCTGTCAGTTCATTTGGTCATACTCAAATACAAGAAGAACATATAAATGGCTGTCCCTACCTAAAGAAAGAGGAGGCTGGGCGCACCAAATCTTAAACTGTATTACTGGGCAACGGCTCTACAGTATAGCACCTTTTTAATACGCAATTGTAATAGTCAGACACACTCTGGACTACCTACTCCTTATATGACTCTATTAGGGGAAAAAACTAGGGGATGCCTTTGGAGACAGCTTGGGTTTGGGTACTTTAAGCGGGTGCGGTTCAAGTCCTTGATAAACATTTATCGGGTTTTCACTAAAGTACGGAAACTTTTTCGGTTAGGTAGACTGAACTATTACACTCCTACTAGAGATAACCCAACGCTGCCCTCAATCTTTAATGACTCATACCTACAGAAATGGTACAATACAGGGGTAACTAAACTGGGAGACCTGATTAATCAAGATGGGATCCAGTCCTTTCTGGATCTTAAAACTCAGTTACCAATCGAGGAGAATCAGTTATATCAGTACAATGCGATTAAGAATTTCTTAGTTCATAGGACCGGTGGCCTGGCTGGATCAAGAAAATTGAAAGTATGGACAGATTACGGGCAACTGACCCGCCTTGGATAGGATTAATTTACTCCACTCTGAACGATAAAATGCCTGATGATCTCGAAAAGGTAGATCTGAAGTGGCAAACAAAATTGAACATCAAACAGAATTTTTTTTGCTCTGCATTAAACTTAGCTCATAAATTTCTACTATCCACTAAACTGCAGGCACAGTTTTACGGGTTTTTTCCTTTATATTACTCCTAGCAGAATAGCTAAATGGGAAACCGGGAGTGGGACTTTATGCCCTCGATGTTTAGAATATTTGGCGGATCAGGTACATATGTTTGCCACTTGCCCAAAATTAAAACTACTCATTGAAGAAATCCAACTCTTTATTGGGGTGGTTCTAGGGCAAGGGGTACAACTTACTCCGGCTGACATACTACTAGGCCTGGATGATCGTAATCGGGACGGGGGGCCCTTTCATTTTTGTAGCAATTACTATTTTTAGGATTTGCATTGCAGCCCACTGGAAAGATCCAAACCCGCCCTCATTAACACAATGGCAGGCCAGGCTACTTGCGACGTGTATGCTAGAAAAGGCAATCTATGCAAAAAAAGGCAAACGCGCCAGGAAGAACGGTCTGCTGGTATGGGAAAAGCTAGGAAATTGGATAGAGGGGGTACAAAGTTGAAGATTGCAGGCCCAAAGTAGTTCTGTTCTTCGGTGGTGCCTTGTCCTATTCCATTACTTTGAAAGACTATCTTTGTGTCTGATTCTTCCGTATGCTTTCTTTTGTGGCATGTCCATTCTTAATGTTTAAAGTAAATACTGCTGATTGCACAGGTAGCTTTTCCTCCTCTTGAAGATTCTTTTTTGCTTTTTTTCTTTCTTCTCTCTTCTCTCGTAAAACATTTCCTCTGTTCTTTTTTCTTTTTCTCTCGGTTTTGAATTGAAGTAGGAAGAGTGCATAAATGTCTACAGTATGGTGCCAGGGAGGGGGGGGAACGTTAGAAAATTATTTGATGTATATACTGTAATTGGACTTTCTTTGTGATGAAATAAAAAAAATAAAAAAAACAGGATGAAGCCCGCCACTGGGTTCAGGACCGAGTCCACTGCTATAGACAATGAGCCTCCCCATGGGAGCTGAGGAACAATCGGATCCTGACTCCCCTATATGTCGAGCACCACAGCTAAGTTACTCTGGCTACGCCTGTGTTGTATCCATGTGCAAGTGTTTGGGGACCTTGGTTGGGGGTTTCGTTGAGACAATACTGAACCGTGAAGTTGGATAAAGTACGTATACCTACTGACTCTGGGAAGGGGGGAGGTATCACCTTTTCTATTGTGTTTGCCATGTAGCCTACTCTGGGAGGAGGTCCGAGCTTTTTGTGCAGCTTGTTTATTGAATAACGTTCAGATTTGGGTGGGGGGTGGCTGCTCACCAGGCACCTCTGTTATTGTGAGGTGGCGATAGGCACTCTGCCTCGTTGGAAAGTGGGTAGTTTTAGATTCACTGGCAGGGGGCATGGAGGGGGAGGAGGTTGTGGGGAATATTATGTTTTTTGAATTCAAAGTTCGTTGTCAGCAACACTGCACCCAGTCACTGACATTATCATCACTCATGCTTACTAGGGCTTCCAGACACTCTCTAAACTCTGTTTACCTATATACTATCCCATCTCTGACAACTGGAAGGGGAGGCAGGCAACTATCCGGGCTGCCTCCGGGGTCTGCTCTGGGGCTCGCATATCCACACTCTCACTTAAGCTATGGCTAATAACTCTGTTGAGACATCACTGTCTGCGCTGACGTCAAATGGGTTAGGGAACAAACTGAAGAGGGGCCTGGTGCTGCAATATCTCAGACGTCACGCCCCTGATCTAGTCCTGGTACAGTAAGCTCAATTAGTGAGTAATAATTGTAAAGCTCTGTCCCTATGGGGTTACGAACTCCTTCCATGCAGGGTACACTTCTGGTTCCAAGGGTACAGGTATACTGGTGTAAAGAAGTCTTGAACTCACGCTGACTCGTACGTAGGGGGATTCCCAAGGTAGGTTTGCGGTCTTGGAGGCTAGCTGGGAAGGGAAACCCCTCAATGTTGTCTCAGCCTACATTCCGCAAGCTCTGGGAAAGGAAGTGTTGGCCCACCAGGGGAGATTCTTGTTGTACCTCCAGGAGGGTCCGCTAATTCTGGGGGAGGGGGTTTAATATGACTCCCAATTACCTATAGTTGATAGATATCCGGCACGCCCCTAACACCGCTCTAGTACGCACATGTCGGACTTTTTCGAAGCCATGGGTGTCATTGATATATTGCTCTATTTCCATCCGGACCTGAAACAATACACCTTCCACTCAGGTGCTCATGGCAGTCTCTCCCGAATTGATTTTTTCCTGACTCAATCGGTCCATATCGATAACTTTCAGAAGCAACGCTGTCTGCACCGGGGCATCTCAGATCACTCCCTGTTGTGAGTAGAGCTCACACATTACAATCGGCAGCATGCAACACCATAGTTATTAATCCCTGCTGTTCCGAATCCCGGAAATAAAAGGGAGCCTGATATCACAGACCGAGAACTACTTCAAGGAAAATGTCGGGTCGGTAGACTCAGTGCAGATGATAAGGGAGGCCGTTAAAACAGTGGTGAAGAGTCCTGCGCTAGCACTCACGGTGGGGTATCATAGGAAACAAAATCTACAACTAGAACAGCTTGAGGGTGAACTGATGCAACTTGAACCTGCACATGCACGCTCCCCTAGTGAGCTTACAGAACATAGCTTAACCACAAAGCAACTTAAATATAAAACCCTTTACCAAAACTTGGATCAAACCCACAGCCACTCCAGCCATCGCTCTGGCTCTCCCACCAGGCTTTCGCATCCATAGACTGGACAGGCTAGAAAGAGCTGGAGGGGGGATCGCTATTGTTCATAAAGACTCATTACCTGTCACGATCCTTGACCAACTAAGCACTGATCTATTTGAATGCCTTATTTTCAAATGTGATATACATCCCCAGCAGAGTTGGAAAGGGGCCCTGGTCTATAGGCCGCCCGGCCCACTGCAAGATTTTAATGGCCATTTGCTAGAATTTATCTCCCCTCACATAATTGCCACACGTAACTTTCTACTTTTAGGGGATTTTAACATCCACAGCGAGGACCCCCACAACCCTGATGCAGTGACCTGTCTGGAGGAAATGGCTTCCGCTGGTCTTCTCCAAATTAATAATACCCCCACCCACACAGCTGGGTACACACTAGACCTCATTCTCTCCAATTCCCAGTACATTCTTTATGAGGATACTCTGCCGCTGACCTGGTACGACCATTCTTTATTAAGTTTTCAACTAATTAGCCCCTCTACCCCATCCAGTCCCGCGCCAGTTATGGACAGATGTTACCGACCATGGCATAAAATCAATACTGACCTTTTTGTATCCCCCTTTTTGACCTGGGACGAAGACACCTGTCACCTCAATGTTGACCAACAACTACTACACTTCAATAATACCATCTTGAACATCTTGGACGAAAACGTCCCTCTTAAGCCAATCACACATGCTCATACACTCACACCTTCTGACTAGTACTCCCCGGCCTTACGTGCCGAAAAGAAGGGGTGTAAGAAATTAGAACACACTTGGCGATCACACCATAAGGACATAGACAGAGACAGATATAAAGGCGCTCTAGTAACATACCACAACAACATCAAGAAAGCGCGAAAAATACACATCTCCCAGCAATTGGAACAAGCTGGCTCCAACTCTAGGACCTTATTTAACATAGTTAAATCTTACGCTAATCCCAAAGCATGCGAGATGGCGGAATCTCCCTCTCAAGCGCTGTGTAACAATGTTGCAACCTATCTCATCCAGAAAATAGATTCTATTTACCCAAAAATAATTTCGGCCAACTTATTCCCCCCCCACGATGACCAACTCAGCATACACACAGGATACCCCCCACCTTCTGCTTTCCTTTCCACTTCTTTGCCCCAAGGAAGTCATATCCCTTTTACACAAAACCAAATCAGGCTCCCCGATGGACTTAATACCTGCTAAGATCGCCACCAAATTCGCTGAACAGCTTGCCCCCCCTATCTGTGACATTCTCAATAACTCCCTTAATAGTGGCCATCTCCCACCTACTTGGAAAGATGCGCAAATCATACCCTTACGTAAGAACCTCAAAGCTCCTATCACTGACCTCAGCAACTACCGTCCCATATCTCTGCTTCCCTTACAGACCAAGCTAATTGAAAAACACATCAATAAACACCTTTTAGAGTACTTGGAAACTTCACAACACTTAGATACCTCCCAATTAGGGTTCAGGGTCAAACATAGCACCGAATCTACCCTTATTGAAGTAACGGATAACATTCGGATGGCCTTGGACAAAGGTCAAGCAGCACTCCTTATGCTGCTTGATCTTTCCGCGGCATTCGATACTGTCTCCCATCGGATCCTACTGGAGAGACTACAGGGGATAGGCGTTAGAGGACTGGCTCTACAATGGCTCACCAGCTTTCTGACGGATGGGACACAGACCGTCACTATGGGCTCTTTTAAATCTGCCACGACAAAAGTCAGCAAGGGGGTCCCTCAAGGCTCCTGCCTAAGCCCAACCCTTTTTAATATTTATGTTTCCCCTTTGGCCAGACTGATGAGAGCACTAAGATTCACCCCGATCTCTTATGCAGACGACACACAGCTTCTCCCTGACATTTGACAAAAATAATCCCGACATCGCACTCAGATTCTCTGAAGGTATGAAATCCATTGCCGCTTGGATGCAGACCAACTTCTTACAACTTAATGCAGGCAAATCGAAGATTATGCTGTTTGGAGGAGCTGAAATCTGCTGGACACCCCCCTGGTGGCCGGATAAATTAGGCACTGCTCCCACCCCCAAAGAAGCGGTCAAAAATCTCGGGGTCAAAATTGACCCCAAATTGACTCTTGAGACACATGCTAACTCTACGGCGGGATCTTGTTACTACATACTTGGCCTCCTGCGCAGAATCTTCCCTCTTCTTCCCATTTCCACCAAGAAAATGCTGATGCAGGCCTTAGTACTTAGCAGGATAGACTACTGCAATGCCCTCTTGTTTTCAGCCAATAGAGTCGCCATAAAGAGACTACAGGTAGTCAAGAACACTGCTGCCCGCCTCATGGTCGACGCACCAGCCAGAACACCCTAAGCACCTCTCCTGAATCGACTCCACTGGCTCCCTATACTAAATAGAATAAAATTCAAAATAGGATGTATTATTCATAAAGCTCTCAGAGGGCAAGGGCCAATGTATCTGACCTGTAAACTGACCCCCTACTCACCCACGCGCTCACTCAGATCTAGCTCAGAGCTGCTGATCACCATTCCTAGGATCAAAAAGGCGCGCAGTGGAGGCAAAGCATTCTCCTACCTGGCCCCAATGTTTTGGAATCATTTGCCGCTTCATCTACGGACGGGCCTGTTCCAATCTGACCCAATTCAGAAAGATGCTAAAAACATACCTCTTCTAAACCTCTGGTCCTGTTACGCTGTTTAGTCCCAAGCGCCGAGATACCCTCATGGGTGATTCAGCGCTATACAAACCAATAAACATAAACATAAACATAGCCCGAGAATGGGCTGGTGCTCGACTTCTGGCCACACGCCACAGGCTTTACGAACTTGGAGATCGAGTGGGCAAGCTGCTCTCATAGTTGGAGAAAAGGGAAAAATCGGAGCAGTGGGTCCCTCGTTTTACCTATGATAAAGCACAGACTTTATCGGGCCCCCAGGCAATTTCGGATGCCTGTGCAGATCACCTGGAGCGGATATACATGCCATCGGCCTGAGCCACAGCTGATGACTCTTGCCACTTACTGGCGGACATGCGTCTGCCTGTCTCGTCTGCGGAAGAAAGAGACGAGCTTGAGGTTGATCTCACTGACGAGGAGATAATCTCCGCAATTAACAGCATACAATTGGTTAAGGCTATGAGGCCCAATAGGGTCCCAACTGAACTTCTTAAGTCTACCTCCTCACTTGTCGTGTCCCACTTGCAGGGCATGTACAATGAGAGCTATGAAAAAGAGATTTGCTGGCGGATCAACGACTGGAATCTATTGTGATTATCCGTAAGCCGGGAAAGCCTGCAGACAGTTGCTATTCCTACAGACATATTTTCTTGATTAACGCTGAGGCCCAAATTCTTGCGAAGCTCCTTGCTGCCCGCCTTACTCCAGTCCTCCCGTCATTGGTTCATGCTGAGCAGTCTGGCTTCATGCCTAACCGTAACACCGCACTAAATATCCGTCGCCTCCACAATGTCCTGGGCTGTAAACACGTCATAGCAGAAGACGCAATGGTGTTGTCTTTGGACGCCAAGATGGCGTTTGACTCCATTGAGTGGCCGTACCTCTTCGAGGTGCTGCGATGTTTCGGGTTTGGCCCAAAATTAATGTGATGGGTCAAGCTGCTCTATACAGACCTTAAGGGTCAATAACCGCCTCTCAAGAACGTTCTCTCTGAGAAGGGGCACGAGACAGGGGTGCCCCCTGTCCCCATTGATTTTCTCACGGATCTTGGAGCCACTGGCATCAAGAGTTCGGGGCGATCCGGTGTTACAAGGGTTGAGATGGGTGGAAGGGACGGCAGACAGAATATCCCTCTACGCCAATGATATTCTCCTGTAACTGGCATCTCTAAAGAGATCAGTGCATAGACTTTAAAATATCTTCACTAACTTTGACAAGTTAGTTTCTCCATTAATTGGTCCAAATCTGTGATTTTCGCACTCCACGGTTTGCTCCCTGCACTCCCACCTGACTGTGAGATTGAAAAAGCCGCTGATGGTTTTTGTTACTTAGGGATCTATGTCACCCCTGATCCTGTTCTGTTCCACGCTAAAAACTTAGCTACGCCTCTGGACAGGCTGCGTGATGATGTCAAACATTGGCGTGCACTACCCCTTTCCCTGTTTGGCGGTGCCGCGCTTTACAAGGTGTTAGCTCCTCCCCGTTTCCTATATATACTTCAGAACTGACCATACAAGATTCCCGACTCATATTTTAACAGTATCGAGAATGAGGTCCGGACTCTGCTGCGGGACGGAAAGGCGACCCGTATTGCCTTGTCTAAACTGACCACGGGTTGGTACCACGGAGGTATAGCGCTCCCAGATATGCGTCTGTACTACTGGGCTTCGCAGCTGGTGGTGAAATACTGGATGTACAGCCCCCCCCCCCCCCCCGACGGACCCCGCCGTTCTTCTAGATAGTTATCAAATGGGGTGTGAGGGCTTTCTGGGGGCCCTCTACTCGAAGGCTGGGAGGGGACACTTTCTGAGCCCTACGGCCCTCACGGTGGATGTCTAGCGTTGGGCAAATTGGAGACTTGGCTGGCCTGATGTTTTGACTAGGGCTACCCCACTGGGGTCGGCCCAAAAGCTGGGTACCCTCTGCAACCAATCCGGCTTCGACAGATGGGATACTACCGGCATCTCGACTATAGGTCACCTATGGATAAAAGGTAAAATACTTCAATTTAAAGAACTGAGAAAGGAATATAAGCTCGCTCAGGGAGAGGTTGTCCGCTATTTGCAGATCCGTCATGCGTCCCCCTCAAGGATCGTCTCCTCTCTGAACCACGGCTAAAAAAACTGGTGTCGCTTACATACCGGAAGCTCCGTAATAATTTATCAGACCGGTTTCAATCCCTCAGAGATAAATGGCAAGCGGATCTGGGGCAGCTTGAGGATGAGGACTGGCAAACAGCGCTGATATCCTCCAGAGAAACGGCTGTCCCTCTCAGGCTCCGCCTTGTCCAATTAAAGGTCCTACATAGAGCATACCTTACAGGTATCACCCTTGCAAAGATCGGGAGACGACAAGACTCTTTGTGTCTCTGTCTCTGCAAAATGGAGGCAACCTTCTATCACATCATATGGGACTGCTCACCTATACAGGCCCTATGGGAGAGGACTAGACAGATCATGCAACGAGCACTACAGAAGGACATCACTCTGACACCACAGTTGGGGCTCCTCAACATTTGGGAGGCGATAGATCTCACCGAGGTTGAGCAGCAGTGGGTCGCCTTGGGATACGCATTGGTAAAACGGAACATAGCTACAAAATGGGGGCAGCGGACACTCCAACTTACGGAAACTGGGCAAGGTACCTAGATAAAAGCATGATCGCAGAAAAAGAGGTTTTCAAGTCTAGAGGTTGCCCCATGAAGTGGGATAAGAAATGGGGAAAATGGAATGTTTATAGGGGTAACCTGTGTATCTGAAAGAAACAGGTTAGTATTAGATTCCTTACCTTAGAATATCCCCAGGCGTCAGTCTGGATCCGGAAACTTTTGCGTAGCAGTACCCCTGCGCGTCGGTAGGCGTCGTCTGCAGGCGTCCCCTGCGGCTCCGCGTCGTCGGCGTCGTGCGCCGTGATGACGTCGCTGGAGTATATAGACGCCGCCTCCGCGCGCTGACGTCAGTTCTTCTTTTTTCCGCGCCAGTTAGCGCAGATCCGAAGAGCAGTACTCCGGTCTTTTGACCTAGTTTTTTGATAACTCTAACTCTAACTTTTTTGGCGCCGGTAGGATGCCCGGGTTTAAAAATTGTGACGGGTGCGACCGCCTGATGTCGGTCACCGACCACCATCGACTCTGCCTCCGGTGCCTGGGCGCGGACCACGACGTCGAGTCCTGCATCGACTGCCGAGCCTTGACGAGTAAGGCTAGGCGGGAGCGGTCCCGCAAGCTGCTCGAGCTCCGGATGTCGGCCCCGCGTTGAGAGCGATCCCGGTCCGGCCGGAGGTCGAGGGAGCGGTCGAGAGAACGGTCGCGGAGCCGCCACGAGCGCTCCGGAAGTCGTCACCACTCCTCCGGTTCCTCAGGTAAGCGACACAAGAAGTCGGGGCGTCGTCATCGCACCCCCGACTCCCCCCGACGCGGCCGGGGGTTCGGGTGGCCCCACCCCGCGGCTCCGCGTGGGTCGCCGACGCTGCCTGCTCCATACCCGTCGGTCCCTGGGCAAGGCGCGTCGCGCGAGGAGATAGAGGAGTTCCTCATGGCCATGAGGGCGCTGTCTCCTCCGACGGGGCCTACGGCGCCTGCGGGCCCGGTGGTCCCGTCCGGGGGCCCGAGCGGTTCGGGCGCTCCTGCACCGACGCCGTCGGGTGCTCCGGCCCCGACGCCGCCGGCGGCTCCGGCCCCGGCGCCGCTGGGCCCTTCAGGGTCGTCGCCGGCTGGTCACCCGGCCTCTCCGGCGTCGATTCCATCGGGGCAACCCGTGGTGCCGCCTCCGCGCGGCGCCGTGACTCCGATGCCGGTTCCGGCCGGCGTCGGGGCTCCGGCGCCGGCTCCGGGCGGCGCCACCCCCATTCCCTCTCCAGTTCCGGACGCGGAGTCGGACCGGCGTCGCCCGACGCCGAGTCCGGCGCCGATGGGGCCCATTGACCCCGAGGAGCCGGTCTACATCGTCGAGTACGGAGATGATGAAGTTTATGGAGAGGGTTGGGAGGGGTCTGAGGACCCTCTGACACGCGACTGTCAGTACGACGTGGACTGGGCAGGTGACTTGGGTGATGCCAGTGGTCTAGACGAATCACCTAACCCTGGTTTTGTCTCGCCTCCCACTGTGGCGTCGGAGGCTGGGGCTGCCTACTCTGTGGTGCTGATGAGGGCTGCCAAGGCCTTGAACCTTGAGCTCCCCGTCGCAAAGGTGAAGCCTAACATCCTCACCGAGGTATTCAAACCGCAGTCATGCCCACAGGAGCCTCTGCTGCCGTTTAATGAAGCCTTGACGGACGCTCTGTTGGGCACGTGGTCCAGGCCCGCTTCAGGTTCGCCTGTTGACAGGAACGTCGCCAGGCGCCACCGTCCGTGCTCGGACGACCCTAAGTTTCTGTCCACCCATCCCACCCCTGAGAGTCTGGTGATCCAGGCCTCCACATCCCAATCCGCATTCCCCTAGGCCCCGCCCGACCGGGAATCAAAGAGGTATGACCAGTTTGGCAAGAAGGTCTTCTCGTCCCTGAGTGCGGGACTGCGGTCTTGCAATACCGCATGCCTCTTGGGCCGCTACACCCACTCCCTGTGGGATACGGTCGCGTAGTGTCTGCCGCAAAGCCCGCAGGAGGTACGGGACAAGCTCGGCCAGACTATGGTTGAAGGCCGGGATGCGGCGAGGTATTCGATCAGGTGTGGTCTTGATACGACCGACTCGCTGGGCAGAGCGATGTCCACGACGGTGGCGATTCGTCGCCACACCTGGCTGAGATCCGCCAATTTTTCGCCAGATGTCCAGAATGCCTTGATGGACATGCCGTTCGATGGCAGTCGCCTGTTTGGCGACAAAGCGGACAACGCGCTGGAGCGCTTCAAGGACTCTAGGGTCACGGCCAAGTCCTTGGGTCTCTCGACCCAGCGCCAGCAAACGGGTTCGTTTCGCTCCTTTCGTGGCCACGGAAGGGGCGGTCCCACACGTGCTGCCAGCCACGCGCCGCAGAACACTTCTCAACGCGGTGGCGGCCGTGGATTCCGCCGTGGTGGCGGTCGGGGACAGTGGCGAGGTCAGGCCACACCTCCCCCCGCAGCAGCCTCCAAATCCTCCTAGTCCGAGCTTTCGGGCCCATGTGACGCCAGTGGGTGGCAGGGTTCGCCATCACCACTCCCGCTGGCGCACCATCACCTCGGACAGGTGGGTGCTGCAGCTCGTCCGAAGGGGCTACTCCCTCCCCTTCGAGACCACTCCTCCAGCCATGCCACCGCAGAACCACCGTGTGTCGGGGGACCACTTGACACTTCTGCAGGAGGAAGTTACGGCCCTCTTGGCCAAGGGGGCCATCAAGCGCGTTCCTGGGCCAGAAGTAGGGTGTGGTTGCTACTCCCACTACTTTCTGGTACCCAAGAAGGACAAGGGGGGCCTGCGTCCTATCTTGGATCTACGGAACGTCAACGGCTTCCTCCGGAAGGAGAAGTTCAAGATGTTGACTTTGGCTCAGGTCTTGGCTGCTCTAGAACCGCAAGACTGGATGGTAGCATTGGACTTGCAGGATGCGTATTTTCACATCCCCGTCCTGCCGGCCCACCGGCGTTACCTGCGGTTCACGGTAGGCCACGAGCACTTTCAGTTTATCGTGCTCCCATTCGGCCTTACCAGCGCCCCACGGGTGTTCACGAAAGTGATGGCGGTGGTCGCAGCTCATCTGCGCCGGTTAGGGGTTTCAGTCTTCCCCTACCTCGACGACTGGTTGTTGAAGGCGGGCTCGCCCCAGACAGTCGTCCACCACCTCCAGATGACGGCAGACCTCCTGCACGAGCTGGGGTTTTCCATCAACGTGCCGAAATCACACCTGTGCCCCTCTCAACAGCTCCTTTTCATCGGAGCGGTTCTCGACTCGGCGCAGTTTCGGGTTTATCCTCCGGAACGGCGGGTCCGGGATATTCAGGCTTTGATTCCCATCTTTCAGCCGTTATCCCGGGTCTCGGTCAGGTTGACGCTGCGGCTTCTGGGGCTGATGGCCTCCTGCATCCTTCTGGTGCATCACGCCAGGTGGCGGATGCGGGCTCTGCAGTGGGACCTGAAGTTTCAGTGGGCCCAGCATCAGGGCAACCTATCCGACCACGTCCTGATCTCGGAGGGCACTGCGAGACAGTTGCAGTGGTGGCTTATGGACCGCGATTGGGTCAGGGGCAGATCCCTCTCCCTTCCCCAAACGGAGCACGTAGTTGTGACGGACGCGTCCCTCCAGGGCTGGGGAGGCCACTTGGGAGAGGCGGAGATCAGAGGCATCTGGTCTCCGGCGGAGTCCCGGCTCCATATCAACATGTTGGAGCTGCGGGCGATTCGCCTAGCACTGAAGGCATTCCTCCCCTTTGTCAACGGGAGTGTAGTGCTGGTGTTCACGGACAACACCACCGCCATGTGGTACTGCAACAAGCAGGGCGGAGTGGGGTCGTGGACCCTTTGCCAGGAGGCCCTGCGTCTCTGGCAATGGCTGGAACGTCAGGGCGTGACTCTGACGGTTCAACACCTGGCAGGTTCTCTGAACGCCAGGGCGGACGAACTCAGCCGTCGGTGCTCGGTGGATCACGAATGGCGTCTGAACTCGGACGTGGCGAAAGGCCTCTTTCTGCAATGGGGAGAGCCTTGGTTAGATCTATTCGCCACAGAAGAGAACGCGCAATGTCATCAGTTCTGCGCGTTGGAGTTTCCAAGACGGCACTCGCTCGGCGACGCCTTTCGGCGCGAGTGGAGTTGCGGTCTATTGTACGCCTTTCCGCCTATACCACTTCTGCCCAGAGTGCTGAAGAAGATCAGGCGCGACCGGGCCCAAGTTATCCTTGTGGCTCCGGACTGGGCTCGAAGGTACTGGTATCCCGAGCTACTCAGCATGTCAGTCGGTCCCTCGATCCGCCTGCCCCTTCAGGAGGACCTTCTGTCGCAGCAGCAGGGGACGGTCCTCCACCCGAACCTGTCCAGTCTCCACCTCCATGCTTGGAGATTGAGCGGCGACAGTTGAGGCCATTTAACTTGCCTCCTGAAGTCTGTGATGTGATTCTGGCAGCCAGGCGTCCCTCCACAAAGTCGGTATACGCCTGCCGGTGGAACAGATTTGTGGCATGGTGCACAGCAAAGGCTGTGGATCCTCTCTCTGCTCCCCTTTCTGAAGTTCTCCTCTTCCTTCTTTCTCTTGCCCAGCAGGGCTCTGCTCTGGGCACTATCAAGGGCTACCTTTCTGCCCTTTCCGCCTTCTTAAGGCTGCCTGATCAGCCATCTTTGTTCAAGTCTCCTATTGTAATGAGATTCTTGAAAGGCATCACGCACATGTATCCTCCTGTTCCGTTCGTGATGCCTCAGTGGGACTTGAACCTGGTTCTGACCTTCTTGATGTGCGCTCCCTTTGAGCCGCTTCATTCCTGTCCTCTCCGTCTTCTCACTTTAAAGACGGCCTTCCTGTTTGCCATCACCTCTGCCAGGAGAGTGAGTGAGCTCCAGGCTCTTTCTGTGAAACCTCCTTTCTTGTCCGTTCATCCTGACAAGGTGGTTCTTAGAACTAGACCTTCTTTCCTGCCCAAAGTAGTTTCTGCTTTTCACATCGGGCAGTCCATCACCTTACCTTCCTTCTTCCCGCCTCCGCATCCTTCAAAGGATGAAGAGCGGCTCCATCGTCTGGACCCAAAACGTGCGCTTTCATTTTATATGGATCGCACACGCCAGTTCCGGGTGGATGACCAACTGTTTGTTGGCTACGTGGGTGAGAAGAAGGGAAAGGCGGTACAGAAACGAACCATTTCTCGATGGGTCGTCCTGTGCATCAAAGCATGCTACTCTTTGGCTCGGAAGGAGCCCCCTGTTGGGCTGAGGGCCCATTCCACTCGGGCCACGGCGGCTACTACTGCCCTGGGCCGGGGAGTCCCTTTGCAGGACATTTGCCAGGCGGCTACGTGGGCCTCGCTGCACACCTTTGCGAGGCATTACTGCCTGGACAGTCAAGTCCGGAGGGACGGCTTCTTTGGCCGTTCGGTCCTCCAGGATTTTCTGGTGTAGGATTGTATTGGTTCGCAGACCCACCACCGGGGTTGGTATTGCTGGGGTATCTATTCTAAGGTAAGGAATCTAATACTAACCTGTTTCTTTCAGATGAACAAGTTACTTACCTTCGGTAACGATATATCTGTAAGAAACAGTAGTTAGTATTAGATTCCTTACCGCCCCACCCATCCTCCCCGTTCTGCGAACTGATACCTAGGGTTAAGGACATCCCTTTCAGGGCCCTAGTTTCACATGGCACCAGTGTTGGTTCTCACATGGCTCTGCGTGTTCTGGCGCGGAAAAGCTGTGTGCAAAGAACTGACGTCAGCGCGAGGAGGCGGCGTCTATATACTCCAGCGACGTCATCACGGCGCACGATGCCGACGACGCGGAGCCGCAGGGGACGCCTGCAGACGACGCCTACCGACGCGCAGGGGTACTGCTACGCAAAAGTTTCCGGATCCGGACTGACGCCTGGGGATATTCTAAGGTAAGGAATCTAATACTAACTACTGTTTCTTACAGATATATCGTTACCGAAGGTAAGTAACTTGTTCGTTTCGTCGACCACAGAAATGGGAATGTCGGAACGCCAATGGAACAGAAGAGGTGTAGATGGCTGAGTGAAGCCGCTATTTTGAATGATAACGTTTGTAGACAGCATGTAACTATCTATGTCTTGATCATTGCTGTATATGTGACGGGTGCTGCCTTATTTACAATAAAAACAACTGTTAAAAATACAATGTAGATCTGCCCAAACGTAATAGCAATAACAGTTCAGCGAACCAACCCTTGGGTCGTGGATGAACGGGGGAACGTGAACTTCAGTATCACGCCAATATGACCTTCCCACCCAGTTGCTTTGTTAATGCAGTTCCCTTTTACAATAGCTCAAGTAATCAGAAATTGCATCGCTGTCACATAATACATCTCCTACATTGAGCACATTTCAATCCCCTCCCTCCTGCCCCACACCTGCCCCATTTTTCCACTTACCTGCCATCATACGGCCGTATTGTACCACAGGAGCTTCAGGATAGTTCCCGCCCTACCAGACGGAGAGAGAACACCAAGCCTTCATATGAATCCCGCTGATGTCTACGGGATGACATCCGCAAGACCAAAGAGTTAGTGTCTGAGGGGCCAGGCATCGAAGATTCTCCATCAAAGGATACATGAGGATATAAAGGTTCTATGTCCGAGTCTCTAGCAGCAACCGAGATATTCTCCGCTACTTGAAGTGGTTGCCGGCGTTCTTTGATTATTTGTTCCAAGTTGGGATAGTTGCGACATCTGTGCTTTCCGCGAACACCCCTGTCTCTTAGCTTTGTTCAGATCAGCTTTTCGGTTGAGACCTCTGCCAATGGGTCTGACTCTGTGGCCAGTGAAACGACCAGTTGTTTCCAGCCAGTCCTAAGTATCTTGTGGTGCGTCAAAGAAGTGAGTTTTTCCATCCTCCACAACTCTGAACTTTGCTGGAAAAAACTACGAGTATTGGATGTCCAGTTTTTGAAGATGTTGCTTTACTGCCAGAAAGGATCTCCGCAGCCTTTGTACTCCCAGTGTATAATCCGGGAAAGAACATTACTTTGGCATTGCTCACTTGAATATCTTGTAAATAGTATCTCCCGATAATGCAATGTCTTAAAGAGGAAGGGCAGAGGAGTTGATCCCGGGGGTGGGGTGTTCTTCGAGCTGGAACCTGGTGTGCTCTTTCTATTGAAAAGAAGGGGGACAGTGTCCCACCTCGCAGTGTATCCCTCAGCCACTTTTCTATGAAACCCACTGGCCTTTGGCCTTCCTTTCCCTCCTGCACTCCTATGAGGCGGATGTTATTTCTTATAGAGCGGCCTTCGGCATCCTCTGCCCTCTGTCCAAGTTGTCTGATTCGTGCCTCATGGTCCCTAATTTGTTTCTCCATGAGATCTGAGGCCGGTTGCAGTTCCACTATGTTTCATTACACCGACGTGACCTGATCCGTAAGTTTCCTATGATCTGCGTGGAGGAGCGTAAGTTCAGTGGCAATACTGTCAATTTTGGATTCTAGAGATATTCTGGAGCATTTGCTAGCCTGTACAATGGCCTCCGATCTATCACTTCGCGATGAATTCTGCGACCCCTGGGAAGGCGGTGGCTCTTTCTCAGCTGCTGGAGAGTCCCAGGAGCCTGCTCCCCTTGAGCGCCCATTGCAATCAGCTGATCGGTGTCCACTCACTGTTTCCACTGACAATGCCTGCTCCGCAGTCTCCTCTCAGTGGTGCTGTTAACTGCTAACTAGCTCTCCCCTCTCGACGATAGACAGCTCTTTCCCTCATATCTCGATAGGATATATTAGGACTGAAAAATAAGGAACACCATTAACATTTTGTAGTTCACTATTGTTAGCAATGTACAGACAGATTTCAAATCTGATACTTGGGCCACAACTTTCCTTAATACATCTATATGTGCTATGTCCTCTCAGGACTTCGTCTAGTTCCTTCACAAGAAATCTCAGCAGAACATACATGATGTAAATGGCCTCAGGAGTAAGATTATTATAATCCATCTTTAGATAGATTTAAAAATAAATGCACAAGAATTAATTAAAAGTTTGTTTTCAATTACACGAAACTTCAGGATACTTCTCTGTAATCTAAAATGTCCATAGTACAATCCTTTAGAAAGCAAAATTCCTTCATGTTTGAAGTCTAGCATTCAAACAACGAGGTCATTGATGCAGCTACGTTGTAGCATGATTTCTTGGCATGGAGGCGGTGCACCATGACGAACGTTATACCTGAAGAACCAAGATGGCTGCTGTCTTACTAAACGTATGAGAGTTTGTGGCCTACTGAGAGGCATAGTTCACTCTCAGTGCTTTGCTATGGAGTGCTTTCTCTGAACTCATACAGCCAGAATTCATTCAGCGCCAACGTTCTGTAATGACTGACAGTGTGGAGAAATAGATGAAGGAAGAGACTTGAAAGAGAGAAAGAGAAGATGCACTCCAGTTACGTACTAAAGCTGAAATGGCACAAAGAAATAGTTCCCTGTAGGGGTAGGGGAAACACAAGCTTAGGGGGTAAGCCCCTGAATCAGAAGCAGGGACCTGAATTCGACAAAAAAGCTATCCACTCACGAGCAAAGTTGAGATAAAAAGCACGTTCTAAGTGCATGTTAAAGTATTTATTGGATAGAAAAGTGTCTGATAAAACTGCCTATAGTGACACAGCAAAAAATATCCAGAAGCACAAGGTTGAGCCAGAGGAATCCTCAGCCATGGGAACCCCATCCTTTACCTGGAAAAGATGGTGTAAAGGATGCTACTGTAGCTATGAAAGTTTTGATATTTCTCAGCTCATGAATGTGTCTTCCAGGCACCCATTTTATTCTGAAGTGTTGAGCCTTGGAGGTGAAGAATGTTGGCAGTTGCTTAGTTATCATTGGTGAAGCAGAAACATTGGACTCGGAGTGGTTATTTCCCACTTCACCCAGTTATGTATGTCTTTTACTACTCCACAGAGGACCTGGGCCTCATTTTCTGTGCTTGCCTTAAAGCTAATAGCAGAACCCCTGTGACACTGGGTAAAGGAAAAGTGAGAGGATCCCATTACCTCCATCTCCTAAGACACACCTCTGATGCGAGTTGTTTAAGATTTGTAGCTGTATTTCCTGAAGTTCCTGTGATGTAGTATTGAGAAGTGGCTCGCAGATAGTATTCCTGCTGCATGCAGACGAAAGTTTGTTTAGGTGGTTTATATCAATAATAAGTAATAACCAATGTAAAGTGATCTGGGCCCAAAAGCAGTAAATCATTAATAAAATCAGTAAGCCATAACGAATACATAGATTCAAATTAATGGGTATATGCAGTTTTTCTGAAACTAGACAGTTCAACTTCTGATCTCATGTTTGATAGAACAGCATTCCAGAATTTGGAAACCTGACTGGGAAAGCTATTTTGCCTGCTCTCACATGATGGGTAATACGCTCTTGTATCAGACCTTTCCTAGTTGGTTTGTAAAGTTGATGTCAGTTTTCGTGGTGTTCAGGAGCTTTCCAAAAGATGCATTTGTGTGCCAGAAATAGTGCTTTAAACTCAGGACTCCACTGGAATCCAATACAAATCCCTGAGGATGGGTCTCATAGGCACTGATCTAGCTGATGTTCCTTTGACCACCCTTGCTGCTGCGTTTTGCGTGACTAACAGTTTGCTGCTAATACTGGTGGTAGTCTCAGAAGAGGCTAGTTGCAGTGGTTAATTGTCATTCAATGTGTCACTCTAGCTCAGTGTTCTCCAACAAGTTGCTCAGGAGCTACTGTTAGCTCTCTTTTGTGTATCCTAACCTAGTAAATGAAAAGCTTTTGTTAGGTTAGTTAGGTATGCTTCCAAACTTGAAAATGATATACTTAAAAGTACAACGTGCATATTTTCAGAAATGATAAGGTGATGTTTGCAGAAAAAATTTAATTAAGGCTGGTATTTAAGTGTTAATTCATTCTGTGTTGGGCAGTCTTATTACTGATGTTCTTTCTTTGGTGTCAGGGGCATTGCGTATGTGACTGCTATGACTTGAGGTATTCACATTTGCAATTGATAAAGCTTTTTTTAAAAAAATTGCTGGTGACTTTGCCTGATGTGCTGAGATAGTTACTACTAGCAATCATGCATGCAATGTTCACCAATGGAAACTTGTCCAAAGCCGTCACCATCGTAACACTAATAATATGTTAGTAGCTCGAGATCATTTTAATTGAACATAAGTTACTCTTACTGCAGAAAAGGCTCGGGCCCCCTGTTCTAGCAATTGAAGCTCCCCCACATTCCTTGTGTACCTCATGGGAACTTAATATTTCTCAGTGACAGTTGAAGAAGCATGTAATGGTATTAGCGTATCAGTCCATTGCCAGTTTGTCATCAAATATGGCTCCCCTTATTTTTTAACTTTGTCCATGGGCTTGATAGCCACTGATCCTAAATAAAAAAAGAATATTTGTATTTTTACGTATATTATCTTAGTTTATATCCTGTCTATCTGTAAAAACGATTGGTTGTCACCCCATAGTTGTGAAAGAATACCCCTGCTATTTCATCAGCTCGTGTACAAGTTTAGCGTACACATTAAACAATACTAAGGGCAAACTTAAGCTCTGTGAAATTTCACATAAGCCAGGTTATTCCTGTGCCACAGTCTCTCTCAATCGACCCCTGACTTGTCTATTACCATAGGGGAGGAGAAGCATCTGTATGGTGCCAAACATGACACCTTACATCCACATCAGACCACCAAGTAAAGGAATGAGAAATTAGGAAAATACAGACTGTTGCAGTGAACACAGTGTAAAATATGCATCGAAGGGTCTAAACACGACTGTAAACTTGAGGTCCTCAGTTGGCCTCAACTGCCCTCAAATCAATCCTAGACAGAGATCATCAGGCCTGCAGAGGGCCTCTTACTGCGCCCTTTGCAGCAGCTACAGGAGTTGATGAGTCTCCAGATTTACTCCTGCCATCCCCGCACCGTGTGAGCTGAAGGCTTTTGGAATTATTTTCCGTACCTGGCCACCACTGGCAAATAGTGTTCACAGTCACACACTGCATGTGGATCGTCCCTACTGCCTTCTCCTACTAACGATAGGCTCTGACCAGCCGAGCAAAATCGCGGGCCTTGTAGTCTCTAGCAAGCCTTCTGGATGTTCCAGAATGATTTAAGAGCGTCGGATCTTGGGAACACTAATAGTCCCGAGCAAGAACCTCTTAATGGAACAGTGTAAAACAGTTCATTGTCTTGTGTTACGGAGCATTTGAACAGCGCAGCATTTGTTTTTTACAAAGCCTCTTTGCGTGCATTACTGTCTGGTTTGCACGTACGGTATCTACTTCTAGTGAAACAGGGACTCACTCTTCTCCAGTAGGAGATATTATAGGGAATGGGCTTAGCGTGCTTTGTTGTGCAGAAAAAACACATTTGAGGAAAAAAAATACAAAAAACATTGGGATTGTAGAATTATCTCGCTCATGTGGTTGCAGTTGTTGAAGTGTGATTGTGTTTGCTTAGGTCTCAGTCAACTCCCCTCCAGCATGTTGCCATTAAAACCAGTGCGGGTCATTGGGTCACCAGAGGTCACTTCGCAGTCTGCCGGCAGCTGTTGACCTTAGTGTTACACAGCATTGAGACCCGGAAGCTGTCAGTATGTCATTGTGGGTCACTGACCTGGAACCTGTCTCTGCCTGCCACCTTCCAAGCTAATGGTGGTGGCGGGAGGGGTTGGGGAGCAGCAGGCCTCCTCATTAGGGTGACCAACCGTCTGTAAATTTCGCCGATTATCCGTGAGGATCCCTTTTAGGGACGCCTTTTGTCCATAAATTTGGTCATCACAGGGAGCAGCACTGCTCCCCTGTGAGAAGCCTTAGGCCTTTGATGGAGCCGCCTGGCGCCCCTCCTCGAGCACAAGAGCATCCTCACCCCGCCCATTGTCATCCTGTATGCGGCTGATGATTGCCACATGCAGTGATGCAGAATGCCAATGGGGCAGTCTGGGCTGGCACAGCATGCGGTGGCCTCCTCTTGCCTCAGTGTACAGCAGGGCATTCTGTTAGATACAAGGTGAAACACCCATGTTGCAATGTTAGAAAACAGTTTACATAAAGTAGCTTGTGAAACAAGTTAAAAAGAACAGGTTATGTTCTTTCACTATCATCATTTTAGAACTGAAGTATTTTCAATAATATATTCAAAAAAGCCATGGTTACTGCTTTTTTATTTTAAGCAAATAACAACCATTGACAAAGCCAATAGTCCTGGCTTGTTGTTGGTGTAATGATACTTGCTGTATTATATATCTGGATGCAATGACAGAAACAGCATAATACTATGCTAAGCACAGATTTTTGGCCTAGGTGTTTTAAACCACGCCCTTAATTTCATCGAATGGCCCCTTTGAAGAGACCCCCCCAGTTTTTTTACACCACTTAAAGCTCTGGAAACAACACCATGTCACAGTCACCTCAAATCCAGGCACTGTGCATCATGCATGACTCATAACTTCTAGTTTTCAGATTGCCTATGCGCAGGGGCATAGTGACCCCATCACCCCACCCCTTACTTTAGGAACTACAGCAAGGTGAAGTTTTTGATGGGCCTCTTCTGTCTGCAACTCTGCAGACAAAGGCTCAGCTCATAATGTGAAAAGGCGGGTGAGTAAATAACTGAAGGAATATGTGAATGGCTGGATGGATTAGTGAATGAATGAATGGATGCATGAAAGGGTGAATGGATAGATAATGAAAGAAAGGATGGATGGATGGATGAGTGGAAGTATAGATGAGAGAAAAAGTAAATAGATGGATGTATGGGTGGAAGGGTATATGGATGGGTAAAAGGGTGTATAGGTATGTGAAAGGATGGATGGATGGATGAGTGAAAGGGTAGATGGATGGATGAATTGATAAGTGAAAGGGTGGATGGATGGATAAGTGAAAGGGTGGATGTAAGGACTGATGAGTGAGTGAAAGGGTGTAGATGGACAAAAGGATGGATAGATGAGTGAATAAGTGAAAGGGTGGATGGATGAGAGAGCGGATGGATGAGTGATAGGGTCAATGGATGGATTCATGAAAGGATGAGTAGATGGATGGGTGGATGGATGGATGGATAAGTGAAAGGGGGATGGAGAGAGAAAGTGAGGATGAATGACTAAAAGGGTAAATGAGTGGAAGAATAAGTGACTGTGTGAATGGACGAGTAAGTGAAAGGATGGCTGGATGGATGAAAGGGTAAATGGCTGGATAGATGAGCGAATATATGGATGGGTAGAAGAGTGGAAGGATGACTGTGCGGATGGATGGGGTGAAAGGGAGGGTGGATGAATAATGGATGGATGAGTGAAAGGGTGGTTGGAGGGATGGATGATTGAAATGATAGATGAAAGGATACATGGTGGTTATGTTTGCAAATGGTTGAATATGTTTGGATATAGATGGGCACATAGATGGAAGGATAGAATGAATGGTGAAAGACTGAATGAAATATAAAAGAATGATTACACCTTGTAGCACCCATTATTGTAAGTAACATTTCCTATACATTCATTTTCACATTTATATGAGTCATTGTCTCTATATAATGTGTGTGTGATGTAACGCACTCTGACACCCTGCCCTACATACTTGGGATGAGCAACACTATAAAAGAAATTAAATACACATGACAGACGGTCTATGTAAAGATGAGGCGCACCATTGGAGGGTGGTAGCAAGGCCGGACTGGCCAACCGGGCATCAAGTGTTTCCCGGGAAGGCTAGAAAGGGGGGTTGAGAAGTTTTGTTACTTGGGGCTGGCACTGCAAAGTTCCTTGTATATCCAGTAGTTTTCAATCAACAATAAAAGCGGCCTCACTTATATTCATGTGTGGTTCACCATCGTCTGGTGACTAATGTACCTGCTGGAGCGAGAAGCGAGTTTTGAATCGTCCAAGGTAGCAAGCAGCGTCCATACTGAAAAACTGTGAAGAGCACGATTGTCTTAACCTAATATAAACTTATTTCGACTTGTACTTAAGTAGTTGTCTATTTACTTATATACTATTGTGTGACCTCCTCTGACACATCTGTAAAACGTACCTTTTGTCCCGAAGTTTTGTCCTGAATTTTGACCTTTTGTCCTGAATTTTTGTCCTGAATTTTGACCTTTTGTCCTGAATTTTTACACACCCATGTCCTGAATTTGCACCCATGCCAGTTGGTCATCCTACTCCTCATCAATAACTTCCCATGCCCCCTGACCCCCACTTCCGTGTGTCCGCAGCAGACACACTCTAGTAACTACCCTTGTTTTCCCTTCTCTGGCCTGTGCGGTGCCTATCCATAATCTAGCCTGACCAACTGTTTCCAGAACTGCTTGTCCTACTTCCTACCTACATGTGACCTCAACTTAGCAGTTACCCTCACCCCTTCTACGGGCCACAGCGCCTGCCTGGCTGCATTGCTATTCTGAATGAGCGCGAGGCATTGGCTGCGTTGCTAGTCTGAGTGAGCACGAGGCAATGGCTGCATTGCAAGTGAGTGAGCGCGAGGCAATGGAAGCACCTCATGTCAGCTAGCAGCAGCTGAACGAGCACGTGTTTCATGCCGGTTGTGACCTCTGATAGATAGACCTTTTAGTTGTCGTTTCCACATCAGGCGCGGTGCGTCCGTTGGGGCGTAGGGGCATAGCCCCACTAAGCCCCATGGACCCACCGTGTCGTCACTAAAATACAAATAAAAATATTAAAATAATCGCGCTACCCGCCGGCCGGGAATCCGGGAGACACCCGACTTTTCCTGAGTTCGCTGGGGGGGGGGGGTCGGGAGGGATGGGCCTGCTGCAGTTGTGCAAGTGGATTTTTGGGCAGAAACTAGCCCGCGCATGCGCAGATTGTTTCCCTGTGAATTTCCCCTTAGAGAGAGGACCAGGGGGCGGGCCGAAGCCCCCGGGGTTGCACAGGGCGACTGGGCGAGCAGTCATGGTGCCCCCCCAGCCAATCCTGGCGCTGCATACAGCGCCAGGATTGGCTGGTCAATTCTCTTAACTGCTAGGGAGAGTGGGACTGAACAGGTGAATGTGTGTAACGACTTACCCCGTTTCGGCTCCTGGGGCAGGATTTACACAGGGAGATGCTGTTCTGCTTAACCCTGGATTTCCCATCATCATGCAACTATAAACCCGATCTCAGGCCGAGCTGAACCAGGCCTAACGCTTCAAAGAGGTAAAGGCAGAAGCACTGGTTTTGGCATCTTTTCATTTATTTATTTATTTATGCATTTTTATATAGCGCGGACTTTACCCGAAGGCGTCAGAGCGCTTCACAATAGGAACAGAACTTAATTAGTCCCGCCGTATTTCCAACATCTATGCTCTTTCAGAGTAGGCGCAGTACGTTCAGCTGGGGCCGGAGGTGCAACTCTTGAGTTCGATCTCCTCCACAAAGATCGAGTCCAGCATCGCACCAGGGGTCATTCAGGCCACCGGGTGGCGCTGCTTCCCCTTTTTTCACCATTACCAGCAAGGAAAGAAAACTGAGGCACAGGTTCCCAGAGAATATGGTGCCGTTTCCCAACCTCATTCCTTAGTCAGATGCTGATATTGAGTTTCAAAAAACTATCCTATTACTCTACACAGGCTATCTGTGGGTGGGCGAGCCGCTCGGTGCATCTGTCCTTCCAAAACTGCAAACTTACAGCACTAAGGGCCCCTCTGTTCCTGGTGCCTTGCAGCAGTGGTACGATCATCTTGGGGTTCTTGTTACTCGAACTGGTGCAAATTCTGATAATTTTGTTTATCCTCTTCAAGGCTTGCTAATGCTTGCGAAAAAAGTGTCACTCATAATTGGTTATTTTTCACTGGGTGTGAAAAGGTCCCACAGAGCAATCTAAAACTTTGGCAGCTTTGTTCAATATGGTTTGACTCCAGATCCTCAACCCTCTATGTAGAACCAGACCCTCTAAAGGTACGTGGAAACACGTCAGTTACAATATGCAAATTAGCTTACGCCTCACCACTGTCAAATGTCACCAGCCGCCCCTGCAGCCACTTGATAGTGCACTGCGGAAACGTCCTCTACTTTCTATCTGGCGCGCTTGCCTTATATAGTGAAATTTCTCTCAGAAGGATTGTGAATGAACTTAGCTATGTGACGTAGTGACAACGCCTCTACCTTTGTGCCCGACGATCTGGCAGGGAGAAAAGTCAAGGGAGAAAACCACCAGGGTATTGAATGTGTGTGATGGCCGGTATGTGCTATTCTCACACACGCTTTTGTCACCACCTCCCTTCAACCGCAGGAGTCTCAGTCGCTAGAAGTGCGTTAAGTTACCAGTCTTAATTGACACCTAGCTTTGTCAGTGAAAGGTTCCATCTAATGAACACATCTTTGTATTTGTATGCAGTGCCCAAATTGAGCCGGTGGTTGCAGGAGGGACCCAACGGCATTTTTTTTTTGGTGCTGGTACTTATTTTTCCTCGTCAGACTCTGACCCAGAGAAAGAGAGAGAAAACACAAAAGGGGTAAAGGATGAAGGAGACAAAGACAGAAAACACTGCAAAGAATGAAAGAAAAGACAAAAAAGTAGCTAAAAGAGTGAGAAAAAGGGGATGGGAGAATATGGTGGTAAATGAAAGAATATATAAACAGAAAGGAGGTCTCCTTAAAAATCCATCACGGGACAAGGAGAAGACAGTGCGAAAAATAAACAAATGTCCCTAGGGCCCAGGGTGGGGAAAGGAGCTGGCAGCTGATTTCAAGATCCACTAGTATACAACAATATCAGTTTTTCAAATTTTACAAGCCAAATAGAAAATTTCTGACAATAAAATTTTTTGTAAAAAACATTTCATTTAATATATCATCAACAAAATACAAAGTATTCAAGTGCCATTACAAGTAAAAAAGATATTTAAAAACTGTGGTGTTTCACAGTAACATTTCTTTAAAAAAAGTTTTATACACAAGATCACATAAAGGAACCAAATAGTCGACGCAGCGTTTCGGTATGTTCAAATACCACCTTCTTCAGGACAGTTCTATAGTTAAAGGAAAACATACAATTATTGATCTTGATTAACAGTTTGTTTTACAACTTTTTCCACATTCTTTATTCACATGGGTATGGACCCCTGTTGGTTTAGGACATCGCATGCATTATCTATATTCTCAAGACAGAGATCTCATTAACAAACATTTTTTGGGCACTCTACAAGTTATGCTAGTGGATCTGATCTATTTCAGCTGGGGCCAGTGATTAGGGGTATTCTTTAACCCGACATTTAGTCAGGGAGAGGTTTCTTGTGGTTCAATTCAATAGTTACCACAATGACATGATAAGTGATTCCTATACACGGTCATTTACCTTAATCCTAGAGTTTGTTCACTTCTAGGTTTTGTTCAGCTAGACGGCCCAGGATATTCTTAGGGACCGGGGAAAGACTTTATCTTTGTCTTGCTTCTACCGCTTTCGTAGTGATGCACCCTTTGGAGTAATAAGTGAAAGGGGAGGGAACGGGAAAAAACGTAACTCCGCCCTGGGAAAAAATCTCGGGAACGCCCCCGAATCTGGTCCGGCCTTGACGGACAGATCTCTGTTCCAATGGCTAGACTCCATTTATGGAGCTAGCCAATGGGACAGGGGGGCGTATTCCAGAGTCCTTACTAAAATCAAGAGATTTCTCTGGAGGCGGAGCTAAGAGCTCCGCCCTCCAGGGAAACCTAAAAATGCCCCCCACATTCAATCACATGACCGTAAACATGCTAGCAAAGTGAGAGGCCCCGACCATTTCTATGCAAGCCTTTGGGAATTGTAGAAAATTGTGAAAAATTATGCTTGTATAGCACAATTGTGAAATAACGTCTGCATTTTTACCAGTCTTTCCTTTTTTCTTCCCTGTCACCGCACAATTATGCTATACTTTGTTTTATTGTCTTTCTTTCCTTTTATTCTTCAGTAATATTTTCCTTCTCTATTTCTCTCCTTTACTCATTCCTTTTATCTTTTACCTTTCTTTCCTTCTTTAGATCATTCTTTCTTTTCTACTTTATAGTATTATTTCTTTCCACTCTTAAGTCCGTCTATCCATCTTGCTTTCCTACTGCCCATTATTCTTTCCTTCCATATTTCCTTCATGCTACCTTTTTGCCCTTCTTTATTTTATTTCCTTTACTTCTCCCCAACTTTGCTTCTTTTGCCTCTTTCATCATTCCTTATTTTTATTCTTTGCTTACCATCTGCCTGCCCTTCTTTCCCCATTTCGTTTCATGACGCCTTTCCATTTAATTATTTCTTTCTCTTCTTCTTTCCCTCCTTTTATTGCTTTCCTTTATCCTCACTCTCATTCATTCCTCTTTTCAGTTTCTTCTTGAATACTTCCTCTTGTTTTCCTGCTTTCCTTCTTTCTTTCCCTCCTTCTATTTTTCATTTATAATTGTGTTACTATTTTTCTTCCTGCCACCCTTCTTTCTTTCCCGCTATTTTTATCTTCCTTTCACCCCTTTCTTCTCCATTTCTTTTTCTCTTTCATCCTATCCATCTTCTGTTCTTCGTTTGTGCCTTCTATCGGCCGTGTGCCCTTTTTTCTGACCATTTTTCCTTCTTTGCAGTCTTATTTTTCTTTATTTTTCATGTTCTATCACTCTATTAGCCTCTTATATATTTTTTCATTGCCATCATTTCTTTTTCTTTCTGTTCCCCTTTGACCGACCACCACAGCTTTGCTATGTATCTTCTTTCCATTAATATTCATCAGCTTCGGCTTTTATATTTTGACCTTCATATCACAAATAAAGAACAATAATGGGCAATACAAACCAAGGTATCCCCATCCGCCACCCTTGAAGCTAATAAAGCGGGGGCTTGCCTACGCCCCTGATGAGGCTCTATCAATTCTTTCTCATATGGTAAACGGACAAACACACTTGATGAGAGAGCGACTGTCACCGAGCAGGGTATACTGGCGCTAGAGCGAGGATCAATTGGTAGAAAGCATTAGTGATGCCTAGTAGAGAGTAATTTTTTCAGGATCTTTCTGGAGAGAAAGTGACCTTCAATCAGGCGAATGGGAAGCAGAACATGATTCCTTTGTTTTGGTACTATAAATAAAAAGGAACTCCCACTGAAACGAGAATGACCACTTTTAGGCAATATTTGTAAGCTGAGCGAGGAAGAATGCAAAGTGCGTTGGGGATAGTAATGCAAAGAGATCTTAGCAAGAACAAAGTTGGCATTAGCAACTAGTTGAGAAGACAAAATAAGGGGAGACCCGGGCGTAGCCTCGATCCCAGTGACTCACCTGTTCCTCAAACAGCATGAGATGTCGAAACATGACTAAGCAGGTACAGTACTACTTGCAAGTAATGTTCAAACGCTACACTCTGACATCTCCTCAGATTCATCCTATAGAAAAAGTAGTGTAGCTATTGTAGTTAAGACATTCTCTACCCATGAGAAAGTTAGACATGCGACAGACTCAAGTGGTCGCTTTGCATTTACCATATTAAAAATACAGGACTTTTTATTGGTGTTGGACTCAGTGTAAGCCTACACTGGAGACTACTCACCATTGGAAAACACAGGTAGTAATGGGAGGAGATTGGAATCTGCTTCTTGATCCAATACTGGACAGACTTGCAAGACATGACCTGCAATGCACTAGAGACAGACATTTTGTGCAGGACATTATCATCGACTATGGTCTTGTTCAACAATGGTGACTGATTTATCCCGTAGAGAGAGACTATAGGTTTACATTTCTAGAGTTCATTGGACATACTCCCGCATGGACAAGTGTGGAAATGGATCGGGGCACCATGCCATGACACTTGGTTTTTGAGGTTTTGATGGAGTCTTTACTAAGGACTACCATATAGGACAATTGAACTTTAATGGCAATAGGACAACTTAATTATGGTGGAACATCATACTACATCACTACGAGGCAAGGTGGATGATGGAGGGTCAGGGTGACCTTCTACACATCTGCAGAACATAGTGTATTTTGGCCATGTGCTGCTCAGGTGGGCGTAGGGGACAGCACCTTTCGAACTAGGTATAAAATAGGTCCGATGCAATGAATTTATTAATGATGACTGCTGAAAAGTGTTTATGAACTGCCTTGTTATATTGTAAGTTGGTAATACTTTGTAGTATTGAATAAACTATTGTAGTAAGTACACATCATGTTATTAATGGATTTCAAAGTATTGCTTGCATTGCATAAAGAGGCGCACTTAGTGGTCACTCGTAAACGGGTTTCCACAAGCACTGGCCTTTCTTTTTGCAGTGAGGCAATTATCTGCCACCTCTTAAAAAGTTAAGTGTCTCTAGAATAACTGTTAAAAGACAAAATCCTTTATAGCTGAATTTAAAAAGGTTTCTTTCTACAGGTTTACATCACATATTGCATGCTATCACAAAAAATCTCGAAAAGCTATATTCCTTAAAATCCTGCATGAAAAAGTGACCTAAATTTAACTTTTACCCTCCCTTATTTATTTTGAATGCACCTCTCTTGCCCTTCTACCTTCTGAGTGCCTCTTCTCTATGTAGACTGCTGTAAATCTCATGCTTATTATTCCTAATTTTTTTTTTAACCATATACCTGCACCCTAACAATATCTATTAATTCTGCTTCTCGCATAGCCCCCACTTATAATAATAAAAACCATTAATGTACTACAAAGAAATATGAGTAAAAGGAATGTTTCTTTTAGCATGCAAGATCATGCATGGAATAGTTTCATTTAGCATGCAAGATAAAGCCCCAATCATTGGATTGACCATTAGCGTGGTCTCCTCAGTAGTGTGTTACTCACCATAAAGCGCTTTAATGTCTCGTCAGGGGCTTTAGGCGCGATATAAATGTAATTTCAATGGTACATGTTAAATACACGGTGCCCTGAGGAAGCGATATTTTTCGTGAAACGTGCTGGACAGTTTTACACATTTGTGAATAAAGCTACTTATCGAGTAATTAATGAGTGTCCCTCGTTCATTTGGAACAAAAGTTGTTTTACTGATATCATGGTTGGCAAAGTGAATGTTTTAAGAGGGTTGTGCCACACTGTTCTAGAATGTGCATTCGCTGTCTGGGATTTGTGGTCTTGATCCAACTTCAGGCTTCTTTCATTTACCGTGCGAAAAATAAACAAATGTCCCTAGGGCCCAGGGTGGGGAAAGGAGCTGGCAGCTGATTTTAAGATTGGAGTAATAATAGAAGCATTTCCTTTTTATTAGGTTGAATTCTGGGGTCTCACTTCTCTATTTGACCAGATTTTTACTCTATGGGTGCTCATTACCTTCCACGAGTAGATCACTGGATTTTCTTTCTTTCGTTTGGGTCTGTCTTGATCAGAGATATCTTCACTTAATTAATACGACGGTATGGGGCTGTGCTGTCATAAAGGGTAAAGATAAGGGAAACGACCTTTGTTACATTCCAGGTTGTTTTTAGTCTTTTTTGTCTTTGACTATGTCTACCTTTCACTGATGCGCTGTCCATTCCCGCCCCCTCCGTGTGCCTTTCCGCCCCCCCCTCGCACGTTTCCCGCCGTCCGTGTCCTCTCCCGCCCCCTCCCGCCGTCCGTGTCCTCTCCCGCCCCCTCCCGCCCCCTCCCGCCGTCCGTGTCCTCTCCCGCCCCCTCCCGCCGTCCGTGTCCACTCCCGCCCCCTCCCGCCGTCCGTGTCCACTCCCGCCCCCTCCCGCCCCCTCCCGCCGTCCGTGTCCACTCTTCCTGACCTCCTCTTCGACTGGACCGTCAAGTTGTGGACGACAAAGGTGAGGCGTCCGGGGCCGAAAGCTCGCAGAGTAGACATCTTTGCTGGTAGTGAACAATCCAAGCTTTCAGTAATTTGTTATTACTATTTATTATTGTGCACGCGGGAAGCTGCTGCCGGGTTACCGTGGCAGTAATCAGCCAGCCAATGCCGCCTTCCCTGGGAGCGCTGTTCACTCTTTCACTCGCGCGTCCGCGGGACCTCACCGAGAAGTCTTTCCTCGGTAATGACATATTTAAGGCTGCCAGGTACAACTAGCGCGGGTTTATTTTGCCTCAAACCTCAAGCCGTCGTTAAATGAATTGTTCAACGTTCCCAGTTATGAATTATTTTAGCCTTGACTCCGCCAGCGACAAGAGAGGCTTGGCAAACGAGCAGGGTTCGTGTCGTGCCACAACATCGGCTCCGTTACTGCACTTGGACGGTTCAGAATGAGTTTGGATGGAAATAGCCCCTAATAACGGCCAATATCGCAGAGTGTTTAAATATAGCGAACCGTGAAGAGTTAACAGCATGATATTGAAGTCAGCTCGCTTTAGGGGGTTTGTGCATCCAGAGCGTTCACCATTTTCCCAGCTTGATAACACCTTGTTGCTGCCTCTCTACACAGCGCAGCACGGCCCAGGTACAGAGGGGGAACTTGTGTTTCTTTGGTAGTGCAGCGCTTGTAATTATTTCCCCCACCGTTCGTTTGGCTGCTCAGGGGTTACATTGTATTGTCTAGTAATTGCACTTAGACCTGTTCTCATTTCAGTCCTTTCCACGTCATGAGGGCACGCGACCAAAGCCTGCATCGATCTACAGGAGCATGGTGGGAAAATGCCTTCCATTAGCCGGAGTTTAGTATCCGTCACGAGCCCTCCGCCCCCACAGGCCCAGGGCGAGGTCTGTAGATGTAAGACAGTATTTCACGGAAGACTACCCCGCAAGGTAAGCTAAGGCTACGCAGGGAACGTTCCAAAGTGCGTGCAGTATTTATAACAGCGCTAAACTGGAAACATTTACAGCTGCTTAGAAGGCCCAGGAAAGGAGTATTTATAGCAGGGCCGAGATGTTTATACACACTGCTGGACGAGGGGGCATTTCATGTAGTCCTTCTAAGGGTGGGGGTTATGAGATAGTCCAAGTAACGCAATGTGGGGTACCTAGGCACATTACAAGGCGGGAAGGAGGGCGTGTTGCAACCTGTGCAGTGCACGTAAAACTTTCCGTATAACAATGGTGCTCTTCACATCAGTGATGCTTGGGACATTACCAGGAGGTGCTAGAATAGGGAGAGGAGCTATAAGCAAGGCGCTATATAAAGGAGTGTTGGTGTCTAACGCGGCGTCTGGGAGGGTTTCGGTGCCTGCAGCAGTGAAAGGGAAGCCGAGGCCCCCACCTCCTGGCACCCCTCTCGGTTTACGACGGCGTTCACCGCTGTTGATTAGCAGCGCTAAACTGGAAACATTTACAGCTGCTTAGAAGGGCCAGGAAAGGGGTATTTATAGCAGCGCTGCACTTGGGGTACCCGTTGGTTTTATTATAACAGGGCCGAAATGTTTATACACACTGCTGGACGAGGGGGCATTTTATGTAGTCCTTCTAAGGGTGTGATGGCCATCTAGCGCTGGGGCGCTTTATTTTGCTAAGGCCGGTGCCCACCCGGCATTGTCCGCCCCGGACCCCCCATCTCCAGAAACTAAAAGGTACTGTGCTTGTAGCCGTAGTGCGAGTCGCATTGAAGCTAGGCTCGCACCGCCCTTTGTGACTCAGGAGCCTCTGGTACGCTCCGCATCGTGAGATTGTAACCGTAGTACGAGTCGCACCCCAGCAGTACGACTCGTACCTCTATTGCCAAAAACCATCCTCACCGTACGCGTCTAACGCGAGGTGCGTGAGCTTTGGCAGGACTGCTTATTTTGATCGCTCGAAGCGTACTGGGCGCAGAAGTTCGAGGCGTACTGAGCGCAGAAGCTCGAAGCGTACGCTGTGATTTCACAAGCCTGGAAGCGCACCGCAGTACGAGCCGTACAAGCCTAGTACGACTCGTACCTTTGGGAGTACGTGTCTCACGCGGGATGCATGAGACTTGGTAGGCTCCGGGGCCGGCGATCCTACGAGGCGCACAGAAGCACTACGAGGCGTTCAGGAGCCAACGCACAGCGCATCCAGGCGCAAGAGATTGCCGGCAACCCGGTGAAACAGGTTTGAGAGCTGTCCACCCCTTCTCAAGCCCTGAACAGGGCCTGAAATACAGTGAAGCCGCTTTGGAGCCCAGAGAGGCTCGTGGGGGCATTTCTTTGTGTTCTCGTTTGCCTCCACTTCTTCCTCTCCCTCTGCGTTTCTCCTGTGGCAGGTCCCAGCTCCCTGGCAGGCAGCAACTCTTAAATGCCGTTGCGAGCAGCCGGCAGCAGCGGTACTCACTTGAGGTGAGGCTCTTTCTGGTGGAGTTAGAGGACTCCTCTAAAATATTTACTCACCAGAGTTAAAAATCAGACTGCAACACTGGGCAGCGAAGGTAGAAGGATGCCAGGCTTTCCGTACCTACGGACAAATGATATTTTCCGGTTTGGGCGCTCCCATTCACAACACAACAATACTGTCTATATAAGCCATTTCTTGCAAGTTAGCATGCTCTTGCGTCCATGTATGGTCGTGTCATAAGGCAGCTGCCTACAATAGCCTTATTATACCACTGCCCCTGCTGCTTGTTCGAGTCTCTACAGGGTCTGTCAGCGGACTCATCCGAATGCAAACCCGGCCCCATTTGTCGTAAATACAAGCCCACGGCCTGCTTTCACCTCCACTTCCTTCTATGTGTTTTATGCCAGCATCACAAGTCCTGTGTTCAGGAGCGAAGCTATTAATGTGCGGCAGGTTCAGTGGCACCGGGGCCGAGACTGTCCTTTTTTTTGCACCAGTGTCCAACTAGTTTGTGTTTTTATCCACGCCTTTGACCCTGCACCCACCCCCCCACACTTCCCATACTTTTTAATGCACTTCGACCTTTGATTACATGGTAGGCGCATCCTTCGTCACATGGATTCTCAGCGCCAGCACATCCCGCTGGTCTGCTCTCCCACGAAGCAGGCGCGTCCCTGCATGTTTATCAATCCCTGGAGGCGGTGCCTGTGAGAGCCGAGATGAGCTGGAAACAACCCACACCTGCAGTGTGAGAGACAGTGTGTATGAGAGACAGCAGTGTGTGTAAGAAAGACAACAGTGTGTGTGAGAGAGACAGCAGTGGGTGTGTTCAAGGCAGAGTTAGCAGTGTGAGAGAGACAGCAGTGTGAGACTTTTAATTTATGTTTTGGTTTTTGAAACATAAATAAAACGAATTATTTGCAATGTCAATAGCACAAACTTGCGTAAATACGTGACCTATTGCATTGAAAATGCAATAGGTCTCGCATTTGCGAGAGATTAAGCTATTGCCATTGTAAATGACAATGCCATTTATTTATCTGTTTTCAAAACCAACACATAAATAAAGTTTGTCATTTACAATGCCAATAGCTCAAACTTTTGCAAAGGCGAAACCGTTGCATTGTAAATGCTTGTTTCTTTTCCTACTCATATTCAAGGTATGTCTGTGCAAAGCACTGTACCACAACTGTATTTAAGATACGCCTCTGCGTCATTGTTCTATCAGTCATGTGTTCCCATATAATGGAGAGCAAGAGACTGAAAGCGACCCAAGTGGAAGGTGAGAAGTCCATTTTATTGGCCACTCAGACGAGAGCGGTTAAGCTTAAGTATTTCTGTACGAGCAAAGATTTTCTGCAGCATAATGTGGATAGAGATAAGGAGTTCCACGGGGATTACCTAGCAGTTATCTGCCCCATGCAAGATCTAAATCTCCAGGAAGTAGCGGAGGTTTAGAAACTCGATATAGTGGTATATAGATCAATAGGGTAATGGTGATGTAAAATTAGCCTAACTGCCGCTCTAAATGGTCAATAGATGGGAAAAAATGTGGGCAAGTTAGTGGACTGCCAAACACAGCTCCTATGAACATCCCAACCTGCGACTGACGGCGGGCCAGTGGTGAGTGTTGTCTGGTTGCAGGAAGATCTCCAACCATAATCCGGGTAGCATGCATAACACCTATAAATCAAACCTCTGATGGACACTGCATTGGGTCTGCTTCTGGACACGGTTCTGTGTCAGTTTCAATCGAAGAGCATTAAATAACAACTCTCAACATATACAATAAACAGATATAGAATTAACATGATCAATCTCCCAGTTTATCACTGCATAATCTATGTTGGGGCGAGACTGGGCAGGCCTTGGCAGCAGACTCGCATCACCCAGCCAACGGCTTATGCAAATCACTGTATTCCAGTAATATTCAAATTCCTCCAAGTGTGTTGTTTCGCATTAGATCGCAATCTTTGATATCACTGGCTTCATGATATACAACCCATTCCATAGAAATAAATCTGTCATCATAATTGTTAGTAGCAAAATATACACATAGTCATTCACAGGTGCTTATTAGGCAACCTTAATTTGTCTGTTGTTTCAAGTCGTCCGTCATCTTGGTTTCTTTCGCTGGATGCTCAGCGTCATGTAACCACCTCTAATCTATCCCTCTCTTCACACATCATGAAGCATAGGTTAGTTCGTCAAGTCTTATCTGAAGCAAGGCTTGGCAAGGACTCACCTGTGAAGCATCCATGACTGAAGTATCCAATGAATCCAGTGGCTTTTAAAACGAATTGGGATCATCAAATTCTCTGGTTTTCCCAACAAACGTGGTTTTCCCAACAAACGTAGCCAACATGATAGCCTGTTCAAGCAGCCCAAAGCCTATATCCCATTTCTTCTAGTGTGGTCCGAGCGCTGCTTTTTTCTTTTTAAGTTCATCTCATAGGAACTCCCTTGAGAATCATATACTATATGTTCATCTTAATGGACAGGGCGGTGTTTCTTCTCTGCCATAATCATTTAATGTGCTTTCTGGTGTCTTTGGGACTCGGCCCCCTTCTATTATTGTGATTCTTCATCTTTTTCCCATGCACCCTCGGAAATTAATGGGGTGTCGGAGGTTCAACGACTTTAGGATCTCTGAGTCAAACCTAATGAGGAATGTGATCATGTCATTTCGCAGGAATTTCAAAATAACCGGCTTTTGTCTCACTGGTTCCTGTCCTCCAAATCCATGGTCTTCCTAAGAAAGTTCCAGTGATCCTGTTCCCAGTCTAGTCCCTCAAAGCTGCAGGTATGACAAGATTGCAAGTAATCTTCATCACTGGCATGGCATTTCAAAGAGGGTTAGCGAGCAATTCAGAGTTACTGTGGTAGACCTTCAGAAACAAATGCAACATTTGCCCCCATTTTCTCTCATTTTTTTGGGAGTGAGAAAACCTAACCTCAAAGACGCCACCGAGGGTCAAATTAGTCTGTTTTGCCTTCTTAGTGCTATCTGTGATTGACATCACTGCATTTTCCAGTTCCTGGTTCTTCTCTGAATGTACCCAAGCTTCTCATGCTCTGGCCATGGATCCAGGCTCTTCAATCTTCTATCCAAGTGGCCCAATGTCCACATACTATTTTGCCTAGTATTGTAAACTACTCCTACTTAGTCTATAAGTGCTAAGGTCCTTGTATTCTGTCTGTTTATGACACGCCCTTTGCAGTGCCTGTCCATGTGCCCCAATTTATGGCACACCGTCTGTGTGCTCCATGCTATGTCTCCCAATCCTTTTGCAACCTTCATCACAAATTCTGTCAGTGCTCCTGATACAGTTTGTCCTTGTGCTCTAAGTTGCTCACATTTTTGCACTCAAATTCCATCTGACGCTTGTCCATGTGTCTGTCCACATAGTTCTGTGTGGCTAAAGCCCCTCGCATGTCTTTTCACATGCCCCATGCTTCTCATACTGTGTGACAATGTAAACCATGTTTTGTGAAAACTGTTTGTTCATATGCCCCAACTTCCTCAAACTTTCAATGCTTTGGACTCAAGCTTCCTCAGCAGTCCATCCAGGTGCCTCAAACTCATCTTACAGTCTTTCTTCCTGCTCAATGCACCTTGTGCCCTGCATCTACTCAGATGCATGTTGTGGTCTGTCGTGGGTGGGGTTCAACCAGCAGGGACTGATCAGCTAACCCTAGAATCGCCATAAACATTCATATTCTTCAGGTACCACAGCTGGTAAGGACAGAAATAATTTCTAAAGATTGGCGAGTAACTGGAAGCTGGTGTAACTTTGCTCCCACTCCTGTGGGTGACACGTAGTGTAAATAGACACAGAGGTCTACCCCATCGCTTGTGGTGACTGGAGTTATGGATGGAAGCTGTTCAAATTCACTTTGGCTCAAACCTATTGGCTGAACACTGCAAGGGACTGTGACTGGTTGTAGCCACCTTATCTGATTTGAACATTAAATTGACTCCACAACGTCAACTCCATTGTGCTTATGTATTTTCGGCAAGGCTGATTTCACGTGCTAATAATTCTCGATTGTAATTTAAATCACTTGAATGAGGTCAGTGCTTCATTTGGCTTGAGGTTTCTCTGGACTCTCATCTTTGATAGATTCCATCTCTTCTAAGCGGAAGTCATCACTGCGTAGAAGAGCACGATGTCTTTACAGAAATAGCCTTGGTATCTCGTGAACACAGAAACCTCAGATAAAGCGCTGCAGCTCTCACAGCAGGCCTGACCCCGCCAACAATACTCGGTTTCTCGCAATTGGCAGATAAGGGACACTGCTTCCATCAGCACTTATGTGTTCTAAGTAGTTTTGAAATAAAGGTCTTTGAGGTTTGCGTTGCTATACAAATAATAATACAATTTGCCGTGCATGTTGAGATCCTAATCCAATCTTTTTAGGAATGGGCTAAACGCTCGGTTCTTTTCTCAGGCCTCTTACTAAACACCAGCTGTCTTTGTCAGTGCGTTGAGCACACTAGCGCTAAGACGTCCTAGAGCATCCGAGCGCTATATAAACTGCTTACTTTATTACTAAGGAGACACTATGATCACATCACTCTAATTTTCCTAACAAGTCAATGGGTTCCCATCGAACTTTCACCTATGTACACAACTACACACATTACCCATAAAGTAGTACACTCTAGCACTCATTCAATACCTGACAAAAAATGACAAATGTCTCTCGGAAATGCTGAGCCTCTCCTGCTGGAACCTATGACGTGCAAACAAATCAACACACTATGATTAAATGTTTCACGAGATGTGCCACCAAAGTCTCACACTTTATTGTGTCTCTCTATACGAATGTTTTGCACGTGATGTTTGTAAAAGATCTTAATTAACTACATTTTGAAATGCACTTCAATTTTCTCCTACCCCGTATCCTCTCACCGTTCCCAATGAAACAGAATATAGAATGCCGCTGCCATTATGCACTTCCCGTTAAAGAGGACAGGTCTTGAAACGTTTGCTGAAGAGACATTGGACAATCCTCTGCCCCCTCTCCCTTTGGACTTTGTCTCCTCGTTTCTCATCTCCACAACTAGATGTTGTTAACCACTCTCCTTAGTCCTTAAAGTTTTTAACGGGATAGTGTCTCATGTCGTGACTTCAGTTTTTAACAGGATAGTGCCTCATGATTCTCTCTGTTGAGACTTCAGTTTTTAACAGGATAGTGCCTCATGATTCTCTCTGTTGAGACTTCAGTTTTTAACAGGATAGTGCCTCATGATTCTCTCTGTTGAGACTTCAGTTTTTAACAGGATAGTGCCTCATGATTCTCTCTGTTAAGACTACAGTTTTTAACAGGGTAGTGCCTCATGATTCTCTCTGTTGAGACTACAGTTTTTAACAGGGTAGTGCCTCATGATTCTCTCTGTTGCCACTTCAGTTTTTAACTGGGTGGTGCCTCATGGCCCTCTCACTGTTATTCCTTCAGTTTTTAACTGAGTGGTGCTTCATGGTCCTTCTCACTGTTGTGGTTTCAGTTTTTAACTGGGTGGTGCCTCATAGCCCTCTCACTGGTGTGGCTTCAGTTTTTTTAACTGGGTAGTACCTCATGATTCTCTCTGTTGTGGCTTCACTTTTTAACTGGGTGGTGCCTCGTGACCCTCTCACTGGTGTGGCTTCAGTTTTTAACTGGGTGGTGCCTCATGGCCCTCTCACTGGTGTGGCTTCACTTTTTTAACTGGGTGGTGCCTCATGATTCTCTCTGTTGTGGCTTCAGTTTTTAACTGAGTGGTGCCTTATGGCCCTCTCACGGGTGGTTTCCTCATGGCCCTTTCACTGTTGTGGCTTCAGTTTTTGTCAAAGATGTTTTTATTAACTTTTTGTAAACAACTCATGGCACAATCCACCCATGTTCCCACACAGGGGCGACCAGATCAAAGTCATGTAATCAAAACGAGCTAAGAAGGAACCCACCGAACTAGGTTCACGTACCCCGGGCCCAATGTACAGATCTAATTACAGGTTACAGATTCTGAAAATAACGGTACTTCAAGAAGCTCTCCCCAGCCTTAATGTCAGTGGTGAGTCATCTGGCTCCAACATCCCTAAGGAAGAGCTTGTGTTCCCAATGGGTCCATCAGTGGGCAAAGTCCATGCTCGATAGTAAATAAGGATCGCCCCCCCGGGGCTCAGAAATGAAAGAAAAAAAAAAAAAGAAAAAAAAGCATTGGTAGCAACCATGAGGCAACAATGAATTGAACTCCCTCCATCCCCCCCCCCAAAAAAACTTCCCCTCTCCCCCCTCCCCCCTGGTGGTGGCGGTAGCACAGATTAGTGTCGCAGAAGTGGTATTACTTAGATTTGGAAAAGATGTAGGACCCGTATTGTGGGTGGACACACTGCTGAGGGCAACCCCCGGGACAGAAAGGCGACCAACGGTCCCCACCTGAATTCAAAGTTCTTGAAGTCTTCTCGGAAGATATCTGACATACGTTCCATACTGAGGAGCCTCCAAGGACGGGAATGCCACAGGGACATCGCCGGCGCTTCTCTTTTCTTCCACGCCGCTGCAATGGTGGTTTTAGCTGCCCCTATACAGACCACATGATTCTTTTGTCCGCCCTAGTTTGGTGCTCTAGCATAGGGTCTCGGACACCCAGAAGAGTTCCAATCATGGAGGTCGGTATAGGGTACCCCAGTAAATCCTTCACCTGCGCTAGAATTTCTTCCCAAAAGGGCCTGATAGAGGGACAGTCCCACCAAATGTGTTGGAAGTCTCCCAGGAGACCACACCCTCGCCAGCACCTATCCGATGTACCTGGGAAGATCCAAGCTAGTTTGGATGGATACAGGTACCAATCCATCATCGTCTTTAAGTGTGCTTCTCGCAAGTCCGCAGATTGATTGAATTTGAAGATATCAGACCACAAGTGTGACCACTCCTCGTCAGTGATGTCCCGCTGGGCCAACCCTTCCCACATTGACATGTATCGTGGTCGAGGGGACGGTGTTGAAGACAGCAGGTGTTTATACAGGAAGGAAATGGCACCTTTCATGTTTGAAGATTTAACTAGGAAGGATTCAAACTTGGTGAGGGATTGGGTCGCTCCCTCCCGCACCTGGGGACCTAGGGCCCAGTGTAGCATCTGAGTGTAGTGGAAGCGTTCAGAGTCCCCTATCCCATAGTCTCTCTTGCAGTTCTCGAATGTGAGGGGATCATAGTTGTGGAACAGATGGGTCAAAGCCAGACAACCCCCCTCCCTCCAGGTGACAAATGGTCCTTCATGAAGTGCTAGGGGGAAAGCTGGGTTAAAATGGATAGGGGTGAAGGGCGAGGGAAAGGAAGTCCAGCCATCCAATGATGCCACCGAGTCCCAGACTTTCAGAGTGGTACGCGTGGGGGTGCTAAGATAGGTGTTCTTGGGTCTGTCCTGCTTCGCACGCCAGATGAGGTCCCAGATCGTTCTCCCTGCTACACTACGGTCCATATGGAGCCAGTGTTTCTCGGATTCTTTTTGTGACCATTCGGCAAGGATTCTAAGTTGGGCTGCTTTATAGTAAAGATGCATGTCAGGAAGGCCAGCGTCACCCTCCCTCTCGGGACGACGAAGCATTTGAAAAGAGAAACGAGCGCGCCCTCCCTGCCAAATAAAGCGCAGAATCATAGCTTTCACCCTCCTAAAGAAGTCTTTGTCCATCTCTATGGGAAGTGATTGGAATAAATACAGCAGTTTGGGAAGAAGGGTCATCTTGACGGCGTGGATACGTCCCAGCCAAGAGAGGCAAAGCAGTTTCCACCTCGTGAGCTCTGCTTGGATGCGAGTCAGAATAGGAGGAAAATTGGCATTGTACAGTTTCTCCACTTTCGATGTGAGCTGTACCCCCAAATATTGGAGCGAGGAGGAAACCCACGCCAGGGGCGTCAGTGTCTTAAGGTGACAGGCCTCAGCCGGAGAGAGAGTGACGTTGAGTATGTAAGATTTGGTCAGGTTGACTTTGAAGCCAGCCTCGTTCTCGAAGCGGCTCAGTACAGCCTGCAGGTGTGGGAGAGACGATCCTGCGTTGGAAAGGGACAGGAGGACGTCGTCCGCGAAGAGGGATATTTTATGGGACTCGCCCGTGAATGGAAGGCCTTCAATTCCCGGGTGTTCTCTGAAGGCTATGGCCAAAGGTTCAATACTGAGGGCAAACAGTAGAGGGGATAAGGGGCACCCCTGCCTGGTACCTCGGGAGTGATAGAAGGGAGAAGACTGGGCGCTATTCACCGAGACTCTAGACCTCGGTAGCCTATAATTGGCTTGAAGCATTTGTATGAATTTGGGGGAGAAGCCAAACGCCATGAGTGTAGTCATAAGAAATTTCCAATCGACGCGATCGAAGGCCTTTTCTGCGTCGAGCCCGACCAGGATGGCAGGAATTTTAAATTTGTTCGCTTTCTCGATTAGGTGAATGATGCGCCGAGTGTTGTCGTGCGTCTGGCGTCCCGCAATAAAACCTGATTGATCTGGGTGGATAATGAGCGGCATAAGGCCATTCAGTCTTTTAGCTAGAATTGAAGAGTAGAGTTTGGCGTCGATGTTCAAAAGGGCAATAGGCCTATAGGAGGCACAAAGTGTGGGGTCTTTCCCCGCCTTAGGAATCACCGAGATCACTGCTTCGGCCATAGAAATCTACGTGTCGCCGTCGGAGGCCATCTGGTTGAACAGCCGAACCAAGTGGTGGCCAAGGTCGGCTGCAAAAAGTTTTATAAAAAAAGTGCAGTGTATCCATCGGTGCCTGGTGCCTTATGGGATTTCCGAGCTCTGATAGCGGAAAGCACTTCTTCCAGTGTGAATGGGTGGCTTCAGTTTTTAACCTGGTAGCGCCTCGTGGTCCTCTCACTGTTGTGGCTTCAGTTTTTAACTGGGTGGTGCCTCATGGCCCTCTCACTGGTGTGGCTTCAGTTTTTTAACTGGGTGGTGCATCGTGACCCTCTCACTGGTGTGGCTTCAGTTTTTAACTGGGTGGTGCCTCATGGCCCTCTCACTGGTGTGGCTTCAGTTTTTTAACTGGGTGGTGCCTCATGATTCTCTCTGATGTGGCTTCAGTTTTTAACTGAGTGGTGCCTCATGGCCCTCTCACGGGTGGTGCCTCATGGCCCTCTCACTGGTGTGACTTCAGTTTTTAACTGGGTGGTGCCTCATGACCCTCTCACTGGTGTGGCTTCAGTTTTTTAACTGGGTGGTGTCTCATGGCCCTCTCACTGTTGTGGCTTCAGTTTTTAATTGGGTGGTGCCGCATTGCCTTCTCCCTGTTGTGGCTTCAGTTTTTAACTGGGTGGTGCCTCATTGCCCTCTCACTGTTGTGGCTTTAGTTTTTGACTGGGTGGTGCCTCATGGAACTCTAACTAGTGTAGCTTCAGTTTTTAACTGGGTAGTGCCTCATGCCCCTCTCACTGTTATTCCTTCAGTTTTTAACTGAGTGGTGCTTCATGGCCCTTCTCACTGTTGTGGTTTCAGTTTTTAACTGGGTGGTGCCTCATGGCCCTCTCACTGGTGTGGCTTCAGTTTTTTAACTGGGTGATACCTTATGATTCTCTCTGTTGTGGCTTCACTTTTTAACTGGGTGGTGCCTCATGACCCTCTCACTGGTGTGGCTTCAGTTTTTAACTGGGTGGTGCCTCATGGCCCTCTCACTGGTGTGGCTTCACTTTTTTAACTGGGTGGTGCCTCATGATTCTCTCTGTTGTGGCTTCAGTTTTTAACTGAGTGGTGCCTTATGGCTCTCTCACGGGTGGTTTCCTCATGGCCCTTTCACTGTTGTGGCTTCAGTTTTTGTCAAAGATGTTTTTATTAACTTTTTGTAAACAACTCATGGCACAATCCACCCATGTTCCCACACAGGGGCGACCAGATCAAAGTCATGTAATCAAAACGAGCTAAGAAGGAACCCACCGAACTAGTTTCACGTACCCCGGGCCCAATGTACAGATCTAATTACAGGTTACAGATTCTGAAAATAACGGGTACTTCAAGAAGCTCTCCCCAGCCTTAATGTCAGTGGTGAGTCATCTGGCTCCAACATCCCTAAGGAAGAGCTTGTGTTCCCAATGGGTCCATCAGTGGGCAAAGTCCATGCTCGATAGTAAATATGGATCGCCCCCCCGGGGCTCAGAAATGAAAGAAAAAAAAAAAAAGAAAAAAAAGCATTGGTAGCAACCATGAGGCAACAATGAATTGAACTCCCTCCATTCCCCCCCCCCCCCCAAAAAAACTTCCCCCCTCCCCCCTGGTGGTGGCGGTAGCACAGAGTAGTGTCGCAGAAGTGGTATTACTTAGATTTGGAAAAGATGTAGGACCCGTATTGTGGGTGGACACACTGCTGAGGGCAACCCCCGGGACAGAAAGGCGACCAACGATCCCCACCTGAATTCAAAGTTCTTGAAGTCTTCTCGGAAGATATCTGACATACGTTCCATACTGAGGAGCCTCCAAAGACGGGAATGCCACAGGGACATCGCCGGCGCTTCTCTTTTCTTGCACGCCGCTGCAATGGTGGTTTTAGCTGCCCCTATACAGACCACATGATTCTTTTGTCCGCCCTAGTTTGGTGCTCTAGCATAGGGTCTCGGACACCCAGAAGAGTTCCAATCATGGAGGTCGGTATAGGGTACCCCAGTAAATCCTTCACCTGTGCTAGAATTTCTTCCCAAAAGGGCCTGATAGAGGGACAGTCCCACCAAATGTGTTGGAAGTCTCCCAGGAGACCACACCCTCGCCAGCACCTATCCGATGTACCTGGGAAGATCCAAGCTAGTTTGGATGGATACAGGTACCAATCCATCATCGTCTTTAAGTCTGCTTCTCGCAACTCCGCAGATTGATTGAATTTGAAGATATCAGACCACAAGTGTGACCACTCCTCGTCAGTGATGTCCCGCTGGGCCAACCCTTCCCACATTGACATGTATCGTGGTCGAGGGGACGGTGTTGAAGACAGCAGGTGTTTATACAGGAAGGAAATGGCACCTTTCATGTTTGAAGATTTAACTAGGAAGGATTCAAACTTGGTGAGGGATCGGGTCGCTCCCTCCCGCACCTGGGGACCTAGGGCCCAGTGTAGCATCTGAGTGTAGTGGAAGCGTTCAGAGTCCCCTATCCCATAGTCTCTCTTGCAGTTCTCGAATGTGAGGGGATCATAGTTGTGGAACAGATGGGTCAAATCCAGACAACCCCCCTCCCTCCAGGTGACAAATGGTCCTTCATGAAGTGCTAGGGGGAAAGCTGGGTTAAAATGGATAGGGGTGAAGGGCGAGGGAAAGGAAGTCCAGCCATCCAATGATGCCACCGAGTCCCAGACTTTCAGAGTGGTACGCGTGGGGGTGCTAAGATAGGTGTTCTTGGGTCTGTCCTGCTTCGCACGCCAGATGAGGTCCCAGATCGTTCTCCCTGCTACACTACGGTCCATATGGAGACAGTGTTTCTCGGATTCTTTTTGTGACCATTCGGCAAGGATTCTAAGTTGGGCTGCTTTATAGTAAAGATGCATGTCAGGAAGGCCAGCGTCACCCTCCCTCTGGGGACGACGAAGCATTTGAAAAGAGAAACGAGCGCGCCCTCCCTGCCAAATAAAGCGCAGAATCATAGCTTTCACCCTCCTAAAGAAGTCTTTGTCCATCTCTATGGGAAGTGATTGGAATAAATACAGCAGTTTGGGAAGGAGGGTCATCTTGACGGCGTGGATACGTCCCAGCCAAGAGAGGAAAAGCGGTTTCCACCTCGTGAGCTCTGCTTGGATGCGAGTCAGAATAGGAGGAAAATTGGCATTGTACAGTTTCTCCACTTTCGATGTGAGCTGTACCCCCAAATATTGGAGCGAGGAGGAAGCCCACGCCAGGGGCGTCAGTGTCTTAAGGTGACAGGCCTCAGCCGGAGAGAGAGTGACGTTGAGTATGTAAGATTTGGTCAGGTTGACTTTAAAGCCAGCCTCCTTCTCGAAGCGGCTCAGTACAGCCTGCAGGTGTGGGAGAGACGATCCTGCATTGGAAAGGGACAGGAGGACGTCGTCCGCGAAGAGGGATATTTTATGGGACTCGCCCGTGAATGGAAGGCCTTCAATTCCCGGGTGTTCTCTGACGGCTATGGCCAAAGGTTCAATACTGAGGGCAAACAGTAGAGGGTATAAGGGGCACCCCTGCCTGGTACCTCGGGAGTGATAGTAGGGAGAAGACTGGGCGATATTCACCGAGACTCTAGACCTCGGTAGCCTATAATTGGCTTGAAGCATTTGTATGAATTTGGGGGAGAAGCCAAACGCCATGAGTGTAGTCATAAGAAATTTCCAATCGACGCGATCGAAGGCCTTTTCTGCGTCGAGCCCGACCAGGATGGCAGGAATTTTAAATTTGTTCGCTTTCTCGATTAGGTGAATGATGCGCCGAGTGTTGTCGTGCGTCTGGCGTCCCGCAATAAAACCTGATTGATCTGGGTGGATAATGAGCAGCATAAGGCCATTCAGTCTTTTAGCTAGAATTGAAGAGTAGAGTTTGGCGTCGATGTTCAAAAGGGCAATAGGCCTATAGGAGGCACAAAGTGTGGGGTCTTTCCCCGCCTTAGGAATCACCGAGATCACTGCTTCGGCCATAGAAATCTACGTGTCGCCGTCGGAGGCCATCTGGTTGAACAGCCGAACCAAGTGGTGGCCAAGGTCGGCTGCAAAAAGTTTTATAAAAAAAGTGCAGTGTATCCATCGGTGCCTGGTGCCTTATGGGATTTCCGAGCTCTGATAGCGGAAATCACTTCTTCCAGTGTGATTGGGTGGCTTCAGTTTTTAACCTGGTAGCGCCTCGTGGTCCTCTCACTGTTGTGGCTTCAGTTTTTAACTGGGTGGTGCCTCATGGCCCTCTCACTGGTGTGGCTTCAGTTTTTTAACTGGGTGGTGCATCGTGACCCTCTCACTGATGTGGCTTCAGTTTTTAACTGGGTGGTGCCTCATGGCCCTCTCACTGGTGTGGCTTCAGTTTTTTAACTGGGTGGTGCCTCATGATTCTCTCTGATGTGGCTTCAGTTTTTAACTGAGTGGTGCCTCATGGCCCTCTCACGGGTGGTGCCTCATGGCCCTCTCACTGGTGTGACTTCAGTTTTTAACTGGGTGGTGCCTCATGACCCTCTCACTGGTGTGGCTTCAGTTTTTTAACTGGGTGGTGTCTCATGGCCCTCTCACTGTTGTGGCTTCAGTTTTTAATTGGGTGGTGCCGCATTGCCTTCTCCCTGTTGTGGCTTCAGTTTTTAACTGGGTGGTGCCTCATTGCCCTCTCACTGTTGTGGCTTTAGTTTTTGACTGGGTGGTGCCTCATGGAACTCTAACTAGTGTAGCTTCAGTTTTTAACTGGGTAGTGCCTCATGCCCCTCTCACTGTTATTCCTTCAGTTTTAACTGAGTGGTGCTTCATGGCCCTTCTCACTGTTGTGGTTTCAGTTTTTAACTGGGTGGTGCCTCATGGCCCTCTCACTGGTGTGGCTTCAGTTTTTTAACTGGGTGATACCTCATGATTCTCTCTGTTGTGGCTTCACTTTTTAATTGGGTGGTGCCTCGTGACCCTCTCACTGGTGTGGCTTCAGTTTTTAACTGGGTGGTACCTCATGGCCCTCTCACTGGTGTGGCTTCACTTTTTTAACTGGGTGGTGCCTCATGATTCTCTCTGTTGTGGCTTCAGTTTTTTAACTGGGTGGTGTCTCATGGCCCTCTCACTGTTGTGGCTTCAGTTTTTAATTGGGTGGTGCCGCATTGCCTTCTCCCTGTTGTGGCTTCAGTTTTTAACTGGGTGGTGCCTCATTGCCCTCTGACTGTTGTGGCTTTAGTTTTTGACTGGGTGGTGCCTCATGGAACTCTAACTAGTGTAGCTTCAGTTTTTAACTGGGTAGTGCCTCATGCCCCTCTCACTGTTATTCCTTCAGTTTTTAACTGAGTGGTGCTTCATGGCCCTTCTCACTGTTGTGGTTTCAGTTTTTAACTGGGTGGTGCCTCATGGCCCTCTCACTGGTGTGGCTTCAGTTTTTTAACTGGGTGATACCTCATGATTCTCTCTGTTGTGGCTTCACTTTTTAACTGGGTGGTGCCTCGTGACCCTCTCACTGGTGTGGCTTCAGTTTTTAACTGGGTGGTACCTCATGGCCCTCTCACTGGTGTGGCTTCACTTTTTTAACTGGGTGGTGCCTCATGATTCTCTCTGTTGTGGCTTCAGTTTTTAACTGAGTGGTGCCTTATGGCCCTCTCACGGGTGGTTTCCTCATGGCCCTTTCACTGTTGTGGCTTCAGTTTTTAACGTGGTAGCGCCTCGTGGTCCTCTCACTGTTGTGGCTTCAGTTTTTAACTGGGTGGTACCTCATGATTCTCTCTGTTGCGACATCAGTTTTTAACTGGGTGGTGCCTCGTGACCCTCTCACTGATGTGGCTTCAGTTTTTAACTGGGTGGTGCCTCATGGCCCTCTCACTGGTGTGGCTTCAGTTTTTTAACTGGGTGGTGCCTCATGATTCTCTCTGTTGTGGCTTCAGTTTTTAACTGAGTGGTGCCTCATGGCCCTCTCACGGGTGGTGCCTCATGGCCCTCTCACTGGTGTGGCTTCAGTTTTTAACTGGGTGGTGTCTCATGGCCCTCTGACTGTTGTGGCTTCAGTTTTTAATTGGGTGGTGCCTCATGGCCCTCTCACTGTTGTGGCTTTAGTTTTTGACTGGGTGATGCCTCATGGAACTCTCACTAGTGTAGCTTCAGTTTTTAACTGGGTAGTGCCTCATGGCCCTCTCACTTTTGCGGCTTCAGTTTTTAACTGAGTGGTGCCTCATGGTCCTCTAACAGGTGGTGCCTCATGGCCCTCTCACTGTTGCTGCTTCAGTTTTTAACTGGGTGGTGCCTCATGGCCTTCTCACTGTTGTGGCTTCAGTTTTTAATTGGGTGGTGCCTCATGGCCCTCTCACTGTTGTGGCTTTAGTTTTTGACTGGGTGGTGCCTCATGGAACTCTCACTAGTGTAGCTTCAGTTTTTAACTGGGTAGTGCCTCATGGCCCTCTCACTTTTGCGGCTTCAGTTTTTAACTGAGTGGTGCCTCATGGTCCTCTAACAGGTGATGCCTCATGGCCCTCTCACTGTTGCTGCTTCAGTTTTTAACTGGGTGGTGCCTCATGGCCCTCTCACTGTTGTGGCTTCAGTTTTTAACTTGGTAGCGCCTCGTGGTCCTCTCACTGTTGTGGCTACAGTTTTTAACTGGGTGGTGCCTCATGGCCCTCTCACTGTTGTGGCTTCAGTTTTTAACTGGGTGGTGCCTCATGATTCTCTCTGTTGCGACTTCAGTTTTTAACTGAGTGGTACCTCATGGCTCTCTCACTGTTGTGGCTTCAGTTTTTTTTATATAGGAGAGTAGGGTCTGCTTCCTATGGTTACCCCCACTTCTTGCTGTGATTCTCTAGTTTTTCGACTATAGTGTTGCTGTGGACCTGCTAATCAGGCCCACAGCCCAGCTGTTCTCTCTCTAAATTGATACCATGTCTTTTTTATGTACATACCAGATTGGTTACTGGGTCACCCTTGTCAGCCCCTGTATAGTGTACCCTAGGTACCCAGCGCAAAGGTGCAACCTAGGCCTACCAGGGGCTGCAGCAGGTATTATGCCACCCCTGGTTTGCCTTCCAAACTGACACCACAGGTCTGTTCACACAGCCTGGGTAAGGTGGTGTAATCACCCCTTACTTAGATATAGTATACATATATACATATAGACACATATACTCCTATAAGTCACTCCTAGGGCAGGCCTTAAAAATCCTGTAGGCAGAGTGCTTGGTTTTATGTGAGAGGGTGCCTTAGTGTGAGCTGAGCCCCTCTGCAGCTTTCGTAACCATCTCCGTATAGCTGCTCTATGATATAGCCATACCATATACTCTTAAGTGCATTATAATCCTAGCAGTTAATGCTAACTTTGGTTTGGCTTTATCAAAACATGCCGTGTAAGGTGTCAAACACTTTGGAATACTACCCCCCCTCCCTCCCAGTTCTGGCGGCGGGTGTAGCATTCCACCCTTCTAGAGCTTCTAGAGAGAGAAGACATGTAGTTACTGGTTTACCCGCCTCAGCATCACAAAATGGATGCTGCTACCACAGACACAAATCTGCCCTCCTGCTGCTGAACAAAACTCCGGCAGGGGAGGCCTGGACAATAGGTTTCCTCCCCAGACAGGCTTTTGTTTATTGGGGCAGGGAGGGCTGCATTCAGTGAATGCTTTCCAGACACTGCCTGGGGCACACAAGGTGCTCCATGCATTTCCCAGTTCAAACCGGTTGCTGGGGCACTCTGCTCCAGCTCTGGTGCGAAACTGGACAAAGGGAAAGGGGTGTAACCACCCCCTTCCCCGTTCCACCCATAGGAGGGACCTTAAAGGTAATCCAGCCCCTAAACTGAGTATAAGTATAGGAACTCAGTCCCTAGGACTTTAGATTACCCTGGACGAAACTCTGAAACATATATCCTGGACCTTCGACATTCCATTTCGACTGGAAGACGGAAGATATCTCCCTTGTGGTCAAGGAGTGACCACCCTGTTCAAACAGGCACCAACAGCAACTTTGCTGGTCTGCATTTTCGAGGCTCCGGATCCCAAAGAATTTGCGACACAGGACACGGACATCCAGACATCTCTGATCCCGACCTTCGCTTACAGCAAAGCTAAGACCCGTGGCGGCCTCGAGAGACGTGGGACTGGAACTCCTGGACATCCTGCATTTTGCAAGCTGCACCTACTTCACGTGGTATCTCGAAAATGTGCATTGGGGTGCTTGAAGTCCCAGACCCAAGCACCATTTGCACCGAAGCTCAGAGGCCCCAACCACACGAGTGTCCCGTGGGCCCTGCTTGTTCATTTCAGCTTGACTCATCTTTACGGTTCCTTGCCTGTTGGCTAGTGAGACCCCTGAAGACTTTTCTTTTAATCTAACTTGCTTTCCTGGTTGCTCCAGGCTTGCTCCAACTTCCCTGCAAAGGAGAAGTTCCTCAGACCTTGCTGGTCTGCGCCAAAGCCAATCTTGACATCCTATGTGGGTTGCGTTTGCCAAGGCTTGTTGGTTCCAATCCGGATACCGACACCGCAGTCAACTAGATCCTTCGTGGGACAGCTCAAATCTAGCTCCTGGTCTTCGTCGACGCATCCTGGTCCTCGTGGCTGAAAAGACAAGCTTTTCCTCCGCACCTGAAAGCACCCAACATCTGGTGACATCTTCCTATCGCCGCCCTGGTCACTGGCAAGTGACCCAGACTCTGTCCCTTCTGCTTTCAGGTTCTACAGATCTTCGATCCACCCTTGGATCCACCCGGACACTTTTCCTCTGGTCGCCTGCAGCACTTCTTTGCAGATCTCCACTGAAATCGACGACGAAGCCCGACACCAAAAGAGACCTATGCACCCGGCTTCCGTGGGTGAGGTAACACGAGTACTCTGGTAGTCTCGAGGGTATTGGCCCTCCTAGTGTCTAAGTCCAAAAGGGTTCCATCGTAGTTTATTTAGAAGTGTCCTTAAATTGTAAATTTGCAATTTGTTCGTTTCCCATAGAAAGTCAATGGTAACCCGCGGCTGGGTTTAGTCACTGCACGCGTCTCCCGTGGGCCTCCTACTTCCTGACCTTTGGTTGTTTATAGTAGCCCCAGCGATTCCACAGGCCCGGGCCTGATTTCTAATTCTCATGTGGTTCTTATACCACTATTTTAGTATATGATTTGTGAGGCCTCTACGGCAAAACGTATACTGTGCAACTTATCGTATGCTAATTAAGTAACTTGTATTGTACTTTTACCTCTGACCTCATAAAGAGTGCACAGGGGTTGTGTTTAGAATAAATACATATATATATTTGATATATACCTTGTGTGGTGTGCTTTCATTTGGTACTCAAGGGATTATAATTGGTAAAACAACTCGCTTTATTCGCTCTCTGAAGTCTGAGCCTGAAGACTGCTCGTCACTGCTACCCGTAGGATAGCTTTCTATAAGATTGACTTCACAACCACCATCAATAAGGGTCGATTAGACTGGTGCAAGGTGCCCACTAAAACTAGTGGACATCATATGCCAGGCTAACTTCTCACATTGGGGTGCAGCTGATGGGATAAGAACTTGCATTGTTTTGCCAAATAATCTTGAGAATATCATTTGAAAAATCACATCAAGGTACCTGTAGGTACATATGAATCAAGCCTACATTCTACTGAATTTAGCAGTTGTAGGTGGTAAGGGCTTAGAACACCCTGACTACAACTTCTAGAGAGGTTCTAGTAGGAAAACAAGTAGTGTAGGTAGTGCACACACCACACCTCACTCATCATGTCCTTAAGAGCAGGAGCTAGTGGCTCTCTGCAAGATGTCAGCCAAGAGCAGACATCTAAGTATGACACCTTCTCATTCCTAGATTTGAGAGGATTATGTGTCACAAGAAAATTAAGGCAAGTACAGAGTCCAACCATCCAGTACCTCATAGATATACTGGTGGCAGATGACTTAGCAAAAGCATCAGATCCAGATACCCTAGGTAGTGGGGAGGGGGGCCATCCATCATCAGAGTAGGATCCTAGTGGGGCTCCCCACCAGGACTCTGAAGAGGATTAAGACCAGGCACTGGGTGATGACCCAGACCTGGGAGAAACAGGACTAACTGGAGATGGAGATGGCCATGAGGGTCACTCATTCATTCCCCCAGGTAGGCCTACTGGTGGACCCAGAAGACAGAGATCTACTCAGGTGAATCTCACCATTCCGGTTCATCAATAGGGTCAACTGCCTTATCTCACCGGAGATGAGGGAGAACATTCCCTCAGAGAAGAGAGCAGAAGCAAGAATGACAGAAGTCAATCTTAGGATCAGAGGCAAGAAATTGCTCTGGCCAAAGAGACCCTAGCTCTTGAAAGAGAGAAAAAGTGGTGTGGGCTAGAGCCCACTGGTGGCAGCAACAACCCTAGTGGTAGGGAAAAGGGACCATAGAAACCTGAACAATATTGTCTCTCTCTATCAGATTGTGGATGACATCCACAAGTGGATAACTGCTTTGGAGAGGGCCTGCAAAGTACAGCAGGTACCCCAAAGTCAGTGGGCAGCAATCTTGTGGCTCTCCTTTGCAGACAAAGGAAGAGACAAGCTCCTCACTGTTAAAGAAGAGGATGCTGACAACTACACTGTCCTGAAGAGTGCTCCGATAGATGGGGTTGGCCTAACCACTGAGCAGTACGGGTTGCTGTTCAGAGACACCCAGAAGACACAGACTCAGGACTGGACAGATTTTGTAGATTGTGCTGCTAAGGCTCTGGAAGGTTGGTTACTGGGCAGTAAAGTAGGTGAATATACAGATTGTATAACCTTGTAATGAGAGAACAGATTCCTAATAACCTGTCAGAACCAGCTATTACATCAACACCTGGTTGACTCTGATTTGACCTCTCCACAAGAATTGGGTAAGAGGGCAGACAAATGGGTCAGAACCAAGGTGGTGACCAGAAGAAGCCAGACCAAAAGGGTGGGGAGAAAGGAAAAGACCAGAAGTCTTCTCAAGGTCCCCAAAAAGCTTCTAATGGGGATGGGGGGTTCCCAACAATCTAAAAAGAAAGAAGGCCAAAAGAAACCATGGTGCAAAGTTTGTAAAAGTAATACTCACTAGACCAGTGATTGTACCAAAAAGGAGACAGCTCCAGCCACCATTGCCCCTAAAGCAACTGCTCCCCATCGTTCAGCTCCAAGTGGTGGTTCTCAACAAAACGGTGTAGTAGGGTTAACCCTGGGAAATGAGATAGACTCTGTCTAGTCAGCGTACCAACTCAAGCTGCTTTGATCTGTGATGGGGACATAGCCACGTCCTCTACTTTGAGTCCCAATAACTTGGGCAAGTACAGACAAACTCCTTTGATTAATGATAAAGTGGCTCAGGCCTACAGGGACATCTGTGCTAGTGTCACAATGGTGACACCTAGCTGTGTAGACCCTGGAGAGATCATACTAGGTGAAAATTACCTAGTGACCAATGCTAGCAATGTCACTACCACACAAGAGATGGCAGTTGTTAATTTCTTCTGGGGAGGGGTAACTGCCCTTAAGAAGGTTGTTGTTAGCTCAGACCTCCCTGTAGAATGTTTGCTTGGCAATGGCCTAGAGACTTCAGCTTAGTCTGAAGTGGAGTATAGGACACATGCAGAAATGCTAGGCATCTCAGCACATGTGCTTACTGTGACTAGGTCACAGGTCACAAATTGCAACACTGAACAGGCACTGGATTCTGGAATAATGGACCAGTTGCCTACCAGGAAAAGGAGCAGTAGGGTTAATGCTGTGCCTTCCCCCCTGCCTCAGGATGAGGATCAGCCTTCTGAGGAAGCTGATTGTGTGCCTGAAGAAGGAATTATCCTAGAAGAGCTTGAGCCTGATCAGGTTGAGTTTCTTGGGACAGGGGGACCTTCCAGGGTAGATCTAAGGCAGGCACAGTTGGACTGCCCGTCTCTTGAACCCCTCAGACAGCAAGCTGCTACTGAGGCTGCAGGGAATGCTAGTGGAACCCATAAGGTTTACTGGGATGAAAGGCTCCTGTATTCAGAGGCTAGAGACCCCAAGCCTGGTGCTTCCAGGAGGTTGGCCATATCTTTGGCATTCAGGGGCTTCCTTTTGACACAAGTCCATGATATTCCCCTTGCAGGACATCTTGGCCAGAACAAGACTTGGGACAGGCTTGTCCCTCACTTTCACTGGCCCCACATGTCAGAAGACACCAAGGAGTGTTGTCGCTCCTGTGTCACCTGCCAAGCCAGTGGCAAATCAGGTGGCACTACAAAGCACCCCCTTATACCACTACCTGTGGCGGGGGTTCCATTTGAAAGAGTAGGGATTGACATTGTTGGACCAATGGATTCCCAAACAGCCTCTGGGCACAGGTTTATTCTGGTTTTAGTGGGTCATGCCTCCAGATATCCAGAAGCTATTCCCCTTAGGACCACTACAGCACCTGTAGTAGCAAGAGCACTCCTGGGATTTTTCTCAAGAGTGGGTTTCCCTAAGGGGGTAGTATCAGATAGAGGTGCAAACTTCATGTCTAGCTACTTGACTGCAATGTGGAAGGAGTGTGGAGTGAACTATAAGTTCACCACACCCTATCACCCACAGTGCAATGGTCTAGTTGAGAGATTCAACAAAACCTTAAAGAGCATGATTAAGGGTCTCCCTGAAAAGCTCATGCGGAGATGGGACATCCTACTGCTCTGTCTTTTATTTGCCTACAGAGAGGTCTCACAGAAGGGGGTTGGCTACAGCCCTTGTGAACTTCTGTTTGGGCATCCTGTAAGAGGACCCCTTTGTCTGGTGAAGGAAGGATGGGAGTTACCTCTCAAACTTCCCAAACAAGACATTGTAGACTATGTACTTGGTCTCTGCTCCCGGATGGCAGAGTACATATAAAATGCATCCAAAAACCTTGAGGCAAGTCAGGAATTGCAGAAAGCCTGGCATGACCAAAATGCTGTACTGGCTAATTACCAGCCAGGACAGAAAGTGTGGGTGTTGGAGCCTGTGGCCACAGCAGCTCTCCAGGACAAGAGGAGTAGACCCCACACTATTGTTGAACAGAAGGGAGAGGTAACCTATTTGGTTGATCTTGGAACTCCCAGGAGCCCCCACAGGGTGCTTCATGTCAACAGACTGAACCCATATGTTGACAGGGCAGACATGGGCTTGCTCATGGCTACTGATGAAGGACAGGAGGAAGAGAGTGACCCTCTCCCAGACCTGCTCTCTCAGAACCCTGATGATGGTTCAGTTGATGGTGTAGCCTTGGCAGGCAGCCTCACTGACCAACAGCAGAATGACTGCAGACAATTTCTGCAGGCCTACAGACATATGTGTTCACTGACTCAAAGTCAGACTACCTGGTGCACCCATGAAGTGGACACTGGGGACAGTCTGCCTGTTAAAAGTAAGATTTACAGGCAACCTGATCATGTCAGGGACTGTATCAGGACAGAAGTCCAGAAGACGTTGGAATTGGGAGTCATTGAACCCTCAGAGAGCCCTTTGGCCAGTCCAGTAGTCCTTGTGCCTAAACCTCACACCCAGGGTGGTAAGAGAGAGATGAGGTTTTGTGTGGATTACAGAGGTCTCAGTGCTGTCACTAGGACAGATGCACATCCAATACCCAGGGCAGATGAGCTCATAGACATATTGGCATCTGCCAAGTTTCTGAGCACATTTGACCTGATAGCTGGCTACTGGCAGACCAGACTAGCTGATGATGCAAAGCCGAAGACAGCATTTACAACCCCTGGTGGACATTGTCAATTTGTGGTAAAGCCCTTTGGTCTGAAAAATGCACCTGCCACATTTCAAAGGTTGGTGAACCAAGTCCTCTCAGGCCTGGATGACTACTGTGCAGCTTATCTAGATGATATTGCTGTCTTTAGCTCCACCTGGGAAGATCACCTGATCCACCTGAAAAATGTTTTGGATGCCCTGCAAAAGGCATGCCTAACTATCAAGGCTACCAGGTGCCAGATAGGGCAGAGTCAGGTTGTATACCTGGGCCACCTTGTAGTTGGAGGCCAGGTTCAACCATTGCAGAGCAAAATCCAGACCATAATAGACTGGACTGCTCGAACCACCCAGACTCAGGTCAGAGCTTTCTTGGGCCTGAATGGGCATTACAGGAAATTTGTCAAGGGGTATGGTTCCATTGTGACACCCCTTAATGACTTAACTTCCAAGAAAATGCCTAAGAAAGTTCAGTGGACAGTCAGCTGTCAAAAGGCTTTTGATGATCTGAAGCAGGCCATGTGCACTGCACCAATTCTGCAAAGTCCAGACTACTCCAAATAATTAATTGTTCAAACAGATGCATCTGAGTTGGGGTTAGGGGCTGTGCTAATGAAGAACCGGGTTATTTAGAACCTAGCGGTGCCAGGGGACACACCCAAAGTCTCCGGATTCACCTGTCTCAGAACTACAGAAACGCGGAAACGTCTTGGTGACGTCAAGGATCAAATTTATTGGCTGCAACCAGTAACAGAAGTCCACGAAGTACAGTGGCGTATATTCGTAGGAGACTGCTCAATCTTACAAAGCACGTCATCCCTTTTATACCAAATATTGTGCTTCAGGCAAACATTCCTTGTTTACGGTAAACCAATCCCATGTGTATACGACAAAAGCATTGCATGACAAACCCACATTTCATTGTCCAGCCCACCATCAATTACCCGGCAAGACCCAGCATTTTTCATCAGATAATCGGACGGACCCCTAATAAAAACGGGCACCTCCTCATCGTAAAGCAGGTCATAAAGAAAGGAACAGAGACAGGTGTGAGTAAGATTAGACATAGTTGTATGGCATGCTGTGCCTTGATCCCTAATGTCGATCGGCCACTGGGAAAGGAACTGGCCGAACAGGTTTGGCTCCGGGCAATGGAGTTAGCTTGCCCAGGTCACACAGAAGTCAGCTAAAGGTGTACGTGTCCCAAAAGACTCGTTCGGCCTTAGTCACCGGCCTATGTGAGGTCAACCACAAAATGGCTGCCGTACACAAAATGGAACCCGAGGGTTCAGAACGGAATCTCTGATTTCATGGTGATCTCGTCACTCGAACACGACGAAAATACTCGTATATAGTATACTCGTCATTCTCGGTCTGCTGATACCAAAGTCGTTATGATACGACGATGTTTATGACACAGGTCCAGAATCCACGGAACCTCAGACCCTCCTTTTGCCCTTACATAGGCAATAACCTACACTCACGCTAATCTGAGTCCAGGTCTATATTTATAAAATCATTGAGATGTTGCTGTAGCATCATCCTATTACTTAGCACGTCTCTTGATACAGGTTTCCTTGCACACGATGTAGCACAAAGGCCACCTATAGCAGGAGCACACTGTACACAAAGACAGAACAGGAAAAGGATGGCTAAGATCATCCCGATGACCATCAGAATCTTCCATCCCCAGGCGGATAACAGTTCCCAAAACCATCCCATCAACGACCAATCTCCTTTATCCACGTGTATAGATTCGGAGATCTTATGTAGTTTGGAAATGGCCTGGTACACTGTCGGAGCATTGTCTGGAATGAAAACACAGCAACTTGATTGGATCACTTTACATACCCCACCTCGATCTGCAAGTATGACGTCTAACGCAACTCTGTTCTGGAGAGTCATAAGACGATCCGACTGGAGCCCAGCAGTCAAGTTACTAAGGGCACCGGCAGTTTCAACTACAGTGGACTCAACCACCCTCGTTAATTGTCGTATGTTCCTGCTGTTCACCATAGGTCCCCAAAACGGCAGAAAACCCTTCAAGAAATCACCTAATTCTTGTCCTGCAGTATCTTTCTTACTGAAGACACCTCTAACAATTCTCGTCTTGTGGTAATCTGCCGCAGCTGTGTAGGTGGGAGGCAACAGGAACGAGACAAAACATGTACCCGAGAAAGTAGGGGGCAACCATGTGTACGCCCTATCGTAACAGACAAAATAGGTACCCTTAGCTGCTAGAAACGATGGGGAAGTCTGGGACGCAAAAACATACGTCTCCGTGCAGATACTCTTCCCTAACTGAGCTCTTGGATTCTTGCCATTACCTTGCAGACAAAGATGACCCTGATGAGGTACGACCCAGATCGGAGAGGATCTTTTCGCTTGCTGGTTCCCACTCATACTAGCTCCATATCCAGTCACGTTCCATCCAATATATGCTAGTGTCTCTTCTCTCGGGATCGTTTCATAGGAGTTAAACCCTCTAATCATGTCGACTATTCCCTTAACTAGAGCACTATTCTTTGGATTGTCCTTCGTGGAACGTAGGGGGTGAACTTCTCGAGCATAGATGAACATCGTTCTGTATGCCCATACAGAACCATTGTAGCTAAATGGTAGGACCAGGTAAGGAATACCTTTATCAGTAGTATGAGGCATAATACCACACACCCAACAGTTAGTCGTGTTTACTACTAATTGGTGTTGGTGCAGAAGCTGAACGAAGGAGTTATTAGTAAATTCCAATCTTCTAATGGACTCATGTTCAGGCAGAGTGTGAAAAGAATGTGAGGAAACAGTAGAAGGAGGTATGGGCTGTGTAGTGGGTGCAAACGTCACTCGAAAAGAGAATAAAACATATCCTATTAAAAACATCATTACACTAAGCAACATGAAAATGCATAATATCAAAAAACCTTTTCTAGTCATCATTGTACGCATTTTGGCTCTGAAATTCATCTCTTTGGCAGGTCTCTCCATCTCGAAAAACTCCATCCTCTAACCGTGCTGCTCGCGGAGGTAGGGTGTTCCGTGCTAAGGAATGCGCCTGTCAGTCCAGGGAACTCCCAAGGACCAACCAGAACCGTCAACCTTGTGTCTTCGGCTTGCACTCCAAAGACTTGACGCCGCGACCCTACAGCTGAACCCGGATGGTGGTTCGAAAAACAAAAATTAAAAAAAGTTTCTCAGATGAGAGAGCTGCACTTTCAAAAATATCAAAGAAGTTGAGTTCTCGGCCTCAGATTATAACGGCTTTTCCCTGGTAATGTCTCATCACGAAACAACAGGTCAGGCTCAGTGGTGTCCAATTGAACTGAAGATGGCACGGCTTCTTGCAGAAGCTCGTCGCTTTCGCGCTCAGAATTTGTCCCCATTAAACGTGCATCGCTGAAAGGCAGAAAACGAGGCACAGTCTCAGTCTCAGAATCTGCAATACCCTCCTGGACCCACCGGTCGTACGGCAGAGGCAAAGGGACCCTCTTACAGTGTACGCCGTGGATCCAGTTCTTTTTTCCTTGCACTCGTACTGCAGATCATGTGGACAACAGCACCAAGTAGGGACCAATCCAGCGGGACTGATCGTTCTTCGTTCGTTGGAAGTTCTTTATCAGCACCCACAAGCCAGGATCGATGACATGTCCTGGATCATCAGAAGCCTGAGGCAGTGTATCATGAACCTGTTGGTGTAAGACACGAAATTTAGCCGTCAGATCATACAAGTAATCAAGCAATACAGGATGTTCAATCTCGCTGAATTTCGTCGGCCTCGGCACTCCCCATATGTTGGCCGGGCGACCAAACACAATCTCATAAGGACTAAGTCCTACTCGGGAATGTACAGTCATTCTTGTAGACAAAAGTGCTAATGACAAAGCATCAGGCTATTTAAGACCAGAGCTCGCTTGTATCTTGGCCAGTTTCAGTTTAAGAGTGCCATTATAGCACTCTACTAGTCCAGCTGATTGGGGGTGATTTGCAGCATGGAACTTTTGGCGGATTCCTAGCCCTTCACATACTCTCTTCATCACTTGGCCCACAAATTCACTCCCATTATCACTCCAGACCATTCTCGGCAACCCATACCTAGGGAAAAACTCTTTGACAAGGGCTTTAGCTGTGGACAAGGCAGTATTATCTTTCAGGGGATATGCTTCAACCCATCTTGAAAAAGCACAAACAACAACAAGTACGTATTTCAAGTTGTTGCACCTCTCCATGTGGATGAAATCTAGCTGCAAAACCTCGAACGGATACGTTGGAGGGGCAAAATGACCAGCTGGAGTTGGAGTTCCCCTAACAGGGTTGTATTTCAGACAAACCATACAATTCTTGACCATATTCTCTGCACACTTAGGAATTCCAGCATTTTGCCATACTGGGGCCAACAACTTACAGATCCCTTTCACACGGACGTGAGCCATTCCATGCGCCATTGTAACCACTCCAAGCACGTATGCATCGGGAAGCAACCATCGCTGATGCTCTGACAATTCAACCCAGCAGCCATTCGAGTCTAATTTACCCGTACTCTCTCTCCACACACTCAACTCTTTCTCTGTAGCCTCAGCTTGAATAGACTTCACACTCTCTATCGTATCTTCACACATTCCAACATCACCAATCCATCTTGCAGGGCCTGAAACATACATTCGACTCATCACATCCCTCGCCACATCTTTCGCAACTTCATCCGCAAACGCATTACCACAACCAACATCATCGGTAATCTTCTTGTGTGCACTGCATTTCACAATCGCAACTTGCAATGGCAAGGTAAGTGACTCCAGGAGCTCATTCACCAACTGACCATGCTGTATCTTTGTCCCGTGTGACGTGAGGAACCCACGTTCCTTCCACAAACGTCCAAAACTGTGAGCCACACCAAACGCATACTGGCTGTCGGTATATATGGTCTCTTTCTTTCCTTTTGATAACACACACGCTCTCGTAAGTGCAATCAACTCTGCTGCTTGGGCTGAATTATGTGGGATACGTGCAGCTTCAACCATCGTATGCAAAGTCGTAACAGCATATGCCGCAGTCGTATCACCATTTGGGAGCTTGAAGCATGAACCATCCACCTATAAGGTACCATCACACTTCACAAGAGGAGTGTCCTTAAGATCTATTCTCCCTTTTGTTTCTTCCTCTGTCCTGAGAAAGCAATCATGTTGCTCAACAACATCTGTCTCTACTGAAATCGGCAACAACGTAGCTGGATTCAACGTATTGCATCTCTTTATGTGCACATGACTCGCTAGGAGTGTCAGCTCATAACCTGACAATCGAGCACTAGTTAAGTGCTGTGTCTTGGTCCTGTTTAACAAAGTATCCACTGCATGTGGAACCATCACGACCAGCGTATTATTCATCACCAAACCAGCAGACTGTCGAATAGAAACAGCTGCTGCCACTGTGGCTCTCAAACAACTCGGCAACGTCCTAGCTACCGGATCCAAAGTCGACGAGAAATATGCACATGGACGCTGCTTGTCCCCAAAAGACTGTGTCAACACTGACAACGCACATCCTTCTCTCTCGTGGACATACAACGTAAAGGGCTTACTGTAGTCGGGGTTACCCAACACAGGAGAAGAACACAATGCATCACGCAATTCGGAAAAACTTTTCTGACAATCTTCAGACCACGGAAGGGGATTTGGCATATCTTTACAGGTCAATGCCACCAAAGGTTTGGCCAGCAGGGAAAATTGGGTATCCATTGTCTGCAATATGACGTGATACCCAAGAAAGCACGCACTTCTCTCTGTGCAATTGGCACACTCAATTTTGCAATTGCCTGAATTCTCTCTGGGGTCAATTTTCTTCCCTCCTTCGATAAGAGATGACCTAAGTAGGTCACTTCTTGTCGACAATACTGTAATTTAGAAAGAGACACTTTATGATGCAGATCAGACAAATGACGCAACAAAGACAAGGTGGCTTCTTTACAAATTTCCTCAGTATCTGCAGCGACTAGTAAATCGTCGACGTACTGAATAAGAGCAGCACCATCGGGTAAAACAATCGTATCAAGCTGTGTCTTCAAAGCCTGACTATATATTGATGGACTCTCACAATAACCTTGAGGAGCGCGTTTGAACCGGAAGCTTCGACCTCCTAAAGAGAAGCCAAAAATATCCCTACTCTCCTCGGCAATCGGGATGCTGAAGAAAGCATTCTTTAAATCAATCACCGAAAACCAAGTGGCCGAAGCTGGAACCATTGTCAGTAAGGCAGTGATATCCGGAACAACAGGAAACTGTGGCACAACTATTTTATTCACCTCTCTAAAATCGATCACAAACCTGTAAACAGGTGGCTGAGAGGAGTCAGTACGCTTCAGAACAGGCAGAACAGGGCTATTGCAAACGTTACCTCTTGTTTCTTCAATTACATCTTTTTCAATCAAGTCATGAATGATCGCTAGCAACGCCCTTTCACCTTCACTAGAGATCTTGTATTGGGGAATGCGTGGCATTTTAACGTTCGCTTTCAACGTCACAACATATGGCGGTATTTCCAAAAGACCCACGTCATTTGGACCAGTCGCCCAAATAGTATCAGGGAGAGAAGACAATTCTGTCGGAAGTTGATCCCTCGACAAATACATCGTTGAGACCCCTTTCTTACCCAGTGTAAGTTGCACTCCCGAAGGAGAAGAATACAACGTCGCATACAATCTTTTCAACAGATCCAATCCCAACAAGTTCTCACCACAACCTGTCGTCAGAATAAGGGGTGCTTCGAATTCACGAGGTCCAACAGAAAGGGACAAAGTGTCAGAAATCGGGTTTCTTACTGGGGCACCAGAAAAACCTACTGAAACATTCGTTAAGCCGGACATAGGTACGCCAGGGAGTCTAGAGTGCATAATAGAACTCTTCGTAGCACCAGTATCCAACAGAAAAGGTTCTGACACACCTGATGTAATCACCTCAACATAAGGTCCACTCTGATCTACTGGAACTCTTTGTCCATGGCTGTCCTAGCAATCATTACCGTCCATATTTTCACCTTCGACATAGTAGTCATCAGCATAGTACTGAGTCGTCCTACCAGATGCACCATTCTGCTGATCAAAACTATTCATTGAATTTTGAGGAGGAAAGGAACGTGCGTTCTGGGGGAAACCTCCAAGCCCTCTACCTCTGGGGTTTTGCTGAACACCTCGACCTCTTGCACCTGAAACACCATTCATACGCTGTAACAAAATAGGGCAACTATACTTGAAATGACCCTCTTCCTTACAATATGAACACTGATTGGGGCCTACCAGAGAACGCTGTTGAGGAGACTCGAACCTTTGCGAGTTTCTCTGAAACTGCTGAGGCTGCTGATAATCACGTTGGCTATTACGGGGCGGATACGCTTGCTGTAAAAGCACCTTCGTCTTCAACTCTTTGGTTTTCTTGTCTGCTCTATCCTTCTCGTCCTTATCCCTATTTCCGTAGTACTGCGCAGTAGCCAATATCTGTGCTGAAGAGGAAACGGCCCAAGAACTCTCTGAATCCTTCAATTTCTTACATAATTCAGGAAGTAAATTATGCACAAACTTGTCAACGAACAAACGTTGACCACCTTCAGTACTCATGTCCTGACCACTATGGTCGATAAACGTCTCTTCAAACCTAGTGAAGAAATCAGACACGGTTTCCTCTTTCTTCTGCTTACACGCAGACAATTTATCCCAATTCACACGCATCGCAGGCATTAAAGTCTTCATGTAAGTAACGATCTTACCAGGGAGTTCGGCTACCAAAGGCTCAGGTTTAGCACCACCAACTTGTCGGCCATCTGCAGCAGCAATATTAACCCATGAATCACCTAACTCTTGCGCATGATCCGTATGACGAATCAATCCCCATAAAGGCTGTGGAACCACATTTCCAAACAACATGTCTATATCAGCTAGATTCATCACACAGGAGTCTGCGGTCTGTGATAATTCCTTATAATACCCTGCAGGATTTTTACGGGGGTCAGGTAAAGTCTGCTTAAGGGCCAAGACTTCAGCACGTTTCCACGAACATGCACCCAAACACATTGAAAATGAGCCGGCATAGCTGGGGGATTATTATTCGCACCAGCGGGTACTTCTTCCTTCCATACCGGAGGAACTTCTCTCATTGGGTACTGTCTCACCTTTCTCCTAACGGAGGGATCAGGCTCAAACAGCGGCTGAGAAAGAGACTCGCTCCTAAACGACAGCAACGTCGCAACTCCTTTCTCAACATCGGAACCCACAATCGTACCTTTTGCAAACTCAGACTGTATATGGAACAACTCAGATGGAGTCTGTCCCACATCATCATCTTCCCATTCTTCACGAAGGAAAGTACACACCTTATCGAAAACGTATCTCTGCTTCGGTGCTTCCCATTGACGGAAGACATCCATAACAGACTCTACATCGTATCTTAAAGGACGAGTAACCCATTTACGCGCCAAACGATCCAATATTTCTCTCTCTCTCTCTCGAGAATCAGGCAGTTGGCTACGCAACTGTTTACGCTCTGAAACAGGGGTCGTACCATGCGACCCAAAGAAAGGAGACACAAGACTAGTAACAGTGTTGGTCATTCTCTGTCGAACAGAAGGAGAGGTCGACAGGTCAGGAGATAAAGCGGACTGAGAAAAGGTCAACGTAGGAGCAGTAACAGAGGAGGTAGCAAGAACAGGTGAAAAAGGCGCAGGAATTAAAGGCGGAGCAGGTAGCAAAGCCAGTGGCCCTTGAGAAGGCTGGACCAGAGGAGTAGGGGTCAACTGAAGAGGAGCTGGCGGCTGTGGAATAACAGGAAGCTGCACAACTGGAGGTTGCACAACTAAAGGTTGCGGAGGTGCTGTAGCACTCTGCGCATAAGGGGGTGGCAAGCTCAACAAATGTGACATTAAAGGATCTTTCTCAAGTTCCTTTGCTGCATCTTGCTGAAGAAGCGGAAAAACTGGATAGCATTTATCAATCGCCATTTTACGTTGCCTGTGCAACTGCTCACTCGCCTGTTCTTCTTCATAACCTTTAAACTGCATAGCAGCTTGCATTATCGAGATACCCTTTTCTCTTTTATTTTTCTTCGCTAATTTAATTTCCTTTCGCCATAGGCGGAAAGAGTCAAACATCGCCGGCCGGGCTTTCTTCTTAAAGAGTCTAACTTCTAGATTGTCTAAAACTTCTGTGTCGAAACGACCATATTGGGGCCATTTAGGGACACCATCCTTCCTGGTGTAACGAATCCATACTCCATTATATGTGATGGGGCCCACGCCATGTTTCACGTAGAGCTCATAGGTTGGAGTTCCAATCGGAGGAACCGGACACGAGTCCTCCAATCGGGAATACCTATTACGACCACAACAAAATATTCTTCCAAGTCTGCTAATACCAGGCATCTTCGCTCACTAGTCTAGCTTCAAACTTCAAGGGAGTATCGAATACGATAGTCTCGTGAATACACGAGTCCCTCGGCTTTGGTACTTGCAAGGCCCAAATCAAAAGAACCCAAATCAAAGATCCCAAGGGATACTCAAAACTAAGGACTGGGAGACGCTCCACTCATACTTAACTGAGGTATCAATGACGTCACCAGAAGACCCGTCTATCGTCTCGCTCTACAAATCGTCTAAGGCTCCAAGACAGGGCGACAGTCAGGGCAGCAGTCCTTCGTAGCCGTCGGAAAGCGGGGAACCTCGCAGCAAAGACTTTCGGACCACGACGACATACAGGGGTCGATGAAGTTGCTGGCCTTCCTCCAGAATTTTCACACGAAGCTCCTCATGATCGTTGGGCTTGGACCGGTACCGCTGAAGTCGCCCCACATTGGGCGCCAAATGAAGAACCGGGTTATTTAGAACCCAGCGGTGCCAGGGGACACACCCAAAGTCTCCGGATTCACCTGTTTCAGAACTACAGAAACGCGGAAACTTCTTGGTGACGTCAAGGATCAAATTTATTGGCTGCAACCAGTAACAGAAGTCCACGAATTTTAGTGGCGTATATTCGTAGGAGACGGCTCAATCTTACAAAGCGCGTCATCCCTTTTATATACCAAATATTATGCTTCAGGCAAACATTCCTTGTTTACGGTAAACCAATCCCATGTGTATACGACAAAAGCATTGCATGACAAACCCACATTTCATTGTCCAGCCCACCATCAATTACCCGGCAAGACCCAGCATTTTTCATCAGATAATCGGACGGACCCCTAATAAAAACAGGCACCTCCTCATCGTAAAGCAGGTCATAAAGAAAGGAACAGAGACAGGTGTGAGTAAGATTAGACATAGTTGTGTGCAATAAAGGGGTATGGCATGCTGTGCCTTGATCCCTAATCTCGATCGGCCACTGGGAAAGGAACTGGCCGAACAGGTTTGGCTCCAAGCAATGGAGTTAGCTTGCCCAGGTCACACAGAAGTCAGCTAAAGGTGTACGTGTCCCAAAAGACTCGTTCGGCCTTAGTCACCGGCCTATGTGAGGGCAACCACAAATTGTCTGCCGTACACAAAATGGAACCCGAGGGTTCAGAACGTAATCTCTGATTTCATGGTGATCTCGTTACTTGAACACGACGAAAATACTCGTATATAGTATACTCGTCATTCTCGGTCTGCTGATACCAAAGTCGTTATGATACGACGATGTTTATGACACGGTTCCAGAATCCACGGAACCTCACTATCACAATTCAATAAAGATGGTTCAGACCAGCCAGCAGCTTCTATTAGCCGAAGGCTGACCCCTAGAGAGAAACGTTGGTCAGCTATTGAGAGGGAGGCCTTTTCTGTGGTTTGGGCCCTGAAGAAGCTGAGGCCATACTTGTTTGGTACTCACTTCAAAGTTCAGACAGACCATAAGCCCCTCTTGTGGCTAAAACAGATGAAGGGTGAAAATCTCAAACTGCTCAGGTGGTCCATTTCCCTACAGGGGATGGATTGTACAGTGGAACACAGACCTGGGGGTAGCCATGCCAATGCAGATGGACTCTCCTGATATTTCCACTTAGAACATGAAGACTCAACTGGTCAAGGTTAGTTTAATGTCCCTCCGTTTGGGGAGGGGGGTTTGTGTAGGAGAGTAGGGTCTGCTTCCTATGGTTACCCCCACTTTTTGCTGTGTTTCTCTGGTTTTTTCGACTTTAGTGTGGCTGTGGACCTGCTAATCAGGCCCACAGCCCAGCTGTTCTCTCTCTAATACCTGATACATGTACTTTAGGTACATACCAGATTGGTCACTGGGTCACCCTTGGGAGCCCCTGTATAGTGTACCCTAGGTACCCAGGGCATAGGTGCACCCTAGGCCTACCAGGGGCTGTAGCAGGTATTATGCCACCCCTGGTTTGCATTCCAAACTGACACCACAGGTCTGTTTACACTGCCTGGGTAAGGTGGTGTAATCACCCTTACTTAGATATAGTATGCCTGTATCTATATATACACATAGACACATATACACCTATAAGTCACTCCTATGGCAGGCCTTAACAATCCTGGAGACAGAGTGCTTGGTTTTATGTGGAAGGGTGCCCTAGCATGAGTTGAGCCCTTCTGCAGCTTTCGGAACCATCTCCTTAGAGCTGTTCTATGATATAGCCATACCATATACTCTTAAGTGCATTATAATCCTCGCGGTTAATGATAACTTTGGTTTGTCCGGAGAAAGGTGTGGTTCCATCATTGCAAATGTGTGCCCGACTACTCGATCCCATGCCCGGGGGTGCGCTTATCCTATCGCTATACACATGGCCCAAGCAGCGGAGTCTGGGGGGGCCGCACTTCTCACATCAAGCAACACAATGGCAGGTACACTAACTGACCCGTCTCGAGATGGGCCCGGGGTGAAGGTGCTCACTTGGAACGTGAACGGTCTGGGCTCCAAAATCAAGAGAGGCCTGGTTACGGCCTACATTAAACGAACAGCGCCAGACATTATCTTCCTACAGGAAACGCATTTGAGAGGGAACAAGTGCGCTTTTCTGGCACGGGGCCAATACGTAGTACTAGCACACGCGGGGTACACCACGGACTCACGGGGCACGGCCATACTCATCAGGAAAACGACCCCTTTCACCTCCACGCGCACATGGTTAGATCCCCAAGGGACGTACGCGGGGGTGCAGGGGACCTGGAGGAGGCGCAGGTATACGCTACTGTCGGTCTATGCCCCACCCAAACTTCAGGCGCGCACACTGCAGGGGATCACTAACATACTACTGCACACGGCTGATACGGTCCAAATTATAGGTGGAGATTTCAACGATGTGATGTGCACGGCACGAGATAGGTCCGGCAACACCCGTGCAGTAACTACAGACACGGCACTGGCAAGTCAAATGGACACGCTTGGCCTCACTGATGTTTGGAGATGGCTCCACCCCACACAGACCGAATACTCTTTCTTCTCCGGGGCACACAAAGTCTTCTCAAGATTAGATTACATCTTCACCTCGAGACAGGAGCTATCGTTGGGGGACCAGGCTGAGTATAGGGCGAGGGGCATCTCGGATCACTCACCTCTGCTTGTGCACATAGGGCGGGACGGGGGTGGCAGACGGGCCCGCTGGCACATGTCGGCATGGGACATACAGACGCCTGAAATTCTGAGAGGCATTAGGGCGGATATCCGAGTGTATGTGGCGGAAAATGAGGGCTCCGTACAGTCCAGGGTTACGTTGTGGGAGGCCATGAAAACGGTCCTAAGAGATCGCTTCCAATCTAGGGTGGGTGAGGCTCGGAGGAAGCGTGATGAGGCAATTGCAACTGGGGAGGCGACCATACTCTCTCTAGAGACCGAATACCATAGCACGAGGAGTGAGTTGGACCTTAGGAAACTGCTCGACGCCCAAAAGGTTCACAGGGAATTGGCAACGAACGAGGCACGCACGCAGGCCTTGGCCACCCTACACCGTCTCTACGATGTGGGTGACAAATCAGGGAAGCTTATGGCCTGGCTGGGTAGGCGGGAGAGAGCTGCTAGGTGGGTGGACGAGATCAGGCTCCAAGGGGGCGCGCGGGCGTCCACAGATGACTCCGTGGCGGAGGCCTTCGCGGCCTACTTTGAGAATTTTTATCGGGCTAGAGACCTAGGGGGAGCGGAGGTGGTGCGGGCCTATCTGGGAGATATGGAAATCCCGCAGTTGACCCCCGAGGATTGTGAGACCCTGGAGGCAGACTTATCACTTACCGAAATTACGGAGGCGCTGGCGCTTTTGAAGCCTGGGAAGGTGCCGGGCCCCAACGGTTTTCCGGCGGAGTTTTTCAAACGGACGGGAGACCTCCTCTCGCGCCACCTGCAGGGATTGCTCGTCGAGGCGTTTGATGCCGGGCGACTCCCGCCAGATTTGACCCTAGCCACCATAGTCCCAATTTATAAGGAGGATAAACCCAGGGAGGAGTGCTCCTCCTACCGCCCAATCTCCCTCCTTAATATCGAGACCAAACTGTTGGCCACTATTTTGGCGCGACGCCTACGACAGGTCATTCCAGATCTAGTGCACCCGGACCAATCTGGGTTTCTCCCGGATAGGGCCACCAAACTCAACTTACGGCGAACCCACAATTGGCTCCAGGAGGTCTGTGACAGAGATGAACCCCACTGGTTCCTCTCCCTGGACGCGGAGAAGGCGTTCGACGCGGTGCATTGGCCCTTCTTGATGGGCACGCTCGAACGCTTTGGGTTAGGGCCTAAGTTCTTAGGATGGGTGAAGCTGCTCTATTCGAACCCCAGAGCGAAGGTGAGGGTCAATGGAAGGCTATCCAGAGAGTTTGCGATAGAGCGGGGGACAAGACAGGGGTGCCCGCTATCCCCACTGCTTTTCACCCTCACGATTGAAATCCTGGCGATTCGCATTCGATACAACCGGGACGTGAGGGGGTTTCACTGGGGGGAGTCGGACGCGGACCAGGAGAAAATCTCCCTCTACGCTGACGACGTTTTATTGTACATCACGGAGCCGACTAGGACTATCCCTGCCCTATTTAAGGAGCTGGGAGACTTCGGGGCAGTGGCAGGCCATACCATTAACTGGCACAAATCGGTCATTTACGATCCTCAGGGGGCCCCTAGAGGGGAGTGCTTGCCCGAACAGCTCCTGCACACCACAGAGGGCTTCCGATATCTGGGGGTTTTCATCACCCGAGACGCCCGTCGTTCCTATACTGCTAACATTGACAGGATCCTGGTGGCCGCGAAGGCGGAAATGGAGCGATGGCGACAACTCCCACTCACCATCCTGGGCAGGGCCGCCCTGTATAAAATGATCCTTTTACCGAAATTCTTATACGCCCTCCAAAACGAATATTACCCGCTGCCAGCTGCGACTACATCGAAAATACACGCTGACCTCCGCTCCTTCCTGTGGCTGGGGAAACAACCGAGAGTGGCACTGACGACTTTGCAGCGGCACCAATACAGCGGGGGCATCTCGCTACCCAACTTAGAGGCATACTACTGGGCCGAACACCTGGCCCCGGTCAACGAGTGGATACATGCCACCGCAGATCACCCGACCTATGCGCTAGAAAAATCCAAATGGGGCGCAAAGACGGTGCTACACTTCCTATACGGGGGTAAAGGGGGTCGTAGGCTTCTCCCGGCAACTAGAATCACCCTAACGGCGTGGCGTAAAGCTACGGTGAAAATGGGATGGCAACATAGACCCACCCGGCAAACCCCCCTGTGGTCCTGCAGCTGGCTGACCGAACTCCACAAATTGAGGGGTTTCAAACAGTGGGATGACATTGGCATCTCTACGATCGGGGATGTCGTGGCGAGGGGGGAGCTGAAAACCTTCCAGGCACTGCAACAGGACTTTGGTCTTCATAACACACAATACTTCCGATACCTGCAATTGCGACATGCGTGGGGCACACAGAACATCTCCCTTACTGACATTCCCCAATATGCACCACTTGAGGGGCGCCTGCTCCAGGAACGGATACACAGAGGGGCGGTATCCATGATCTACAAAACACTGACAAACAATATGCTGGGTGACCTACAGGCCTTGAGGGAGAGATGGGAGGGTGATGTGGGCACGTTTGAAACCCTGGATTGGGAACTCATTCTCATGCACCCTAGGGAGGTGGCCATCAAATCACGGCTTCGCCTCATCCAATTCAAGGTTCTCCACAGGGCCTACTTTGATAGGACACGACTCTTCCGGATGGGGAGGGCCGCTGATGCCTCCTGCCTGAGGTGCCAACATCCTCAGGGTGATTTTTACCATATTATTTGGGGTTGTTCCGTGATTCGGGGGTACTGGAATGAGGTCTTCACAGAATTGTCAGCAGTTCTGGAGGTTGACGTCCCCAGGGAACCTAGGCTGGCACTCCTGGGCTTGTCGACTGAGGTGGATGTCACACGATACTCTCTTATCTTCCTGTTGTTGGCGCTGGTAGTCGCCAAGAGAGATATAGCTAGAATGTGGGGGGCACCAGGACGGCCGAATCTGGATGACTGGAGACGAGGCCTAGACATGTACATGGCAGCTGAGAGGGTTACGTATAAAGCGAGGGGGTGCCCGAGGAAATTTCGTAAAATATGGGCCAAGTGGAGGCACTATCACGGACTCGAATAGGGGGATGCACTGTGGAGGGGGGGGGGGAAATTGAGGGTTACGATATGGCCCACAGAGGTGGTCTCACGTACGAATGTTTTGCACCTGTTGCACCTGGAGGACCCGGAGGATGAGTCGAACTAATGCTTGCGGCTTCTGCCATGTGGGGTGTGGAAGACACGAGATCCGGGGGCTGGGGGGAGGTATGGGGGACGAGCTGTTTGGGGGGGGGGGGGGGTGAAGGGCGGGAAGGGGGACCTCGGATAGAGGCCTCTCAGTTGCCCGGGGCAGTTCAGTGTGAAAGTTGGGAGGGGGGGTTTGGGGTGAAAAGTTGGAACACGAAATGATCTTATCATGATACATACTGTATGCTACTATGTTCAAAAAGTTGCGTATAACCGGGGGTTGCGGAATGTTGACGCCCCCCCGGGTTGCCACACTGCTTTTCTTGATGATCCGTATGTTGCAACAATAAAAAGAAATTTACAAAAAAAAAAAGAGTGCACTTAGGAAAAAAAAAAAATGATAACTTTGGTTTGGCTTTATAAAAACATGCTGTGTAAGGTGTCAAACACTTTGGAATACTACCCTCCCGCCAGTTCTGGTGGCGGGGGTAGCATTCCACCCTTCTAGAGGGAGAAGACATGTAGTTACTGGTTTACCCGGTTAAAGTTAAACAGAGCATCAGCATCACAAAATGGATGCTGCTGCCACAGACACGAGTCTGCCCTCCTGCTGCTGGATGAAACTCTGGCAGGGGAGGCCTGGACAATAGGTTTCCTGTCCAGGGAGGTGCTAGCACCTCCCCAGACAGGCTTTTGTGTATTCGGGCAGGGAGGGCTGCATTCAGTGAATGCTTTCCAGACACTGCCTGGGGCACACAAGGTGCTCCATGCATTTCCCAGTTCAAACCGGTTGCTGGGGCACTCTGCCCCAGCTCTGACGTGAAACTGGACAAAGGGAAAGGGGTGTAACCCATAGGAGGTGGACGTGGGTCCAGCCCCTAAATTTAGTATAAGTATAGGAACCCTGTCCCTAGGACTTTAGATTACCCTGTCCTGCCCCTAAACTTAGTATAAGTATAGGAACCCAGTCCTAGTACTTTATATTACCCTGAACGAAACTCTGAAACATATATCCTGGACCTTCGACATTCAATTTTGACTGGAAGACGGAAGATATCTCCCTTGTGGTCAAGGAGTGAACACCCTGTTCAAACAGGCACCAACAGCAACTTTGCCGGTGTGCATTTTCGAGGCTCCCACCGGATCGCAAAGCATCTGCTACACAGGACATGGACTTTCAGACATCTCCGACCCGACCTTCGCTCACAGCAAAGCTGAAACCCGTGGCGGACATGAGAGACGTGGGACCAGAACTCCTGGACATCCTGCATTTTGCAAGCTGCAACTACTTCACGAGGTATCTCGAAGTTGTTCATTGGGGTGCTTGAAGCCCCAGACCCGAGCACCATTTGCACCGAAGCTCAGAGGCCCCCACTCCACGAGTGTCCGTGGGCCTCGCTTTTGCATTTCAGCTTGACGCGTCTTTGCGGTTCCTTGCCCATTGGCTAGTGAGCCCCCCGAAGACTTTTCTTTGAATCTAACTTGCTTTCCTGGTTGCTCCAAATTGCTCCAACTTCTCTGCAAAGGAGAAGTTCCTCAGACCTTGCTGGTCTGCACCGAAGCCAATCTCGACATCCTGCATGGGTTGCGCTTGCCAAGGCTTGTTGGGTCCAATCCAAATACCGACACCGCAGTCAACTAGATCCTTCGTGGGACAGCTCGAATCCAGCTCCTGGTCATCCTCGACACCTCCTGGTCCTCGTGGCTGAAGAGACAAGCTTCACCTCCGCACCTGAAATCACCCGACATCTGGTGGCATCTTCCTATCGCCTCCCTGGTCACTGGCAAGTGACCCAGACTCTGTCCCTTCTGCTTTCAGGTTCTGCAGATCTTCGATCCACCCTTGGATCCATCCGGACACTTTTCCTCTGGTCGCCTGCAGCACTTCTTTGCAGATCTCCATTGAAATCGACGACGAAACCCAACACCAAAAGAGACCTATGCACCCGGCTTCCGTGGGTGAGGTAACACGAGTACTCTGGTAGTCTCGAGGGTATTGGCCCTCCAAGTGTCCAAGTCCAAAAGGGTTCCATCGTAGTTTATTTAGAAGTGTCCTTAAATTGTAAATTTGCAACTTGTTTGTTTCCCATAGAAAGTCAATGGTAACCCACGGCTGTGTTTAGTCACTGCACGCGTCTCACGTGGGCCTCCTACTTTCTAAACTTTGGTTGTTTAGAGTAGCCTCAGCGATTCCACATGCCCCAGGCCTGCTTTCTAATTCTCACGTGATTCTAATAGCACTATTTTAGTATATGGTTTGTGAGGCCCCTAGGGCAAAACATATACTGTGCAACTTATCGTATGCTAATTAAGTAACTTTTATTGTACTTTTACCTCTGACCTCATAAAGAGTGCAGAGGGGTTGTGTTTAGAATAAATACATATATATTTGGTATATACCTTGTGGGGTGTGCTTTCATTTGGTACTCAAGGGATTATAATTGGTAAAACAACTCCATAATTCGCTCTCTGAAGTCTTAGACTGAAGACTGCTCGTCACTGCTAACCCTAGGATAGCTTTCTATAAGGTTGCCTTTACAACCACCATCAATAAGGGTCGATTAGACTGGTGCAAGGTGCCCACTAGAACTAGTGGACATCATATGCCAGGCTAACTTCTCACATTTTATAACTCTGTTTATCGGTACAGTTAGACATGAAGGTCATAACACGCAGGAATTCATTACTTGTTACAGTGTTACATAGTCAGGATTGCATACAGATGTCACAACGTTCAATGTAATATAGTATAAGATGTTTACATTACATATCAAATTAAGGCGTTAATGGTTCGTCAAGGGATGGGATCAGGGGAGGCTCACACAGATTGCCACGGTACACATTCCATTTTGTCCATATTGCTATCCATTTCCCGGGGCAACCCCGGGCAACGTATACTGTCTTCTCTTGCAGCATGCACCAGTCCATGTCTTTCTTCCATGCGCTAAGGGTTGGAGGTGTTACTGCCCCCCATAGGCGGGCTATATTACGTTTTGCTATAGTCTGACCAAGTGTCGCCCATAATCTGCCCTTTGCTGTCAGGTCTGTGGGCTCCCAGATGTTTAGGAGGCACCTTTTGGCTTCAAGACGTATTTCCACCCCCCGAACTGTACGCATACATTCATGTACCTGTTTCCAGTAGGTTTGTATCAAGGGACACTCCCATAGTATATGCATAAATGTCCCTGTCAAACCACAGTGTCTTCTACAGAGCCCCTCCTCACTCCTGCCCATCAATACAAGTAGGTTACCAGAGAGGTATACTCGATGCAGTATTTTCAGTTGAATCAGCCTCAGTTTCGCTGATATTGCCACTTCCTTGGGGGAAGAAAACGCCTCCTTCCATTCCTCATCATCTATCTCCAGACTGTCACTTTCTCCTTTTCTCTTTAATTCGATTAGGGGGTCAGGGCTGTAGTGTATGAGTGTATGTGAGGGAGTTGGCCTTTTCTGGCAAATGACCGTCAAGCAGTCTGTCCTCTAGAGGAGAGGACTCCGGGAGGGACGTTCCAGTTGGGATGTTTGTCTGGAGTGAGTGCTTGACCTGCGCATATCTAAAGTATTCCGTATGTGCTAGTACATATGTCTGCTGTAATGAGGCAAACAACACCATGCCATTGGGTCCCCAGAGGTCCTTTATGCGGGAGATTCCTATCAGGTCCCGTTTATCGAACCCTTTAGTTCGACCCAGTTTGCCCAGCCGTTCAGAAACCCAAAGTGGGGTAGCTAACGTACGTTTATCAGCCCATCCCAGGCTGCGGCTTACAATATGCCAGAGTTTGACCGAGTGTGTGGCTTCAGATTTTAACTGAGTGGTGCCTCATGGACCTCTCACTGTTGTGGCTTCAGTTTTTAACTGAGTGGTGCCTCATGGCCCTCTCACTGTTGCGGCTTCAAGTTTTAACTGAGTGGTGCCTCATGGCCCTCTCACGGGTGGTGCCTCATGGCCCTCTCACTGTTGCGGCTTCAGTTTTTAACGGGGTGGTGCCTCATGGCCCTCTCACGGGTGGTGCCTCATGGCCCTCTCACTGTAGTGGCTTCCGTTTTTAACTGGGTGGTGCCTCATGACCCTCGCACTGGTGTGGCTTCAGTTTTTAACTGGGTGGTGCCTTGTGACCCTCTCACTGTTGCTGCTTCAGTTTTTAACTGGGTGGTGCCTCTTGGCCCTCTCACTGTTATGGCTTCAGTTTTTAACTTGGTAGCGCCCCGTGGTCCTCTCAATGTTGTGGCTTCAGTTTTTAACTGGGTGGTGCCTCTTGGCCCTCTCCCTGTTATGGCTTCAGTTTTTAACTTGGTAGAACCTCGTGGTCCTCTCACTGTTGTGGCTTCAGTTCTTAACTGAGTGGTGCCTCATGGCCCTCTCACTGTTGTAGCTTCAGTTTTTAACTGAGTTGTGCCTCATGGCCCTCTCGCGGGTGGTGCCTCATGGCCCTCTCACTGTTGTGACTTCAGTTTTTAACTGGGTGGTGCCTAATGGCCCTCTCACTGTTGTGGCTTCAGTTATTAACTGGGTGGTGCCTCATGATTCTCTCTATTGCGACTTCAGTTTTTATCTGAGTGGTACCTCATGGCCCTCTCACGGGTGGTGCCTCATGGCCCTCTCACTGTTGTGGCTTCAGTTTTTAACCGGGTGGTGCCTCATGGCCCTCTCACTGTTGTGGCTTCAGTTTTTAATTGGGTGGTGCCGCATTGCCTTCTCACTGTTGTGGCTTCAGTTTTTAACTGGGTGGTGCCTCTTGGCTCTCTCACTGTTATGGCTTCAGTTTTTAACTTGGTAGCGCCTCGTGGTCCTCTCACTTTTGTGGTTTCAGTTTTTAACTGGGTGGTGCCTCTTGGCTCTCTCACTGTTATGGCTTCAGTTTTTAACTTGGTAGAACCTCGTGGTCCTCTTACTGTGTGGCTTCAGTTTTTAACTGAGTGGTGCCTCATGGCCCTCTCACGGGTGGTGCCTCATGGCCCTCTCACCGTTGTGGCTTCAGTTTTTAACTGGGTGGTGGCTCATGATTCTCTCTGTTGCGACTACAGTTTTTAACTGGGTGGTGCCTCATGATCCTCTCACTGTTGTGGCTTCTGTTTTTTACTGGGTGGTGCCTCATGGCCCACTCACTGTTGTGGCTTCAGTTTTTAATTGGGCGGTGCCGCATTGCCTTCTCACGTTTGTGGCTTCAGTTTTTTTTTTTTTTTTTTTAAACCTTTATTGATATCAAAAGAAGACAAATCGAAGCCCACAACCAAGCCAGCCGGCCGCAGTGTACAATACAGTCAGGAGTCATCAGGCAAATAGTACATAATCAATCAATACAAAGCTGAGGCCGTACAATCGCAATAGGGGAAAAGAAATACAGAAACTAAAGGGCTAAAACACAGGAGTAAAGAAGGCTTAATTTTACAATAAGGGGAGAGGACATATGACAGGCACACTTGCAATACGGAGGCATCCGATATCCCGTAATCAACCTCAACATTAAGAAGGGGGCGTGGGGCAAAATATCAAGGGGACAACACAATGCAATCAAGAAATCAGGATATGTGAGATACAGTCAACCCCTGAGCGTTATCCTCGTAACACGCCCGCCACCCGGGACACTACCAAGCCAGAACAGTGGGATCGGAAGACAATGCATGAAAACCCGCCCGTCACAGTACCCTCTGGGACACAGGAAGGAAAAAAGGGAAGGGGGACTAGGTAGGGGGGGGGAAGAGGAAGGGAAAGGAAAATGGAGGGAAGAAAAACCAAACAATAAAAAGGGAATAGGGAAATATGAAAAAGGAAAGGTAGAAGACACGCCGACACGGCACCCCGTGGTGAGAGGACAGGAGACAAAAGGATTAGCGGCCCAAGTGGGGCATGGCAATCGGATGAAAAGACAGTCAAAATGTAGCAGGAGGAGTAGCGACGCCATACCCCCACCCGAAACACACCATAGGAGGTCGGGACAGACGCGGCCTCACGAAAAAGATATACAAAAGGGCCATAGAACCAGAAGACAAACAAAAAATAGGACCCAACCCACCCGTCCCACCCTGCACCCCTGTAGAAGGCTACGGCCTACCCTTCAAACAGCGTGCCTGTCGCCCTAAACCAGAACCCGAAATACAGCAAGAAGAAAGAATGAAAAATGAGACAAAAAGACCACAAAAGCGGAGAAAGAAAACAGGAGGGAGGAGCAGAAGAACTATAATACAAACGATAGGCCACAGCCCTCCGCCCAACCCGACAAGTAAAATAAAAAAACAGACCAGGATGACACCCCATCACGCGCCACAAAATATTAGGAGAAGGGGACCTCCCACCCCTCTACGATCAGAGACAATTGTGCAACGAAATCGCATACCGGGAATCAAGCAGAAGTCGTACATTTCACCCCCAACCCTTCCGAGCGACAAACCCCACCCACCACATGGCAATGTACAACCACATACTAAATACGAAAGCAGCATATAATCGAGTGGAATGGAGACTAGCATAGCTACGTGGGGAGTAGATAGATCGACAAGTGAGCAATAGTTCAAACTGAAAGTTTCGATGCATCAACAATCGAAGCACGAGCCATGAGAAACAGGAGTTCAGTTGCGCCACTGGAGCGGGCGAGGTGGTCCCAATTTTAAACACAGGCAAAGTCATCGAAGCAGGCACAGGAGGAAGTCCACCCATAGTTCCAGGCAACAATGTCGAACAGGGTCGCAGTACAGCATCCGAGTCCCGGGGGTCCGAACCTTGAAAAGCAGGGCGCCCCAAAGTCACCAGCACATTACACGATCTTCGATCAGCGGTGGAGACACTCAGGTCAATCGAGGGGGGTGAGGCAATGGAGGCATCGAAACAAGAGGGCGACAAGAAGAAACGGCCGCCCAAAAGGGCGGCGGATCGTGGCGGACCCACCGAGACGCCCAGGGCCAGGGAAGCGTGCAGGGATCTGAGGGCTTCCAGGATATCTCTGACTGTCGGCTCACGCCCATCAGATCCGATCCCCACACAATCAGGCAACTCGGGCCCGCCGCCACAAGGTGACTCTCGATCCAGAGGGCCGGCCGCCATTTCGTGAATCAGCCCAATCGCCGCCCACGAGGACCCCCGGAAATAACAGTTCTCAAATGTAGGACTTTACAAGCGCCGGGGGTCCCAGCAAGGGCGGCCTCGATGCCAAAAGGATGTCCGCCAAAAACGGGTCTCCGCCCGCACCAGCACCGGTGCCCCAAACAAGCGGAGTCCGGGCCTCGAGGACCAGGGCCGCCGGACAAAGCAGCGGCGGGGGGTCCCGGGGCTTCTCACCCACGTCGGCCACGCGACCAGCAGGGCAGGTCCGGGTCAGGATCGCCGGGATCTTCGCACATCAGCCGGGGCCGAGAGCCGTCGGATCCCACCGGCCAGGTCCCGGTCCAAGTCTCGCAGAGGCCCCGATCTCTCGGAGGCCGGAACTCCGGAGCCACTGCACGTCAAGACCCCGGGGTCAGATGGAAAGTACAAACAAGCCGTAATGTTTCCAATTCCCCAAAAGTGTGCCGTCCCGGGACAGGATAAAAGACAGGATAGGCAGTCAGGATGGAGGGCTGCGGGAGCCGAGCTAAAAGGCGACCATCACGGCCGCGAGCTAGGCTCCTCCCCGTGGCTTCAGTTTTTAACTGGGTGGTGCCTCATGGCCCTCTCACTCTTGTGGCTTCAGTTTTTAACTGAGTTTTGCCTCTTGGTCCTTCTCACTGTTGTGGCTTCGATTTTTAATTGAGTGGTGCCTCATGGCCCTCTCACTAGTGTGGCTTCAGTTTTTAACTGGGTGGTGCCTCATAGCCTTCTCACTGTTGTGGCTTCAGTTTTTACCTGGGTGGGGCCTCATAACCCTCTCACTGTTGTGGCTTCAGTTTTTAACTGAGTGGTGCCTCATGGCCCTCTCACTGTTGTGGCTTCAGTTTTTACCTGGGTGGGGCCTCATGACCCTCTCACTGTTGTGGCTTCAGTTTTTAACTGAGTGGTGCCTCATGGCCCTCTCACTGTTGTGGCTTCAGTTTTTAACTGGGTGGTGCCTCATGACCCTCTCACTGTTGTGGCTTCAGTTTTTAACTGAGTTGTTCCTCTTGGTCCTTCCCACTGTTGTAGCTTCAGTTTTTAACTGAGTTGTGCCTCTTGGTCCTTCCCACTATTGTGGCTTCAGTTTTTAACTGGGTGGTGCCTCATGGCACTCTCACTGTTGTGGCTTCAGGTTTTAACTGAGTTGTGCCTCTTGGTCCATCTCACTATTGTGGCTTCAGTTTTTAACTGGGTGGTGCCTCATGGCACTCTCACTGTTGTGGCTTCAGGTTTTAACTGGGTATTGGCTCATGGCCCTCTCACTGTTGTGGCTTCAGTTTTTAACTGAGTGGTGCCTCATGGCCCTCTCACTGTTGTGGCTTCAGTTTTTAACTAGGTGGTGCCTCATGGCCCCCTCACTGTTGTGGCTTCAGTTATTAACTGGGTGGTGCCTCGTGGCCCCCTCACTGTTGTGGCTTCAGTTATTAACTGGGTGGTGCCTCGTGGCCCTCTCACTGTTGTGGCTTCAGTTTTTAACTGGGTGGTGCCTCATGGTCCTCTCACTGTTGTGGCTTCAGTTTCTACCTGAGTGGTGCCTCATGGCCCTCTCACTGTTGTGGCTTCGGTTTTTACCTGAGTGGTGCCTCATGGCCCTCTCACTGTTGTGGCTTCAGTTTTTACCTGAGTGGTGCCTCATGGCCCTCTAACTGTTGTGAGTTGTTTTAAGTGTTGGACACTTCATCAGCAAAAGAAGTTGCAGTCTTAGTGAACGGAAGCTAGAGATCTTTTCGATTTGTAAATTACTTTTGATATAGGCAATACCTAAAAGTCACGTGGCATGCACTTTCATCTTTACATATCCGTTACTTTTGCACAGCCATAATTATATGTAACCATATTTGGATATGTCTGCTCATACATGTAAGTACGCCAATGCCCCAATAAATAAAAACCTCAATATGGAAAATGAGAACTGGGTGAGATGAGTTTACAAAGCATACATAGAGGTTGAAGACAAATAAGAATTACGAGTTACATCTGATCTGCACATTTCCATACCTTCTGTAACACGAAAGAGTCTGGTTGAGAGCTTCTGTATGCAGCAGTGTTCTACCAATATCTGGAGCACATGCTTTTGATTGTTGCCCAAACTCTACTTCTCATTGGGCAAGTTGAACTGACCAAGCATTGTACAGCACTATGCTACCAATGCCAGCTCCTGCATAGTGCTGACCTTGTCTCATGCAGTGATCCAAGTATCTGCCAAGCTGTTCGGGGCAAGGCATCCCAGGCTACTCCTAGCGCTTGAAAGGACAGAGGGTCACAGTAAGTTTAGTGTGTGGGCACACATGGGTTGGTGGGAGGCAGCGCTGAGGTAAGTTGCTCTAGGCTGGGGTGCATACCTGCGTTTGACCACATGCTGGCTACAGCCACGTCAATTTTGGTAATGCTTAAAGAAGGTGGCCTAATAGCTGCATTGTGTGAAAACATTGCCACACTAACTAATTGATCCCATGTCTTAATATTCTTATCTGCCCACAATGGCGGCACTGAGATACCCAGCAGACACTACAAAGTGAAGTGCCGCTCGATAGATTGTGGTTAGCGCATGTATAACCATAAACACCACCCTCTTGGGCAGAAATAATTTTGTCATTACCGATCTGGCAGTTACCCTTCCTGTTTGTCTATGGCATATCACTTTTATTTCACTGGGTCGTTCACACCTTTTTCTTAATTCAGTTACAGATTGCATTTTAAACAGTATTAAAGGGTAATCAGGACTTTCATGTCTTGAGTACCCCTTCTGTGAAGTATATCTTCATTATGTGTCTGTTAACCATCCGCTCGCAAGTTTTCATTCATGACCTTTTGCTGTAGAACCGCTTGTCTGCTGCAAGGAGCTTAATTCTCCCACTTCTACATGTCCATTCCCCTGCTGTCCTCTAGTCTGGGCAGATTTTAGGTCTTGAGACAATTGCTGGTGGTGCATACTATGACCTGTCTTCATATTGGGACTCTGTACTGTGCCTAATTGACAGTTTGTCCTCTTGAAGATGTGGCCCATGGAAATATCAAGTGAAGTTTCACTAATTGTTCAAGCTGTACTTACAAAGCTTCTTTGTTCTTATTGCTATAAGACTCAATACGCACCAAACATGCCCTCGGTCAACAACACTACTCTTTGGCACTATTTAGCAACACTGAGTTCATTCGAGAAGATAATCTCACACTCCCAGTGTCATCTATATCATCCTGTACGTCTCCCCCATGCTGCATTTAGTCTGCAGTGTTGCTTGTCTGAACACTGCTCCAGTTTTTTTAGCCCTCTCATTCGGAATTTTCACAGTTTATTGCATGTGCCCAGAGTAAACTCTCACCAGCTGCAGCCTTGATTACTGTTCTGTCGACCTTTCCTCATCTAGTTCATTAGCCACAACAGTGCTACAGAGTTTGCCATTTATTCACACATCTCTCAGTTTTCTACAAGTCCCGAGTCATAGGGTCAAAAAAGGGATCCTGTAATCATGTGTCTGAAAGGTATTCTAACATGGTTGTCAATCTGCCATTAATTCGCTCTGCAGTTTCCATACGCGACTATGTAAAGCAAATGAGTATATAAACATATTTTTCTTCTTTGCTGAATTTTTCAGAGAGGGTTTTAGTCCAATTCCAGCTTCCTTCTGTAGGCTGTTCTTAAGGCCCTGAAACTTTGGGTTAAAAGAACTAAATCAGTATAGCTATTCGCTTAAGGTCATCTTTCGGCCAATCATCTTTTAGGTGTGATTTGATGAGCTATGTTGCTGTAGGTTGTCTTATTCTGCTTAGTTGTAGCTCCTTTAGCTACTGCTGGCCTGCTGTGTTGCTTACCTGTTCCCTGCCCCCATGAGCCATCAGGCTTTGCAGTTAAGACTCAATTTCGTGTAAAGAGTGAATCGGGGGTAATGAAGCATGACAGGAGCTGCGTAATGGCGCAGCTGTGGAGAAGAGAAGTGGAGTGTGGAACATGAGACCTGAAAAGGAAGGAATCAATAGAAGATCTCAAAAGCCACTTCAAATTGACTGACAGGTGGCCACTTCTCCTTCTCAGGATAAACTATACGAGCCAAGTCTCTATTCCACCATCTGCTGTGCACATGGGAGGACTGGAGTGAAAGGACCCATGTTGGTAATGGACTCTGCTGTAAGGACAACCTCACCTCAACCCTCCAAGTAAGTGGGCTGTTGCAGCCACTCTTTCCAAAGAGAGAATCTAAACACAGTCTCTTTAGCACTTGATTAAACAGGTTTTAACCTGGATCAGTGATTCCAGTTGTTACTCAACTCTGTATTTGCCAAAAATGTATCCCATGACTGCTGGGATGAAAGAGCTGCTTCTGCTTCCGATCCGTGTGCTAAAGAAACCTAGATGACAATCCTGGAGCACTCCCCTTACTACATGACAATGATCAGCTTTACCTGTCCTCTACCCATGGAAAAACAGGAATGCCTGAAATAAGAGAACTGCCTCCAGTCCAAGACAACTCTGGCCCACTTCAAGACTGCACCTTACAACATGCATTTGTAAGCGTCCCAGAGTAAGTTTTATTCCCTACAGAGAGATATTTGACCATGAAGAGTATGGTTGATTACCTTTAATCCCAAACAAGTGCTTTAGAATGGTAGTTCAGAGATTCTGTGAGCTAATGCCCTTGCTAGTCCATTTACCTATTTGCAACTTGCTGAGTTTTAGAGAGGCTCAGATCCAAGGCTTTTCTGATTGGACCTTGACAAGATTCCGGAGAATAAACTCTGAGGTCTTCCATTTCTCCTACGGTCACCATCACCACTAAATCCTCAGAGCTTTGTTGTGGACTGACTGCAGTTATCTGATTTTATTGGCTCTGATCAAATGAGGGCAAGGACATGTCAACCGCATAGAGCTGCAGTTGAATTGCAAGGCACTAGAACTCATACTTCCCATTTCTAGGTGCACACCGACAACACCACAGCTACATCTTCACTATAATTAATTGTGGTGGGAGCCACTCCCAACCTCTTTGCCAGCTAGCGATACGGCTTTGCAAGGTGCAACAACATCTCTTTTACACTTCATATAGCAGGATTGGAGAGAAAGGAGGCAGAATATCACAATGGATTACATCCTCATCTGGCTTAGGAGGAGCACCACAGCTGCACTATTCAAGGTGTTGACTTTTACAGCTCCCTTATTCTGTTTTACATTTACTTTCATGCAATTACTCTGACAGCTCCTTTTATTTGTCTGCACTTACTATGTAACACCGTAATCACATCGCCCTAAGTATCAGAAAAATAACTTACTTGGTAAGTACAATTTATGGAATTTTACTCCTGTGTGCCAAGAACATTTGAACATTTCTATTTTATTGTATCGGAAAATAAAATGTCAGTCTTGGGCAGAAAACAGCTGCAATGCTTGGCCTTCCCTGAATAGGACAGGACGAGTGCCACTGTAACCTGGTGTTATAATTATTAATGGGTCATCAGGTCACGGATTCCATCAGCCTGAGGCTCCGCAGTGGAAAACCACCAGTTCTGCACCTCTAAATGGAGTGGGGAAAAACAGATTTGACAGGTGGGGCATCTGTTCTTTTTTGGCAGATTCCCCGCACCTGCTATAATGAGATAGAATTCCCATCACACCTTAAGCTTTACTTTCTCTGGCGCGGCAGAGAACTGTATTGCAATCCCTGAGTCTCCAGAGTGGAGAAGACAGTCACTGATGGTGGCGCTGGGGCTCCCAGTGGTCATTTGGGAGCAATGGGACTGTTCAACTATGAATAGGCAGGAGAGGTTCCCACACAGACCATAGTGGTGAGCGCCAGCTTGACAGTTTTTGGGGTTTCCACCATCCCAAATACACTCAGATTGTTTATTTTTAAGGGACTGCAGACTGGGAAGTGGGTAAACAAAGATATTTATTGAGACCAAATCCACATTCACCAACCCCTGGCAGGGACAGCTACTATCCACAATCCATTACAGATTACAGAACCCACTCTCAACATTATTCAAAGGTAATACACATAATTCATGCCCTTTTCCCAAATTTTTAAACTGGTAGAGTAAGGTCATTACTCAGTGGGCATCCACAGGACAAAAAGGAATGGAAGAGAATTAAACAATGAGGGGAGTAGAGGAAATGGTGCAATTCGGTTGGGACAACCATCCTTTCACATCCCGCCAACACCCCATCAATAGTCAACAATTCAGACCAAACCACTTTGAAACCATCCAAGTTCAACAGTCCACAACCCTCCATCTCCTCAGAATGTGTCCTATGAGTAATTGCCTGGTTTAGTCATCTAACACGGTTTGTTTCTATTCACTCTCAGAAATGGCTCCATGACAAGACTGTTTCATATCTACCATCACCCACTCGTCTAACATGGGACCCTCTGCAGTGCTAAATTTGAGCTGAAGGTTTTCGGTGCTTGGCCCCGCCTCTAATGACGGCCCACAACATGGGGGCACTGTCTTTCCAATTTTGAGATGAGTGCAACAACAGTGTTTATCTGAAAGAGACACGCTAGTAATAGATTACTTACCTTAGAATATTCCCCAGGCGTCAGACTGGCTCTGGAATGTTTTCTGCTTAGCAGTACCACTGCGCGCCAGTAGGTGGCGTTGTGCGGCTTCGCGTCTGTCACTGGCGTCATAAGTGCCGGTATGACATCACAAGGCTACTTAGGCCCCACCCATGCGTGCTGACGTCAGTTCTTTCTTTTTCTGCCCCGAAAGCGCAGATCCGGATTGAGCACGTACCTCAGTCATTTTTTGACCACTTTTTGGAGACTTTTGTCTCCTTTTCTTGTTTCTTGGTGCACGTAGGGATGCGCAGCTTTAAGTCTTACGGGTTGTGCCACCGTAATATGTCAGTGGCGGACCACAATGATGTCTGCCTCTACTGCCTGGAGCATGACCATGACTCCCGGGACTGTCGGGACTGCCGTGCCATGGCCCGAAGGCCTTACGGGAGTGGCGCCAGAAGTTGCTGGAGGTCCGGCCCTCCTCCCACCGCCGCTCTGGGTCTAGGGGCCATTTGCGGGACTGTTCGCGGGCCCGGAGCCGTTGCTCCTCGGACTCTAAGTCTTCCCCTTCGGATTCCGGTAAGCGACGCAATAAAAAGAATTTGAAGAAGCTCGTTCGCTCTCCGACGTCCCCCGCCGCTCCCCAGAGGTGGATGTGGGGGACAGGGGCTCCGCCCCTGCGGCTCCTCCGGAGCCTGGGAGTCCTGCGACCTACTCTCAATAACCGGGTCCGTCGGCGACTCCCGCACCGGTGCAAGATTTCCTTGCTGCTTTGGACCGCCTTTAAAAGCCCCGGGCTCCCGCAGGTGCGCCTTCGGGCCCCGTGGTCCCGTGTCCAGATCCTGTTGGCCCAGCGGCACCGCCTCATGCGTCAGCCCCCGAGCCACTGGATCCAGCACCCTCGGCTCTGGCCCCGGCGCCCGAGGTGCAGCGCCACAGGCTCCGGCCCCGGTGCCGCCTTTGGCTCCAGCCACAGGCGCCGCACTGGGTGCCGTTTAGCCCGTCCCTACCACGGTTCCTGGACCATTTTGTTCCGGCCTGGGATCCATGTTGGGATGCGGCTCCGGCGCTACCCCGGCTGGCGCTGCTGACCCCATCTACAGGTCCGGCCCTGCCGCCACGGCTGGCTCCTTATACCCCGGAGCCAGACGAGGACTGGGACAGCTCCGAGGACCCCCTTGCGCGGCAGTGTGACTCAGAGCAGGATTTGGCGGATGACCTTCAAGATGCGGGTGAACTTGATGTGTCTTCTGACCCGGCGTTTGCCTCGCCTCCGCCTACTCTGGAGGAAGGCGCTTCTTCTACGATGGTGCTGCGGCGCGCCACGGAGGATCTCCATCTCGACCTCCCTACGGTGGCTCTTAAGACCAACCTCCTTACGGAGTTGCTCCAGACAACATCTACTTCGTCGGAGCCGCTGCTCCCTATCAATGAGGCCCTTACTGAAATCCTCTTGAGACTTGGTTGCGGCCGGCCTCGGGGGCACCGGTGGATAAGAACGACGCTAGGCATCATCGTCTGGCACCTGGTCATCCCGCCTTCTTGACCACTCACCCCACGCCTGAGAGCCTGGTCATTCAGACCTCGACATCACAGAGTGCCTTTCACTCGGCTCCGCCAGATAAGGACTCTAAGAGGCTGGACCAATATGGCAAGAGGTTGTTCTCCTCAGCCAGTTTGGGGCTGAGATCGGTTAATACCGCCTGCTTATTGGGCCGTTACTCCCACGCAGTGTGGGATTCAGTGGCAGAGGTTCTGCCTCAGTGCTCTGAGGAGATCTAGGCTGTCCTTTCCCAGGCGATTGCGGGGGGCAAGGATGTGGCGAAGTTTGCCATCAGGTGTAGTTTGGACACCACCGCCTGGTTTTGTTCCACTGGGTTCTCGCCCAATGTCCAGCGCTCGCTCATGGATATGCCCTTCGATGGCTCCCGTCTATTTGGCGACAAGGCCGACACTGCCCTGGAGCGCTATAAAGACTTACGCGCCACGGCCAAGTCTTTGGGTCTTTCCATGAAGGCCCCTGCCACGTCTGGGTTTCGTTCCTTTCGTGGCCAGGGTAAGAGCACCAAAGCACGCTCCTCTGCTAAGCCTGTGCAGAACCAGCCCCAGCGTGGCCGCGGTTGTGACAGTCTACCTCCACCCCCGCTGCTTCCACCTCCAAATCTTCCTAATCCGAGTTTCAGGGAGCAACCCACGCCAGTTGGTGGCAGTGTTCGCCACCACCTCCACCACTGGCGCGAAGTTACGTCAGACAAGTGGGTGCTACAGATAATCTGTCTCAGTTACTCGCTCCCCTTTCTGTCCTCCCCTCCGGCCATGCCACCTCGGTACGATGTCGGGGGAACATTTGGCTCTTCTCCGTCAGGAAGTCCCGGCCCTCTTGGTCAAGGGGGCCGTCGAGCGCGTTCCTGGTCAGGAAGTAGAGAGTGGTTGTTATTCCCACTACTTCCTGGTCCCCAAGAAGGAAAAGGGGGGCCTACGCCCCATCTTGGACCTCCGGGACGTGAATCGCTTCCTCCGGAAGGAGAAGTTCAAGATGCTAACACTGGCTCAGGTCCTGGCTGCTCTGGACTCTGGAGACTGGATGGTGGCGTTGGACTTACAGGATGCCTATTTCCACATCCCCGTCCTGCAGGCCCACCGGCGCTACCTGCGGTTCACGGTAGGCCAGGAGCATTTTCAGTTTGCGGTACTCCCCTTCGGCCTTACCAGTGCCTCTAGGGTGTTCACGAAGGTGATGGCGGTGGTCGCAGCTCACCTGCGCAGGTCAGGGGTGTCAGTCTTCCCCTACCTCGACGACTGGCTGTTGAAGGCGGGCTCGGCCCTGGCAGTTGTCACCCACCTCCAGACTACGGCCGACCTCCTGCATTTGCTGGGCTTCTCCGCCTGAGTCCCTCTCAGAAGCTCCCCTTCATCGGAGCGGTTCTGGATTCAACACTGTTTCGAGTTTATACTCCCAAGCAGCGAGTCCGGGATATTCAGACTTTGATTCCGCTCTTTCAGCCTCTATCCCGGGTTTCAGTCAGGATGACCCTCCGGCTTCTGGGCCTGATGGCCTCCTGCATCCTGCTGGTGACACATGCCAGGTGGCATATGCAGGCTCTGCATTGGGACCTGAAGTTCTAGTGGGCACAGCATCAGGGCAACCTGTCAGATCACGTCCAGATCTCGGAGGGCACTGCACGACAGTTGCAGTGGTGGCTCACGAACCGCGATTGGGTCAGTGGAAGATCCCTCTCCCTTCCCCAACTGGAGCACACAGTGGTGACGGATGCGTCACTCCTGGGATGGGGAGGCCAAATGGGAGAGGCGTAGATCAGAGGCCTCTGGTCTCCGGCGGAGTCCCGGTTCCATATCAAACTTCTGGAGCTGCGGACGATCCGGCTTGCACTGAAGGCATTCCTTCCATCTATCCGGGGAAGTGTAGTGCAGGTGTTCATGGACACTATTACCATGTGGTATTGCAACAAACAGGGAGGGGTGGGGTCCTGGATCCTATGTCAGGAGGCTCTGCGCCTCAGGACATGGCTGGAACATTACAGCATTACCTTGGTGGTTCAACACCTGACAGGTTCTCTGAACACCAGGGGGGACGAACTCAGCCGCCGGTGCATGATGGATCACGAATGGCGTTGAACTCTGATATCGCGCAAGGTCTCTTTCGGCAGTGGGGAGAACCTTGGTTAGATCTTTTCGCCACCGGAGAGAACAATCAATTTCCTCAGTTCTGCAGTTGGAATCTCCAAGGCAGCACTCGCTCAGAGACGCTTTTCTTCGTGAGTGGAGTTGCGGTCTGTTGTACCCCTTTCCGCCAATACCAATTCTGCCCAGATTGCTGAAGAAGATCAGGCGCGACCGGGCCCAAGTCATTCTTGTCGCTCCGGACTGGGCTCGAAGAGTATGGTATCCAAGCTACTCAGTATGAGCATCGATCCCCCGATCCGTCTGCCTCTTCGGGAGGATCCTTTGTCGCAGCAGCAGGGGACGGTCCTTCACCCGAACCTGTCCAGCTTCCACCTCCATGCGTGGAAATTGAGCGGCGGCAGTTGACACCTTTCGATCGAAGTCTGTGATGTCATTCTGGCAGCCAGGCTTCCCTCCACTAAGACGGTATACGCCTGCTGGTGGAACAGTTTTGTGGCGTGGTGCGCAGCGAAGACTGGATCCCCTTTCTGCCCCTCTTTCTGAGGTTCTTTTGTTCCCTCTATCTTTGGCCCAGCAGGGCTCTGCTCTGGGCACTATCAAAGGTTATCTTTCGGCCATCTCTGCCTTTCTACAGCTACGAGATCAGCCTTCTCTTTTTAAGTCCCCAGTTGTTAACCGTTTTCTGAAGGGCATTACTCATACGTTTCCACCCGTGCCCTTCATAATGCCATAGTGGTACTTAAATCTTGTCTTGACTTTTCTGATGTGCGCTCATTTTGAGCCCCTTCATAACTGTCTCTCACGTCTTCTCACTCTAAAGACGGCCTTCCTAGTTGCTATCACCTCTGCTAGTGAGTGAGCTCCAGGCCCTTGCTACCAAACCTCCTTTCCTTTCTGTTCATCAGGACAAGTTGGTTTTAAGGACCCGTCCTTCTTTCTTGCCAAAGGTTGTTACGTCCTTCCACATCGGGCAGACCATCACTTTGCTCACCTTCTTTCCGCCTCCGCATCCTTTCAAGGAAGAGGAGAGGCTCCACCGTCTGGACCCAAAACGTGCGCTAGCATTCTATCTGCAGCGTACATAGCAGTTCCGGGTGGATGATCAGCTTTTTGTTGGCTACGTGGGCGCCAATAAAGGTCAGGCTGTGCACAAACGGACCAAATCCCGGTGGGTCGTTTTGTGCATCAAAGCATGTTACTCCTTGGCCAAGAAGGAGCCTCCTGTGGGGCTGCGTGCCCATTCAACCAGGGCAACGGCAGCCACTACTGCTTTGGGACGTGGCGTTCCTTTCAGGACATTTGTCAGGCAGCTACGTGGGCCTCGCTGCACACGTTTACCAAGCACTACTGCCTTGACAGTCCGGTCCGGAGAGACGGCTTTTTTTGGCCGTTCTGTGCTCCATGACTTTTTTATGTAATCTTGTTCGCAGATCCACCACCAGGGTTGGTATTGCTGGGGTATCTATTCTAAGGTAAGGAATCTATCACTAACGTGTCTCTTTCAGATGCACAAGTTACTACTTGTGTAAAGATATATCTATAAGAGACATTAGTTAGTGATCGATTCCTTAACGCCCCACCCATCCTCCCCATTCTGCAAACTGATTACTAGGGTTCAGGTCATCCCTTTTTAGGGCCCTAGTTTTATGCACCAATGGTCAGTATTTGCATGGCTCTGCGTTTCGGTGCGGAAAAGTGGTGTACAGAACTGACGTCAGCGCGCATGGGTGGCTCCGTGACGGCATCAGTGACGGATGCGGAGCTGCACGGTGCCACCTACTGGCGCATTGGGGTACTGCTAAGCAGAAAACTTTCCGGATCCAGTCTGACACCTGGGGAATATACTAAGGTAAGGAATCTATCAATAACTAATGTCTCTTACAGATATATCGTTACACAAGTAGTAATAAGGCAATAGACATTACAAATGAATGATATCTGCCTCTCGTTCTCCTCTTATAGCTTTGGGTGTCCTGGATTAGTCTGATTTGCCACACTTTTAGGAGTGCAATGGTTAGTAGTTGTGTTGGTGCTTTCATTGGCAGCACTGGTAGAGGCAATGGGTGTTGCAGGCAGCAGCAACCTCCCGACAAGGGCCCTGGCACTTAATTTATTTACAAATTAAGCGTTGAATTGTCCCTCTGTCTCCAGTGGCAGCCAACAGCAGCCTAGAAAGACAATCCATATTCATGTTCTTCCTACCAGGCTCAAACCTTATGCTAAAAGTGTACTTTTGCAGCCTATGTATCACTAAGAAGTACAGAGTGTGGCTCTGCTTGCATATTTCATTAAAAACAATTCCGCAAAATGTTTGTGATTGTTACCCAATTTGTGGAAGGTGCCTCACATATAGGATACCAACAAGTCAACGTCGTCTTTTTGATGGTAGAATAAGTAATCTGCACCTCTCAAATTATGTGATGGAAATGTACCCACCCTTTCATGACCATTCTTAGCTGCATCAAGACAACACCCAAACTGTACATGCTAGCATCTGTAGGGTTACAGTTCCTTTCAGTTGTATAAACAACCTACTAAGCAAGTCATTTATTTCCTTAAATGCTTCTTGGCACCTACCCAACCAGACAAATGCTACTCCTATCCTCATCAACATCCTTTATCAGTTGAGCACAGCCAGAGAAATGAGTCACAAACCTAGAATAATATTCTGCTAGGCCACAAAAGGTACATAACTTTTCTCTCTCTGTAGGAGAGGGAGTCCTTTCAGTGGCTGCACAAGCCTCATCTTCAGTTTCACTCCCTCACTAGATAACTTGTGCCCCAGATATTCCACATCACGCACCAAATGAAATCTGCATTTATCAATGGCCACAGTCAATCAGGCTTCTTCCAACTTAGAAAGAGTACCTCGCAACACTTCATGATACTCCAACTTGTTTCACCCTAACATCAACACATCATATTGGAAAACTAAGATATTCTGCAAGCCACCTAACACCCTCTGCATTAAACAATGGAATAGCTTAGAAGTGGGTGCTAGCCCAAAGAGTATCCGTGCAAACTGGAAAACACCCTCCGGTGTGACAAGCCAGATGAGGTGTTCTGGCGCTGTGTTCAATTGCACCTGGGGCTACGCACTTTGTAAATCCAACAAAGAAAAAGACTCAGCACCTTTAATGCCCATTAACTGAGGGAAGAGGGTGGCAATTGACCCGGGTGTTCTCATTCATATTACTTTGGTTGTCGCGCATGCAGTACTTACCATACAATACAAGGATTCTATACCCTTATTGGCACACAGTCTAATTAACTCCTTCTTTTCTTGATGGCTAGTGGGACACTTGTAATGTTTTGTGCCTTCGAAACAGTACCTTCTTTAGAAACAATAGGATGCCATGATCCTCAGCATAGAACTGCATCTCTTTCGCTACCTCAATCTCAACTGTGAGCAGCACTTACTTGGGGTGATTCAAATCGAGAACTGTACCCAGAGCGCATTGCTCTCTCCAACTTACCAAGATTTCCCTTTTCCACCATGTAGACTTTGCCAAAAACCTTCCTATTCTTATACTTCAGTTCTGGAAACATCCGACAATGGGGAATTTGATACGGCAATTCCTCTCTGGTTCTAGATCAGACTCAGTAAGTTTTATTGATTAGAGAGTAACACTAACAAGCGTCTGCCCACATAGGCACTTTCTTGCCACCAATCCTTACCAGACACTTTGAAGGGCGATACAACACACATTGACACTGCACGCACTTTTTCCCCTCCTGAGGCGGAAAGCCGGGAGGTCTCTTGTCTTTTCTGATTTTAAATCGTGATTTTACTTGTCTTGCACTCGCTATTTGTAAATTCCACACTTGAGCCTACGAAGTGTGCTGAGACCCCCCCAGCGCTTAGCAGCGCCTCAGAACCACTTTCACCCCCTCCCTGTAGCCCCGGTCCCGCTCTCGGCTGAGTATTGACGCCGAGGGCTGGGCGCCGGTTTTGGCGGGCATCTTGGGTCGGGCTGGGTTGGTGAGACCATCGACAGCGCTATAAAAGGCGCCTGTACTAGGAAGCAGGTAACATTGACACTGCACGCACTTTTTCCCCTCCTGAGGCGGAAAGCCGGGAGGTCTCTTGTCTTTTCTGATTTTAAATCGTGATTTTACTTGTCTTGCACTCGCTATTTGTAAATTCCACACTTAAGCCTACGAAGTGTGCTGAGACCCCCCCAGCGCTTAGCAGCGCCTCAGAACCACTTTCACCCCCTCCCTGTAGCCCCGGTCCCGCTCTCGGCTGAGTATTGACGCCGAGGGCTGGGCGCCGGTTTTGGCGGCCATCTTGGGTCGGGCTGGGTTGGTGAGACCATCGACAGCGCTATAAAAACAGACAGTGATGGCTCCGCGCAGCGGACGCGAGCAGCGGGCGCGCCGGACCTGCGCCGGAGTCGTGCCAGAGTCCTGCCCGTCTGCGCCCGTCCGCGCACGATCGGGCTTAGGGCCTAGGGACTCTGGCACACGGACCTGCTATACTTTAACTGATCTTCTAGCATTGAAGTCCGACAGGTATTGTTTGTCTCCTATTTCATGTGCTACTATCAAGGAAAATAACATCTTCCATATCCCCAGCCCTACGAACTTGAGTCAGCCACCCCCCCTAAAGTTAGCCACCCTTAACACTAGGTCCCTACAGAAACATCAGTTAGAAATTTTCACCCTTTTACAGGATGAGACCATTGATATCCTGACACTCACCGAAACCTGGTTGAGCGATATCTCCTCCCCGGATATCATAGCTGCCCTCCCTAGTGGTTACGACATGGTATGGCATAACCGACCAGAGGGAACTCGAGGTGGTGGTGTAGCAACGATTTTTAAAAGTCATCTCATGGTAACTAAAATCCTATCTGAGACCATAAATGCCGCGGACCTGCTAGGGATAAAAATCACCATGAATAATTCCTGTCTCACCATCTTAACAATATACTGCCCACCCCAAAGCACCTCAACATTCAATGACCTCTTTTTCCCTATAATATCGGATCTATGCACACGTTACAAAAACATCTTGGTGACTGGTGACTTTAATGTTCACTGGGATAAAAGGGACAAAGATTTATTAGTCCAGAAATTGCAGACTTCTATGACCGCTCTTGGATTGGCACAACTTGTGGAATCTCCAACCCACACAAAAGGCCATATTCTCGATCTTATCTGGTCCTCTGTGCCAAAGGCGGTCATTACAAACATTACACCCTGCATTTGGTCAGACCACCATCTAATCTTATATAACATACCGCTTCATAACTTCCAGACTAAACTTCCACTAAAAACCAAAAAAGTCCGTCAGTGGAAAAAAGTCAACTTCGATACCTTGACCAAAGTTCTGTCTAAACATAAACAGAGATCTATAATTCCATCAGATGGTAATGATTTAGACTCAAATTATGACAGAATAACAACCATCCTTAGGCAATCTATTGACGAGATAGCACCTGAAAAAATACAAAAAGTAAAAGGCGCAGAAAAAGGAGCCCCTTGGTTCACCCAAAGTCTACGAGACCAAAAAAGAAAGCTTTGTTACCTCGAAAGATGCTGGAGGAAATCTAAAAAGGACACTGATAGGGAAGTATACAGAACATCGTTTCAATTGTATAAAAAGCTCATCATTTCAGCTAAGAAAGATTACTATGAAGCACGCATGAACAACGCCACAAATATTCAGAAAGAGACTTTTCAAATACTGAAAGAGCTAAGTAAGAAGGAGGAAAAGGCTGACATATTAATCAACTGTGACACATTTCAGGGATATTTCCTTGGAAAAGTTAGAGACCATACTGTCAGATATCAAGAAGGACAACCCGGCTATACACACCTTGCCACTGCCCCCTTTACACTCCTCAACCCCTATCGTTACTAGATTTCCTGAAATTGATACTACCTCCCTTAGACATCTAGTAGCATCCACCAAGTCAGGTTCCCCCGTTGACTCCTGCCCGCCCGATATCTTCCGACTGGCAATCCCGATCCTAGAGGACCAGATTTTAGACCTCTTAAACACCTCATTAGCTACTGGATCACTACCAAATACCTTTAAAGAGGCACGCGTCAGACCGTTGATAAAAAAACCTGGGACAGATCCAACCAGCCTGAAGAATTATAGGCCAATCTCCCAGTTGCCATTTTTATCAAAAGTACTAGAACAACACGTACTAAAATCCCTGGCACCCCTCCTGGAATCCCACCATCTTCTCCAGGAGCGGCAAGCTGGCTTTCGTGCTCACCATAGCACGGAACTAGTAATGCTGTCGGTATTGGATGAGCTCAGATGCATGGCTGACAGTAAAAAGCCAAGCGCCCTGATATTATTAGATCTATCAGCGGCGTTTGACACTGTCAGCCATGCACTGCTCCTGGACAGACTAGCTAGTTCCGGGATAAGAGGACAAGCTCTCCAATGGCTGACGGCCTTTCTATCAGGGAGGACGCAAAGGATCCAGTTAGCAGATCAGGTCTCCAAAGAAGGTGCCTTAGTTTGTGGAGTCCCGCAAGGGTCCGCGCTTTCCCCACTTCTATTCAATTTATACTTACAACCATTGATAGAATCCCTGGCAAACATGGGCTGTAAAGTTTTTAACTATGCTGATGATACTCAGCTATTGCTGAGTATCGACAACACAACATCGGCTCAGTCCATGGCCCAAGACACACTACGGTTCATAGTAAAATGGATGTCGCTCAACCTATTGAAAATCAATCCAGATAAAACGGAGGTTCTTGTAGTCTCAACCTCTACTTCCCCCTGGAATGACTTATTCTGGCCACAAGAACTTGGACCTACCCCAAAACCATGCCCTTGCGTAAAGAGCCTTGGGATGAAAATTGATCTAGAATTATCAATGACCAACCAAGTGTCCGCTGTGGTTGGTTCATGTACTAACCTGATTAGGCAACTACGCAAGCTCGTCCCTTTACTCTCAAGGAACATGCTTCGAACCATTGTTTCAGCCACGATTGTGTCCAGAATCGATTATGGCAATGCATTATACCTAGGCCTCCCAAAAAACTCCATCAACCGTCTACAGGTCATCTTGAATGACGCAGCTCGCCTGATTTTTGGAGTACCTAGGCGGACCCACGCCTCTCCCCTGCTTTATAGGCTGCACTGGCTCCCTATGAAACAAAGAGTCGAATTCAAGAGCATGTGCATTTGCCATAAAGCAATTCATGGTCAGGCGCCAGCCTATATAAAAGATAGGCTCAAAATTTATGAACCTAAGCGTGCTCTGAGATCCTCCGATTCCCTCCTGTTATCTTGCCCACGTTTCAAACTGGCAACAAAAGGAGGCAGAGCTTTCTCAATCCAAGCCCCCACTATTTGGAACAAGCTACCGGAGGTGCTTCGCAGAGAACCCAACCTTCTCCGTTTTAGGAAAACCTTGAAAACTTTGCTTTTCAAGGACGCGTTTACATTCCCGTAATTTAGGTTGACATCCTTTATTTTCATTTTTTCTCTTGTTGCTGTACTTTGTCAGAAGCGCTTTGAGACCTGTCGGTGAGTTGGCGCGATACAAAACCCAGTTACAAATTACAAATTACAAATGTGTTATTCACCCTCAACTCTGGTTAGTTGTCCCAAGAAAGAAGGTAAACAATCACCTGACGCGCACTGTTTACATTATGTTGCTGCCACTGGAAACTAATTCTTTAAAATGGGTATATTCAGCACAGACATGCCACTCTTCTGAATAAACAGTGAAATAAAAACAAGCATTGGCATAGCCAATAGGTCTCGCCTTTGGAACCTTATAAGTGTTTAGCCATGCAGCAGATTATCACCTATTGGCCTGCCCACATACTATCAAAATTTTTAAATAATCGTACATTTTTTTTAAAAGTCAATGTGAAATGAGGCAAGATGCGGTAAAGATGAATGAGCAGCATGGCAGCATGCCTGAAGTATGGGTGCCAAGGCGGGACGTGGTAGGTGTAATGGTGACGAGCGTGCATGTGAGCCTATTGACCTTGGCAGCATTACTACGACTTGATATTGTGAGGGGGCTGTATAAAAGCGGGGCATGCTGTATTAATGGTGTTGCAGCGTGAAAACAGGTTTGTTTTGTTTGCTGGTGTGGTGAGAGAACTAGGGCTAGGTAGGGACTACCTCAAGTAGAATTGCGGGCAGCCATGATAATATATGCACAATGTTTTATAGTGTAAAGACACAAAATGTACAATTAACAGTGTTATAGAATAAAGAGAAAATGCACACAAGACCACTGAAAACAAACAGATGCAAAAAGTCCAGTGTGTTTTTTTAAAAACTTGAGTAGAAATGCAACCATAATCAAATATAAAGCGGAGTGTAGTTTTAAAAAAAAATGTATATAAATACGCCCATGGTTATATATCGAGCCCTATAAAATAGAAGTAAAACTTTTGACTTGGTTATGATACAAATGTTAACATGCTACAAAAAAAGAGATTAAGTGATTTGCCCAGAAATACACAATGTTCACCAAACGCTGATACTCACAACAAAAAAATACAGATAAAACAACAAGTGCAGCTGTAAGATGGGGGTTGTACATACTCATTCAGCCGAAGTGACTTGAGGTGAACAACATTCACTACTTAGTGGCATGAAGAGATGCAGCGGCTGCGTTAGACCCACTGCTCGTATGGGGGGCTGAGTGGGGGTATGCTGTGCCAGGGATTCAAGGAGCCTATGGGGTTATGTATGGCCCTAACATTCAGTACACAAAATAAAAAAGAAAAGGTATAGGCAGCATGCCTAAAGTGCATGTTCCATTGTGGGATGTGGCAGCTGTAATGGTAACTAGTGTGCACAGGCACCGACGGACCTTGGCAGCATTTTTAACAACTTGCACAATGTTTACCGAATGCTATTGGGGGAGGGCTAAGTGGGGTTATGCTTTGCAAGGGTTTCTTACGAGTATCCAGCATTTATGTAACTTATGCAAATGATACTATCTCAAGGTACTGCTGACTTTAAATGTGGTAAGTAGCCTGCAGTTGTGTCCATAACGATTCGTTTGACAGTTATTACTGTATTAACCAAATGAGTTCCAACGTTTCTTAGATGTGTCCCCCTTGATTGCCGTGTTTCAATTGATGGAACGCTCAATCCTTGTTAAATCAGACTTGCTCCAGTGCTTTAAATGGGCTGGTACTCACCGGTACTGAGTACCGGCACTTCCAAATTGTCGAGCCGCCAGTACTGGCACTTTTATATTACTCCGGGAGAGTACCGGTACCCTGATTGTTGGCACGGCAGGCTCGTGTTGGGTATCTCCTCTAACGCAGACATATTCCACTCTGCTTCCTGATCTCGCAAATCGCCCTGAGCCCCTGAAATAGCCGTTTTTGCCGAGAGACTGCTGGATTAGCATCGCCCATTAGGAATTTCCCCACACTGCAGGTGTTGGAGAGGGCCAGTGTCACCCAGTGATTAACAACCCTACACCCTCGCCAAAGCGGGTTTTCTTTTCATTTTTTTTTAAGCACAGGAGCTGCTTTCCTTTGCGCGCCCCTCCAACACTAATGTCTGCATTTACATGATAACAGCAAGGGATCCCTAGGTGTGAAGGCAGCCCTGCCCCAAAAAGCAATGAATAGCAGGGACAACTGCACCACCCCAGGAATGACAACTGGCAATGGATCTTGTTGGGAGGAAAACGAGATAAACATAGAAGAAGGTGGAAGGAATGTAAATGAAAGTGTGGTGACAGCTAAAGTCGGGATTTTCCGATGAAAATACCAGATATTTGTTCAATTCTGAAATGGGTGCTTAGAAATGGTATTTTAACATAAATGTGTGTAAAGTAAATAATCTGCTTTATTTCTTGAAGTAACTGGTTTAACTATTGATGAACCACATGCAATTTCAATCAAATTGCCTCTTTTAATGCCGGGAAGCAGGCTGAGCAAGAGAAATGAAATAACTTTTAGCCTGAAATTTAGTTTAAAAACATTGCCTTGAAGAATTTGCAGGGCCGCGACGGCGCGTGGACGCGTGCTCAGGCACACACTTTCGCAGCTTGTAAATACTTTAGAAGTGATTAAATGATTTATGCTTTTATTTATTGGAAAAAATACCAATCCTGATTTAGCAAGGTTTTTTTTGGTTGCAAACCTTTATTTAAAAGTACAGGCCTCAACAGTAGGCGTTCTCTATCAACACAAATAATAAAATACAGCGCAACAAAATACTGGCCAGGTTCCACACATAGGGCATGGGTACATCATTGAGTGGAGAAGAGGAGGCAAGTGGGGAAAAAATAGGAACAAAATCTAAGAGACTCGTGGAGAGAGTAAGCGAGAGGTGGGAGTAAGAGGGGCAGAACCCAGTGGTGTCACTAGGTGGGTGCGGGGGGTGCAGACCGCACCGGGTGTCACCCCATCTGGGAGGACACCAATCTAGTTAGTGCTGCTGCTGGTGTGCTGTGCGCAGTTGCGCACCGCACCTTAGTTCTTACAAAAATGTTAAATACTTACTGTCTGCTACACAGTGCGCACTTCGCAGTGTATGTGCACTCACACTGCAGCAGCACGCACACACGACTGTGCTGGTCACCATCACTGGTGCGAGGCGTACCCAGCAGTTTGTGGGTCTCCCAGGGCAGTCAATCTATCTTACTGGTGCTACCAACCACCAATGACGGCCCTGGGACAGCCCCCGCGCGCTGTGCGAGTGTGCGCTCCTGCTGATGCCGCACGTCACGGCGGTCAATCGCCCGCCGGGAATAACAAATTATTACCGACGACATCACCAGATCGAGCCGAGCGCCGTCGTGGTTTCCGTCTCCTGAGTCCTCTCCCCAAATTCTTTTTGCTGGTGGGTCCGTCCGGACTCGGAGCGAGGCAGCAGTCGGACCGGATGGTGAGAGAATGAGAATAAATTTTGAAATAATATCATGAAGATGATGAACTAAGTTAAAAATGTACAACAGAAAGACCAAGGCAGCAGACCGGGTCAAGCACTATGGATCGTTTAGTTTCTAAATTTGAGCTGGTGCAATCACTTCCAACATCCGCTGCCGTGGGATGTGAAAAAGGAATGGAGAACCAAAAACAGAATGGAAGGTGCACCCAAATGAAGTCAATATCAGCAATAGTATATATTTAAGTTCTTCTTTATTCAAAAAAATATGTGTTCATGAAGCATAGGCACAGCTGTGCCTATGCTTCATGAACACATATTTTTTGAATAAAGAAGAACTTAAATATATACTATTGCTGATATTGACTTCATTTGGGTGCACCTTCCATTCTGTTTTAAGTTAAAAATGTGGTTGTGGCAGTGCAAATGAAATTATTCAGATTTCAGTACAATGCTTTATTTTACTGCATTCGCAAATGAAAACGAAAACACGGCCCTCTTCGACAGGCAGGTCTAGACTCTAGTGCACTAGTGCAGAGTGCACCAGGGGTGAAAGCTTCCTTCCTTCCTTGGGCAGTCACGATGCTGTGGGGGCACAGTCATTTCGGGTGGCCTCGCTGCTAGGATTAGTTTGTTATCGAGGAGGCCCTATCCCTGAAACCTCGCAGCCGGGTAAGAGGTATTGCCATGTGTAAGTATGCGCCTAGCGCCGGCAAGCCACCGGGCCTGATGCTCATCCACACCTAATATGTGTACATTTCACACTGGTACATTTTGTATACGTAAATGCTGGGGACGCTCTGGTTGCATCTCACCCCAGGATTGAGTTAGAACATAAATAAAAGAGGCATGTAGTAGGAGTTGAACTGATTACACTTTACATTCTGCAGTCTGCACCAAGCTTACTTGACTCCCAGTAACGTCTATTTTCAGTGCAATAACGCTGCCTGCCTATTGTCTGACGGTGGATGTGGGCAATGTTCACATGTTCTGGTCTTGTCCCTCCTTAGCCGCATACTGGTATACTACACTTAGCACACTGCACAGGGGCTGTCCTCTCTTATATCTTGTGAGATATGCATCCTAGGACTTTACCCCGCACCAGGAAGTACAAAGTGGTAATGCGATTCCTGGCCCTTTTACTGGCAGTGGCAAACCACTTGATCACGCGGAAATGTAAAGTGGCAACTCCTCCCGTGGTTTCCGTGTGGCCACTGTCTTCGTTGGCATTGGCTCAGGCCGAGAGTACATTGCTACACATTAGGGAAGAGGTGAAGGGTCGCTGCAAACATCCCATCTCAGGGACGTGGGACACTCTCCTGGAGAAGTTCCGTGAGGGGATCCCCGCCACTCCACCGACCCCTTAAAGACATGTATAGGCCATATCCTTACACCTTCTCCTTTCCTTCCCCATTCTGTTTGTTTTCCCTCATCTCTATTCGCCCCGACTATACCTTGCTGGCTACGTGACATTTGGGTTATTTTACTTCACTGTTACAAATGAGTGCATCCACAGTTTCAAATCAAAAGTATATTTTTTAACCTTCCTCATGTTTTATTTCTCAATGCAGTTATGGTTCAAAACTGTTTTCTACCCCTGCCGCCCTTTTATTGTTAAATTCACTTTAAATTCTCTGCACATGACATCAACAATGCAGTCCTCCTTGCCAGCCACTTTTAAAAAAACTTTATTTATTATACTGCAAGATACAGCAAGCAGCATGCTAAGGAGCCCACACTGCGCATCAATAAAATGACAAGTAGGATGCAACTTTTCTTTTTTGTCCCCTCCCACAACCCCAGCCAAACTTCGAAACACATAAACACAAGTGGTAGACCATACAAATGCGAGATAGTACTTCTGCAACATAAATAGTAGCAAGAAAAGTGAGTAGGTTTTACAGAGGCCATTCCTTCCATTTAAGCAGATTTTTTTTACAAACGATTAGGTCATGGCCAGATATTCCACAAGGTATGTGATCAGTGGAGCCCAGAAGTCCTTGGACCTAGAGGACAATGGCAATTCCTCAGCATATGCCTCCATTTGTTCTTTGCAGGATACTAGGTCTCTGATCCACTAAGTCAAGGTGGGCGCCGTCCTGCCACCCCAATGCATTGGAACAGCAAGTTTAGCAAACAAAGTAGAAATAGCAACAATGCGCCTATTTCATAGCTAAATCTTCTTCAGTAGCCCTAGAAGACATAGTTCTGGCCTACACACAATCTTTTCCAGTGTCATATCAAAGAGTACTTTCACAACATGCTGCCAAAATCTGTGTATGAGAGTACAACCCCACACCAGGTCATGAAATTGGCCCCATCCTGCCCACATCTAGTACATCTCGCATCCTCCAGCAATCCAAATTTCAACAATTGCGCAGGGGTGTAATTCATCTGATGCAGATACTTAAAATGTATAATGCAAAGATTACAGTTGGCGGTCAGGCGCCCAGTCAGTTTACATCAAGATTCTTAGTTTTCCCAGGACATGGGGGGATCAAGTTCCTTATTCCATTTATCGAACGCAGAGGAGCTAGACCAGTCATTTCCCTTTGGGATGCATTATATAATCACTCAAAGAAAAACCAAAGGTGATGATGGACGGAGCGTTGAAAATACAAACACTCACCCCCAGTCAACTGATCTGGGTTTAATCCACCACCCCCTTTTTATATAATCACTCTACTGCTATGAGTGGTTTATTCTTCAGGAAGGACTGCTGCTATGACTGTTGAGTTCACCAAGAGGGTCGGGTCCAGTTGCCTCAAGAGACCCATTCTCTTGGATTTCCCTGCTGCTATGAGTTGTTTGTTTTTTAGGAGGGCCCTGCTAGGTGCGAGACCATGTTCTTTCGTAAGGGCAAGATCCTGTATTTATGAGTTGGCGTGTTCTCACAGAGAGCGCCCCTGCTACGAGAGCCCTGTTCCTATGATTAGTTTGTTCTGTCTGAGTGGTAATGCTGCTATGAGTGATTTACCCTCAGAAGGCCCTGTTGCTATGACTCGTTTGTTCTCTAGAAGGGCCTTGCTGCTATGAGTGGTTTGTCTAGAAGGGCCTTGCTGCTATGAGTGGTTTGTTCTCCAAGAAGGCCCTGCTGCTATGAGTGGTTTGATCTCTAGAAGCTGCTGCCGTGAGTGGTTTGTTCTCTAGGAAGGGCCCGCTGCTACAAGTGGTTTGTTATTTAGGAAGGGCCCTGCTGCTATGAGAGGTTTGTTCTCTAGAAGGGCCCTGCTGCTATGAGTGGTTTGTTTTCTGGGAAGGGACCTGCTGCTATGAGTGGTTTGTTCTCTAGAAGGGCCCTGTTGCTATGAGTGGTTTGTTCTCTAGGAAGGGCCCGCTGCTACAAGTGGTTTGTTATTTAGGAAGGGCCCTGCTGCTATTAGTGGTTTGTTCTCTAGAAGGGCCCTGCTGCTATGAGCGGTTTGTTTTCTCGAAGGGCCCTGCTGCTATGAGTGGCTTGTTCTCTGGGAAGGCCTTGCTGCCACAAGTGATGCATTGTCTCAGACGGCCCTGCTGCAATGAGCCGTGTTTGGTCTCTAGAGTGCCCTGCTGCTATGAGTGACACATTCTCCCAGATTTCCCTGGTGTTGTGAGTTGCTTGTCCTGTAGGAAGGCCCTGCTCCCATGAGTGAGCATGTCCCTGTGGCCAGGCCTTCTGCTCCGAGTGGCCATGATCTCCAGGGGGACCTTGCTCCCATAATTGCCACCACTCAGCGCCCCCTGGGCTCGAGAGACTGCACTTTATTGCTTATTTTTATTCGCCTCACATCCTCTTTTCTTCCTTCTCCCATCTCATGAGTCGGGCCTGATTGTGGCCTTTGTCTCCCGTGGCCCTCTTCAATTGAAGCCACGGATGGGTAGGCCTGGCCTGGGGACTGTGGTAATGGCATTTTGTTTGCTTTTTGATACTTGCACAAGTGCCACCATTGCCTACGAATAACGTTTGTTCTTGTGCTTGAGTGTCTACCATATATTGCAATATTATATACCTCTTCTAATTGTACTTTGTTTTCTCTCCAGCAGACTTCACTTTAAAATAGTTTATTGGGAATCGATTAGACACCTGGTGCAGAGATCTTTGTACCCAACAAATTCCAAAGCATTGTAGCTGTAAGATAACTTTGGTGGTGAATACACTTGCTGGCGAGATCTGTGTGTGTGCAGTCTAGTTACAGGCCAGGCCTGACTCATACTAAGTATAAAGAGTTAATGTCCCAGCTGCAAAGTGAAGCATACACCATGCAAGTCACAGATTTGTATTTTATGTAGGAAGCTCAGCGAGTTACTGCTTTCATTGCAGACATTCTTGAGTGAGATAGGTCTCAGGTTACCATTCTAGGCTCCGACCTTGTTGAATTACATTTTTCTTCTATGGCCTTTGTAAATATAGGAACTAAATTTACAAACGTTACTAAGGATTCTGTATGATTCCGTTATTTGCCATCTGTGTCCACTGGCGGACTCGGAGCGGAGGAGGTCCATGCGGTAAGTCATGAGGGGTGACACCATGAGTTACCCGCACCGGGTGACACCAACCCTAGTGACGCCACTGGCTGCTGGTGTGCTGTGCGCAGTTGCGCACCGCACCTTAGTTCTTACAAAAATGTTAAATACTTACTGTCTGCTACACAGTGCGCACTTCGCAGTGTATGTGCACTCACACTGCAGCAGCACGCACACACGACTGTGCTGGTCACCATCACTGGTGCGAGGCGTACCCAGCAGTTTGTGGGTCCCCCAGGGCCGTCAATCTATCTTACTGGTGCTACCAACCACCAATGACGGCCCTGGGACAGCCCCCGCGCGCTGTGTGAGTGTGCGCTCCTGCTGATGCCGCACGTCAGGGCGGTCAATCGCCCGCCGGGAATAACAAATTATTACCGACGACATCACCAGATCGAGCCGAGCGCCGTCGTGATTTCCGTCTCCCGAGTCCTCTCCCCAAATTCTTTTTGCTGGTGGGTCCGTCCGGACTCGGAGCGAGGCAGCAGTCGGACCGGACGGTGAGAGAATGAGAATACATTTTGAAATAATATCATGAAGATGATGAACTAAGTTAAAAATGTGGTTGTGGCAGTGCAAATGAAATTATTCAGATTTGAGTACAATGCTTTATTTTACTGCATTCGCAAATGAAAACGAAAACACGGCCCTCTTCGACAGGCAGGCCTAGACTCTAGTGCACTAGTGCAGAGTGCACCAGGGGCGAAAGCTTCCTTCCTTCCTTGGGCAGTCACGATGCTGTGGGGGCACAGTCATTTCGGGTGGCCACGCTGCTAGGATAAGTTTGTTATCGAGGAGGCCCTATCCCTGAAACCTCGCAGCCGGGTAAGAGGTATTGCCATGTGTAAGTATGCGCCTAGCGCCAGCAAGCCACCGGGCCTGATGCTCATCCACACCTAATATGTGTACATTTCACACTGGTACATTTTGTATACGTAAATGCTGGGGACGCTCTGGTTGCATCTCACCCCAGGATTGAGTTAGAACATAAATAAAAGAGGCATGTAGTAGGAGTTGAACTGATTACACTTTACATTCTGTAGTCTGCACCAAGCTTACTTGACTCCCAGTAACGTCTATTTTCAGTGCAATAACGCTGCCTGCCTATTGTCTGACGGTGGATGTGGGCAATGTTCACATGGTCTGGTCTTGTCCCTCCTTAGCCGCATACTGGTATACTACACTTAGCACACTGCACAGGGGCTGTCCTCTCTTATATCTTGTGAGATATGCATCCTAGGACTTTACCCCGCACCAGGAAGTACAAAGTGGTAATGCGATTCCTGGCCCTTTTACTGGCAGTGGCAAACCACTTGATCACGCGGAAATGTAAAGTGGCAACTCCTCCCGTGGCTTCCGTGTGGCCACTGTCTTCGTTGGCATTGGCTCAGGCCGAGAGTACATTGCTACACATTAGGGAAGAGGTGAAGGGTCGCTGCAAACATCCCATCTCAGGGACGTGGGACACTCTCCTGGAGAAGTTCCGTGAGGGGATCCCCGCCACTCCACCGACCCCTTAAAGACATGTATAGGCCATATCCTTACACCTTCTCCTTTCCTTCCCCATTCTGTTTGTTTTCCCTCATCTCTATTCGCCCCGACTATACCTTGCTGGCTACGTGACATTTGGGTTATTTTACTTCACTGCTACAAATGAGTGCATCCACAGTTTCAAATCAAAAGTATATTTTTTTTAACCTTCCTCATGTTTTATTTCTCAATGCAGTTATGGTTCAAAACTGTTTTCTACCCCTGCCGCACTTTTATTGTTATATTCACTTTAAATTCTCTGCACATGACATCAACAATGCAGTCCTCCATGCCAGCCACTTTTAAAAAAACTTTATTTATTATACTGCAAGATACAGCAAGCAGCATGCTAAGGAGCCCACACTGCGCATCAATAAAATGACAAGTAGGATGCAACTTTTCTTTTTTCGTCCCCTCCCACAACCCCAGCCAAACTTCGAAACACATAAACACAAGTGGTAGACCATACAAATGCGAGATAGTACTTCTGCAACATAAATAGTAGCAAGAAAAGTGAGTAGGTTTTACAGAGGCCATTCCTTCCATTTAAGCAGATTTTTTTTACAAGCGATTAGGTCATGGCCAGATATTCCACAAGGTATGTGATCAGTGGAGCCCAGAAGTCCTTGGACCTAGAGGACAATGGCAATTCCTCAGCATATGCCTCCATTTGTTCTTTGCAGGATACTAGGTCTCTGATCCACTAAGTCAAGGTGGGCGCCGTCCTGCCACCCCAATGCATTGGAACAGCAAGTTTAGCAAACAAAGTAGAAATAGCAACAATGCGCCTATTTCATGGCTAAATCTTCTTCAGTAGCCCTAGAAGACATAGTTCTGGCATACACACAATCTTTTCCAGTGTCATATCAAAGAGTACTTTCACAACATGCTGCCAAAATCTGTGTATGAGAGTACAACCCCACACCAGGTCATGAAATTGGCCCCATCCTGCCCACATCTAGTACATCTCGCATCCTCCAGCAATCCAAATTTCAACAATTGCGCAGGGGTGTAATTCATCTGATGCAGATACTTAAAATGTATAATGCAAAGATTACAGTTGGCGGTCAGGCGCCCAGTCAGTTTACATCAAGATTCTTAGTTTTCCCAGGACATGGGGGGATCAAGTTCCTTATTCCATTTATCGAACGCAGAGGAGCTAGACCAGTCATTTCCCTTTGGGATGCATTATATAATCACTCAAAGAAAAACCAAAGGTGATGATGGACGGAGCGTTGAAAATACAAACACTCACCCCCAGTCAACTGATCTGGGTTTAATCCACCACCCCCTTTTTATATAATCACTCTACTGCTATGAGTGGTTTATTCTTCAGGAAGGACTGCTGCTATGACTGTTGAGTTTACCAAGAGGGTCGGGTCCAGTTGCCTCAAGAGACCCATTCTCTTGGATTTCCCTGCTGCTATGAGTTGTTTGTTTTTTAGGAGGGCCCTGCTAGGTGAGAGACCATGTTCTTTCGTAAGGGCAAGATCCTGTATTTATGAGTTGGCGTGTTCTCACAGAGAGCGCCCCTGCTACGAGAGTCCTGTTCCTATGATTAGTTTGTTCTGTCTGAGTGGTAATGCTGCTATGAGTGATTTGCCCTAAGAAGGCCCTGTTGCTATGACTCGTTTGTTCTCTAGAAGGGCCTTGCTGCTATGAGTGGTTTGTTCTCCAAGAAGGCCCTGCTGCTATGAGTGGTTTGTTCTCTAGAAGCTGCTGCTGTGAGTGGTTTGTTCTCTAGGAAGGGCCCGCTGCTACAAGTGGTTTGTTATTTAGGAAGGGCCCTGCTGCTATGAGAGGTTTGTTCTCTAGAAGAGCCCTGCTGCTATGAGTGGTTTGTTTTCTGGGAAGGGACCTGCTGCTATGAGTGGTTTGTTCTCTAGAAGGGCCCTGTTGCTATGAGTGGTGTGTTCTCTAGGAAGGGCCCACTGCTACAAGTGGTTTGTTATTTAGGAAGGGCCCTGCTGCTATGAGTGGTTTGTTCTCTAGAAGGGCCCTGCTGCTATGAGCGGTTTGTTTTCTCGAAGGGCCCTGCTGCTATGAGTGGCTTGTTCTCTGGGAAGGCCTTGCTGCCACAAGTGATGGATTGTCTCAGACGGCCCTGCTGCAATGAGCCGTGTTTGGTCTCTAGGAGTGCCCTGCTGCTATGAGTGACACATTCTCCCAGATTTCCCTGGTGTTGTGAGTTGCTTGTCCTGTAGGAAGGCCCTGCTCCCATGAGTGAGCATGTTCCTGTGGCCGGGCCTTCTGCTCCGAGTGGCCATGATCTCCAGGGGGACCTTGCTCCCATAATTGCCACTACTCAGTGCCCCCTGGGCTCGAGAGACTGCACTTTATTGCTTATTTTTATTCGCCTCACATCCTCTTTTCTTCCTTCTCCCATCTCATGAGTCGGGCCGGATTGTGGCCTTTGTCTCCCGTGGCCCTCGTCAATTGAAGCCACGGATGGGTAGGCCTGGCCTGGGGACTGTGGTAATGGCATTTTGTTTGCTTTTTGATACTTGCACAAGTGCCACCATTGCCTACGAATAACGTTTGTTCTTGTGCTTGAGTGTCTACCATATATTGCAATATATATACCTCTTCTAATTGTACTTTGTTTTCTCTCGAGCAGACTTCACTTTAAAATAGTTTATTGGGAATCGATTAGACACCTGGTGCAGAGATCTTTGTACCCAACAAATTCCAAAGCATTGTAGCTGTAAGATAACTTTGGTGGTGAATACACTTGCTGGCGAGATCTGTGTGTGTGCAGTCTAGTTACAGGCCAGGCCTGACTCATACTAAGTATAAAGAGTTAATGTCCCAGCTGCAAAGTGAAGCATACACCATGCAAGTCACAGATTTGTATTTTATGTAGGAAGCTCAGCGAGTTACTGCTTTCATTGCAGACATTCTTGAGTGAGATAGGTCTCAGGTTACCATCCTAGGCTCCGACCTTGTTGAATTACATTTTTCTTCTATGGCCTTTGTAAATATAGGAACTAAATTTACAAACGTTACTAAGGATTCTGTATGATCCCGTTATTTGCCATCTGTGTCCACTGGCGGACTCGGAGCGGAGGAGGTCCATGCGGTAAGTCGTGAGGGGGTGACACCATGAGTTACCCGCACCGGGTGACACCAACCCTAGTGACGCCACTGGCAGAACCACGAAGAAAAGGTTAGAGGCTGGGTAGAAATGAGAGGTGAATCGAGAACGGAGCAGAGATGTGGATGTAAAGACACTGAACCTGCAAGAGACAGGAAGAGCCTGACCTTAGTGGAAAGGGCAGAGACAGTGCTTTAAATGGGACGATACTCACAGGTACTGAGTACCGGCACGCCTAATTTTTATCACTGATAGTACTGGCACTTCGCTACTGGTAGGCTCATTGGTTGATAGTGCTGGTGAGCACAAGGCTGTCCGAAAAGAAGCTGCCTCTGACAACCAAGGCGCTTCTGTAGTCCTACGTTCATCTGCTGCTGACCATTCAACCTAGGCTCCATTGCATAGTGAAATGCTTTTGTGTACGTCTGCGTGTTTTTCTGTGTGTACATGCTTGAGAATATATAGCATTGTGCAAAACAACAACAAATAACGGTTTGACATTAAGAATTTGCAATATTGTGAAACAAGGAAATGTTAACATATCATGTATGGCTTTCATTTTGTGTAATGATTTAACCTATTTTGTATACATAAATACATTTCTGTTGTGTTTTGATATGTGTTGCAACTGGTGTAGAAATCATCAATCATCATTATGTGTTGCCCTTAGCCCCGCCTATAGCCCCGCCCACTTGCCACACCTCTAGCTCATTTTAATGAGTACCTGCACTTATTTTTCCCCATTGAAAGCACTGACTTGCTCATTACATTAGACTCAGTCTGGCTCTACACAGGTGGTTGTCTCAGGAGACAGATAAAAACAGCGAGAGGCGGCGGCGTGAGAAAACAGTGCTTTAGTGCTGGTGGCGCCCGGTGCAACAATCATTTCTGGCGCATCCCACAACCCCCGCCTCGGATACTGTCACTACCACGGGGCAAAAGTGCCTCTTGTCTCTCCAATTGTAAGTTATTTCTAAACACAGTGCCCCCCTGAGGTCGGTGTCCCCTTCACAGGTCAGCTCCAAGTGCGGCCACACCAGTCGCACTGCCCTAAAGCTGGCCATGTGAGAAAATATGTGTTTTACATCTGTAATCTTGCCATCGGAAGCATGCCTAGAGTGCGGGTGCCATGGTGGGGTGTGCATGGCTCACTGAAGTCTCCTCGCTTACTTTCAGATAGCGCCTGGCTGAATAGGAGCCAGCTCTTCAGAGTGCTGGGTCCCTGGAGAGAAAGGTGGAAGTAGGGTGGGGAACAGGCACAGGGAGGCTTCGGTTCCCAACAAAAGTAAGATATGATGCAAGTGTGAGTCCGGCCTCTTTCCCAGGAGAAGAGCACGAGCAGCCCTTTCACCCAGGTCAAGTGACTAGAGCCGAAGAATAATTCAGAGTAGCTAGTAGAAATACATGCACCATTAACTGCACGATGGAAGGTAAAATACAATACTAGTAACAGAAAAGCCAAAGCTTCTGCCGTTTCGAGCCAAATATGTTAAACTCTAACCTTGTCACCAGCCTTACCCCCTTAGTATTTCTGTTTCATGGTAAATAATGTCTGAAACACGAAAACGACAATTTCCAGTCTAATTGCACCATAAACCAAAGGCTGTGACTGAAAGCCTGCTGGCAGGTCTACAAATTTATTTTTAATACCAACTTTATGAGGGGGAGAGATAGGCGATGCCCAAAGAAAGAGCTGAGCAGCAGAGTGAGAGACAGAGACAGACAAGGGAACGATATAGAATGAGAAAGACGGTCACAAAGGCAAATGCAGGGCCGGGGTTGAGAGGGGACGGCTTCAGGAAGCTCTGAACTGTGCAGCCATGGCGATTACTCCACACCCACAACAGGGTGGGGCGGTAGGGCAAGATGGTGCAGCCTCCAAAATGAGTTTAAATAAACATTTCAAAAACACGGTCCGAAAGCAAGTGGGAATGGGCAGGAAAGAAAGACAGCCAAGAAGAAGGAAGTGCAGGGAAGTGAAAGGGAGAGGGAGGGAGGAATTCACTCAGGGTGGCCAATATATTCGCTGTGATAGGGCCTGTCCCTTCCTTCACCTCGCGTCGAGGCTGCAGCCAGGAAGTGCGTGCTGTGAAGATCGCAGCAGCCATAAGCCATCCGCGTGCACGGCTGTAAAGAAACTCAGGCGGGCTCTGTTTACACAGCAATGCTTAAACACCACAGTGAAACTGGGAACAGTTATAAGGGAGCCCTGTTAGTTGGCCTCCTTTTGAATATTATATATAATAAGCCATAGTTGCTGTTTATTTATCTTATGCAGTTAACCACGAGTCGAGTAAAAATAAAAGTAACTGCGGCACCAAAACATGTCCGCTTGCTCCCACAGGCAAAACGCAACTCAAACGAGGTCGGGTAAAGGTTAAGAAAATACATAAAAACAGGCACCATTGTAAGCATCGCGGCACATGAGCACATTTTTTAAATCACCCATGAGGAATGCAGCTTCTGCAGTTTTCTATTGACAGGGTGAAGTAACACAGTTTGTGCCTCTATAGGAGGTTAATGTTTACTCCATGCGATTACTCCATGCAATTTCTTCATGGAACAGAAAACAAGCGCGGCCACAAAAGTGAAAACAACTGCTCTGTGTTAATTAGTAACATGATCCAGGAATGCAGTTGGCACCCTGCGCACCGCTGCTCTCTCCCGAGACCCAAACTCCATGGGAGTGACCGTTTAGAGAAAAGGCGGGACATGCATCCGTCTTTGGCCATTTGCGTGCTTTCATTATTGAAAGCCACACGCAAAGGCAAATGAAATGTGTGGGAGTTACCAAACTCACACAGATAAGTTTAAGAGAAGTGTGGAGTGCTCACAAGGAGCCTCCCATGGAGCAGTGCATGCGTGCTGCGCTAGGCTCGACCTAACAAACATTGATGAACAGCTTATCACATGTCTTTATTCTGAATACACGAAAAATTATGTTAGAGCCATGCCTGCTGTGGTATACTAACTGCGAACTTAATATGGGGTTCTTAACATCAGGGGCAAAGGTTATACTTCCTGTGATGTCACTGACGTCAAATGATTTGTGATATCACTTCTGCTACCCTTAGCATTTTGGGGAATCGATGCCCATGCTCACTCAAACTCATCATCAGAACCTTCTTCCATATATCATGGTTTTTTTTCCTGACATATTTACTGCACAGGTAAGGTATTTTGTTTTTTAATTCTTCTGCTCTCTAGCCCAAACTATACTGTTTGAGCATGGCTAGTTTCCTTTTTGACACAAATACTTCCCCACCTGCTGCTTCCTAATACATTTCAAACGCCTCACAGTAATCTTCCCACACCATTGGTAGTTCTCCTGAGATTTGCAAAACCATAAGAGGAGCAACTAACATTTGCTTAGCCATTTCAAATTTAAGGGTGTACTACAATGGGTACACTAATTGTTTTAGAGTAGTAAAAAATGGGTAAACACAGTTTTGAAGATGGCTCAGTCGGTCCAATAGTGCAGAATGTTATGCAAAATAACAAAAGAAACCAAAAAAGTAGTCATTGTTCTCAGGGAGAAGTTCTGAAGGCAAACAAATAATAACATATAAGAAGTAGTCACCGGCTCCTTGGTCTGCATTCATGTATTCCTGTAGTTCTGCATATGTGTAATTGCTTCCAGGCATGATTCTGTCCAGTGTTGTTGTTTGTAGCTCTTCATTTCAGATGTTCCTGGCAGAAATCCATAATGTCCCTTGTTGTTGTTGTACTAAAATAACTCCACATTCACAACTCCCTGGCAAATGCAGCTTCTGTCCAAAATCCCATCAAGATTCCAGAATCCTTCCACAAAATTCCATAAAGGAAAAGGACATAACAGTTTCTCCCTGCTCTTGCTCCTAAGTCTTCATATTTGGCTTGGATAATGTTGAGCGTCAGTTCCATGTTAAGCATTTTTTCATTTTTGGCATTAGCGTTATCTTCCGTGTCAGTTATGTGTTGTTTCATATCCTCATATCAATCTTTGTGCTTGTCGATTTTTGTTTTCATGAGGTCTGTCCTGTTTGTTAGTTTACCCATTTTGTTATTGATTAGGGTTACGTTTTTGCATTTCCAGGAGAAGTATCTGACCTCTGGCTCCCCAAAGGTATCTGATGGGTCTTTAGCATCTGGAAGATTTTCCAGACTCTCAATGTCTGTCACCTCAGTCACGCATTTTTAGACCTGTTAGCCTTAGGGTGATCTTCCCCAAAACCTTTTGGTTCTCCTCCTCCATTTTACTACACTAATTTGTGTTGGCCATAGGACTCTGTGCACTTTACCACTGCTAACCAATGCTAAAGTGATTCTGCTCACTCCCCTAAAGCATGGTTAAATTGGTGTATGCCTAACAAGCATATTTGATTTACATGTAACTATCTTGTAGAGTGGTATACCATATACCCAGCACCTGTAAAGGAAATGCTACTAGTGGGCTCGTAGCACTTATTGTGCCACCCACATAAGTAGCATTTTAAAACATGTCCCAAGCCTTCCATTGCAGCCTGAATGTAGTGTTAAGCTGCCATCCCGACTTGGTATTTAAACCCCCTTGCCAAGCCTTAAATTCCTCTTTTATTACATATAAGTCACCCCCAAGTTAGGTCATAGGTAGCCCATAGAGGAGGGTGCTGTGTAATTAAGAGGGTAGACATGTCCTTTTAAGTTTTACATGTCCTGGCAGTGAAAATCTCCTAAATTTGCTTTTCACTACTGTCAGGACTACCCTTCCAATAAGATAACATTGGAGATTCTTTCTTATATTTAATAAGCTATAATTTCCAAATGGGAGCAGGTAGCTATCTAAAGTTTGGTGTTTTGGGACTTGTAATGAAAACCCTTATTGAATGATTTTTGATTAGAGTTTTGAAAACGCCACTTTACGAAAGTTGCCATTTTCATGCCCTTAGCCCTTTTCTTCCTATAACCTGTTTTGGGCCTGCTGGTAGGATGAGGGGGGAGCTGAGCACAGCCACACCAGCAACTGAATAGGCAGTAGCGCTATGTCTTCATACAAAGGACCTATCACCTTCACACTGTCACTAGAGCCAGCTTGGAGCCAGAGCAGGGGAGTCAGGAAATTCCATGCACTTCAAAGCTGTTGTCTAGAAGCTTCTCCTGCCCTCAGAAACAGGGCACCAGGGCGTAAAAGTAGGACCAAAGACACCAACTCTTAAGTACACTTCTGGACCTGTGGATGCTTTGCCAGGAAGAAGGACTGCTGTGCTGCTGAAATGACTAGCAAAACACACAAGATGATGGACGGAATGTTGTACAATGGCAAAACATTCACCCCCAGTCACAGATCTGGGTTTAATCCATCGTTATTTTGCTCACCAAGCCACCCCAGTTCAGACATGGCCATATGCAAATCAGTCTTGACCCTGTGCCTCATGGGAACAGTCCAGCCCGAACTGCAAAGCCATGTCTTTCCTGGAACGGAATCAAGCATCCTAGGACCGGTTTCTTGCTATCAGCCGTCTTCAGCCAGGATAGCTTGACTCCAGTGGCTTAGTGAGCAAGGGACCCACGTCTGGGCATACCCTTCCCACATAGGGTGAACAGCAAAACACACAAGATGATGGACGGAATGTTGCACAATGGCAAAACATTCACCCCAGTCACAGATCTGGGTTTAATCCATCGTTACTTTGCTCACCAAGCCACCCCAGTTCAGACATGCCCATATGCAAATCAGTCTTGACCCTGTGCCTCATGGGAACAGTCCAGCCCGAACTGCAAATCCATGTCTTTCCTGGAACGGAATCAAGCATCCTAGGACCGGTTTCTGGCTATCAGCCGTCTTGCATATGGCCATGTCTGAATTGGGGTGGTGTGGTGAGCAAAAAAACGATGGATCTCTGTACTGGGGTGAATGTATGACATTGTTCTGCATTCTGTCCATCAAATGTTGTTTCTGCTGAAATGACTGCCACTCTGTTGGGCCGATTCGGCAATTACAGAATCCTACAGAATCGGTAAAAAATACTGAATTTTTAACTAATTCTCATTTACCGAATCTAGAATACCGAATCCGTAAAATTCGGTATTCTAGAGTCGGTAAATGAGATTTACCTACATCTAGCCCCTAGAGTCACATTTTTGGGGGGCTAAGAAAAAATTTAGGGTGGGGGGGGGCTGATTCTTCAAGCAAAAGGCAGAGTGGAGCTGCAGGGGCCCTAAGAAGGGATGAAAACCATCAACGCCTCATTAACAAGCAAAAGGTCTTTAAAAGACCTGTGAAGTACTCGGGTGCAGCTGTGTGTGCGCCCGGGAAGCTGTCTCATCCCGGGCTGCCACACACTACGGGGTGAGGGGGGGGCTGAAGCCCTTTGAGTCCAATGGGCATTGCGCGCCTGCTTCTTAGGTATCTGTCGAGGTTGTGATGCAACATCAGTCACTCTGGTCCATTAAGCTTGAGCTCCTATATATTACCCATAGGCTGGGTTCCTGGGTGCCAGTCAGTCTGCAATTTTCACATCGTCTGGGGCAGTGCCCTGTGACCCACAACTATAAAAGCTGCCACCTACCCTCCAGTATCTCCATTACGCAGTATGAGAGACAGTAGCCACCAACGGCAGCTCCTCCGTAATAGTGGAGGAGCTTCGCCCCACAGTGAGCCAGAATTGTTTTGTTTTATATTAAAAGACATTTTATAATTTATTATCATTTTATTTTACTGACTGAGCAGATGCCAGTCTAGAGTGGGGTGGGGCCGGGCCATGGCAGGGAGGAGGAGGGGTGGGCACTGTAAGTACACATTTGGTTTGGCCTGCCGTCTTAGCCGGCCAACCCAACATGCACACTTAGGTTTCTCCAGCCCAGCTGTATTCCACAGCCAGATGGAGAAACATACAGACTCCCTGTGCCTGAGCGAGTGTCAGACCAGCCTGCTCCTGTTAATGGCGCATTTCTCATACTTGGAATGGCGCATTTCTCATACTTGGTATATAGCATGAGAACAGACGTCGGGATTGGTTGGGGGATTCTGGGAGCGTGTTCTCTGGGCAACATGGCAGAAGAGCACTGAGGCGGACGACAGAGTCAGGTAAGTATTTTTTATTTGATTTTTATTATCCCCCCCCACTTTATATGGCAGCAGCTGCCACTGGTAGCCACCCTCAGCTACACTCACTGCACTCTCTAACTGGCACAGCCTAGTGTTCTGCTGTATATTGCTTTCCTAACCCCAAAGGACTTCTGGTGGCATTGCAAATTGTCCAGTCAGTTTGGTGATAATCATAGAGCAGATATAAAAAGCTTGAATTTTTTCGATACGCTGTATACTTCCAGACATTATAGCATGCCATAGCCTAACATAATAATCACCATGACAACATTACAGCCCACAGAATTCACAAGAGCAGTGGTTCGTAAACTTTTGATGTCTGAGGACCCCCACTTGATCATTACTGGAACCCGGGCACCCTCACTGAATCATTATCGGAATCCGGGATTCTAACTAGAGTCGTTACAGGGAGCAGGGGATCCCGGTCTAAGCATTTTTGATAATTTGAACTGCAAAATAACACACAAAATACCCAGAAATAAGCATTCATAAACAAGTATATAAATTAGGAATATTATATTTAATTCAGAAACCAATATAATACAAATCAACATTTTAGTTTTAATAGAAAGGGTAGAGAGTTTCTAAATTCAATTGAGGCCATTCATCGTCCATACACTGTTCTGTTTGATGCACTTGCACTGCTACCATGATTCATCAGAGGATACTATGTCGAACCTCCAATTTCAAATTACTTCGCATTTTTCAGTTGTTCATTTTATTTCTTTATTTATATAAAAAATGTAATCGGTTAATATTATTTGATTTGTTAAACAGTCGCAGACCTCCTGAGAAGGCTTTGTGGACCCTCAGGAGCTACCCGACTGCAGGTTTAGAACCACTGCACCAGAGTATTGAGGAGGAATACTGAGTTCAACCATACCAGGCCCTGCATTTTTATGCTCATTGTGGCTTTACAATCCAATGGAATGGAAGCAATGGACTCAGGGACTGCACAGCTGGGAGTGGAGTCAGGAGGATGGCTTATGAGGAGCAGCCTCAGTGACAGTCAGTCTGTGATCTGGCAGTACATAAATATGATCAGTGCTTAATTTGTAACAAAATAAGTGCCAAAGCCCTAGATGGGAGGCCACTGCTGCTTGCTCTACCTATGCCTCTGCCAGAGCTGCCAGTCAAAATACCAACACAACTACGAACTATCAAACTGCTACAAATGTGACATTATTCCACGCCCTTAAATAGCTTTGGTGGCAGGTATCTGTCATTTTTAATCAGGGCCACTGGACTTATGCGGCAGATAAGGACCAAATTATGCAGCAGGGTTGAACAAATTATACGGTAACGAAAGGCAAATTATCCAGCATAATGCAGCACATTTTGTGATAGTATTACTTCATTATTTTGTAATTTTTGCACCTGTTAACAGTGTTTGGGAAAAGAGTTCACCTTATTAGTAAAAAATTAACACCAAAATACAATAAGCAACTTAAAGATGACCAGTCAAACTTTGCAAAAAGTGTTCCAATGCCCCAGGTACCCATGTCGCCATATTTATTATAACTGCTGATGCGTTTGAGCTAGAAACAATTTTGTTGTTGTTAAAATCAGCAAATTATGCAGTAGATTAAGGATTATATGGCAAATGCAACTAATCTATATTCATACAAAAATTGACACGGCCGCAGAATCACATCATTCCAGTGACCCTGTTTCTAATTTATACTGAATTAGTAAACTATTGTTACTGTGCTCATCTCTAAATTGGACAGACAGCGCCACAAGTGGCAGACTGTCATAAGCATCGGTGTTGACAATTAAGTGCAGGTGCAGAGTACCGGAAACCTCCGGCTCAAATGAAGCACTGAGCATGATCTTCACAAACTATGGTCCCCAAATAAAGGGACATCTAGGAAAGATGCAGTGGTAAACCTGTTCTTGTTTACTTTAGTATAAAGACACAGGCCTTTATAAACAGACCAAATTGTAAGATAGCTTTGCAGTAGAACAGCTGTGGTAGTTAATGCACCTGGGGCCGTGATCTGTGTGCAAAATATTGTAATCGTTTTGAATAATCATAAAATGTTAAGTGGTTTAATATGTCTGCTGCATGACGTTGCTGTAATCTACAGGACACATGTTTGTACTGTAGTAAAATAGATCAGTAGATGACGGTTGAAACAAGCATTAAAAATGCAATAGGTCTCGCCTTTGATTAAGTTAAAGCCATTTGCTTTGCTAATGGTATAGTATAGCAAAGCAAATGGCTTTAACTTAATACAAGCATTTGCAATGCAATAGGTCTCGCATTAGGAAAGTTTGAGCTATTTGTCTTGTAAATGACACATTTTTTATTTGTGTGTTGGTTTTGAAAATAGCGAAATTAATAGCTTTGTCAATTACAATGCCAATAGTTATAACTTTCACAAATGTGACACCTATAGCATTTGTAATGCAACATGTTTTGTATTTACGTGACTTAGATGTATTGCTATTACAAATAACAATGGCTTTTATTTTTTTTAAATAATTAATACTTAAATAACAGTTATTGTAATTTATAATGGCAATAGCTTAAACTTTTGTAAATAACATGCCTTGGGAGGAATGCAACAAATGAGCTGCAGCAATGCAAGCACCATCCTACGGTTGTGCATGGCTGCAGTGGCAGCCTCTATTGCGGTCTCTCTTCTGCTGGTTGGGTTTTGAACTGCGGTCTCTTTTCTTCTCTGAGGACTATCAGCACAATTTGTAAAGGGTACCTTAGAGGTTTTTATAGGGTAAAGCTAGATGAAACATTACATTACTGAAATAATTGTAAAATTATAGCAAGCTGAATCAATGTCAGACGCCTTTTAATTGCTCATATCAGGGACAACTCTCAAGAAACACATTTTATGTCCACTTTATATTCTGCTGCACCTACACATTTTAGATTGCCCTCTGTGACTTGCGGGGAAGGACCTTCGTCTTTTCCAAAATAAAGCACATTTGGTAACTAAGCAACGAATAACCGCTTTGAGCTTAAAAGCAGAAGAAATTATTTTTTACACACTTGTGGATGTTTTAACTTACCTGCCAATAGCCAGTTCCATTTTTTACTCCAGTGGTAAATAAGTGTGATGTGTTATTGAAGACATTTCATGTTCCCTGAAAAAGTCTTTCTCGGTTCTTAAATCTCCCTTTATTTAGACACAGAGTTAAGAAGGTTCGACGTTGTTTGAGCAAAGAAGGAAGTAGGCTTTCCATTGTTCATTGATTGACAGACACCACCTTTAAATGCGTTAATAAGCGTGCAGTCTGCACTTCAAAGACTGCTGTCATTCCTATACATACCACCCAGACATTTCTACACATTTGTAACCTCAGTTTTTTTGCTCATCTTAAGAGCCCTTTAGGCAACATCTTGTTAAAGTGAGAGGCTTCGAATATTTTAATTTCCGAGCCGAATTATTTAAAAGCGCTCCTTGATAAAGGACTACTCCAGTCCGAAATGCATTGGAGCATTTGTTGAACTACTGTTGATTCATAATGAACACAGCGTGATGTAACGCTTGACTGTACACTTTTGTGAATCCACTAAATACAAACGATGATGAAACTTTGAACCCATCTTCTTGAACTATTTTCGATTGAACCCATATTTGAGTCAGGCCTTCCTGAACATTTACAAGTGTGCCTATCATACAGGGATGCGCTTACGTACCCACGTAGCGCACTCATCTTCAGACTCTAACCATTTGAGCCACACTTCTCCACATACAAGAAGCATGGCTCTGTGAGCTGGCAGATAATGTGCCGGCAGAAGGCAGTTTTTCTTCTGCCTTTTTTCTTCTCAGGAGCCCTACTGTTGGGGTGATTTAGAGTGAATATTTATTGCTATTCTGTCAGAACGCTGGGTCTGTGTTCTGAAAAATGACATGTTGGTGCTTTGATCTCTTTGACATACGTGTATGCAATGGTAATGTGCATTTACATATGATAATCCCATAAAGGCTTCTCACCATGGCAACACCAACCAACACACGCCATGTCTGTGAATCATCAGACCAATCATATTTATTTTCCGCGTTATAATGAATTTGTTTTTCAGTGCATAAATACCTCTACACTCTATCTAGTGCACATTTGTCGAAAAGTCTTCTTTCGGGTGAGTGACTATTGTTTTGGGTTCAGCTAGATAATATGCAAAAAAGAAATTAACTCGTATAATGAAAGCCAAAAACGAATTTCACTTACCCTAAAGATCTTTCTGTGTATCAAATATTCTATTGGCTTATCATATTGCATGAGTCTTACGGGTGGTAAATGGCCTTTCTAGTTTAAAAGTTATGACAGCTTTGTACTTCTGTTTACCCCCTTCGTAAGAAAAAATAAAACACACATCGCACATCGATGACGTCACGTGTTTTTTTAGATGCCTTGCCTAAACATCGTAATGGTGCTGCGCAGCCCGGTCCAAACAACATTTCAGGAAGGATGACAACTTGCACCCTTCATCGAAGGCACTCAGCACATTTCCCAGAATCCTTCTGGCCCGTGTAAGCACCCATCCAATGCAGGACTATCAACCCCTGTCGGCAGATCTTTCAAACTAGAGAGGTACCGGCGTTGATTCACAAAGCATTTTATGCAGCGAAGTGTAACGCAGGTGCGCAAACAGCAACTCCGAGAACGTAACTTTTACATTTAGGAATTGAACTTCTGAATGCTGCAATAATAACAGTGTTACTGCTGGGTGGGGCACACTGAAAAACAGGAGAAGACTCACAAACTCAGAAGATTGTCGGTATCCACATAAATGCAGATTTGCTTCTGTTAAAGCATCATTTCCACCGGCGGTCGTTGGGAACGAACACCCTCATGTATATTACAAGGTTTACAATCCCGGGCGGAAGTCAGGCAGGCCGGTGGCAGGACGTGAAGACACACCGGAAGCCCGGGCGGGCTCCCGTGAGGCGAGAGAGCCTCGCACGCACAGAAGGAAGAGACCGCCGCCGCCTGCAACGAGCCCTCGCCTGGAGACGAGTACCGGTGAGTGGGGGCCTTTGCTGAGCTGCGAGGGCGGGGGGCATGTGTGTGTGCGTGGGGCGGCGGGGGGCTCTGTATGTGTGTGAGCGTGTGTGTATGTGTCTTGGAGTCTGTGTGTATGCGTGCGTGTGTGTATGCGTGTGTGTATGTGTCTTGGAGTCTGTGTGTGCCTGCGTGTGTGCCTGCCTGTGCCTGCGTGTGTGCCTGCCTGTGTGCCTGCCTGTGTGCCTGCCTGTGTGTGTGCCTGCGTGTGCATGTGTTGTGAACAGCCGGCCGGGATCGGAGCGCAGGGGGAGGGGGGGAATGTGTGTGCGTGCGTCTGTCTGTGTGTGTGTGTGTTGTGTGTGCCTGCGTGTGTGCCTGCCTGTGCCTGCGTGTGTGCCTGCCTGTGTGCCTGCCTGTGTGCCTGCCTGTGCCTGCGTGTGTGCCTGCGTGTGCATGTGTTGTGAACAGCCGGCCGGGATCGGAGCGCGTGACCTGATCCGATTCCGGCCGGCTGCGTGCGCGTGACAGTCTGTTGTCTCTGCCTAGTCCTTGAACGGGAAAAGGACTAAAATGATTACAATAGATCGCTTTGCGACAGCAGGGGCTTTCGCCCCTGCATCGCAGGCGCGACCTAAAAAGCACTGTATGGTGTACAGGCTTCAATTTTGACAACACATTTCTTAAAGGGCTATCAGCCAGATTCATCAACCAAAATTGCGATTGCAATTGCTGCGAATTAGCTATTGTGATTGCAATACAATGAACCACAATTCATGAAAAGAAAAATGACCATTTAGCAAATTCGCAAAATATATTTTGCGAAATCGCAATTAAAATCGCAGAACCTAGGTGGAACCCCCTTAGCGATTCGGAATTAGCGAGACTCCAATGATTCTGCGATTTCAATTGCGAATTCGCAAAATAATCGCTAACCAAATTCATGAAAAATCGCAATTAGCGAAAAAACACAAAATCGCTATTTAAGAGGCGCAATTTAAGGAGAACCAAAACCAGGTGGTAACCATGAAGTTAAAAAGAAAAAAAAAAACAGTTACCAAACTAGCCACAGGTGTGGGCCTGACCAAACACACTTAAGGAGACACAGTAGGAGCATGAGGACATTCACAATGCCAGGACTCTACATGGTGGTCAGGCGGCGAAGGCTCCAGGCTGCAGCAAGGAACAGACGCAGGATCCAGGAGCGAATTTTCCACCAGCGGATCACACTTCTGGGCCAAACTGAGGAGGAAATCTACTCCAAGTACCGGCTGAATGGGGCAATGATTACAAAGCTCATCCGTGACCTTGACCTCCTGATGCAGCACCCAACGAGGAGGACCAATGCCGTGCCCACCCATGTCCAGGTCTTGTGCAGCCTGCATCTCCTGGCCTCCGGAAGCTTCCAGGGGATAGTTGCCGTTGCAGGGGGGATCTGCCAGAGCACCATGTCCCGCTGGCTAAGCAGTTTCCTGGAGGCCATGCTGACCCAGCTACACCATTACATCATATTCCCAACCACCCAACAGGACTTGAACCAGACCAAGCTAGATTTTTACAACATTGCGCAATTCCCCCATGTAATTGGATGCATTGACTCTACCCACATCCACATTTGCCCACCTGCAGGAACAGAATACATGTACCGGAACCGCAAGTCCTATCACTCACTGAATATCCAGATGGTGTGCAACGCTAAGACAATCATTACGGACATAGTGGCACAATACCTGGGGAGCACACATGACTCCTTCATATTCCGGCACAGCGGCATGCACACACGACTGGTCAGAGGAGACTTTGGTGAAGGACACCTTCTAGGTAAGTACTAATGCCAACAAATAGTACATTGCGACCATGTAGCTGCGCATAACAGGCACTCACCCTCTGCTCCTTTCATTCAGGTGACAGCACCTACGGTCTCCGTGACTACCTCCTCACCCCATACCTCCACCCTGCCACACCACAGCAACGGCGTTACAATGCTGCACACATCCGCACAAGAAATTGCATTGAGCGGACATTTGGGCTTTTGAAGAGCCGATTCCGCATACTACACAAGACTGGTGGGGCCCTCAAATACCAGCCTGAGGTCTGCTGCCGCATTGTGGCCGTGTGTGCCATACTCCACAACATTGCTACCAAGCGGAGGATACCTGTAGAGATCTCTGGCAGTGAGTCGGAAGGGGACAACCGCCCACCTGCACATGTGCCTTGCGGGGTGCTGAAGGACACCGGCGCCGCAACCAAATCACAATGAACTGTTTCTAGTGCACCCACTCCCCTCACCCAACACTTCACTCATGCATGACAAATGAAATAATGACATGAGTCAGATTAACTTGTGACTATTAAATCTTATTGTTTTTTTCACAATAATGTAGATATTTCTTTTTTCATGTGACATGAGAGCTGTATTCAGTCATACATCCCCATGTTTGTGAAGAGGGCATGCTTGTATCATCAGCATGGCCCTGCTGGTACAGTCCAATGAGTCAGTGGCGCCTCCGGGTGGACGCACCCAGTCGCCTTTCGACTTCCTCAACATCAGTATTAGCCCGTGAGGCTGCAGTGGGCCTGTTGCTGCGGCGGGGTACCGTCACCAGCGGCAACGACAGGCTGCTGTGGCTGGAATTGCCCTCACTTGCATCATCCCCCCCACTAGCATGGCCATGGCCAGACGCCTGCAGACCCTGCACTGCTGTGGTGACTTTCTGAAGTGCCCTAGCGACGTCCTGGCAGCATTGCACCATCTGGATCTGCATCGCAAGGGAGCGACGCGATAGTTGGGAGGTGGCATTTCCAATTATGTGATTAGAACGTGTGTAAGCTGACAGGCGGGTCAGAAGGTGGCGGCGGCGGGTGACATCCTGTTGGGACAGCAGGACCTGGCTGTTTTCACAGACAGCTGCGGTCATGAGTTGCATGCTATCATTGAGCTGGCCCACATTACACGTAGTCTTGTGCAGCTGCAGGTGGATGGCTGCCAAGTGACGTGCCTGGTTATGGTGGACTCTGAGCATCCGACGTTCGATGGACAGGCCGGGATCCAGGACATGTACCCCCCTACCAGCGTGTGTTGTTACGTTGCACTGCTCCCTCACCAGTCCGCTGGACTGTGATCGCACAGTGGCTGTGCGCCTTGTCTGCTACCTGGCTGCTGCGGTTGTGGCCTGTGCCACTGCCATGGGTGTTACATGGGGTGGTTGTGCCGCACCTGTGGCTTCAGGGGTGGCCCTGTCCACATGGGGTGGTGGTGGTACTGCTGCTACTGGTGCTGACTGTGATGGTCCGGGGTGAGTGGAAGGATGGCCCTCTCCCTCGGTGTCCTCTGGGTTTTCATCCATGTGTAGGGCCTCACTGTCGGTGCTGGGTTGTTCAGTGCCACCTGTGATGTAAATGGGACCATGATTATTGACATGTTTATTGCACATGGGAGGCTGCTACATGCATGCAGGCTTGCATTCCCTGACTGGCTTTAGGAATGACTCTCACTTGACAGGTCTGGCTGTGTGGGGCTATCTGGTAATTGTGGTCACACTACGAGTCCCACAATGCAATTAGGCATTTCTGGTGTGCATGGCCTGCATTACTGGGGTTGTCTAATGGGTAGCTCTGGAGTCATGGCCATTGTAAGGGGACAGGGTCGCAGTCGCGTGGCACTTACCTTGGGATTGTTGAGTGGGTCGGGATAAGTCCAGCCGGGTAACCCCCACGCATGCTTCCGGATTCAGGGTGTCCTCCACAAGGTCCTCCAGTGGGGTGTTGGGTGGAACAGTGGGCTCTCCTCCTCCTGTTGCAACTCCCTCCCCCAACCTCTCTGCGATGCGTTCTTTCGCACGCCCTCTGAGGTCATACCACCTCTTTTTAAGTTTGTCAATGGAGCGCTGGGTCACTCCCACTGCAATGACCTTTGCGCGGATGCGCAGCCAAATGCGCCTCTTGTCTGCCTCAGGCACCCTCCGGGAATCCTTACCGAACAGGCGGTCATGGTCTTTGGTCACTCCCTCTATTAGGTATTCAAGCTCCTGCTCGGAAAATAAAATTTTCCCTTTTCTGCCCGGGGCACTGCTCCCTGCTGCTTCCTGGGACATGTTGTGAGGTTGTTTGTCTCCTGGTGTGCTGCAGCAGGTGTTCTGTAGTGGAGCTCTGGCCAGTGCTGCTTCCACTTTCAGGCTCAGGGATCAGAATGAGGGAGGGAACTGCCTACTTCCTGGTTGTGATGTCATCATTGTGCTCGAAATGTGACTTCCTGTTTTTGCGATCTCGCAATTAGCGAGATCGCAATTTGCGATTTCGGTAATTGCGAGATCGCATTTTCAACATGGAAAACGGCCGATTCAGTGAATTTTATGCGATTTTGACAAAATCGCAATCGGCAATTGCGGCCGATTGCGATTCGCTTTTTTTGGTCGCATTTTTTCATGAATCCCAATCTGCGAATTCTAAATTGCGATTCGGTAATTATCACAATTTGGAATTCTCAGAATGTGACCTTGATGAATCTGGGGGCTAGTGCTTACTGGAAACGCTGTTATAACCTGAAAGTCTGAATGGGGCGTGGCTTGAGCGCCGATGGGAGAGGCGGCGTGAGCTCGGGGCTCCACACCAGACCCCTGATTTATTCCGAATAATTGAGCTCTGGACCCACTATTTTTGCCCAAAAAGCTATTAGACGGGTGCGGGAAGTGAAGCGGCTGGTTTCCGCGGCACGGGTAGCCCCCTGTGACTCCTGTGCGGTCCGCTACGCCGAGCTGAACACCAGAGTAGTAAGATCTAAATTGGCGGCTATCCCGAGAACCCGATGACGCTGCTGGACGCGTTGTTAGATTGAGGCCGAGAGGAGACTCCCAGGGCTGCGACCGCTGGTGCCACCGGAGGAGGAGAGCGGAGGCGGTGACCCGACAGCTAGTGGGTGTGCGGAGCTGCCGAGAGTTGTGGTAGCAATGATTGATGTGGCACTGCGGCAGTGAAATGGCGGCCCTGAACAGATAGAGGCAGGACAGCGGAGGGACCTCTGAACGGCTGATCCGAGGTGTGGACTGCTGGCGGGTGTAGCACCTGCGGCTGGCCGGGTGCGGCCGCTACTCCCAAGGACAAGGGCAGAAGGAGATCGGCCTTGCTGTCTGGTGACCTGCGGCTTGTGGCGCTGAGAACGAGGGGCGCTGTGACTGGAGCTGCAGCCTGATTGTGCCCCGCCACTGAGGACCGGGACGAGTAGAGGAGCCACGACCGAGGTCTGGAGGAGGACCGTACCGAGCGGGCCTACGGACCATCACCCGGGTAAGTGGGGCGCAGCAGACCGGCGACCCCGATCTGCGGAGGTGGACGCGGGGCGCGGGCAAACTGTGTCCTGCGAGCCTGGGGTGGGGCGGACTGTGCACCAAGTGGCAGTGGTGAGCGGCGCAGGCCTCAGCGGTGGTCAGACGGGAGCTGACTTTTAGTGGCTGCATTGGAGGTGGCTGGTCGGCGCGGAGGGATAGCAGGTTCAACAGAGGCGCATGTGGATCCTGAAGGACCAGTCGGCAGGCTTGCGGCAACCAGTGACAGCGGCTGTCATGCAGGGATGACGGTGCGATGCCTGTTAGCCGCTGTGGAGAACATGGGAGTCCGCCTGTGACGGAGCTCTGACGGGACCAAGTGCAGGGAGACCAAAGCGTAATGGTCACCTACTAGAGGCATCAGTGGCCATTGTGGTTGTGGTTGTCTTGGCCCTGGACCGGCCCTGCCGAAGAGCGAGTAGGGAGATTGTGAGTAATCCGGAGGAGCTGGCGTGGGGACAGGTGGGGCCTGTATACTGCTGACACCAACGCTGATTACCTGGGGCTAGTAGCTGGTGTCGGGACCACTCAAGCAAGGGAACTTTGTGCTGTGCAAGGGCTCACCCGGTTGGAAGGTGTGGCGGCGGTGTTGGTCTAGCTGTGGGCTTAACACCTCCTCGTCGAGGCAACACACGATCGGCTGCGACGTACCTGCAGACCCACACCTCTACCTAAGCCTCAGATACGGCTACCGTGACTATGGGTAAACCCAAGGGAAAAACTGAGGGGGTCGCAGACATTGAAACTTCTGACCAGATGGGGCAGGGGACAGTTGATTTGCAACAACAGCTGGACCGCATCTTGGAGGCCATAGCAGCATCTCGAGAAGCCCTCCAACAAGACATTGCTCAGGTAGCTACGGGGTTGGGCCTACTGCGAGCAGATCACACTAAGTTAGCGGATAGAGTGAAAACGACCGAAGATACGCTCCAGGAACTAACACCGGCCCAGGCGATCCTTAAGAGCAAAATGGCGGATACCCTGGAACGTATAAAAACCCTGGAAAAGAGAGCCGAGGATTCCGAGAGCAGGAATAGGCGCAATAATATACAAGTGGTGGGCCTTCCGGATAAAGAAGAGGGGGAAGATATGATTGGCTATCTGGAAACAGCCGCGCACGCCGAGGGTCTGGCAGTCGATACCCTATCACAGGTTCGGCACTTTATACTTTCCTTTTCCTGCACCGATCTCAGGCACTTGGGCTGTTATTACATTCCGGGGGACCTCGACGTTTGGAATACGATTAAAGGCGGGTTCAATCTTGGAATTGGTTTTTGAATTTTCCACGTGAGAAATAAGGTTATTCCAGAAATCCACAGGCCGATATACGCTATCTTAACTATTAAGAATGCACGTCCGGCCGGTACAGATTACTACGCTGAACCGTATCTCATTTTGAATCTTCTTTATTTCTTCGGAGTTTCAAGTTTACTATTCTTCGCCCTGACGAAGTTCCAAAAGGCAAAGAGAGGAACGAAACGCGTTGGCTGTGCCTATGCTGTTTGAAAGAATTTCTAAATAAAGAAGAATTTATATAAAAAAAACAATCCCTGATACTGACTTTTTTTAGAGTGCACCTTCTATTCTGTCTCGATATTCTCATTAATTACGCATCCTACGGCAGCGGATGTTGGAAGAGTCTGCACCACCACTAACTAGGAACTATATGAATCGTTGTGCTTGACCTGGTCTGCTGCTTTGGTCCTTTTGTCTTACTATCTGGAAACATGGTTGAAACCTGTGGTGGCCCCAGAAGGCCTATCCACGTTCTACACGCTCGAGCGAGCACACAGAGTCCCGGCGCGTCCTCCACTACAGGGTCGCCCACCACGACCAATAGTGGCAAAGCTGCTTCATTATAAAGACAGGGATTCGCTACTCCACAGAGCACGCGCATCGGGGCCTTATCCGGTGGGAAACAGCAAGGTGAACATCTTCCCGGACTACACGTTCGAGACTCAGAGGCTCCGAGCGTCATTCCTGACGATTAGGAAGGAACTCAGGACCGAGGGGCTTCAGTACTCCTTGCTCTTTCCAGCAAAACTGAGGGTCATATTGGATGGAGCCACGCAGTTCTTCCATACCCCTGATGAAGCATGGACATGGCTAGAAACTTATAGAGCGGGCAAAGACCGCAGGGGGGATTGGTCCGCTCAACAGAGGGCACCACAAGTGCGTAAATCGCAGCGACTCCGACGGAAACGGCAGGGGTCGAAGAAACCATCGCCGTCGCAAACAGATGAGGAACGGCAAGCGGCCCTACAAGCTCGGAAACTGAGATGTCAGAAACGGACAGTGTGCGAGGCCCGAAGATCACTTCGAGGACTGCTGATGGTGTATTGGATGGTTAGGGCGGGGAACACCCATACTTGATGTTGAAATGTTGGATTTGATTGGGATCAGTCCAATAGTGAACTTATATGTGGTAGTGGAAGGACGATTACATGGGAAGGAGATCACACTTTGTAGTATATACGCACCCAACACTGACCAAGCACACTTCTTTGAGCACTTGTCGGGTGCACTGGCACATTACCTAACCAACCCTGCACTAGTGGGGGGGAATTTTAACTCACTCACAGATATTGTGCTTGATAGCTCACACCCACCGCTTGCCGATTCACCAGTACGTAGGTTGGCGCAGTGCAGACTGAACTAGCAAGAGAGATGGGACTTAATAGATGTCTGGCGTAAAAAGCATCCCAGAGATAGAGACTACTCCTTTTTCTCGGCTCTACATGAGCTCCACGTACGCATAGATGCGATATTATGTTCACAGTCAATGGCCACACTAGTAACGCGATCAGAATACCTGGCCAGAACCATTTCAGATCACAATCCACTGCTGCTGTCCATTAATTGGTGGAGGGCTAGATCAGTCGTACCTACATGGCAATTACGCCCTGAAACGCTAGAGGATAGGGTTTACCAAGTAGCTATACGGGAGGGCATAGAACAATATTTTGCCGAAAATACGGGCACAGCGTCACCTGGAGCAATGGAGTGGGATGCATTCAAGGTGGTGATGCGGGGGCTCTGTATCAGCAAACTTACAGGAATAAGGAAGGTGGTGCTGACAGATATAGATAAGGCTGAAGAAAAACTAAGGGCACTGGAACAACAGCGGCCAGAGCAACCAACATTGCAAACGCGACTACTGGAGGCGAAAGAGCTAACAGCAGTGGAGGTAGAGAGACTGCGCTGTTTCGATCATAAGGCTTACATAGCAAAGGTGCACGCGCAGGGGGACAAAGCTGGGGCATTGCTGGCATGGCTGGCCGACCCGGCGCCGAGAGGCGCACAGGTCCTGGCCATAGAGTCAATTTCTGGTGATATAGTGTACACCCAACACGAGATAATAACACGGTTCCTGGGCTATTATGAGTCATTGTACCGGAGTAATCTGGGGGTGACAGGCAAAGAAATTGAAGGATATTTGACAGACGTCCAATTACCTCAGCTAGAGGAGGAACAGGCCGACATACTAGGACAGGACATCACTATCACTGAGATCCATTTGGCTATCAAACAAATGGCCAGGAAGAAAACTCCAGGAGTAGAAGGATTGCCGATAGAATTTTATGCGCAATACGTTGATTTATTAGCACCCCGTCTACTCGAGATTTATAAAGAAGCTGGAGAACTAGGTCGGTTGCCATCTTCTATGAGAGAGGCACTGATTATCCCTCTGCTGATGCCAGGTAGGGATGGTGAAGATGTAACGTCCTATAGACCGTTATCCATGTTGACAACGGACTACAAAATCCTGAGTAGAATTTTGGCGACTCGATTGTTGCCTCATATGACTGCCCTAGTCCATCCAGATCAGGCCGGTTTTATACCCACTAGAAACACTTCTACCAATATAAGACGGCTCATCAGGATCATGGAGGCCGCGCAGCATGACCTGGCTATGCAAGCGATTCTATCGGTTGACATTGAAAAAGCTTTTGATAGCTTGAAGTGGACATATCTTGACAGAGTACTGAACCGGTTTCGTTTAGGCGAGCGGTTTGGGAGCTGGGTTACAGTATTATATTCTTCGGCGATAGCGAGAGTGAGGTTGGGGACACTGATTTCCACCCAGTATTGCGGGGAACGAGGCAGGGATGTTCCCTTTCCCCCCTGCTGTGCAGGCGAGGTCGGGCTGCACTACAATGGACTGCGATATAATGCACTACCACAACACATATCGTTGTATGCAGATGATTTAATCTTATATCTTGAAAATACCGAGGGGGCACTGCAGGGTGCAATTACGCTGCTAACTAAATTTGGGAACCTGTCGGGACTCAAGGTGAACTGGCGCAAGACATGCGTCTATCCGATACGTGATGGTCCCAGCTCTCCCCCAGGGGATAAAATGGGATCTGGCGTGCCTCACATATCTGGGAGTTCGGATATACCACGCTGCTACCGATATCCTAGATGGTAACATAGGACGCTGTGTGAGGGCCTTGAAAGGATGCATAGCATTTTGGTCCACGCTTCCGCTGTCAGTGATGGGGAGGATAGCCTTACTTAAAATGGTGGCGTTCCCGAGGCTACTCTATAGCTTTAGAACACTACCGATTGGATCCCGCCATCATTATTTAAGGAATTGAGATCGATGGTCGTTAGTTTCCTGTGGGGGACTGGCAGGAAGCGAATAGCCTTGGGAACACTTATGCATCCACGATTGGAAGGAGGACTAGCGGTTCCTGATTTTGAACTTTACTATCTGGCAGCACAACTGCAGATTCTTACACAGGCGGTGGCTGCCGAGTTTCGGGGCCCTGAACAAGGACAGAGCACAGGGATTCAAAGACATATCCTTTCCTATATAGTCCTGCAACAAGCACTTCTTTCCAGTGACCTATCGCTGGAAGAAAGCACCCTGAGATCATGCTGGAACCGTAGCCAGCGTAAAGCAGGAGTCTTGCACTCATATGCTCCTGAGATCCCATTGGGAATGCTGACTGCACTTCCGCATGGAGGAGACTGGGCTGCACTAGAGGAATGGGAACGCATGGGAGTCCAGATGGTAGGGGACTTGTATGACGGTGGTACGCTGTTGTCTTTTCCGGCACTACAGGAAAGATATGGCCTCCAGAGTGGTGACGTTTTACTCCATGCGGCGGTAACGAGCGCAGTTAGGAAACACTGGAAGATGGGGCAATCAGAACCTCAGACTACAATGGCCTGCCAGTTTGTGGTGATGGCGGCGGGGACATTTAAGGCGGTTACGTGCCTCCAGTCGCGGATGTTGCACGAGGGGTTACAGCCTTTAACTGCTTTAAAATTGAAATGGGAAGCTAGCACGGGACGTCCGCTGCCGGATACGACATGGGGACAGATCCTCAAGAGGGCCTGGAAGGGCACTCGTAACGCACGGCATCAATTGATACAATTTTACATAGTGCACCAAGCCTACTTGACACCGGGAAGAATACAGAGACACTTCCGGGTGCAAAATGCTGCATGCCCCAGATGCTTGGCGGAGGGAGTAGAGCTGGAGCATATGCTGTGGGACTGCCAGAGTCTAGGGAGCTATTGGACAGAAGTGGGTACACTTTTGAATGCTGTCACGGGTAGGGAGTTGGCATACGATATGGCCGCATGTGTATTGCTCTGGTTCCCGCACACGCCTAAGACGAAGATAACAAGCAAATTTATAGACCTAGGGCTCATTCTAGCGACGAGAGAGATTACCATGCACTGGAAATAGAGGGAGGGGCCATCACACAGGCGCTTTTCGAGCGGAACTTTTGAAATGGGCAAGAGGTGAGAGTACGATCCGGATGCAGCAAGCCCAGTGATCACATCAGGAGAAGGCCTTAGACCAAGCGAGGGCATCGGAGAGCTTAGTTCAGGCTCTGATAGATCAACACCAAGACGATGAGGGCTAGGGCGCATAGAATTCCAGTGTAATGCTTCGACCTTACAATAATCAGAGACTGTACAACTGCTAACTGAGTAAAATGTGTTATTGAGATTTGGAAGTTACATGCCCGCACTGACCAGGGGGGTGGGGGGAGGGTTTGAGCGAAAGTTGGGAGCGTAAATGTAAGCATATTTTATATCTGATGATGAGAGGTTGCATGTAACGTTGTATGATGATAAATCTCCAATAAAATATGTTTAAAAAAAAAAATTACCTGAAAGTCTGTCTCCCTGCAGGTTGCTTCTACAGTTGATAAAATGCATATCATTACGTTCGGGAGTAATTAAAATGTCCACAAAAAAGTCAGTTGTGTTGTGTGCTATATACATTTTCATTATTAGGGTTATTTACATACGGCAGCATAACATACACCAAAGGACACGCATACCTTAAATCCATAGAGAGTTTGAGAGAGTGAAGCGCCTTCATTACTCAGTTGATCTCTTGGCCAACTTGTGATGTGATATGCAGAGTGTATCTTGTTTCCACTGACGGGCTACAGATTTGGAGGCGAGATGCTGCAGGGCCTCGGGCTGTGGGAAGTGAACTACTTGCAACTCGCACGAATACAACAATCTCTACCGTAGTTGATGACGTTTTCTGCATGTGAATCTTCATATTAAAATCAAGACTTTCACAGCCCTTGCAAGTTTCAAAGTGGTAAGAAAAATGTTTATAAAGGTGACTTTTGAGGATATGGCAAACATTTTTAGCACCAAATCGTACTTCCAGCTAGAATAATACTGGTTTTTGGGGAAATACTACTCAAGGGCATAAAGGTAGGAAAAGTAGTTAACTGCAAACCACATATGAGTAGGTCGGTAATCTGGATATATTCAAACTTGATTTACTTATCAAAAGTTTGAATTAACCAGGAGGCAACTGTGGTAAAACTAATGACTTCTTTACTTTAATTAAAGCATTTGGCACAGGCATGCTGATTGGGAAGATAGCATCTAATCCTCCCAGGCTCCTTGTCTCGACACAACATGTATAAACACCTTAGGCCAGAAACTTGGGAATCAGGCTGGATGCCCATCTTTCCTTTATGGCGTAAATTCTGCAGATTTATTCATCTTGCTTTGTGAAGTTAAGCTCCATTAGGAAGCTATTGCTTTTTCTCCCAGAGTAGAGCCGCAAGATCATTGTCCACACACTGGTGACTTGATAATGCCAACAGCTTTTACCTGGGACATCCAGCTTATCTGATTCGTAGATTGCAGATAACTCAGAACGTGGTGGCGAGGATCATCCGGCAGGTCCCTTTCCACCGCCATATTTCCCCTCATCTGCGGCAGCTCCACTGGCTTCCTGTAACCAAGAGGATTGACTTCAAGGCCCTGACATTTGCCTTCTGAGCCTCAAGGGGCACATGGCCTTATTTTCTCAGACAGAGGTTCAGCTTATACCACCAGGAGCAAACCCTGAGATCTAATCATCTACAACTCCTTCGCATTCCAAGATATGCCAAAACTCAACAAGGTGGCAGGTCCTTATCGATGGCTAAGCTTTGGAATGCTATACCTATCCATCTATGCTTGGCTAAGACAGAACAGGGATTAAGGAAGGACTTAAAAACTTGGCTCTTCAGTCAGGCCTAGTTTAGCTGGTCGGCCTTTTCTTCAGTCTCGCTTTTAGCGCAGGGGCACCTCAATGGAGGTAGCTGAACGCTCTACAAATGGCTTTGATTGATTGATTGAAGTACGGAGAAGTCGCGAGGCAAGATGGCGGCCGCTGCAGTAGCGGTGTGAGGTACCTGCTCCTCTGCTCCCTGGCCGGAAAAAGGAGATGTTGTCAGTGTTCGCGTAATTAGGCTCCTTGCCCTCTCACACTATTTGGGACTTGCTTATGCCTTATGCATCTTGCCAGCAAACGAGAAGATTCAGAAAAGACGAGGAATACCAGTGTGCAGCCATACCTTTAAACCACAGTGTACACCGCGGACGGCGATTTCAAAGTGGATATCAGCGTGGATACCGCCACAGTAACAACCTATGGTTGCACCGCTTCTACTCCCCGGCTCCTCTCGGCTTCCTGTGTGGCGTTTTCTTCCCCCTTCCCTGGGGGTGTATCAGTACCTGTGCGGAGGCGTTATTGCAGCCTCAAGGATGCCGCCAAAACCTCTTGCAAAGATCCCGATTACTAGGAGCGGCAAAACGAAGAATTTGGGGCAGCCCGGGCTGGAAGATGGAGCGCTGGGTGAGTCGGGGCTATCTGGTGGCACCGAGAAGGTGTCTTTACAGCCAGTAAGTTTAAAAAAGGGGGAGAGCGAAAGAAATTACCTAATTTAAATGCCGGTGCTCAAACACTCCCAGAGATTTTTGAAAAACAATCAATGCGCAACAACATACGGGAGTGCTCTGAAACTGCTGTAATGACCCATACAATTCAGGAAGGGACTTTTTCTGAGGTGGCCTCTGACAGCGCAAGGCCAGTAACGTTAATGTTAAATATTGCTGACAATATTGACAATATTGAGAGGAGCCTGGCTGCATGCAGTATGGGAGTTGAAGTTCTTATAGAGGCTGGTCAAGATGCAAGCTCTAAGGCAACCTGCGATGCTGGTTTGAATATCTCCTTAGAGACAGAAATTCCTCCCCTGGTGATAGATGCTTTATGCCCCAACTCTTTGTCCCTTCAAGAGACGACTGATAATTTTTATTCAATGTCAGACCATTCGTCAGATGAGAGCTTGGATAAGGATTGGGCGGAATACCCTGATGAAAGCAGCATGGAGGAAGATTTCAGAATTAGCGAAACTTCTCCTGGATCAGCGATAACTGTGAAAAAACATAGAGCCAGGAAATCTATAGGAACTAAGTGTAAGGCTTCTAACCCTGGCGCCGCTACAGAAAACATGACACAGGATGAATGTTTTGGATCTGAGCAGGATAATGAATCATGTACTGATTCGGAGGTGACTCTTGCCATGATTTATAAGACAATGTTAGCTCACAGAGCGGAGTCAATAACGGAAATTGCTCGCACGCAGGCTACATGCAGAAAGGTGCAGAATGCTGTCAGGAGAGTCACCAAGATCTGTACAGACATCTCTTCCAGAGTTATTGAGGCAGAGGCTAGAATATCCGTACTTGAGGACGAAGTTGCAGTGCAAAAAATCGAACTTAATACCATTAAAGCTCAACGGGACGATATAAGTTTTAAACTTACGGAGTTGGAAAACCAGTCGCGCCGAAATAATCTGCGAGTTCTAGGGGTCCCCGAAGAAATGGGGGAGGCTGATGTACGAAAATTTATTTGTGATCTGTTTCAAGAAGGATTCCCAGAGTTGACCTCCTGGGCTTGGTCTACAGTTATTGAATGAGCGCATCGCTTCCCCTTTACAATCCGGAAAGTCCAACAATCGGAAGTGGCACAACCTCGAGCAATTTTGATCCGCTTTAATAATTTATTGGCAAGAGAAGCGGTTTTCGGTCTGGCTAGACCTGATAAGCAGAGGTCCGCAAAAGGATGTTGTTTTTTTGTTCGGCCAGACTTTTGTCCTGCCACTGTCTCTAAGCGCTGGCATCTGCGACAACTGATTGCAGGGTTTCAGGAGAAAGGTGCAGTTGTCTATTTGCAAAATCCAGCTAAACTAAAAGTGACTGTTAAAGGACAAACACAATTTTTCTTTTCTGAGATAGTGGCAAAGGAGTATTTGATGACATTGTAGGGGAGAGAAAGGAAGGAGAGGAAACAGGAGGAATAGAGAGGAAAGGGGAGGAGAGGGGAGAGAGTGGGAGGGGGCAGAGGGGGAGGAGTGGGAGAAAAGAGAAAGGATGGATTTGTACATATTTGAATGCTACTGTTTTTTTCCTGTTCGTTCAATAATCCTTAAAATGAGTTTTCTGATCCATTTACATTTATAGTAATGTATTTTTCTTCTAATTGCTCAATCTTTGAGATAATAGTTGCTGTTTGCTGTTTGCTTCTTTCTTTTTCTCCCTTTCTCTTCTCTTCTCTTCTCCTTATCTACCTTTCCTGCAAGCGAGCACGGATATAGATATGAAGATACAGTTGCTAATGAATCTTTTTTTTTCTTTTTCCGACCATGGCAGGGAGTAGGGGGGGTGCCTTGGATTCCCAGGGACTTATGGTCCTTGTGCCTCATGCGGTGGGATGGGTGGGGTGGGTGTGGGGTATGGTGTGGGTTTGGGGCTGGTGGTGGAGGGGGGTGGTGTGTAAGTCAGCGATAGTTATTTTTGAATGGACGGCAGTGCTAATGAATCTTTTTTTTTCTTTTTCCGACCATGGCAGGGAGTAGGGGGGGTGCCTTGGATTCCCCGGGACTTATGGTCCTTGTGCCTCATGCGGTGGGATGGGTGGGGTGGGTGTGGGGTATGGTGTGGGTTTGGGGCTGGTGGTGGAGGGGGGTGGTGTGTAAGTCAGCGATAGTTATTTTTGAATGGACGGCAGTGCTGTTAACTTTAAATCGTTGCTGTGTTTTGAATCAGAAGAATGAAGCAAGTATTACGTTTTGTTTGAAGTATAATAATGGATAGGAAAGTAAAGATATGTACGCTAAATATTAACGGCCTTAATGATTTTAGGAAAGAAAGGATTCTAGGTAAAATAATTCAACTATTACAAATAGACATCTTGTGTCTGCAAGAAACTCATATCTCTTGGGATAAGAGAAGTATTTTGAAAAATTTAGGCCTTGAATTATTGGTATGCACAAAGCAGACTGGAATCAAAAGAGGGGTTGCTATCCTTATGAAACTAGATATGGGGAAATGTGTCAGAACACTGGCAGATAAATGGGGGAGATGGGGCTTAGCCGAAATTAGCATTGATGGCAATATGTTCACCATTTGTTCTTTATATGGGCCGAATTTAGACGACTCTGAGGCACTGAGCTCGATGAACGTAGAGCTTGCCGCTTGGCGTCAACCGATAATCTTTTGTGGTGACCTGAATATTCATATTGAAGCTGATTTTAATATTAGGTCAAACTGGAGTTATAAAGAGCGAAAGAATAGGACCTTTAGAGCTCTTCGGGAACTTGTTTTGGGGAACGGACTTATAGACGTTTGGAATAGATCGCGGCTACAGAATCTGGGTTTACTTTTTTTTCAGCCCCACACCAAAAGTTTGCACGTTTGGATTATTTACTTTGTCTCTCAAGATTTTATAGAGAAAGGCCATATTGATATTATGCCACAGCTTATCTCAGATCACAACCCCGTAAGACTGGAATTTCAATTACCTTCGCAAAATACAGGCATTAGAAATAAGTGGTAATTTCAAAGGAATTGGTTACTGGACGATGCTTATCTTCAATATATGGCTAAAATCATTAATGAGTTTTTTTGTGTAATAACGATACTGCCTCCATCCCAATTGTCTGGGACACCTTTAAGTCCATAATCAGAGGTGAAACTGTCAGTTAATCCAGTTTTCAGCAGAAAAATAAACGAAATGTATTTAAACAAGAATTAGAAAGGGTGATGAAGGCAGAGTTAAAACTTGCTGCCAATATCAAAACTGGTCTGGGCATCGAAGATGCTCAATATGATTTAACTATTGCACGTGCTCTAGCCTATTCCTATTTAGCTGACCAAGTAGCGTCCAAATATATGCAACATAAGACGGAATGCTATGAATTAAACGAACAAACAGGTAAAATACTAGCACAAAGGCTTAGACAGAAAGCAGCCTTCAATAATATTATAAAAATTGTTGAGATAAATGGGGTAACTCAGGAATCGAAAGCAGGGGTTCTAAAGGCGTTTCGTGACTTCTATCACTCGTTATATAATGACCCGAATTATGGTATCGGAGTAGAGAAAAATACTTTGGAATATTTAGAGAACCTAGAAAACGCTGATTGCTTGAAGCTCCTTGAAATACATCAAGCCGCTCTAGCTGCCCCCATTTTATGGGAAGAGATTGAACTGGCTATTTTGAGTCTAGCCCCAGGGAAAGCAATGGGACCAGATAATATTCCGCTGGAATTTTATCGCACTTTCCGCAACATATTAAAACCAGAGTTACTTAAAGTCTACCGCCAGGCTTTTATGGGCTATCCTCCTGATTCTTGGTCTTTGGCCACTATAGTCATTTTTAAGAAGGGTAAGGAAGGCACGGAGCTTGGGTCATACAGACCAATATCCCGTATTACTTCAGATAGTAAGATCTTTTCTAAAATTCTCGCTAATAGACTAAATGATCTTATGCCCAGCTTGGTTTCCAAGATCCAACATGGATTTATAAAAAAAAAAGGGATACAACTGACCATATTAAACGTATTATCTCTCTACTAGATTGGGCGCAGGCCACGGGATCCCGGGTCGGGATTGCCCTGTTGGATGCTGAAAAAGCATTCAACAGGGTCGACTGGGGGTTCCTGTGGTCTATGCTGGAATGGAAAGGGTTTCCTATAGAATATATAAATGCAATACGGGCGTTATATAATAATCCTAAGGCCGTCATTCGGATCGCTAGTGAGATTTCTGATTTTTTGCCAATAACAAGGGGGACAAGGCAAGGTTGTCCTTGTTCCCCCTTGTTGTTCGCATTATATATTGAACCCTATTTGAATAGACTAGAGAAAGAAGCTGACATTGCGCCGGTAAAAATCCATCAAGCTGATTTTAAAGTCTTTGCATATGCCGACGATGTCGCTATAGTCACTTCTGATATTAAAATGGCGCTACCAAAAATAATAAAAGAGGCTCAGGAGTTCGGCAAACTCTCGGGGTATAAATTGAATATCGCCAAAACGCAGCTGATACATTCGGCTGTGGGTCGGCCGGATGATATGGTTTTTACTCTTGAAGTCTCTTATCTAGGCATAAGGATATCCGCAAAAATAGATGACATTGTACGGCTCAATACAACCCATATATTAGATTCAACTAATAGGATTTTGGAGAGATTGGATAACTTACACTTGTCTCTGTTCGGTCGTACTAATGTACTTAAAATGGCAATATTTCCCAATTTTTTATATTTGTTTCGTTCGATACCCCTGCTTTTTCCTTCTGAATTTTTCAATAAATTAGATAGAATGGCCTCTAGGTTTCCTTGGGTTTATCGGAGATCCAGGAGAGCTCTTAAATGGTGCACATTACCTAGGATCAGGGGTGGCTGGGGGGTACCGAATTTTCGCTTATATTACTGGGCGGTTGTACTAAGATATATGGGAATTTTGATTTTTGAAGATATTCCTATGGATGAAGTAATTAGGCCATCAATTTATGAAATGCTTTTGGGGAAGGAGGTACGACAATGCTTGGTCAGAGTAATAGAGCCTAGCTATTATAAAAAAACAAAATTTTAAATCATGTTAGCAGCACTGCAAATTTGGAAGCAGCTTAAAAAAAAATGTAACTGCTGTCCCGAGTTGAATTATTACAGGCCTTTGTTGCACAATCAGATTTTACCTGGAATCTTCAGAGGTCCGGTGATATTGAGATGGCACTCCGTTGGAGTGCGCTTATTAGGAGATTTATATGAAGATGGGCAATTAGTTTCTTATTCTTATTTGCAACAAAAATATAATTTACCAAGAATGGATTTTTTCAAATACCTACAAATTCGAAGCTTCTTGGCGGCAAAAGCCCTTCGAGTACAAAACGCATTTGTAAAAATTTACATGTTAGAATCTTGTAGAAAAAGTAGCAGAATCGGTATAATATACCAGATGATGGTAAACAGGATGCCGGATGATCTGTGTGTTTATATAGATAAATGGCAAAGGAAATTAGGCATTGAGAATGTTGATCTACTTAGAGCGCTAGAGTTGTCTAGTAATGTTTTATTTAATGGCTCGATAAAAAGTCAACATTTTATGTCTATTTTTGATTTATATTATTACCCTGCTAAACGAGCTAAATGGAAAGCAAATAATGGAGAAAAATGTAACCGATGTAACTTTATCGGTGCAGATTATATCCATATGTTTTTTACCTGCCTTAAATTACTTCAATTTATTACGGATGTACATTTTTTTTTAAATACTAGTTTAAGGATACAAGTTGCACTATCTGCTGAATTAGCAATTCTTGGAATTCAGACAGATCAAATCGGTATAAGATCAGTGGGGGAAGAAGGATTTTTATTTATTAGCATGTCTGTATTTCGGTTTTGCATAATTTCCCGGTGGCTAGATGCTGATCCTCCAGTTTTCAATCATTGGCAGACAAAATTATTATCCATTTATCAACTGGAAAATGCAGTGTATAAAAGGAAGGGTCGGATAAGAAAGATGGCTGGTCAAAAACTTTGGGCTCCTATTGCTAATTGGATATGATAGCTCTTCCTAACTATAGATAACTTCCCCAGGAATCAATGCTTATAACATTGCCGTCATTGTTTATATATCATTTATAAGATAAGAGAAACGAATGATTGTTCTGCCGGATTTGTATTTGTATTTGTTTTTGTATCTGCATACTGCTTTTTATTTTGTTTTTTCCTTTGTTGCTGTTTATGAATCATTTTATTTTATGTATAACTATCTGCTGACATAAAACTAATAATAAAAATATAATATAAAAAAAGAAGTACGGAGCAAACATTTGTGCAAAGGAAAATATATCCTGTTACCAGTAACCCTAGAACCAAATCCTGAATCCAGAATTTCTGGTGGAGGAAACCTCACCTACAACGTGTGACATGCTTCATTATTGCTTTTTCACTGCACCCTGCTAATAGGACTAACAGGGTGGACTCAACCTCACATTGCGAGGGAGTTCTTGATAAAATTTGTTTCCTGGATAACTGAGGGATCCAGATATAAAGATACCTTGGGGTAGACCTGAAGGGGTTTTCTTTATTGCTAGGTACTGTAGGTGCATTTAAAACTATAGAGGGGATTTTATAGGTGCTATGACCTTTTCATCCATTCACCAGCCAACATGTTTCTGCCCATTGTATCGCTTAAAAAGGTCAAGGGCAATCATCAGATAACTCCTCAACTCTATTCCACAACCCCATACATGTGAGAAAGGGGTTTTCTACCTTCACCTAGGGGAATGTATAAACCGACAGAAAAATTTGCAAATAAATAGCAAAATTATGACTATTATTGTGAAAGAAGTATTGAATACTTTAAGTAACAGTAAAGTAATGACACATAAATCTGTGGTTCTATGGATAAACAAAATGCATATACACATGTATGCAGACTTACCCGTCTGTGGGCAATTAATTGCATCATGGTCATAACACCAGGGTGATGGCTCCTGTAGTCACACACTTATGATAAATGAAAAATATTTCAAGTATTAGCATTAAGGGGAGGGCGTTTCCCCACCTAGAGCTCCAAAGATTAGGACATCCTTGATTATCTATCTCATGTGGACAAGGGTAATCAAACAAATAGAGTTATGTACTATGGCATAAGATCCGGTCTATTTTACCTTATCAGGAGACTTGGTCTGACCAACAATAGAAAGTTGTAAGGAACACAAACAAAAAGAAAGTATTAAAGTGTATCAAGTAAGGGCACTACATTGGAGGTAAGTCAATCACAGGTATCCAACATGTGGTTGAAAAGGACTTATTTCTTCAAGGAACGGCGCCAGCAGGTCAACCTGCATTGATTCCCTTGGTTTGCCAAAAGTGTGGCTGAGTACGTGAGGGACGTGGCTGATAAGGTGGCGGCAGCCATGTTGGGGGCAGTTTCTGCCCATGCATGCGCTTCTCGTCATAGGAATGTGAGGCGTAGACCTTTACAAAAACAGGCCCTCGTGTGGGAGCTTTTTCATAGACCATGGGAATTGTTGTTCTCTGCGGTAAAAAACAACCCGAATAATAGTCTTGGTCCACTGAAAGCAAAATAGTTTTTTAAAAAATCAAATGGCAAAATAAACAATTAAATATATGAAGCGTACACATCATGGAAACTGTCATTATTTGCAAGCAAAAGAGGGAAATTCACAAAAACGGATAACTCTTTTCAAAAGCAGCATCAAACGGCCATCAAACGTCCACCAAACGGCAGATCATGGAATAAAATCAAAAATACACAGCGGTTGAAATGGTAAATGGGTGTATGGGCCACCTCATATTGTGTAAATAGAGAATTTCTCTAGTGGGTACTTCCAATATCTTCAAATTCTATAGATAATAGTGTCTTCAATATTCTGTCACTTGTTTGTACTTCCATCCCGAGTACTCAAAAAGAAAACAGAAACTGCAGATTAGAACTGAAAGGCATTTTGGCCGGCCGGGTAGCACCAGTACCCAATATCAGATGATTGTAGATAAGCAGTATTATTAAGAAAAAATTCAGAGCAGGTGAAGGTTCATGGTGTTACTCTGTTAAGCTGGGCCCAGGGGAAGTCCTCGTTCAAGCCCTTTCTGTTGGTCCTGAGTCTTAATGTCCAGCGTTGTTCAAAACGTAAGAGCTGTGTATTTATATCTGAGTGGTGTGACTGCAATTTTTGGGTAATAATCCATTCAATTACATCTACAGAATGATTCTGGTCTAGGAAGTGAATAGGGTTTTGTACTGACTTTTATGCACCTTATTGTGCTCCGATGTTTATTAATCCCAGTCTGCTTTTCGTGTGAACATGCCAATGTAAAGGAGGTGATACATGCACTCAATCTAATAGATTACATTGTTTGCGTTGCAATTAGAAAACCCTTTAAGTTGCTAAAGTGTTTGAAGACCCTAATCCGGTTCCGTTGTCTGCTCATTAACCGCATGCGTGCGGGCGGAATTCCGCTCGCACGCTGACTTTTGCGGATTCGCATGTTACGTGACGAGCTGGGCTCGTCATCAGCGTGCGAGGAGGCTACCTGATGACGAGCCCAGCTCGTCATCAGCGTGGAAGGGGTTAAACCGACATGCCCAACAAATGCCACAGCAATAATGACCCTTGATAGATGCAGTGTTCCACAGGGTTGATGGTCTTGTAACTAGTTCCTGTTCCTTAGGGTGTATGGACCAAACCTCTTGTAAACTACGTGCGTTTTCAAAAAAAGGACATAGATTTCTCAATCCTTAACCTGCTAGAGTTCCGAATTTTCCAGTGTTTGACTTTCATTTCGTGAGAACTGTGGCAGAATGTTGTCACGACTATTAGTTTCTCCCTTTCACATGTCTTCTGCGAGGTTAGCAGCTGTATTCTGTTGTTGTTTTCTTCTCTCTTGACCCTCCTGTTGATTGAATCTGGATACTTTACTTCTCTGAGATTTTTTCATCATGTTTCTCGTGTGTTTTCATGCCTGTGAAGTGACGCCTGAGCCATAAGATTTGACCCACCTGAACAATACGAATTGACCCAACGGGAAGTTCTCTGTTAGAGAGCGAGGATGGAAATTTTCGAACCACAGTAAGCTGTTTCTATCAATAGCTTTGTGAAATACTTACGTTTTAAGCGATCCATCTTCCGGGTAAATTCTAAGATCAAGAACAATCAATTCTTGTTGTCAAATTGTTATGGGTAAATTTAAAATACGTGTCCAGGGAATCCAAACTACTGTGAGCACATTTTCACTTCATCCCTCATTCCCTTCCAAATAAGAAGAATATATCCATGTACCTCTTCCAAAGAGAGATATGTTTTCTAAAGAGACTGTTGTCATTGTAAATACATTCTGTCTCTAATGTACATATGTAAAGTCATGCCAAACTGGGAGTAAATGTACTTTCCATTCAAGTACCCTTTGTGTGTAAAAATACTCTCCTTCAAATTCAAAAACATTTCTAGTTAGGGCTAGATGGGCACAGACAAGTATCAAATCCAGAGGGGTAATGGATTCCCAGTGAGTTGCTATGAGATGTTTCTCAGCTACTTTCAAGGTGGCTTCTTCGGGGATGCTGGTGTGGAGGGAATCTACACCAAGGCTAGCCAGTAAGTCTTCTCTAGAATCAAATTTCATGTTGTTCGGGAGTTTGAGTACATCTTTAGTATCTTCCAGGTCTGATGGCACTGTGGTCTTAAAAAGAAATCACAGGGGTTCCAATCCCGTCTCAGAAACTATTGGGCATCCTGGTGGGTGAGTATTTGTTCCCATGTAACTGTTAATTTTTTGACTGTGTTCAAAAAAATATCTGAACTCTGTAATCCCGTAATTCCCTTCCTTGAGCGAGTCAGAGTAACCTGATTTTTTTGATTCATAGTTTTCCTTGGAATAAGGTACGTTGTCTCATATGAAAACCTTTCAGGTCTTTTGAAATTAGTTAATTTTTTACGTGTCCAAAGAATCTCTGAACCCCATAATTCCATGATTTTGTTCAGGACCAGCTAGTCACATGGTCACTCATAGCGTGGAAGTGCACATGTGACTGGCGGGTCCTTATAGTCAAGCCTGCCAAGAGATTGTCTGATGCACTGGTCAACAAAATTAAAATTAGCAATATTGCACTCAAATAGGCGTTCACTATATCATTTACAAAAAGAAACTTGAGAAAATAGAAATGACTGAAAAAATAAAAAAGGTTAATGAACCGAAAGAAAAAAAAAACTTCAGGGCTACCATAGAGCCCCACCAGCCATGGTAATGAAGTACACTTTTTTTTAGGTGGATATGCATATGTTAGGCAAAATTCTGTCACTCACAGTACAAAAGAGCCTGTGGCTAAAATGGGATGATCCATTGACTATGCTATATGCTACAATGGGATGGAAGAAAAATGTAAATGACAATTGAGCGAACCAATGAATGAAGACAGCAAATTCAAAGCATCTGTTTCTCTGGATATGTATGAATGCAGTCTTTTTATGACGTTTTTGGGATGATGCTGGCAAGACAGTTAACTGTCTATAGACCAGACCTAAATCGGAAGACACAGACGAGTGTCCTTCGGAAAGAAGTAGCAATTCTTAGCCATATCTTGTGAACCTGGAGAAACTGGAAGCAAGAAGGATATTCATGATGAAGATTGCTAACCTGTCATACCAGAAGGAATAAAGGATGGAGGCATGAAAAATATGAGATTTGAGATTGTAATAATCCTCTAGGGGAACTTTCATAACCCTTTATGTTTACAGCCTGTTTCTAGCGCAAAGTGGTTGCAAATAAAATGCACAAATAAATCTTATCTTAGATTCCAAGGAAAAGATCTATACCTCCATGTGAACCAAGAGCAAAACATAACCTGCAAAGTGGCTGCATCTCCCAGCCTAGTACTAAATTGGAGGCAAGAAATGTAAAATTCCACTAAGTATTGTCAAGGAATATCACAATTCGTTGAGTCTGCCAACAGGAGATGTAGAAGTATAAGAAATGCAAATTCTGTAATAAAACACAACCAGTATCTAAGCAAACAGGAAGCCTGGAAGTTTGCCAGATGTTGATAAGTTTTCCTCATGGTCCAACCTACAGCACTAACAGGATGTAACAGATGGTAAACCCATTGGTCTATAAGAGGTCATTTGGATTAGAAATTGGGAATAAGGACACCAAGTGAAAGGAGTACATTAGGCATGCCACACAGTGGACTGATTGCCCTACTCTATTAGCTGTCCGTTTTCCCCTTTTGCACCCCTTTTCAATCCACAGATCTGTATGTACTTTACTGTAGGTTTCATTTGTGAGAAGTTAGCCTGGTATATGATGTTCACTATTCTAGTGAGCACATTGCACCAGTCCAAACAACCCTTATGGTGATGGTTGTAAAGTCAACCTTATAGACCAGCTATCCTAGTGGTAGCATGGACAAAGCACTCTTAGGCTAAACTCAAGAGGGCATGTGACACCAGCTGTTTTACCATATGCAATCCCTTTAATACCAAATGAAAGGACACCACACAGGCTATATATGTAAATTATATATGTATTTATTACTAAATTAATCCTCTGAACTCTTTATGAGGTCAGAGGCACAAGCACATAACAAGAGACTTAATCAACATACAATAAGTTGCACAAAATACAGTAATGCCCTAGGGGCATTTCGAACCATATACTAAAATAGTGGTATAGGAACCACGTCACGAACAAAGGATAGGCCTAGGGCCTAGAGAACCGCTGGGGCTACGCTATACTACCAAAGGTTAGGGAGCAGGAGACCCACGGGATGCGTGTGCAGTGTCTTTACACACACGCGAGTTACCATAGAGTTAGAATGGGAATGAAAGAATTGGAAACTAGTTCTTTTAGGTCACTTCCGGATGGACTAGGAGAAAGCTACTTGAAACTAGGACACTAGGATAGTCAATACCCACAGGAGTACCGAAATACTCGCATTACCTCACCCACAGGAAGCGGGTGTATAAGTGTCAAAGTGTGTCGGGTTTCGTCGCTGAATCCTGTGGAGCCTTGAAGAAAGATGATGCAGGCGACCAGGAGGGAAGTGTCCGGTTGGATCCAAGGGCGGATAAAGGATGAAGAGTACCTGAAAGCAGAGGGGACAGAGTCTGGGTCAATAGCCAATGACCAGGAAGGAACCAGGCGATGTCACGAAGCAATCAGGTGATGTTGTGAAGCTTGTCTCTGCAGCCACGTGGACCAGGAGGTGTCGACGACGACCAGGCGCTGGATACGGACTAACTCACGAAGGCTCTCACTGTCGGCGCTGTCGGCTTCCGGATTGGAGCCAACAAGCCTTGGCAAAGGCAACCCACGCAGGAATCGAAGATGGCTTCTGGATCAGACCAGCAAGGTCTGATGGGCTTCTCCTTTTCAGGGAAGCAGGGGCCAATCTGGAGCAACCAGACCAGTGGTGTAAATCAAAAGAATCTTCGTCACAGAGGCCACTAGCCAACGGGCAAGTGACCAGACAGACGCGTCGAGCAGGAAAATGCAGAAGGGCCCCACGCAGAACTCATGGAGTGTGGAAGGCTGATCTTCGGTGCAGCTGGTGCTCGGGGCTGGGGCTTCTCAATCCCCAATGCACAACTTCGAGGGTGCCTCAGAAGTTGCACGGAAATCAATTCACTGGCTTTCCAAGATGACCGGTCCCACGTCTCGCGTCGCCTCCACGGGTCTCAGCTTTGCTGTGGCTGTGGATCGAGCTGAAGGAAGTCTGGAAGTCCGGGTCTTGTCAGGCTCTGTGCTTGGGCTCCGGCAGGAGCGTCGACAAAGCAAACTGTTGATCGCTTGATGGTACCTGCTTGCACAGGGTGGTCACTGCTTGGCCACAAGGGAGATTCTTCAGTCTTCTATGTCGAGTAGAACGTCGAAGGTCCAGAGTTTCGTTTCAAGTTTCAGTCAGGATAAATCTAAAGTCCTGGGACTCAGCTCCTACCTATATACCAAATTTAGGGGCTGCATTACCTGCTAGGTTCCTCATATGGGTGGGACCCAGGAAAGGGGTGGTTACACCCCTTTCCCTTTGTCCAGTTTCGCACCAGAGCTGGGGCTGGAGTGCCCCAGCACTGGTTTGAACTGGACTATGCATGGGACTCCTTGTGTGCCCCAGGCAGTGTCTCATTTCATTCAGCCCTCCCTGCCCCAATACACTATGGCCTGTCTGAGGTGGTGCTAGCACCTCCCAAGACAGGAAACCTATTGTCCAAGCCTCCCTCGCTGGAAGGACTTCCAGCAGCAGGAGGTCAGACTTGTGTCTGTGGCAGCAACATCCATTTTGTGATGCTGAGGCTCTGGTTAACTTTAACCGGGATTAGTAGGAACAACATGTCTTCCCTCTCTAGAAGGGTGGAATGCTACCCCCGTCGCCAGAACTGGCGAGGGGGTAGTATTCCAAAGCGTATGACACCTTACACGACATGTTTTGATAAAGCCAAACCAGAGTTAGCATTTAACTGCGAGGTTCATAATGCACTTAAGAATATATGGTATGGCAATATCCTAGAACAGCTATAAGGACATGGTTCCGAAAGCTGCAGACAGGCTCAGCTCATGCTAGAGCACCATCTCACAGAAAACCAAGCACTCTGCCTCCAGGATTATTGTTAAGGCCTGCCATAGGAGTGACTTATAGGTTTATATGTGTCTAGATATAAGGTTAGATATAGGAATACTATATCTAAGCAAGGGGTGATTACACGACCTTGCCCCAGCTGAGTGATCAGCCAGTTGTGTCAGTTTGGATGGCCAGCCAGGGGTGGCAAAAGATATGCTGCAGCCCCTGGTAGGCCTTGGGTGCACCTATGCCCTGGGTACCTATGGTACACTGTACAGGGACTCATAAGAGTGACCCGATTCCCAATTGATGATGTACCTAAAGTACATGGTGTGAATTTAGAGAGAGAACAGCAGGGCTGTGGGTCTGATTAGCAGGCCCACAGCCACATCTAAGTCGAAAACCAGTGAAGCAAAAAGCAAAAAGTGGGGTGGCCATAGGAAAGCAGACCCTACTCTCCTACATCATTTATAAATATTCAATTAAAAAACCAAAGGCTACAGGGATGTTATAGCTAGGAAACAACTTTTAAAAAACCTTAGAAATTCACTTAAAAAACATTGATTATTGGGACGTTATAGTTAAACAATAGAATTGTACTAAACCAGTGAAATTTAGCAGTTATAGTTAGCTGAGCTAACTATAACTTTACACCCTGCAATGCACTGCTTATGACCTCACGCATTACATCACTCATGACATGGTCACTGATACAACAGATTTACTCCAAATAACAAAAACACAATCTGCAGGCGAAAAGCAGGCTTTCTGCCAAATACAGTGAAATCCCTCCAGTGGCTCAGGCCGCAGCCCCGTCTAAAGAGTCCTTGGGTAGTAACGTGGAAAACACATGTTATTTTGACCCTCTCTTTTTCTATGCCCCCGCTTGATGGATCATCCTGAAATGTTCCATACACAACAAGACTCACTATGACAATTCTTTGGGGAAAATTTCAGGAAGATTTGTTGAATGACGCCAAAGATGTAGGCAAGTCCAAAAACGCCTTTTCTATAAAAACATGGTCCTAACAATGAATACCTACTGGCGACCGTTATATATATAATAACCTGCTGGCGTGTGTGTGTGTGTGCATATGTATATGTATATATATATATATATATTCACTGAAAAAACCATAGGTTTCACACCAGTTATAGTTAGGAATTAGCATTTAAAAAACCTATTAAATATACTGAAAAAACCATAGGTTTGACACCAGTTATAGTTAGCTGGAAATTTTACTGACATAAAACCATTGAAATTCCCACGTTATAGTTAGTTGGACTCACTATAACTCGCGCGCCCGCAATGCACTGCTGATGATGTCACATATTACAACATTCATGACATGGTTAGTGACATCACTGATGACATCTCCAATGACATCACTGATGACATCACTGATGACATCTCAAATGACATCACTGATGACATCACTGATGACATCATCCAGTGTCTGTGTGTTTCTGTAAAGTTAAAATATATTTTACATATTGAAGAATGAGCGTATGTATGAGTGTCTGGATGAAGGATTTAGTAGGTGCGTGACTGACTGTATGAGTGAGTGATTAAATGTGTCTTAGTGAATGCATGGGTTAGTGACTAAACTGTCTGAATGTCTACATCATTATGTTTGTTGTTGTGCAAGCTGCTGCATGTGAGAGTTGTCATATATAAATGACTATATATAACAGCCTGTGATTGCATAAGTGACTGTATCTATCAATATGTACTTGTATCAGTGATTGTAAAAGACAGTAAGTATGTGTTAGTCTATGTTTAAATAAGCAAGGTTTTGTGTGTATAACTGTATAGTTGTGGAAATGGGAGTGTGATTGATTCTTTACATGACTGACTAGGTGTATGAGTAACTCCATGGATGAGTGGCAGTGTGTGTGAGTCTCTGTATAGGTGTATGAGTGCATATGTTTGTCTTGTGTTGATGAGTGACTGTATGTATGAAAGATTGTATGGGTGAATGAGTGGATGTGTGTGTAGACCTAGAAATCAGTGAGTGCATATGTGGTAAGTGGTTTTACTGTGTCAATGGTTTCAGGAATGGTAGTTCGTATTTGACACTAGGTGTATCATGGGTTAGATTAGAGTGTGAGGAGGTGTATTGTATTATCACACGGATGATGTCATCAGTGATGTCATTTGAGATGTCATCAGTGATGTCATCAGTGATGTCATTTGAGATGTCATCAGTGATGTCACTAACCATGTCATGAATGATGTAATATGTGACATCATCAGCAGTGCATTGCGGGTGCACGAGTTATAGTGAGTCCAACATACTATAACGTGGGAATTTCAATGGTTTTATGTCAGTAAAATTTCCAGCTAACTATAACTGGTGTCAAACCTATGGTTTTTTCAGTGAATTTAATAGGGTTTTTAAATGCTAATTCCTAACTATAACTGGTGTGAAACCTATGGTTTTTTCAGTGAATTTCATAGGTTTTTTAATAGCAAATGTCTATAGCTATGAAATATAATATTTTTTATAATCAATCCTATATTGTATATTTATGTAATACTATATTTTTTATGTATATTGTTCATGTTTATTATTTTTTTTCTTTTTTGCCCTGGAGCGCTCCCGGTGCGCGTACCGGTGAGCGCACCGGTAAGCGCAGTCTTGCGGCGCGCCCCGGTGCGCGTACCGGTGAGCGTCCCGTTAGCGCTATTGCCGCGAACGAAAACATAATCGTGACGTATCGCGTAGCCGCGTTTTATGACGCACGGCGTAAGCGCACCCGGAAGCGCCCAAGCGCATACGATCGCGCTACGTAAGCGCCCCCGGGCGTGCCCCGGGGCACTTAGCGTAAGCGAGTCGGGTCATGTGACCTGAAAATAACACTTTTCATTGGTTCAGAGCAGTTGTTTTTCCAATTGATGAAAGCCCCCACCTTTTTTCCTCATTCTCACTTTGTACTTTGACTGAGGAAGACCTGTTTTCAGACCTGAGAAATGGCTACAGTAGCAGCAGCAGCAGGAGCATCTCAACCACCACCACCACCACAAGGACCACCACACCACCACAGTGGTGGTGAAGAAGAAGAAGAGGAGGAGGAGGAGGAGGAGGAGGAGAGGCAGTTCCTGCCTGAAGATAATACCCCCTATAAACCTAAGGAGCACTTTGTGTGGGAGTTTTTTAAAATCCCAAGGGGAGAAAAGAAAGTAAATGCTGCAAAAGTGACATGTCTCATCTGTGGCACTGTACTTTCCAGGGGGAACCCTGCAAAAAAATATTCATTTGGGAACCATAGAATGCTTCGCCATATGCACCGCAGGCACCCAAACAACTATGCTGCGGCAGAGGTCAGAGAACTGACAGAAACCCTCCCCAAGCACCTCCAAAAGAAATCAACCCACTCCATCGGGTCCAGAGACAAGGGAGATGGTCCCAAATATCCAACACCAGTTTGGAGATTACAAAATAGTTTGTATATTTTGCGGGACTACAATTTCCTATGGGGAGCAAAGTATCAAACTCATCAACCGTGCTGGAGACAACCACAACTGCAGAAAGACACCTTAATTTTTTCCTGTTTTTTTTTTGCTCTAGTTGAGCCGTTTACAATTCCCTGTTTTTTGTTTGTCCCTAAACTGTCTGAATGTCTACATCATTATGTTTGTTGTTGTGCAAGCTGCTGCATGTGAGAGTTGTCATATATAAATGACTATATATAACAGCCTGTGATTGCATAAGTGACTGTATCTATCAATATGTACTTGTATCAGTGATTGTAAAAGACAGTAAGTATGTGTTAGTCTATGTTTAAATAAGCAAGGTTTTGTGTGTATAACTGTATAGTTGTGGAAATGGGAGTGTGATTGATTCTTTACATGACTGACTAGGTGTATGAGTAACTCCATGGATGAGTGGCAGTGTGTGTGAGTCTCTGTATAGGTGTATGAGTGCATATGTTTGTCTTGTGTTGATGAGTGACTGTATGTATGAAAGATTGTATGGGTGAATGAGTGGATGTGTGTGTAGACCTAGAAATCAGTGAGTGCATATGTGGTAAGTGGTTTTACTGTGTCAATGGTTTCAGGAATGGTAGTTCGTATTTGACACTAGGTGTATCATGGGTTAGATTAGAGTGTGAGGAGGTGTATTGTATTATCACACGGATGATGTCATCAGTGATGTCATTTGAGATGTCATCAGTGATGTCATCAGTGATGTCATTTGAGATGTCATCAGTGATGTCACTAACCATGTCATGAATGATGTAATATGTGACATCATCAGCAGTGCATTGCGGGTGCACGAGTTATAGTGAGTCCAACATACTATAACGTGGGAATTTCAATGGTTTTATGTCAGTAAAATTTCCAGCTAACTATAACTGGTGTCAAACCTATGGTTTTTTCAGTGAATTTAATAGGGTTTTTAAATGCTAATTCCTAACTATAACTGGTGTGAAACCTATGGTTTTTTCAGTGAATTTCATAGGTTTTTTAATAGCAAATGTCTATAGCTATGAAATATAATATTTTTTATAATCAATCCTATATTGTATATTTATGTAATACTATATTTTTTATGTATATTGTTCATGTTTATTATTTTTTTTCTTTTTTGCCCTGGAGCGCTCCCGGTGCGCGTACCGGTGAGCGCACCGGTAAGCGCAGTCTTGCGGCGCGCCCCGGTGCGCGTACCGGTGAGCGTCCCGTTAGCGCTATTGCCGCGAACGAAAACATAATCGTGACGTATCGCGTAGCCGCGTTTTATGACGCACAGCGTAAGCGCACCCGGAAGCGCCCAAGCGCATACGATCGCGCTACGTAAGCGCCCCCGGGCGTGCCCCGGGGCACTTAGCGTAAGCGAGTCGGGTCATGTGACCTGAAAATAACACTTTTCATTGGTTCAGAGCAGTTGTTTTTCCAATTGATGAAAGCCCCCACCTTTTTTCCTCATTCTCACTTTGTACTTTGACTGAGGAAGACCTGTTTTCAGACCTGAGAAATGGCTACAGTAGCAGCAGCAGCAGGAGCATCTCAACCACCACCACCACCACAAGGACCACCACACCACCACAGTGGTGGTGAAGAAGAAGAAGAGGAGGAGGAGGAGGAGGAGGAGGAGAGGCAGTTCCTGCCTGAAGATAATACCCCCTATAAACCTAAGGAGCACTTTGTGTGGGAGTTTTTTAAAATCCCAAGGGGAGAAAAGAAAGTAAATGCTGCAAAAGTGACATGTCTCATCTGTGGCACTGTACTTTCCAGGGGGAACCCTGCAAAAAAATATTCATTTGGGAACCATAGAATGCTTCGCCATATGCACCGCAGGCACCCAAACAACTATGCTGCGGCAGAGGTCAGAGAACTGACAGAAACCCTCCCCAAGCACCTCCAAAAGAAATCAACCCACTCCATCGGGTCCAGAGACAAGGGAGATGGTCCCAAATATCCAACACCAGTTTGGAGATTACAAAATAGTTTGTATATTTTGCGGGACTACAATTTCCTATGGGGAGCAAAGTATCAAACTCATCAACCGTGCTGGAGACAACCACAACTGCAGAAAGAAACCTTAATTTTTTCCTGTTTTTTTTTGCTCTAGTTGAGCCGTTTACAATTCCCTGTTTTTTGTTTGTCCCATATAAATTACAAAAAAAATATAAAATTGTTCATAAAAGCCAAAAAAAGTAAAAAATGTTCCAAAAAACAATAAAAAAAATATAAAACAACAAAAAGAATAAAAAAAAACAGTTCTTTTTAGAACTACCTCCAATTTATAAAAAAAATGCTACATTTTTTAAAAACTCTGTCATTCTTTTTTCTCCATGGTACGCTCACCGGTACACTCCCCGGTGCGCGCACCGGGCGCTCCTCCCGCGTAAATCGAAAAAAACATCAAACCTAGGGGGGTCAGGGGGGGTCTACCCTGCCCCCTTTTGGTCATTTCCCCCTTTGTTTTTGCCACCTCTTGTGTCTCGATCCTACCGAGACACAAGATGGCGGCCGCTCCGGACTGTTTGGAATGTTGACAGACACCCGAGAGCCAATCAGCTTTCTGCTCGCGAACTCGCGTAGCGCGCTGGAGCGCGCCCCGGTGCGCGTACCGGGGCGCGCATATAGATATATAGATTTTTTTGAACCTAAATTACTCAAAATACACTGGAGCACATATCTTGAGACATAGCAAAGGCACATCGGGCTACCAGTCCCTACAATTTTGCCAAGTTTGGTGGAAATCCATTCAGCCGTTCGGGCTAAAAGTGAGTCCAACCACCCTATGGAAATTAACATGGGGAAAACACGTTTTGGGACCCCCCTTTTATCTCGGCCCCGCTTCACGAATCCCCCCCCAAACTTTCAGGGGAGGAGCGGAGCGGAGCTGGCCATTTTCTTGGAGAAATTCAGCCAATTCCATCAATCGACACCAAAGTTATTCCAAATAGAATGTTGTGGATTTCCTATGGAAACTAGGTCCTAACTATAACTACCTACTGGCGACCGCCAGTAGGTAATACATATATATATATATATACATATACATATATATACATATATATATATACTGCAATGCAATTCCCATTGAAAAAGCATTTTTAATTTGAATATTAGTTTTGACCCATTTCACAGATCTTCGCCATAATTGCCAGTTGCTTGACGGTGTCAGCTAATGTCCGTCATGGCAATTTTGGTGAATATCCTTACGGGAAGAAGAAAGGTGTGAAAAAAGATGCTATTACCATTTTAGCTTCTGTAGAAAATTTAGCTCAGGAATGCAGCAGAAACGGCTGAACAGATTTCCTCCAAATGTGATAGTAGACCTTTACTCAGTGATCTTTGGTTTTATTGGTGTAAATCCGTTCAGCAGTTGTTAAAATATAAGAGCCGTAAAAAGGTGCCAGGTGGACTGAAAAGGCTTAAAACATTTGTATATCTGTTTAAAGTTGTGGTTCAGCGATTCACAATTATTGTCTACCAATATGAATGTTTTCACAAAAGTTATCGGTTGGAGAAGGTCCCTGTAGAATTTTTTTGCCATTATGAAAATTGAGAATTGATTCCAGTTTGTGACGTTGGAGCTGTGGAAAAGTTTCCATGGAAATTGGCGGTGACACAATGAGAAGTACTGAATCACAGGGCAGTGTTGGGGAAAGACAGCCAGAGTACATTAACTATAATTCACGCCAACTCCATGTACTGCTTATACTCTTTCATATTACAACAGTTATTGCATGTTAAATCATAGCATTCTTAAAAAGACTCAGAACATGTCTAATGAAATCATTATTTTATAGTTAATGTAGTGTGGCTACCGAGTTGACAGCCGTGTCTACAGAGGTGTGCAAGTTTTAGTAATTTGAAGATGGTGCGTAAATTATAAAGTTAAGATATAACAACAACTATAGAATTTCTAATGTTTGTGTAGTTTAAGTTTGGTTTGTATAAAAGATTAAATGAAGGTTTTCTAACTATAACCAATATATAACCTTTGTTTTTTTCATATTTTTATGTTTTTATTATTTTTCAATTACAAAAAATAATAATCGTAGAGTGAAGTGGTGTAGAGTGAAGTGAAATAGTATCAAATAGCTAGAGTGGTGTGGCGCACAGGGTTATTGTGTAGACTGTAGTGGCGTATAATACAGTGGAGTGGTGTGGAATGTCATAGAGTGGAGTCACATGACGTAGAGTGAAGTGGTGTGCAATAGAGTGTTAAGTTATGTTTATTTGATATCGCGCACAAATCACTCCGGGAGGGCTATATCGGTGCTGAGGACTAGCACTAGCCAGGAATATAATGCTAGGTAAGAACAGAACTGTCTTGCACAGTTTCCTGAATTCAATATGGTCTGTACACGAACGGATGTGGCATGGCGAGTTGTTCCAATAGGAGGAAGCCAGGTAGGAGGAAGACCTACCTCCACACCTTGACCATTGGATACGGTGGAAGGTAAGTAAGGCTTTGTCCATGTATCTCATGTTCCTGGCTGGGCAATAGCTTCTAGTGTAAATAGCTGGGACCTTTCCCTATTAGAGATTTGTGAGTAAGGGAACAGATTTTGAAAATGATTCTTTTCCAGACAGGCAGCCAGTGAAAGGTTCTCAGAAGAGGTATGGAAGCAGAGCCTGAAGGAAAACTCCAAATGACTGTGCGGCTGTATTTGTAGTTTAGACAATAGTGTCTCATTTGCTGAACTAGTATTGCATTACTGTAGACTCATCTGCTAATAATGAGTGCCTGAAAGAAAGTGCTTTCTTCAGCAGGCACATCATTTACAAGTGGGAGCCAGTAAACGATAGAACATGCTCTTTCATGGTTAAAGCTTGATCCATTTTGACACCAAGATTTTTGCCTAACTGCCTGGGGGTGGGAGCAGTACCCAGTTCTGGAGGCCACCTGTCGGAAGACCAAAGCTGTTGGGCCTTACCAAAGAGCAAGATCTCAGACTTTTCCGCGTTCAACTGTAAGCAGTTGCTTATCATCCAGTCTACGATCACTTTAATCCCTTTGGAGAAACGTTCTTTAACTTTGACCAGATCTTTGTCAAAATAAATAACCAGCTAAGTGTTGTCAACATAAAGCAGTGTTTCAAATCGAAAGGATTTCACTATCTTGGCAAGGGGCCACATATATGTTAAAGTGGGGCTTAAACATGAGCCCTGTGGGAGCCCCTTGTCAATCAACATGGTGCGAGACTTAAATGCACTCACAGAGATAGTTTGTGTTCTGTTTTCCAGAAAGTCTCAGAACCACTGTACCGCTGACTCATATATACCTATCTTGTAAAGGCTTTGGGGCAGCCTGGAGTGGGACACAGTGTCAAAAGCTGTAGACAGGCCCAACAGGTTTTAGGTCGTAGTTCCTGGCCCAGCTGGGCCCACAATGATGAAGCATGCCACCTACTAGGTAGGTGGATGAGGGTTTTCCTAAAACAACCTTTTGTTGTTTGCGCTCCTTTTCGAAGGTATAGGTCAGGAACTATGACCTAAAACCTACTGAGGACTTGTCCACTTTGTTTATTTGCATATTACCCAGGGAAAAGGAAAAGTAGCCTTACTATTTTTTCCTTACTCTCTAGTTGTTCTTTTGTGTTTTGTGACAGGTCCAACTGCACAAGCCTAGATGGGTAGCTGGCATCAAGAGAGAGTCTTATAGAGTCTGTGATCGCAACCAAGGCATTCTCTGTACTATGGGAGGATCTGAACTCTGAATGTCATGGAGTATAGAGTGGAGTAGATAGCGTACAATAGAGGGGCATAAAGTGAAGTGGAGTGTTGTAGATTGGAGTGATGTAGAGTGGACTGGTGTGCTGTACAGTGTGTGAGCGTAGAGTTGTATAGAGTGTCTTACAGTGGAGTGGCATACACTGGTGTAGAGTGTTGTGGCATAGAGTCAAGTAGTGTAGTACAGTGGAGTATAGTGCAGTACTGTGTCATAGAGTAGAATGGATTAAAGTGGCGTGGAGTGGTGTAGAGGGAGTTGTGTAGAGGGTTGTACAGTGGAGTAGAATGACACAGTGTGGAGTACAGTGGCATACAGTGGTGTGGTGTATAGTGGAGTGGCGTAGGGTACAGTGGCATGTCGTACAGTGACGTGTCATAGAATGGCATGTGATATAGTGTGTTAGAGAGGAGGGGTGTAGAGTGGAGTGGAGTAGAGTAAACTGGGATGTTGTAGAGGGGAGTGGCGTATCCTAGATTAGAGTGGCATGTGGTAGGGTGGAGTGTTGTGCCATCAGGTGGAGTGGCGTGTAATGTCATAGATTAGAGTAGCATGCCCTCAAGTGCAGTGCCGTGTGGTAGACTGTAGTGATGTGCCGTGGATTGGTGTATCATAGAGTGGAGTGGCGTAAAGAGTCATAGAGTGGAATGGATTGTCGTAGAGTGGAGTGGCCTGTCGTGGAGTGGGATGTCGTTGAGTGATGTGATGTGTCATAGACTGGTGTGGCATGTGGTACAGTGGAGTGGCATGTTGTGTTGTACAGAATTGTGTATGATGACATTTGTCAGAAATATAGATTAATGGGTGTAAAAGGTGTTTTTTGGTAGCAGATATACATTCTTTCAGTAGTTTTAAAGTCATACGGCCTAATTGACAAAAGTAATATTACATTGTGTTGTTGATTGTTTCCTGTTCATAAATGTATTTTACAAGTAGTATCTTTTCGACTGCAGAGTTTCTGCACACAAAACAATAAGACAATCCTATATTTTTATAGAGACTATGCATTTGTAAAGATAGTAAAATAGCATTGTGAGTCGTAAACTTACACAAAAGTGTAATTTAACCATGGTGAATGAGGCCTGTAAGGCACAAAAACATAGTAACACATTGCACCACGGTATAGCACAGTAATTTTGAGGTAAAACGCGATTCATGCTGATGACAAAACAGTACTGCCTAATGACTGCCCTTACAAAAGTAAGAATCAGCAATAGTGCTTAGACCATACACAGTCCCCAGCACACGTCCACAAAGTAAAAACAAGATTATATATGATAGTATAAACACAAGGATTAGATCAAAGTAGTAGTAATCCTTTCTTTCTTTATTCTTTTCCTTTTCCTGTCACTGTGTTGAATTCTTGGCCAGCCAACACGTGTTTTGTCGCCACAAGGGGAAATTGTCCCGCGACTTTTTCCAGGCTAAGTAAACAAATGCGAACAAAACGCCATTGTGACTCCATACAGAATCTGGTGTGCAACAGATAAGTGTAGCAATCTCACCGTGACTTTGTAAGCCTCCGATCTCAGATTGGAAACAAATCTAAATGCATGCACAGAGTGGAAACCCTTAAAACACATTTAGAACAAGAAAAATAAAAGTCTTATAATCTGAATGGTTTTATATCCTAAATTATCCCATAGCTCTGCGTGGAACCCTGAGACTATTCATACACCAGTGTGAGTTTAAGAAATGTATGTAACAATATTCCATATAAAAATTAATAGACGGGAATGCGTCACGAAAATCCGTAGAGTGCAATATACATCAGCCAAATCCCAAGCTCATGCATAAGTAAATGATAACAAAATACCTCCAGTATCTGAAGTCAAGACCTGGGAGTAAAAGAAACGAAAGCAACAATTATCACAATCCTAATCCGCAATATGATATTACGTTGCATGAGAATATATATTGTTGCTTTGATATGTGTTGGTTAGGGGTTCACACAGAGACCTTCCTGCTGAGGCTCTTTATGGATTCCGTTCTGGTTTCTGCTTTTAGGTTTGAATTGATTGGATTTGGATCACCTGCTGCACTTGGGTTTGGATTGGAATCTATGACATTGCAACTACTTTTAAAAGCTATGTGGGATGGAGTTATCACCGCTATGAAAGTAGGTGATGCTTTGGATTGAACATTCAGGTCAATAAATTGAGACAAATGTGGGTTTGGAAGGACATGGGTTGTGATTATTGTTGCTTTCACTTCTTTTACTCTCAGGTCTCAACTTTAGATACTGGAGGTATTTTGTGATAGCTAAGGAAGAACAATAAAAACATACCTATATCTAAGGACCTAACCCAGAACACAGCCAAAACATGGCCTAAATAAGATGGCTATCTTTAAGTTTTGTAAAGGCGGTCAGTAGCATGCTTTGTCATTGGCAAGTACCGCAAAAGTACTGCGGTATACAGTGGCCAGAGATATCACTACATTTGTTTGCCTTATAACCATAAAACTGCTGTACGAATGTTCATAAAATAGCAAGAAGGATCCTTTTCATACCATCATCTATATTCCTGCCAAATTTCATAAAAATCCATTCAGCCGTTTTGTCGCTACGCCCTGTCTACAATGTCTATGGAAAATACATTGGTGAAAATATGTGTTTTGGGACCTCTCTTTTAATGTCGAGCCTAGGCAGTGCGCATGCGCTGTTTTCGAGACATGCGGTATTCACTCTATGTGACTGTTTACATTTGTTCCACCTTCTGGCTGTTTTGTTCACGCCCAAGCTACAGGGATCCTTTCACTATATGTTCGTTGTTGAGTGGACTTTTTTATTCGTTTCTTTCCGACCAGCAGCTGGTTTCGGAATAATCCCCTTTAATATTCTGTGGGTTTGTTGGGCTACACTTTCGCTTGTTATTTTCTGCCCTTACGTTTGGCTGTGTTTCGTTCTTACACTTTAACTTTAAGTTATGTTATGTTTTTTAAAAAGTCTCTTCTATAGCGCACAGCTGCCCCGAGGGGCGTCCCGGCGCTTTGGCAAAGAGACATGCAGCTAAGAAACACAACGCAACAACCCCGAGGTCCCGACAGTAAAATTATACTGAAAAGAGCCAGGTCTTCAGCTCCTTTCTGAAAGCAAGAAGGTTGTTTGACTTTCTTAAAGAGACAGGAAGCTCGTTCCAGCAACGCGGGACCAGGTATCGAAAGGCACGTCCTCCGATCCGGGCTAATTTAATCGGAGGGACGACAGCTTTGGCCAGCAAAGCCGACCGAAGCGACCTCCTAGGGACATAAAAGGCCAAGCGCTTCTCCATATACTTAGGGCCAATAGAATGGAGGGCCTTGAATGCCAAGGTCAGCACCTTAAAGGTAATTCTTTTGACAATGGGCAACCAATGCAATCTCCTGAGGAGTTCAGAGGCTTTCGCCCTGCGTGGGAGACCAAAAATGGCTCTTGCATCCGAATTCTGCACAATCTGCAATCGGGCCAGCAGATATTTAGGCAGCCCGATATACAGGGCATTCGCATAATCTAATCGCGAGCCAATCAGAGACTGCACGATGATTTTTTTATGCTGCAAGGACAGCAAGGGGAGAAACTTCCGAAGCATTTTCAAAATGCCGAAGCATTTCCCCGATAGACCGATGATTTGAGGTCTGAAAGAAAGGTTGTCATCACATTGCACCCCAAGGTTTTTAACTTTCACAGAGGCCTCAGCGGGCGGAGACATGTCCTGGGGTCACCAGGTCTTCCAATTAGGGTCCGGCGGACAGCCATAGAAGAGCAACTCCGACTTGTCGGAGTTGCATTTCAGCCCGTGCCGCCGAAACCAGTCGAAGACCGCACCCAGGCACTCCCCGATCAGACCACCATCAAAAGCCTCTCCCTTTTTAGATGTAAAAAGGAGCTGGGTGTCATCAGCATAGGATATGATCCGGGCACCGAAGGACTCCGCTACCACCGCCAGAGGGGCCATATAGATATTAAAGAGGGTGGGGCTCAGGACAGACCCCTGAGGAACCCCCACCTCGAGCGGTGGCATTTCCGCGGAGAACAGAGGTGCCCAGACCACTTGTCGACGGCCGGCCAGAAAGGACTTGAGCCAGTTCCACACGTCCCACGAAAGGCGAACTCCCAGAGTCTAGAAAGGAGAGCGGCATGGGGGACGGTGTCAAATGCCGCCGACAAGTCCAGCATAACCAGAATTGCCTTCCCCCCCAGATCAAGCGTCACCCTGATGGCATCGGTGATCTCGAGCAAAGCTGTCTCCGTGCTATAATTAGCACGGAAGCCCGATTGGGAATCATGTAGAATGTTATTGCTCTCTATATAGTTGGAAATAGAGAGCTGGACATGTTTCTCGATCACCTTTGCCAGAGCAGGGAGAAGGGAGATAGGCCTGTAGTTAGCATGGACTAAAGGATCCAAAGTGGGCTTTTTGAGTAGTGGCAAGATCAGGGCATGCTTCCAGGCCGACGGAACTTCGCCCGTAGTCAAGGACAAATTCAACAGCGGATTAAGCATACTGTTGATTGCAGGTGCTAATTTTCCTAGACATTTCGCTGGGCAAGGATCCAGTGGCGAGCCAGACTGGAGCCGAGAAAGAAGGTCGAGGGAAGAGGCTACAGATAAGGAAGGAAAGTTAACAAGAACTGTACTTCTATCCGCAATGGACGAGCAAACGGTGGCCTGATGGCTGGAAGATGGACCGAGGCCGGCGTCAGAGAGAGAGTCCTGAATGGACTTAATTTTGTTGATAAAAAAGTCACCCAGCTGACTGATCCAGACCTCAGAATGAGAATGCGAGGGGGAGTTCGAAGAAGGAGAAGTGAACTCCTTTACAATCCTAAAGAGCTCTTTGCTCCTATTTTCCGCCTCGTCAATTCTGCGCTCCAAGAAAACCTTTTTTCCCTCGAGAATGTGCTTCCGATAGCTCCTAGCTACCTCCCGGTATTTAGATTTATCATCCGGGGCGTATTTACGCCGCCACATTCTCTCTGCTTTCTTGCATTCCTGGCGCATTTTTCCCATAGAAGGAGTAAACCATGGGGCCGAGGAAAGTCTGGCCCCAGATTTAGCTGGCTTCCTCGGGGCCAGCTCCTCAAATCTAGCAGCCAGCCACTTTTCTGTTCTGCACAAGTTCTGTTTCAAACTCAAAAAGTCTGTCCTCTTCTCATACTGTGCTTCAGGTACTTTTTGAAACAAATCTGCCAGCGTTTCTTCTTTGAGTTGCTGCCCACAATCGCCTCTCCTCTGCTCACGCTGTGATTTCGAATTTTCTTGTTTTATTTTAACAGTTTTGCTGCATCCCCCCACCCCACACCCTTACCCACCTCACCATCCACTCTTGTTTAAAGATTAGCTGCCTTCCAGCGGCTGCCATTTTCCAATATTCTAAGCATCTGCCACTGAGGACTAGTGGACTGGTATGAGGACTAGGGATTCTGTTGCTACAGACAAAACAGCATAGCACTGCACCGGGGCTCCATGTAGTGTATCGAAGTCAGAAGGATACCCCATTATACTTCCCATGCCGCAGTCTGAATGGGGAGGTGAGCACTGAGCATCTCTCTCTGCCCTCGTGAGTGGTCTGAACAGCTGCATGCTGCGAGTGCAGCTCTGAGGAAAGAAGCTGGATTAGGGTCCCCTCGATGGATCTGCACCATACAAGCCTACTAGCTTTGTGGCTAAAGCTGGAGTTGTGTGCAATGTCAGTTGTACTTGTGAGAGGTAAGTGGTATAAATGTGTGATGCACTGATCCCCTCCTCAGGCTTAGCGGCAGTACAGCACTTTTAGATTCGAACTTAGTGGGTTTAGCTTTAAAAAAACAACTCATTGGGTTTGTTTTTATGTTATTTTTAAGACCAGCAAGTTACTCATAAAATGCAGTTTTTACCAGTACCCCTTGCCCGAAAAGTGCAGTCACAGAAGTTACTGTAGCAGTGAGAACTCTGCCAGCTCGCATGTTATAACGTTGTACTAACTGTGTTGCTAAACATGTGCCTGTCAACTACATTTACACGCAGACTCTTCCAGGGCACAAGCTTGTCAAAATGTTATTGATAGCCTGTCTCTAATGAACTTCTCAAGACTCGTAGTTCTGGGCAAACTTAATAGGCCCAGCCCCATGAACTGAAGAGCTGATAATCTCCCATCCTCACTACCAGTGTTTTCACTTCTGGAACGGTATGTTTACAAACATAGGCTAATTTAAGCCCCTTTCACATGGAAATCTGTGTACACAATAAACCCCTATGGTATAAAAATGAAGAAAAAAAAACAAACGGATGTGCAAATGGCTTTGCAGAGTGTTACACAGTATGGGCTTGTTTTGAAGCATGACTAGCTATTGTACCCAGTGGAGGTATACAACGCTGGCCAGGGGTGTACACAGTGCACAATTGCCACGCATAGGTTAATGGTGGGCAACAACACTCCCATAGGTCACATTTTTGCTTCAAATGAAATGGCCTGTGTTGCATTGCTGTACCTGCTCTGAACAGTCTGCAATGTGCTTTGCAGTACTACTCTGTACCACATGGACTGAGGGTTGCTGCATGGTTCTGGTATGCACACACCAATGAAGTGAGGATCCGTGTGTTAGGGTTATGGTAGTGGAGTTGTGTCTGTTGTATGTGTCGGTTGATTCTATGGTGTGCTGCTTTTGACAAGTTAGTGTTAATTATCAACTGCACCAAGCCACACAATGCAACTCAACACATTTCCAATTCACACCACATAATTTGACACCAAGCCACAAAATTCAACTCAACAGCACAATTACACAACACACCACATACATACAATGTACCGCAAATAATTCTATTTTACGCGAGTCCTAGTTTCTGACATAACTCGTAACCATAACTGTTGAATTTCTATGGTTTTGTGTGGGTAAATTCTGAACCTATCTATAACGCCCCCGTAACCTTTGGTTCTTTTAGTGAATATATATATATATATATATATATATATATATATATATATATAGAGAGAGAGAGAGAGAGAGAGAGAGAGAGAGAGAGAGAAAGAGAGAGAGAGAGAGAGAGAGAGATAGGTAGATAGATAGATAACTAGATATGCATTTGTGCTGAACTTAACATCCTATTACCATTGTTGATCGTGGGGAGAGGACAAGGTATTTATTACACCTGAGATTTCACCTTGCTGTCTAAAAATTGTAAGATCCATATAACCTGTGTGATAGATCTGCTGCGGAAAGCCTGTGTTTGCAAATTCTGTGTCTCCTGTGAGAAATAAATGTCTGCTGTTTAATGCCAGAGACTATGGGCCTGATATCCTGTAGGTTGCATAGGTTCTGTGAGGATTCTGAGAATGTACTTGTGTTATCATATTTTATTAGTTATGTGAACATGTTTTGTGGGGGATTAGCCCCCTGGCATCCCACCATACATGTTGTCTGTCAATAATACAATTCCTTTGATATCAGAAATCACCTTTGTAAATCATGAGTCTGAAGGATAGGAAGTGCTTTATGATGTTACATGTAACTTGTTTTGTTTGTTAAGAACTGTGAGGCCTGTGATATGAAGACTGCTTCTTTTTCCTGTTTTCTTTGGAGTTAATTTCCGGAAATTTAGAGCATAATGTCTGTTAGTTCAAATATTTATTTATTTATTTGCAGGTTTTTATAGCGCTATGAATAAACTCCCGTAGGAGTATCTCCGCGCTTGTGACACCGGTAGAGGAAATGAGAAATAAAGTGATAATAAGTTTATTCCACTAGAGCTCTTTAATTACAACAAAAGTGCTTATCTAAAATGATTTGAACAGAAAAGTTTTCAGATGTTTTCTGAACTGAGAATGGTCAGAACATTGTCTCAGCACCAGTGGGAGATTGTTCCAAAGATTGGGACCCACCACAGATAGAGCCCTACCTCCTAATCTAGTTTTATTTATCTTAGGAACGCTTAGTAACAGCTGTTCACTTTTGATATGCCTAAAAGTACACATATTTTCACATTACTCTAAAGATACTTTTAAGTGCGTCTAAACATCGCCTTTAACTATAGTTTAATTTGCAACATGTATGTCACAAGATGACCCACACCTGGCACCTCCGTCTGCGTCGCAGGAACCCAACATTGTACATGACTAGGGCCTTGTGATTGTCAACACTTTCACGCTGGCGGTCTACTGTCTCTGAAGTCCACCCGTGGCCTCAGCAGACGTATTCCATGTTGGGTCACAGTGGAACTGTTGCCACAGCTGAAAAGCAAAGCAGAGTGGTTTAGTATACTCAACGCCGGTCACCACTTAGCAGCGGTGCTTGGAAAGAGATTTGGTGGCGTGGTCAGGCTGTGAACATGTTGACCCGAGTGGCTGTCAAGAGCCGGGCAGTAGATTATCTGTGGTCGGAGAGCAGCCTGACCTTAACATTGTGGCTTTTTAGAAAGAGGCTACTGCATTCACACCTCGTTTCAGGCCTTTGCTTCTGCAGAACTAACTCGCCTTTCACTATGTTCTTTTTAAGTTCAAAATATTTTATTGAAGATATTTTTCACATATATGAAACACAATACAAAAAAAACACCTAACTACAGAGTATAGAAAGCAAACTACAATATATAAGAGAAAGTACAATTGCAGTACCAACATTGTATAACAGTATAAGCATAATATAAATAATAAAAGAAACATAAAAGGGCTATATTAAGTAAATATTAATTATTACAAAATGGAAATAAGTATCCTAAATTGTACAACATGTACCAATGTAGGAATCCAAACTAGACCACATACTAGAATTAGAAGAAGAAGAGTCCTTATGAGAGTGTGGATAAAAACACTACCCACGTCTCAGAAAAAAGATCCACTCCCACCATGCGTTAACCGAAAGTGAAGTAGCATCTCTCCAATTCCAAGTGATAGATTTGAGTGCAGTGGAAATAAGGAAATCGAATAATTTACAATCCATAGGGGATAACATGGATTTAAAGAGTGAGGATTTGAGAATTAAAACCTGAAATGATAACACTGTTTGGATTTTAAGGATCCGTGTAATAGGATGCCATATTTGTAATAAAAACTGATGTATGATAGGACAGTTAAAACATAAATGTTGTAGATCACCAGGTACAGATTGACAGTGCCAACAATTTGGGGTATTGCTTCAAATAATTTGTCAGGAGTCCAGAAACAACATTATAGTAAGTAAATATTAGATTGTATAAGAGTGGCCGGGAGATAATTAGCTGTGTCGGAATTCCAGGTATCCTTCCAAGATATGTTAATCTATTTCTATTTCTGTAAATGAATTGGATAATAATGCGATAGTGGATTGCACGACTACGGGGGGAGCGGAGGAGAATTCTAATCTCATAGAGCTTTTTAATCTAGTTGTTAACATGTCCGTAATTGATGACGTAATGCCTGCCGTCAATCATGATAGGGACAGGGAAACCTACTATATCGCTAGCTGGAATATTGCAGGGGTGACGGCCAAGGTGGAAATGCTGGGATGGAAGGATTTTATTGATTTATTCGACATCATCTGCTTACAAGAAACTTGGTGTAAAAATTTCAAGGGCATTGATGGTTTTGTAACCTATGAGCTTTCCGCCATGGCATCACCACATGGCAGATCCAAAGGAGGGCTGCTAGTATTGATTTCAGTCAAATTGCTAGTTTTAGTGAAGAAGTATGTAAAAGTAGGGGTTCACTCACAAATCTTATGGCTATCACAAGAAGGGGGTAGAAACATACTTCTGATCAATTTCTACAATAACATATTTGATGGTACTAGACATTTAGTCATTAATGAGTTAGACAAAGCTGTTTGTAATGTTGTGGAAAATTTTAATGGTGTTTTTGAATTTATTTTTGTGGGGGATTTTAATGTAGCGGTTTGCCCTTTGTCCTTCCAGAAGTTATGTGGTGTGTATAATTATTCGGGGGAGGCTGAGGCCCATTTCCCTCATCATTTGTATGGTGAAACCCTGAATAACTTTCTGGTAGATCATGACATAGAAATCATGGAAAATGCAAAGAATGATCTAGAAGAAAGTATTCCAACATTCAAAGGGAGGGGGGCAAATACGGTTATTGATTTTATATGCATGTCTTCTAATCTAATCCCTAAGTGCACTGAGCCCAAGGTGGTTGATGTAATGCTTAGTGACCACAATTGTTTAATTATTGAAACCAGAATTTGGAAACCTGCCACCACAACCAATAGGGATACTGTTGTTGTCAACATCGAGCCCCATAGGTCAAACGGAGTTAGGTTGAGGTGGAAAGGAGAAAAAGCCGTTGTAACATCAGAATCCATCATTAATAGCCGTTTGATGGATATTTCGGCAATTCTCGAACAAGAGGAAATTGTGGTTGCCAGTATTGCCCACTTTGATAGTATTAACTCAACTATCAATAAGAAGTTCACAAAAGAGATAGGGCGTAAGATTAAACAAAATAGGGGCTGGTTTGATCATGCTTGTTCAAATGCCCGGAGTAATCTTAAGGAAGCTCTAGCAGTTAAACCAAGGGATAAGAGTCTTGTGATCCGACTCAGGCAGGATTTTAACCATGTCCTTAAACGCAGAAAGGCTGAATTACAGCAGGAAGCATGGGCTAAGTTAAGCCAAGCCGCAGAACTAAGGGATTGCACTCTGTTCTGGTCCACGGTTAATAGCCCATTCCTCAAGGACGAGAGGGCACCAGAGCTCACATCTAACGTGAGTATGGAGTCATGGATCCAGCATTTCTCCAATATATTTGACTCAGGTAAAAAATTAGTTTCCGTTGAGAACGGCTGGCCCATCGTTGCTTTAAATATCACTGTGGACGAGGTTATGGCCAGCATAAAAGCCAGTAAGGGAGGGAGGAAGGCCCAAGGACCTGATGGGGTACCCATAGATGTATATAAGACTGCCCCGGAGATCTGGGGCCCACTGCTGGTCAAGATTTTTAATACAGCAGTTAGTTCTAAAATACCTTCCACCTGGGGAGAATCAATAATTATCCCTATCTATAAAAAAGGAGACCGGGGCGACGCAAAAAATTATCGTCCAATATCCCTACTGGACTCATCGGTTAAAGTTATGAGCCGGGTCCTCTTAGTCAGATTAGAGGAATGGGCAGAGACCAATGATATTTTAACTAACAGTCAGTTTGGTTTCAGAAAAGGACGTGGCACAATCGAACAGTGCCTAAATCTGGAACTCTTAGTCGGGAAATACACCCAGGCTAAGAAAGGGTCTCTATATCTTTGCTTTGCTGATTTAAGCAGTGCTTTTGATATGGTAGACCATGCCATACTGTGGGCTAAACTGATTGAAATAGGAGCCCCTGATGGTATAGTTTATTTCTTGGCCCGCCTGTATGAAAAACTTACTACCAGTGTTCGGTATGGACCTAATGGGGAATGCACGAGTAAATTCGGCATTGGCAGAGGAATTAGGCAGGGGTGCGTTTTAGCACCCCTACTTTTTACACTCTTCATTAATGAGGTGGATTCAGTCCTGAAGACAGTTACGGCTGACGCTCCTAGAGTTAACAACTTGAATATCCCTGTGTTACTCTATGCGGACGATGCTGTGCTGCTGTCCAGGACCCCGTTGGGTCTCCAACGCTTAATGGATAAGTTTGTGCATTTCATCAAAAACAGGAAGTTGGTGATCAATAGGTCTAAAACCTATGTGATGGAGTGTAGGTCGGGTCGGGTCGAGCTAAACAGAAAGTAAATTCTCACTATTACATCGAAGGCGAACAAGTTTTAAAAGTTGATAATTTCTGCTATCTAGGCATTAACTTTTCAAAAAATGGTAGCTGGGATATTGAACATAAAGCAGCTAAAACTAAGATGATTAGGAGTGCCAATGGGGTCTTTGTATTTGCCAGTAAGTTGGGGAATAGACGCATCATGGATATGTTAAAAAAAATTCAATCCAGATGCTTATCTGCTGCCCTGTATGGGGCAGGAGTTTGGGGTGTGACATCAGCCGGGTGCCTCCAGGTGGAGGAGAACAATTTTTTGAAAAGGCTCCTGTGCTTACCAAAATCTACCTCGAACATACTGGTTCATAAAGAAACAGGGATTCACTTTTTGAGTGATTTAATCATGTTAAGACCCCTATTATTGTGGCGCTCCGTCTGGCTGAATGAAGGCACCTCACTGAATAGAGCCATCATAGAGGATTGCCTTTCTTTGGACCAGCACCTGATGATCCCGTGGATTAAATATAACATTGATAATTTTCACAATGTTTTTGGTCTCAATGTGTTTAATGATCGGTATTGTGCCTCTGTTATCTCCAAGTCTAATTTGAAAACTACGTTTCTGAATTTTTGTGTGGAGAAACGTGCTTTGGAAGAACTAAACCAATCTACATGTAAACTGTACAATAGCATGAATGAGTTCAATGGATTTCATCCATATTTGACAGAGGTGACCAGAGTCTCGCACCAGTTTGTACTAACCAGAATAAGGATGGGAACTGTACATTATCTGGTTGCGTGTCCAATTGTAAAAGTACGTCCTACTGGTCCCTGTGCTTGCGACAACAAGTCTGAACAGAGCACTATGCACTTTCTCTTGTCTTGCCAATTGTACAGTGAATTACGGAAATTCTACCTTAAGCCCATTCTAAAAAGATTTGGAGTAAGAACAATTATTGACTCGATGAAACTGCTTTTTAACTTGCACCATCCGGACATTTGTTTTTTCACAGCAACTTTTGTACTTAGGGCCATAAGTGTTAGGAAAAGCATGTGTTTTTAATTGTTTTAATTATTTATTCCAACCCGCACTGGATAATTAATGTATTATGTGTCTTTGTGACCTTTTCCTTACTATGAAATGTTTGTATATGTAACTGTCTGTGCTTTTATGGACATGTTTTTTATGTTCCGAATAAAGCTTTATGAAATGAAGGATATGTTAAGTGTATGAAGATTTAAGTGCGGGAAACATGTTTGCGTCAAATGTGCAATGTGCAGGGAAATTTGAAGTGGTAAGTTTTTTATATACTTTAGATGCTGTATGTCCTGTACGGCTAAACACAGACATTCAAAATTCAATACCAGAAGTCTGAGACATAGAAAGTAATTGGGGTAAGCATTAAGAATCATATTACATAACAATGTATATTTAGGCAACTCAGACAATGGAAGCTTTTAAGTGTCTTGAATTACATAAAAAACGTGTGAAATATATCATATTGGCAAATATCTACAACAAAGAAAATACCAGCAGCAATCCATAATTTCCAAAAAGAAATATGTTTATGATATTGGAGTTTAGGATTGAACCAAAGAGAAACTTTTTTAGTGGAAGACAAAATAATAGAAAACTTACTATCAAATGATAAAACAGCAATTTTAGAGAGGGCAAGAATAGGGGAACATTTACCAAAAGAGGCTTTGGACATGGTAAGAAAAGCCGTTAAAGGGTATGGAGCCAAAATATTTTTTCCAGGAGAAACCATTTAGGTGCATTAGAGATGGGAACAATGTGGAACCATAAGGAACATTGAGCCACAAGGAATGCAAAATGATATTTTTTCAAATCTGGGAGACCAACCCCACCTTCACATTTGGGCAATTGTAATTTCTTAAAACGAATGCATGCAGGCTTATTATTCCAGAGGAATTTATTAAATAATTTATATATTGTAGTATAAAAAGTGGACGGGAAGGAGAAGGGCAACATAGACAATAAATATAGAATTTGTGTAAGTTATAGACATTTTAATTGCTGCTGTTCGTCCCCACCAGTTTATATGAAGATTAGACCATCTATCAAGTTTCTCTTTGGTAGTTGTTAAAATAACAGAGCAAGTGGTATCAACTGTATCTTTAACAGAACCTGTAAAAATTATCCCTAAATATTTGAGTTTTTTGGAGACCAAATTATATCAGTATTCTCTAACATTGTAGAATTACAAAAGGTATTTAATGGAAAAAATTCTCTCTTATTAGTATTCAAGGAGTAACCAGAAATCTCAGCATATTTATGGATAATATCAAGGATAATAGGTATAGAGGTGGAAGGGTCAGAGACATATAACAATACATCATCAGCATATGCCGAGAGTTTAATGGTAGTATCGTTCAAAACAACACCTGTATACGTATCACTATTACAGAGACAACATAAAAGAGGTTCTATTGCAATAAGAAAAGTAAAGAAGAGAGAGGACATCCCTGCCGAGTGCCTCTAAACAACTGAAATGAAGTGGAACACAAACCATTGACTAACATTGAGGCTGAGGGGGTTGAATACAAAGCCTTAGTTATATTAATAAAAATAGGACCAAAACAGAAAGCTTCTAAAGTTTTAAATAAAAATTGCCAATTAACCTTATCAAATGCCTTCTCTGCATCTAAGGCCATTACACCAATAGGTCCACTAGGTTCTTTAGCAAGAGATAAGGTATGACAGAGCAAACGGGTATTATGAGCTGATAATCTACATTTCATAAAGCCAGTTTGATCAGATTGTATAATTTGAGATAGTAGGGGTGATAATTTATTCGCTAAAACTTTTGCATATATCGTACAGTCTTGATTGATTAGAGATATGGGCCGAAAATTGGAGACTAAAGTATGATCTTTATTAGGTTTGGGGAAAACAATTATTGTGGCTTCATTAAAAGATCCTCCCATCTTAGAAGTATGCTGAAATTCTGTAAAAAGGGAAAGTAAAAAGGGAATAATTGGTCCTGGAAGCATTTATAGAATTCGGCCGGAATTCCATCCGGGCCAGGAATTTTTGGGGAATTTAAGGCATTTATCGCTGCAAAAATTTCTTTGATGTCAATAGGGTTCTCTAAAGTAGCTATATCATTATAAGAGATCTGGGCTAATTGGCAGGAATGAAGGAATTCACTGATAACAGTATTATTAGGTGTAAGAGGTTCATGATATAAAGAAGAGTAGAATGAAAGAAACTCCTTCAGTATGTCCTCAACCTCCGTCACCAATGTACCCTTATTCGTCTTGATGGCCGGAATTTGAACACCTTCACGTTTGAGGCATAGATAATTAGCTAGCAAACGGCCCCATTTATTAGAGTCAATTTAAAATTTGACTTTTCTTTTGAAATAAGTAAACCTTCTCTTTTACTGAGCATACAATTATATTCATAACAGTATTTCTGAAGTTGGGATTTATATTGTGGGTCTCTGGATGTAATAAAAAGTATTTCCACTGCTGCAATCTGAGTCTCCAATTCATTGAGACGGGAATAACATGTTTTATTTTCGTGTGCCATAATAGAAATTGCAACTCATCGGATATAGGCCTTAAAGGCATCCCAATGTATAATTTTAGCGGTGCCACAGGATTTATTATTCGAAAAATAATCAGAAGTAGCTGAAGCCATTTCTTTAGCATTGGTGGGGTTAAGTACTATTTCTGAGTTCATTCTCCATCTTTTATTAGAAATTGGAGGGTCGGAAATAGATAAAGAAAAATAAATCAAAGCATGGTCTGAAATCGTGAAGGGTGAATAACTGATTCACTAAGCATGTGACATAAATTACGTGAGAATAATAAATAGTCAATTCTAGAAAATGTAGAGTGAGCATTAGAATAAAAAGTAAAATCTTTGCCCGTAGGCTGTTCCAATCTCCAAATATCAACCAATTTGGTAACGGAAAAAAAGGAATTCAAAGCAAAAAAAGCATTTTTAGGCTGGAATTGAAAATCAGAAGACCGGTCCAACAAAGGGTCCCTGATAAGATTGAAATCACTGCCCATTATAAGTGATGCATTGCCAATTTTGAGTGCTTCATCAGAGACATAGGACCAAAAGGTAGGGTCATCAGAGTTAGGGACGTAAATATTAATCAAATTTAAGGTAAGTTTATCAATAAGAACTTGAGCAGCAACAAATCTACCATCTGCGTCAAGATGATGCGACACAATTTGTGCACAAGTTTTGTGTGAGAAAATATAGCTATTCCATGTTTACGTTTTGCAGCAGGAGATGAAACTATAGACCCTAACCAACCTCTAGATATAGTATGCAATATTTTGTCATTAACATGAGTTTCTTGACCAAAACAATTAACTTTTATGGCCTAGACAAACTTTCCTAAGGGGAAGAAAAATAACATGACAGAAAAGAGAAAGAAAGATAGTAGCCCATATAAAAAAGACAAAACGAGACAAACAACAAGCATTGAGGTCAGTCACCAAGACCTCATACCAACAGAACACTGGATACGGAGGTGCGAAGCAAGAAAACCACCAATAATGTGCACCTGCAAGGAAAAAGAAGAATAAACCTACATTAGGGTGGCAGAAAATAAAAAAAGAATTTTTATAGTCAGCCCGCAGAACCGAAGGTTGAGAGTCCATGAGAACAGGATGATGTTGATCCAGAAATCTTATTAAATCTGCAAGAGCTGAGAAAGACTTAGAAATTTCGTTTTTCCAGATGCTCACGACCGCAGGGTCAAAAAGACCATATTTGTAGCCAGCTTCTCGCAAACTGGGACGTAATCTGAGAATTGGCGTCATATTTGAACAGTCTCTTTTGCAAAGTCCTGATGAATTAAGACTTTATTTCCTTCAATGAGGAGAGCTGGAATGTTTCGGACAGCCTTACGAATAATAAGGAGATGATGATGTCTCAGGACTTTCTGTGGGATTTATCAATCTCAAAGCGCTCGGGAAGTTAGTATTTAGTAGTTTAGGGAGAAGATTTTTCAAGAAAAGACGACAACTTTGATCTTTAATTCCTTCAGGAACATTAAAAATGCTTAAATTGTATTCTCTATTTCTGTTTTCCAGGTCAAGTAGGGAACGGTGGCGAGAAGCAACCTGAGTACGAACTGGAGCCATAGCTGTAATGGCTGCAGGATTATCACAAATCCTAATCTCATTATCAGCAACTCTCATCGATAATGAAGCCATATCTCTATGTACATTTTTAATATCTGAGGAAATGGAGTCCGTATTCGTATGGATAGCTTGAATTTCCTCCACTATTTTTGCCAATGAGTCGTCTTGGAGTCAATAGCTTTAGCTGTAGCAGGAGGAGGTGAGACAGCTTGTTTGCATTTATTTGGATTCATTTTGGACTCCATATTGATAAGCAGTGAGCAACAGCAGTGTGAGGAAAACAAAAAATACCACAAATAGCAAATGTGGTTCTCTGCGACAGAAAATTATTTATATGGCAGAGAAAACAGCTCCTGAAGTCACAAAGCAGTACCACAATAAAGCTTAATAGGGAGTAAAAATGACAAAATCCTTTTAAACTTATGTAGAAATGAAAATGGTGGCTAGCTATAGGCAGGAACAAATATCCCCTTTAAGAGAGGAGAGGCTTTTGAAGAGAGGAGGTGCCCAGCAAGTAAAGCCCGCCTCCTCTGTGTAGAATGCACAGAGAAAGACGAGGGAAACTGGAGCCCTTCCTGAGGAGAAAATGAAGAAGCCTACAGCTCTGCACACAGAGGCACCAGACCTCCGAAATTCAGCCCACCCGTTCCAGGGGCATAAAAAGGCAGCTGGGTTGAGATAGTAGACGTGATGCAGCCCTAATCATAGTTAATTTTAGTCTTAAAGCAGGTAAAAAAGACGGTGTTCAAGGCGCGGAGACCATCTTGGATTGCGTGCGCTGCCGTCTCCACCTTTCACTATGTTCTGGTAGCATGGTGGTATCGGAGGTGGTTAATGGCAGAGTAGACAAGCGCCAGGTGTGATTTTGCTTACGTCGCGCATAACTTTGAAAGTACATTCATGATATGTTGAGTGATATTGGGAACACATATACAAAGATAAACTTGCTCTTCTTAGGCTGTGAAACGGTAATACCCTCTGTAAAACAGGTATGTGGAGTTGTTCAAAAATACTACTACATGATGCATATGCAAGCACCACACCAACGACATATACTAGGGCAAAATAAATAAGGCACAAAAGAGAACATATTTGCAAATGAAAGCACGCTTTCTAAGGTGCTTATTGTGTGGTAGATGATTGAGCAGAAATACTGATTCATGAAGTATACTATAATGGATGTTTGAACTATTCAGAATGGCTTTCTTTGGTATTCACTTGGGGCTGTTTCCATATCTGGCTTGTGGAGGCGATCTGGTTCCTGCTGCGAGTCCTCACATTGAACCTGGAAATGGGTGGTGCATAGAAGGAAGGCGGACCCACGTACTTCATGGTCCTCGGACTGAATGCTGCATGTTCGAAAGGTGTGGCTCGCCACAGCAGTGCGACAGTGGTGGGCTGGGAGTACAAAGTGTGCAAAGAGTGTTCACCACCATGATTTCTAGCTGTAAATAAGATTCTAAGGAGGTCATTAGTGAACTTTTCATGTTGAGTTACTTTTATTTATTTAATTATTGACCCATGAATTCAGTTATAGGCTTTAACCTAGTAGTGAGGCTTTTGGCAAAACCATGGGGAAATCCAACGGGGTGAAAATTAAACTGAGTTAATCCTTGAGTGATAGAGAGGTTGTTTTGACATGGCACTTGCTTTACAACCACGCTTGAGATGCCCTTCTAAACTAGGCCTTAGAATCTGCCTCACAGAAATGCAGCCAATATGGTAAATTAATAAATAGGACAAATACAGAGCAGGCAAACAGCACACTAAAAAAAGAGATTGAAAAAGGGTTCTGAAAGAGAAAGGAGAGTTTCCATTGGCTTCCTGTGCGCCAGAGGATACTTTTTAAATCTTTCTGTATCGCATACTAAGCCCTTCAGGGGCTAGGCCATGCTTTTTTCCAGAGAAAAACCTAGAAGATATGCCCCCAAAAGAAGTCTAAGGTCAAGCGCAGCCATCAATTTGGTGGTGCCATCTCACAAACTCTCTTCCCGGGGAGACAGGAACTTCGTGCTCTCTATTGCGCTGAACTGGAACCCGCTTTCCCTGGAAATAAAATCTGCTTCCTCGCTCCGAAGCGTTTGTAAGCTTTTAAAAACCAGGTTGTTCACTAAATGTTAATTGTGGATTAACTGTTCCTTGTTCTTAGCGCCGAGATGCCTCGGGGTACTTGTTCATGCTTTATAAAAGGCAAATGAAATCAGAATGTAGGGATCAGCTGGTAATTCCTAGCCAGAAACAGGATTAGATTGTGAGGAACTCTCAGTCATATGGAGATTCTTCTCTTACATTATATCCAGTTGGAGGGTTTCCTTAAGGACAACTTGATATTGACATGGGCAGCACAGGAATAAAATAATAATTCAAGGTTAATGCTCAACCCTGGTACATAGAGCAGTACAATGATCAAGGGGAGAACATAAATGTATCAAATAACTTCTCTTATTCAGATTCCTATCGATCTTGCTTTCATAACAAAAATGTTAGAACTGTATCAATTATGGATTGAATATGTACAGATGTATACTTATTTGGGTTGTTATTATTCAAGTTATATTCTATGTCTATAATAGGAACTGACGCACTTAGAATGTAGGACTGCAATAACGGGAGTAGTGTGCAGATCTGAACAGATGTTGTTGGATTGGTACAATGGTGCACTAATAAATAATCGCTTATCTGCAATTTGTCTGGAACCTAACCCTTGCAAAGAGGCAATAGGCCGAAAGGTACTTACTTGCGCTGGCACCACTGGAGTAGTACCGTATTCTCGACCCTGTACTTATTAGTGAATCCATGGTGTGGATATTTCAACATTCTTTGTTTTGGATGTATGTTTCCTTTACCTTACTATAAGTAAGTGGACTGTATGTGCATCATGACCTGTCATCAAGATCTGCTATATTAGATTTTGAGTTCTTGCGGATATCGACTCTACTGTGTTTGAAATCTACAGGCGAATGTCTTCTCATGCTAAGCTTGCAATCAGGTGAGATGCGTACCGTCTTTCCTGACACCTAGTCAGGGTGAAGCATCATGTATTGCTGATGTTGCAGTCATTATTTATGTTGTTGCACACCATATGCTGCTGTCACTGCAGAAGTCTGGTTGCCTCCTTTTTTGTCCAAAGCATGCAGACTGATGGTTGGTGTTCCTTAGGTTTGGCAGTATTGGCTGAGTCTTTGAGTGCTAAAGTAATCTCTTATGCAGATGGCACCCAGCTTCTCTTCTCCTGTGGAAAAGGAGAGGAGTTACCTGGAGAGGCTATTAAAAATGGCCCCTCTAGAGTGTTCCAGTGGTTGGCAATTAATCACCTTTAATGCAACCCAGATAAGACCAAGATTATGATCTTCGGTTCATCCCCCCCCAACCTATGGAGATTTTAGTGGCTGAAGGGTGCTCTCCTTCTGGGCCCCCAACAGAGCTCTATAAGGAATTTAGGCAAATTTTATAGTGCCCTTTCCTTTCAACCACAGATTCAGGCTCTGATAGGTTCCTGCTTTGGGACCCTTCGGATGCTGAATGAATTCTTTCCCCTTTTTTGTTAGAGCATTAATAACCGCTAAACTGGATTATGGGAATGCTTTCTACTTGGGCCTCCTGGAGTATCTCCTATGCAGACTTCAGGTAGTTCAGAACTCGGTGCTTCTCAATCTCCCTCTACGGTCTCACATGGCCGCCCATCTAGAGGCCCTTAATTGGCTTCCAATAAAAAAGAGTATACGATTCAAGGCTATGGTTCCGGTACATAAAGCCTTGCATGGTTCAGGGGCCAGCTATCTGAGGGAGAGGATCCATGACTATATCCCTGCCTGAACCCAAGGTCCCTTTCTGAACACTTGGCTAAAGTCCCACGTATCGGCCGGCTTAGAACAGGCGATATGCAACAACAATTGGATCTGTGGGGAGAGAGAAAATTTATTGAGAGAAAATTTATTCTGCAAAACATTAATCAGTATCAAACATTTTTCGTGTTGTGGCAAATCAATTGCGCCCCAATGGGGACAAAACAATACTACAAGACACCAAAAAGAGACTTTGTAAGCACGGTATATTAGCAATCATATATTGTGAAGTGATGCAAAGAGTAATAACATGTCACAGAAAGCAGACAGGACTGTTATGAAACATATACAATAATTGAAAATACATAAATGAACAAAAATTAAATAAGGACCAAGACAGAATACACATACAATGACACAAAGGTTACATAAATGAATCAGTAGGGTGTCTCAAGTAAAACAAACTTGGAAATAAGAATGGCTTGACAGGAATAGGGAGCACCAAATATTATCATAGACGTTTCAACCCTTTATGTGTTAAATTCAAGAACATCACCATGGGTCTTCATCAGGACTGATCACAGAAAACATCCTGTGTGTTAAATTATATATTGGTATCAATGACAAGAACTAATCAAAGAAGTTTATCAAAAAGATATGCGCCATAATTTAAATGGACAGCTCCCCTGTGATTATGATGAGACGTAACCTCAAATGTAGGTGTTTACATCCAAGAATTAATGTGGTATCGAGAGGTTAAAGTCAGACCCCTTAGTATTCTGGCCTGATAGAGAGCAAAATGGGGAAGGGGAAAAGAAAACCTTGATACGTACCATTTTCCAACTCCCGAACCAGCTCGTCTCAGTGAGTCTACTAGCACCATTATTGGTAAGTGTACTTTTCTTCATATTTCCTCAGTGGATATCTGTGACTAATTACATAACCTGTGCTCTGGGTGTGACTTTTGCTTCTGTCAATCTACATTTTGTTATATTTCTTTTTAGGAAATTGTTAAAGTGCATTGGATCTCACTTTCATTTCAACGTATTTAATGGATTTTGGGTTGTATGTATTTTCTTTCTGCATGCAACATGCAATTAGATCCATTGACAACGTCTTTACAAAATTAGGGGGATCCCCCACTTTCTTGGGCAAGATGTAAAGAGGAGATCATATATTATATGAAGGCCATTGAAGGGGATAGCATGACTGCAGAGAGGAAGAACATACTTTCACACTGTTTAGGATCTGGTGGTCAAGTGGTGTTCATGACTCCTTCTGCAAGTCACATGACAAGACAGCCAAGAAGATATTGAGATTTCTTAAGAAGCCTTACTGAGAATGGAGTACCGGTTCTAACCAACATCCAGCACAGTACTTGATAGGTTTAAGTTCTTGAGGTCAGAAAGATGGTGAATCTTTTGGTGAGTTTCATACAGCGCTAAGAGCACTTTCCATCACATGTCATTTGGTGCCAATAACTTATGAGATGAAGGGGTCAAATTATTGCACATGTCTAAAGTAAGAAAATAAAAGAACAGCTTTGGTTTATGTAGGAGCATATACTACAAGATGCAATAACAATAGCAAAGGCATTGGAACAATCCTAAGAATGCAACAGTTTAGGTTCTGGTGAAAATGTATGCAGTGTGACACGGAGTAATACTCATTCCAGTAATGCACTTCATTACAAGAAAACAGATAAATCAACGTTTTGTTACAGGTGGGGAAACTGCAGTCATATAGCTTATTTTACACAATGCCCAGTGATAAGCAAGGAGAGCTATGATCGCACTGGACCATTCACTTGTGTGTATAAGGAAGTTAAAAAAAAGTGACCTCAAAAAGTAAAGCTGCTTGTGTTAAAGATGGACGGGAATTAAGGTGTTCGTGCAAGTGTGGTAAGTAAACTAAAGATGAAAAAGGTATTGTGCTCTCAAATAGAAATTTTAGCAAGAGTGTGGAAGGTGTAGGGGTTAAAGGTCCACCTGAGTGTAGTGTTAGGATAATGAGACTTAGAACTCACGGATTCAGGTTTCCAGTGGACTGTGAATTACTCCGTAATATTTTTGGGAAATATTTGGCGATGTATTGCAGTTACATGAACTAAGACAGTCTGCATAAAAGCTGAGATCTTTGATGATCTACTATTGTTATCATTGGCTATGAATATATGGTACTGATGTTCAAAGAGAGGGACTCTCAAATCAAATTGTATGTAGAGATGAAAAGGGTGAATGTTCTAGTTTGGAAGGATCAATGGAAGCTAGAAATAATTTTGAATCACAGGAGCAAGGAACCTGTGTTAGTTGAGACAGAAGTGAATATGAGCGTTGGCTAACCAATTTCCGGATGTATTCCTAGAGCGATTGGAAAAACACATAAGATAATGGTTAATAAGAATGTTAGACTAGTGAAACAAAAGTTGAGAGGGATACCAATAAATGTGAGATAAGAATTATAACAGTTGTTGGAAGAAATGAATAAAGATAGTTTGATTGAAGAAATAGAATCATCAGCATAGCTTTCCCCTATAGTTTGGCAAGGACAGCATACAAACATTTGCGATTGTGAGTTGACCATAGAGCACTGAATGCCAATATTGTAGCGGATTGTTATCTGCCTCACAACATTAACACGGTTGTATGCTTACTTAAAGGGGAAAATATATTTTCTTCTTTGGGTCCCTTGCTCACTTTGCCACTGGATTCAAGCTAGCCTGGCTTATGACGGATGTTACCCAGAAACCGGTCCCAGGATGCTTGTTTCCGGTTCAGGGAAGACCTGGCTTGGCAGCTCGAGCTGGACTCTTCCCATGAGGCACAGGGTCAAGACTGATTTGCATATGGCCAGGTCTAAACTGGGGTGGCATGGTGAGTAAAAGAATGATAGATTTAACCCAGATCTCTTGACTGGGGGGTGAATGTTTTGAGTTGTTCTCCATTGCGTCCATCAATTGTGTGTCTTTTTCTTTCTTGCCCTAAGTGTGCAAGGTATGCCCAGATGTGGGTCCTGGGCTCACTGTGCCACTGGAATCAAGCTATCCTGGCTGACGAGGGGAGAAACCCCGAAACTGGTCCTAGGATGCTTGTTTCCGGTCCAGGGAGGACCTGGCTTGGCAGTTCGGGCTGGACTTAGTAGCATTGTGTAGGTGATTATGTGTCATTCAGTGCACACTTGCAGGCACAATGCTCACTGCCAGTGTAAAATCAGATCCAAAGGAAAAAGCAGTGTGTAAGTTTGGGGGCCTCATGTCTTTGGAGTCCTTAAAGTGAATCATTTGTAGAAAGTATGCCCTTGTCAGTTGGACTACAAGCCCTTGTGGCTTACTGGGTTAGATATTTCTCAAGTACAGACATGCAGATATGCTGAGTGTGACCTGCGATTTATTGCCATTGTTGAGTGTGGGTAGGGGCCAAGGCTCATGAAAGGTGAAGCTGTGAGTAAGTCATGCTATTTACGAAATACAAGATTTTGCCTTGCTGTCTAAAACATGTGCGATCTATGGGCCAGATGTACAAAATTGTTTACCGATCACAAATGACCAAGCGGGCCGTTTGCGACCCGTAAAATGCATTTTGCCATGTACAAAAGGCACAATGCGACTCTTGAACTTGTTACCAAATCTCATTTTGCGAATCAATATTATGAAGTGGCTTGTATAGGGAGTCCTTTCCTGATACCAAATAGAACTGGTATCTATGAATGTTTTGCAAAAGGAATGCGTTTGCAAAACATTCATAATTTACAGACTCCGTAGCGGAGATGGTAACCCATATGCAAACGGGAACGGGTACCCAAGGAACCCACCCCCTTTGTGAATGTTGGTGAAAACTTTTCATTTTTATTTTTGTAAAGCAGTCTGTTTTTCTGTACTGATAATGGTCTGTTTTACAAAAGATTTTGCTTTACTTAAAAGGCAATTACAGACATGATGGTCTGCTCACCCCAGCAAGCCACCATCCCTGTCATTGTACCCATTCCAAGTGGGGCGCAAATTGAGACCTGCCTCATGAATATTGATGAGGAAGGCCCATTTGCAACACATTTGGGAATCGCTAAATGTGTCCCAGTCACGTTAGCACATTTGATTTTGCGAGTCTCTAATTGCAAGTCACAAAAAAAATCGCAAAATCAAATGATCATACATCTGACCTTATATATCCCTATATATGTTGTGTGATAACTCTGCTGTGGGAAGCGCGAGTTAGCAAATTATCTGTCTCCCTAACTGAATATCTGCAGTCTAATGCTAGAGACTATCAGTGGCGGCCGGCATTGCTCGCAGGTGGCGAGGTGGGTGCAGAAGTTTAGGGGGGACTGCGCAAGTGTGGAGGGGGAGTTGCGATTATAAAAAAAAACATTACAAAATAAATAAACTACCTTGCTGCCGGGTCCCGCGTCTCTGTTCCTGCTCTTCTCCTGGAACACATGGAACAGGAAGCAGGCCCCACTTACCAATCACAACGCTGCAATGCAACATTGTGATTGGTAAGCACCTAGGCCCCCCTGACCAATCACAACGCTCCAGTGCAGCGTTGTGATTGTTCTGAGCATACTGGATGAATGCTCAGCCAGGGAATGGGGGCCTGGGCATGTTCTCCATGCAGGCTGGAATGCAGCCTGCATGGAGAACAGGGAAAGTGCGCAAGACGGTTTTGGTCGGCCTGAGAGGGCCGACCAAATAATCATTGCACACTTCGGAGTGGGCAAACCATTCCTCCCCTGCCCTTCTCTGACAGCAGAGCTGCCCTGCCCACCCACCTGCCACTGGAACTATAGGCGTGTATAACTTGTAGATAGGATTGTTCTGTGAGGAATCTGAGATTGTGTGTACTGTTATTATATTTTGTTAGTTAGTAGACAATGATTTGGGGCGTCTGAGCTCCTTGACCGTCCTCCCAATATATGCTATCTCTCAATAATACATTTTCGTTGATATCAGAAACTGCCTTTGTAAATCCTGATTTGTCCTATTTTTCCCTAGAGGCCAAACGATAAGAAGTGCTTATAATATAACTTGTTTATAAAACACTGTAAGGCCAGAGATAAGAAAGCTGCTTCGTCTTTTGTTTTATGAAGAGTTAATTTCAGGAAAATCAGAGTAGTGATAATTTCTGTTAGCCCAAAAATTTGATATGCTTAAAGTCCACTTAATTGCACATTATTCTAAAGATACTTTTGAGAGGATCTAAACATCACATTGCGCCTCTAACTATGGTGTCTGAATTTCCAACATCTATGTCACCAATGAGCAGCACTTGACACCTCCGGGTGTGTCAAAGGAGCCCAACGTTGTACATGACTAGGGCCCTGTGATTGTCAACACTTTGACGCAGGTGGTCTCCTAGCTCTGAAGCCCACTCATGGCCTCAGCAGAATTATTCCATGTTTGGCCACAGTGGTACTGTTGCCACAGCTGAAAAGCAAAGCAGTGTGGTGTAGTATACTCAAGGTCAGTCACCAGTTAGTAGAGGTGGAAAGAGTTTGGTGGCTAGGTCAGGCTGTGAACATGTTGTCCCTGTGTGGCTGTCATGAGCCAGGCAGTAGATTATCTGTGGTCAGAGATCAGCCTGACTTTGTCAGAACATTGTGGCTTTTTAGAAAGAGGCTACTGCATTCACACCTCTTTTCAGGCCTTTGCTACTACAAAGCTAACTCACCTTTTAGTGTGCTTTGAAATGGTGAGGACATCCGAGGGGGGTTTATGACAGATTAGACAAGCACAGTGTGTGTTTTAGCTTAGGGCTCACAAAAATAAATAAACAAGTACATTCATGATATTTGCAGTGATACTGGGCTCACCTATAGAAAGACAAACATGCCCTTCTTTAGGCCCTAAGACGAAAACCCTCCGTAAAACAGGGGCGTGGAGAAAAAATATTAGTGCATGATTTCAAATGCAAGCAACATAGCTAAATAGAGGTCAAAATAAATAAGGCACAAAAGAGAAAATGTTTGGAAAAGAAAGCACACTTTAAAAAAGTGCTAATTGTGAGGTAGGTGATTGGGCAGTAATATCGATTCATGAAGGATAGAAGAGGTCCTGCAAAAAAAATGTTTTTTTGAACAATTCAGAATGGCTTTCTTTTGTGTTCACTGGGGATTTTCTATATCTGGCTTGTTGATGCCAGCAAATGCCCGCTGTGAGTCCTCAACATTCACTAGGAAATGGATGGTGCATAACTTTAACTTAGGAGGGAGTCACTTGGCAAACCTAAGGAAAATTCCAAGAGGTGAGAATAAAACTCCCATCAGGATTTGTAATATTTACTAGTGTAAGCTAAAAGGGTTTTTATTATTTAATAGGATGGTATTTAATAAAAATGAGTTAACCCTTGTACGCTAGAGGGGTTATTTTGAAATGTCACTTGCTTTATGACCTCACTTGAGGTGTTATTATAAACCCAACATTAGAAGCAGCTTCCCAGAAATACATAAGAGAAGGCTAAGCCAATATGGGAAAATAATTAATGGATAAAACACAGACCTGGCGTAGAGAACACTGAGAACGGAAGGTGAAAAGGGTAATGAAAGGAGAAGCAGAGTGCAGAGAACAATAGGTAATTCCTAGTCTAAAACAGTATTAGACAGTGAGAAACTCTCAGATGTAGATTCTTCTCTTGAATCCTCTCCAGCTGGGGGTTTTCCATGAGGACAACTCGGTACTGATGTGGGCAGCACAGGAATAAAATTATAATTTGAGGTAAATGCTGAACCCTGGTACATAGAGCAGTACAATAATGACCAGGGGGGGTGGGCATACATGTATCACTCGCCTTCTCTTATTTAGGTTCTTATTGATTGTGCTTTATGACAAAAACTTTACAACGGTACCAAGGGAACAGGGGAATTTGCCCCAGGAACAGACAAATGGTAAGCTTAAAGCATGTGTTGGTCTTCACACACTGCATCACATAGTATATCGAAATTTGTTGTGTGTGCAACTCTCAGCTCTGACAAGCATTAATCAGGGCAAAAGGTTCTATACACACGGGTTCCAATAAATATCAATGTCTGAAAAGAGAAAACACAAAAAGATGCTATCAGTAAAAAAAGTGAAAACACTGGTATCTACCTTATTTCTCAAACCTGTATTAAAAAGGCTACTGACCCTTCCCTAAATAGTCCAGATGGTCTGGTAGTAACAAGAGAGATTTATGAAATAACAATCCTGAAAACTGATCACAACAGTAGGTTCACTATCGATGTCAGGGGACCTGAATGCAGGTTCCTCCCTCACAAGAGCATACTACAGCTAAACTGAGAGGGAGTACCTCTTGCAAGCCAAGAAGATTTAAAGATGACACTGATAGATGAGTTGTTTGATTCAGAAGTAAAATACATTAAATAGAAATAAACCTTCACTTACCCCAGGTTAATTACAGATCCACTTCAAGTACATCAGTCTATTACATATTGCATACATCCTAGTTACTGCCCTACAGTGCCTTTCGGAGAATCTCTACTAGTACCCGTTGCAGGAGACTTGTAAATTGAAGGAGTACCAGAAGTGCTGACAGCGGAATAGATGTGTGATTTAGTTTGGTGGTTATAATTGTACCTGCCCACGGTACAGTCAACCAAGCACAATTAATCTGAAACAGCATAGAATTGCTGGCCACAGATGTTTTTCTGCTTAGAGTGGCAGGAAATGTCTCAGATAATATCTCTAGACCCTTGAGCTTCCAGTGATTGTTGGGCACTATCCTTGGTGGGTAATTCAATTTTACGACTGGTGTCCCACGGCTTAAGTTCCTTTCGACTGCGAAATGTTAACCAAGAATATATTTGCACCCTTTACTGTCCAATAATAGCTTGGTTGGACACTATTGGCTTACTCCAGCCAGTGGAGTTGAGACTGTGGTGCAACATACCAGTGTTCATCGTGCTCAGTATTAAATAATGGGGATACCCAGTAATGCGCAGAACCCGGGGACTATTACATTAAATGAGCACTGGTTCTGCCATAACACACTTGCCAAAATTCAACTTTTAAACTTTTTTATCCCCTTCTACCTTTGGATTACATTTAATGTTATAAACAAATCCGTCTAAACACATATTATTGAAAAAAGGCACAAACAAATTGTACTATTTGGAAGTGTATTTAGCATTTATATTAACAAAATCATGTGTCAATGTGGCACAGGACATATACACATAAATATGAAAGTGAAACAAGGGAAGTGAGGTGAATTATACATATATCGCAACGTAATACAATAAATACATACATACATGAAAACAACTACATTTAAGCACAGCGTGAAAACATGGTGATAATCTCAGGAATACCTGGAATTCTATTCCTTCTATTTATGAGGGTCAGGTTGGATATAGTGCTTCTAGTTATGCCTCGAGGTTTCGACCCTTGAATTATCATGCAATATGAGAGCATCAAACAAGGGTCTTCATCAGGACAAGAAAAAGATAGTCTGTGTATAGCCTACATAAAATGAAAAATATTACTTAGGACTTATGTGTTCAGACCATTCTAAATGGAACTAGGGTGAAGCTCACCTGATTTGCTTACCTTGTGAATTTGGTCCTGAATGGGATCCAACAGTTGATTAGAGGGCTATTAAATGGCTTCCTCATAGAGCTTGTGTATAGCTAATGAATACAAATCAGGGGGCGGGCACAGCGTGCTGTCACACCACCTAGTTCAATACACAATCATCTTTTTTATTGTTGAAATCTTTTTATTTATTTGATTGTTGACAACTGTCATGGCAAATAACATACACAGAGATACATTAGGAAAAAAGACAATAATACAAAGCCAAAACCAAGAGCGTAACATAAGCTTTGATATCCGTCATGAAGCTTAAAGAAGAGAAAAAGCAAAGAAAACAACAATAAAAAATACTCAGAAATGAAGAGCATAATAGGACATATACGTATATACCTATATGGCCAACAGTCGGCTGATCCCATCTGTAGCGCTTATCCCTGAGACCATTCCTTGATAGGGGCCCCCATTCTAGTACCCATCTCCTGCCTCCTTTTCCCCCTTAAGAGGTACAGAGACAACTCCATTATATACAATGCCAATATCCTATATATCCATTTTAAAAAAGTAGGAACTTCCAGTCCCTATCCATTGTGACCTAATGCACAGCCGAGCAATCGCCATTGCTATAAACTAAAAGGCGGCAGTATATCTAGATCTTCCACCCATCTCGGTATCCTCATCCTCACATCCCATTATGACCAACTCTGGGGAAATTACTACTGGAATTTTTAAAACTGAATTTTTAAAATACTCAATTTCATGAAAAAATTCCCCCAGGCTTGAGCACAGATAAAACATATGAATCGCATCCGCCGCTTGAGCTCCACACCTGCCTCATCTATCGCCCTTCCGCCCCCTCCACTTAGCAATCTTCGTAGGTGTGTAGTACAAATCAAACACTGCCATATAACATTGAGTCTGTAGGCTGCCAGAGATTAAGACCTGACTTGCCAGTTCTAAGGTGTAACCAATATCGACCCCCTTCTTTCCAAGTTTTCTCTCCCACTTGACATTCTGATCATCGATATCATCCCGAAAACAAGATAAAAGATATTGATCAATTGTACCTATTCTCACTTTCCTTTAACTTAATTCAACTATAGAGATCTTTTCAAACACAGAAGTGGCCCCACTGCGGTGTCTATCAAAAAAGCTCCTAATCTGAAGATACTTAAAGAAGTTGTGATTATTTAACTGATACTTCTCCCTTAAAAAGGAAAAGGATACCATTTGCCCATCCTGACATAAATCACCAATAACCTTCAGACCCATCCGCAGCCATCTAAAGATAACCTGATCCTGAAAAATCGATGGCAAAATGCCGGCAGCCAAAAACGGCGTATAAGCATTGATATTAGGAATTTTCCATTTACGCCGAATTTTTCGCCAAGTCGAATACGCAGCGCTAATTACTTTGAACCTCGTTTTTTTAAAATAACTCGGTTCCAATATCCGGACTAGAATGCCCTTAGCCGCCTCTCCCAGACCTATTTCATAAATAGTTGGTCTGTTAGCCAGCTGTACCTCAGCCCTATCTCTTACTAAGAGTACTCCCAAATGCTGCAGCATTGATGACCAATAGTACAGCAAGATATTGGGAACCGCCCAGCCCCCACGGTCCCTCGGGAGACACATCCATTATGCAGCCCTATGCGATCGACGATAGCCCGGTTCTCTCTAAAATTGACTACGGGAACGCTATCCTAGCAGGGATTCCTAAACCTCACCTAGCCCCTCTCAGGGCAGTGTTGAACATGGCCGCTCGACTCATATCTGGAGTAAAAAGATTTGAACACATCACTCCAGCTCTCAACTCCCTCAACTGGCTTCCCATGGAAGGAAGGTATATTTACAAGCTTGCCTGCATCGCACACAAAACCCTTCACTTTCCGGCCCCTAACTACCTGAACAATAAACTGGTAAAGGCAGGTCAATCCAGAACTCCGAGAAGCTCCAACTCACTCCTTCTTATTCCTCCGAAACTGAAAAAGAAAACCACACAATACCGATCGTTTTCTGGCAACGCTCCCAGGGTGTGGAACGCTCTCCCTAGAGCCCTTAGATGCAACCCCTCCTTTACCTGTTTCAAAAGGGACCTGAAACTCCATCTCCTTAACAAATACTTTCCTGACCAACGTCAACTAACCTAGGGCCAGATGTATTCGGCCTTTGAATGCGAATTTGCTAAATGGAATGTATGAAGCAAAATCTGGTGCAAAATAAGGAATCGCAAATTTGCGATTCCTTATTTTGCAATTGCATTTAAGGAATCGCAAATTTTGCGATTCCTTAAATGCAATGTATGTAGCAAAAACATTTAGCAAAATGCCCTTAAGGAATCGCAAATTACCACCAACATCTAGTTGGTGGTAAGTTGCGAATTCCTTGAAAAAATGCAAATTTTTGCATTTTTCAAAGTACCATGTGACGCACATACATGCCCTTAGTTGTTGTTTTTGTAACATACTATCGTGGTGAAATATCTACAATGGTATTTTACACGATGCTGGCACATATACGTGAGAGAAAGATTCCCTACTTCCCTATTTATCATGTTTACATTTCAGACGTTTTGTGCAATTGAAGTGCACACTACAATATGTTATACAAATTCACAGTCATTACATAAATTCTGTAGGGATTATCTACATTGGTTATATTAATTATATTAAAAGTTACATATGAAGTTTGACACGTTTCCAATTTCAGACCTATAAGACATTACTTGATTGGAACAACATATAAATATATGTACGCATTCATAAGATATATATATATAATATGAACCCATGGAGTCCAAAGCAGCAGTAAGGAAGGAGATAAACTAAGAGCAAAGCCTTTTTAAAGAAAATTATACTGGTGAGTTTCCTCACATGCAATCCTATATTTGTAATAGGACAATGTCCCTACAGAGGTTTTGATTTTAACGTAATGTTCTTCCCTCATAGTACAATCGAGCTCTTCTAAGATTGAGAAAATTAGACGAGACTTCCTTCCAAAAAAACCTTTTTGAGAAAAGTAAAAAAAAATTCTCCATTAACTAACAGGTATGAAACGGATACATTAATTACATGAGTAGAGATCCGTTGTATTAAACGATCATGTTTGTTTAAAAAAAATCAACAATCCTTATTCTAAACTAATTAGTCTACTTTTGAGTATTAACGGCCTATACTTTTTAGTCCATGTGGACTTATTTCTAGGTTGCTAAATATAATTCATGAACTATGTAACAAAGGAATGTTTCTCGAAATCGTTTATCTAATAAAGTTTTTTAGATTCTATTTAGATTTTTAATATTTGAACTATTGTCCTGAAGAAGGTGACAATCTACCTTAGCACTGAAATGCTGCGTCGACAGTTGTTCTAATTGATTCATCGTGTATACTGTTTAAAAAAAAAAATATGCTGGGTATATGTTTTTAAATATGTTTTTTAACTTTGTATGTATCATTTCAATGAAACATGTTTTCTGAATAAAAACGTAATTGATAAAACATTCCTTTGAATCTGTATGTCTAATTGGAAGTGTATCATATTGTGTATTATTTTGTATATTAACATGTAAATTTAGCAACCTGGTACATTTGTCTCAATACTGCATTAGAGTATGGCCTTTGTCTAATCAAATTAACCAATCTGGTTAGAGGATTCAATCCTCCTGTTTTCAGAATAGAGGGAGAAGGGAACTTTGTTTTTTGTTTTAGTGTCTACACCCATCCCTTTTCCAGGAATTAGGGTACCTCCCAATGTTTGAGACTGGGTAGAAAGGAGGTCATACCTCCTCCCAGGAAGGGTAGTGAAGTGGCACATCAAGCCGGTGAGCTTCAAAGGCTACAACACCTCTGATCAGTGCGTAATTTGAGCCGGTGCTTTCCGCTGCTCAGCACCAGCACTTAATTGGTTTCTGGTGCACCTAATTGTCAACACCATACTTAGAGCAGTCCACCACATGATGATGCAGCTAATCGAATTTAGAGATAAGCTGAACAACGTTAGTTTAGGAAAACAGTATACATTACAATTGCAAATACTGCCTCCCCAATGATTCCTTTAGCTTTGGGGGCCTGGAATAATCTGAACTGTCATATTTACATGCAAGAGAGATGGTTAGTAGTGGTTTTGGCAGCAAAGACCAGGGCAATGGGTGGTGCAGCCTGCAGTGGCCGCCAGGTCAGAGCCCTGGCACTTAATATTTTACAAAGTAAGCACTGCCTCTGATATGCATCTAGGTTGTCTTCCAAAGGAGTAAATAGCCCTCCTCCTGCCCCAGGCACATTTGCACCCAGGCAGGAAGGAAATTTAGGTAGTCAGGAGGCTTACCTCCCCAGAAGGCTAGCCACTTCTCTAGGGTGGGTTACCTTGTATGTAAAGCCAAGGAAGGTGTCTGCCATTTTTCAAAGTAGTAAAACAGAGGGTTCTGCACAGAACAAATGACTTACACTCCTGAATATGGCCACTTCAGTGGCAGATTATCAGCTGGGGTGAGTAGCCTATTGGCCACTTGCACCCATACTCTTAACTCTAGGATTTAAGGACCACCCCTGACACCAAAACCTCAGTTCTGATCCTCCTTGCTTCAAAGAAAACGAAGAAGAGACTCAAAAAGACGACAACAGGACTTACACAAACTAATAGAGGGAACCGATGCACCTGTGGCAACACTTATGAAACTGCCCGATCGAGACTAATCCTAGGTTAAAGGTCATTTACTTCCGACAGAGTGACACCTGTGAGAGCAAGGAGCAACACCAGACTCCCCTGGAATAATGGCACTAGTCCCCTGTAAACTGCAGGTAAAACAATGATCAGAATCAGAAGATTCACTGGCGATCGGGCCCTCCGAGGGATCACCCAAATTCAGATGGTCTAGTATACTGGGGAACTGTGGTCCTGCCTTCCATGGAGTTTCAGACAGCTACCGTGTTCCCCGGGACCACTGGACGTCAAAGTATCCATCTGCTGTTCTTACCGCTGCTAAGACTTGTAGTCACCAGTCCAACAACTGACCCCTGTACTCTCCGTTGCACCTTGAGGGACCTCCATCCTATCTTTCATCCAACATCAGCAGTGGCCCCGTTGTGTTTTTGCATCGTTTCCTGCAGTGGTAAAAACAGTGTTCCTGTGGCTTTTGTTCAGCACCAGTAAAAGCCAGGACAACTCAGCACCTGGGCTTCATGGGCCAGGCAAAATTAAACTGACTGTCATGGCTTGGTTCTGGCACTCGCATCAACTTTACCCTAATTGGGTTCCATGCAACTCGACCTGCAAGTGACTGATTGCGGTTTTAACCGTTGACCGCAATGATAAAATGTCAGTGCATTATTTTGCCCTAATTTATATTGTTACTATATTCCATAACTCCAGTTATATGAATCTGATCATGTTTATTTTAATGTCTAAATTAAGATAAAAATCTGCTTTATTTTTATAAATTGATGTCGGATTTCTTTTGAGTCGTGTCAACTACTAATCATCCATGCTCTGCAATGTTTAACACATGTTCCTCTAGTAAAGACTGACTGCTCATTGCAACCCTACCAGGACTGTGCTAAGGATTTATTATTATGAATCCAAGGACCATCTTTGGGGTTTGTGATAGTATTAATTGGTGAAGCCTAACCAGCATCCCCACATAATACTCCACCTTCCTACATTGATGTTACAGCCGAGGGGATCCTGAACTTGTGTTTTGGAGTACCACTTGGTCATAAGTGATTGTTCACGAAAATCCACTACATTGACTTTAGACACTAAAAGTATTTGTTAAACATTTTTTGATTATTTTACAATTGGAATTTCAGGGCCTTGTGTAGATTCCCATTCCAATAGTATCTCAAAAGGTCTGGTGAGTTAGGATAAAGGTTTAATAGTTTTTGTAAAGTTTTAAAAGCTCTTAGATAAAACAATGGAGACTGGCAAGACTGACTACCTGTCAGACCTCCCATCCTTAAGGATCAGTGACCTCAGGGTGTTGTGTAAAACAAGGGGCATTAGCTACAGAGGTACAGTCATAAAGGAACTCGAGAAGCTCATCTGCTCCTGTAAGGGGCAGAAATTAGAGAATGAGGGCCATTCCTCAGAAGAATTCCCCGAAGAAGGTAAGAATAATGCCCTAGAACAAATCGAAGATGATGGGGAAGAAGGGGAAGACCTGAACTCTATACCCTTTCCCAGGCTATTGCTAGTTGGTCTTTCCTGGATTCCACCGAAGGTAAAATTCTTCGCAGACTAAATAATTTGAACACATTAGCCCCATTAGAGGCTCTGCATTTAGAAATCGACCTGGTGAGTACATTTCTACTGGGCCTAGAAGCTATTACGGGTGGGTTTTCAGTTGATACAGTCTTATGATAACTCTCTACGGAGAATACTGCGGAAATAGGTCTTTATTAAGCAGAGGCATGACAGAACATGTAGGGAAAACCTTCACGCTGCCTTACCCTACTTTAAAATCAACCAAGGAGAACTGCCATCGATGTCAGTGTTGGTACTTAAGCTTTTCCTTAAAAAGTATAGCTCTGTGTTGAGTCTTGAATTAGATAAGGCTTCCTCTCTACTAAATCTCAGAACTAGGTGGGCACGTGCCTCTTGTAGGATTAAGGAGAATGCAGCCCTATCTGGATTGGAATATTGCTCATATTGTGTGACAATTGATTCTTCAATTTAGATTTCAAATGTTACCTTTAAGAAATATAATCAGAGCTAGGAAGAGAATCAAGAAAAATTATCGAGTTTGTAATTTATATTCATATGAAATCCAGAACTTTGGTCATGTGGCTTGGGGCATGTAAGCCCCAGAGGAGATTTTTAAAGTCACTGTTTATACATAATCCCCATGCCGGACATACTGTGATTTCCATCCCATACAATGATCCATTCCGTTCTTCCAGGTACCCACTTTGGGTGGCGTTACATCTTTTCTCAACTTTGTAATGTTTCTCTTTGCCAGGGTTAAGCCTAGAAATAGTAAATGCCTTTTATACCTGTTACCCCTCAATCCCCTTGGGATTGTGGAGTAGGATCACCTTGGGGTTGAACGGGACCTTCCAGGACAAGACCTCTTCCAGGCACGTCACCCTACCCCGCCAGAAGCCCATTAGGGCCGTGGAATCCCACACCGTTTTCAAAAATGTACCCATATTCACGCCACATCGAAGGCATACCGCTGATGTATTAGCACCCATGCCCCATAGGCGAAGTCTAGTGAAGTAAACTGGATGCAGATATTATAATTGGATAAGCCGTAGTCTGGAGGGCATCGCCGCTTCGCGTGGGGCCATCAGAGACCCCATCCAGTCGTCACCATATATGAATGTGCAATTTTACGATATTCAAATTGTTTTGCTTTTTTTTTTTTTTTTTACATTTTATTAACCTTGTGCTAGAATGTTGATTGTTGATTTATGTAAGCAGAAACGATCCGCAAAAAGACGTTTAGATACCATTAATGAGGGTGGGTGGAAGTAATGGGAACTATAAAACTATAATGATTTTTTTGTTGTTAATATATCTCCCTCTAAGGAGCGAGAAAAATGCTTAGGAAACCCTATAGCCCAGATGGAATTTATTATAATATTAAGTTAATAAGCAATACAATAAGGTAGAGATTTTTGTCTTATAGAAAGTTTTAGCAAATGTTGTCGTCCCGAAAATGAGACAAAAAACAATAAAGGTTTTTATCTGTTTGTGTACCAAGGTGCATTGTGGCACATCAGCATCTAGACAAAAATTACAGAGACAGCGGTGTTGGGAAATTTCACTTGTCTCTCAGACAACAAGTTAAAAACCTTTGCTTATATTTAATGAACCGGAGCAAATCATGCCAGACGAAGAGGCCTGTGTGACCTTAACAGGTGAGTAGAGAAGGACTGGCCCAGTTTGGTATTGGGACCTCAAATTTGATTAAAACTCGAAAGTACTATAATAGAGGAGAGTACACGAGATGAAATGAGTCCACATATAAGCACGATGTTTGTGTTGGCATTGATGGTGCACCAGCATAATTATGATGAATGGTCTTGAAGAGCGCGAGAAGCAAGTTTCCTGTCAAGTTTGGTCTGTATTTTGTAAATCCGCCAACGTGTCCTGGATGAAGGCCGGGATATGATGCTGGTTATGGCTCCATGTGTGCAATATAATGCTCAAAGTATGGACTGCAGTCTCAGGCGAAAAAATGGCAGCCATATTGGTTGGGCTAGCCCACTGAAGTATGCCTTAGTATAAAACATGTTTTGGTTTATTTATTTATTTTATTTATTTATTTATGAGTTTATATAGCGCTATGAATAAACTCCCAGAGGAGTATCTCCGCGCTGTAACAACCGGTACAGAAACTGATAAAGGAGCAAAGATTTAAAAGTACTGTGAGCAGAAGGGCTAATTAAAATGAACCAAACAGAAAAGTTTTCAAATATTTTCTGAATTGAAAGTGGTCATTACATTGCCTCAATGACAACGGGAGTGAGTTCCACAGGTTGGGACCTACGACAGACAGCCCTACCACCTAACCTGGTTTTAGTTATCTTAGGAACATTTAATAACAACTGGTCGCTGGATCTGAGGGCACGGGTGGGGACATAAGGAACAAATTTGTTCGCCAAGTACTCAGGTCCTAATTGATTGAGGCCTTTGTGGATAATGCAGCAAGTCTTAAACTTCACTCGTTGACGTATTGGTAACCAGTGAAGTTTGTGAAGTAACGGTTTGGAGGGGGATCTGGGGGGTGCGTTTAGCACCAACCTGGCTGCTGTATTTTGCACCACCTGCAAACGGTCCAAAACCTCCTCGCTTGCACCTGCCAGGAGACCATTACAATAATCAAGCCGACTGATGATCAGAGCCTGAACAAGGGTTTTCCTATGGGAGTCAGGGAGGAAAGGAAAGATTTTACGGAGGAGACCAATCACATGAAAGCAAGATCCCACGGTGATGTTAACGTTTTGCTTCATGGTTAGCTCCGGTTCCAATCTGACTCCCAAGTTCTTGATTATTGTTTTAGGCTCAGGAACTGGACCCAAATCAGAGGGCCACCATTCAGGGGACCATTGGATCCTGGCTTCACCAAAGAGCATCACCTCTGTCTTTCCAACGTTACATTGAAGAAAGTTGGAAGACATCCACCTTGCAACTGCCTTCATCCCATCGGAAAAAGATTGTAAAATTTCCGGGGTAAGATGTTTAAAAGGGAAGAGCAGCTGCGTATCGTCTGCGTAGGACACTGGGCAAAAACCAAAAGCTCTAGTAACACCTGCCAAGGGGGCCACATAGGTGTTAAATAAAGTTGGGCTCAAACAGGAGCCCTGCGGAACCCCCTTGGTAATGCCAACTTCCTCCGATTTAAACTCACCCATGGTGACAGATTGGGTGCGGTTGGAGAGAAAGCTTCTGATCCAGTCCAGTGCCCTACCGCCGATTCCACTCGCAGACAGTCGTTCGATCAAGATGGTATGGGAGATCGTATCGAACGCTGCCGATAAATCCAGCAGCACCAGGACAACAGAGTAACCCCTGTCCTGGTACAGCCGTAGATCGTCTGTTATCGACAGTAAAGCCGTTTCAGTACTGAATTTAGGTCTGAAACCTGACTGCGAGGGATCGAGGCTACCAGAGTGTTCTAGGTAGGTAGATAGGTGCTTATTGGTGTGCTTTTCGATGATTTTCCCTAAGAATGGTAAAAGGGAAATAGGCCTCAAGTTAGACATGTTAGACCAGGGAATGGATGTATTCTTCCTAATGGGTCTAATTAGGGCTTTTTTCCAGGACAGTGGGACCACTCCAGATGCAAGTGATAGGTTTACCAGTCTTTGAACATCAGGACCTAGTATACTCCCCAGCGGACCCATAAGTCTAGCTGGTAGTAGATCTGCCGGGCTTCCACTTTTAATATCAGAAAACAATTTCTGAACCTCTATCAATGATATTTCAGGGAATTCATTAAAGAAACAAGTATTGATAGGTGCTGTCGGGGTAGAGGTCCGAGTATCTCGGCTAGTTAAATCAGGACCCAGTGCCTTTATTTTATTATAGATGGCATCGATTTTCTCTGAAAAGAAACAGGAAATGCTATCACAGAGGTGTTGTGACGCCATGTCAGCACGTTCACAGGCTGTTGGTTTTATGAACGTGTTGACAATTTGATATAAAACTTTAGAATCATTGCCATCAATGGTCAAACTTAAAATGAGTTCAGGGTTAGGAAAATAGGTGGTTATGTATAGCGATCGTTATGAGGGTTATGGAATGTTTAACTTCTAGGGTTCGTCGGTTTGGAATAGCAGCCATGTTGGAGGGGAGAGGAGTAGATATGATAGTTTGAGGGTATCTCAATTAATCAATAACAACTTGCACTAAGGATGGAATATTTTTTTTCATAAGAATATTACACTGTTCAATACCACAATTTTAGATAGGCTTAGAATGAACCAGACTTTATTTATCCGGATAGTAGGACTTCTGTTGATACTCAATATAACATAACTAAACTAAAGTCAGCACGCACTATGGATATTAGGTTATTTGTCATAAATATGTAACCCCGTTATGCTATGTCCTGTGCAGCATTCCTGCTGAAGTTATTATTTTAACCACTTTGTTTAAGGATGTACATTCATCTATATAAGGAAAATATCTCTTAATCCGTATTGTATCTCTTGCTGGACATATGCTTCATAACAGGTCAACATTATTTGAATGAATCCAATCAATCAAATCTTTGTTTTGAAATATCAACTTATTCGTTTTCCATTTTTTTTATTTTTTTATTCAATTTGCTGTTCATCCCTTTCATTTAGTTACTTCAATTCATTTTATCCATTCGAATCCAACGTGAAGATGTTTCATGCAAACACAGGAGACAAGAGGGTTTCCACATGTCACGTCTTTTATTTAAAAAGCACCCAATGCATTTCGGGATTTATCCCTTCTTCGGGGGTGTCTACAATTAAAATAAAACAATCCATGTATGAGACCATTATCGCAATTATTTACTCATTGAATGCACAATTCAAAAAAAGTTAGCACCATATATAACAACACAGAATATTAACCATAAAAGAGTTTAGCCATGCTGCAATTATTACTATTTGTCTTGTAACGTTAATTATACATGAAAAATCGTGCTCCCCTCCGTGAAACGCACACATCAATATGCAATACCACATCGTTCGTCTATTTCATTTAACGCTACGCTACGTTGTTATATATGGTGCTAACTTTTTTTGAATTGTGCATTCAATGAGTAAATAATTGCGATAATGGTCTCATACATGGATTGTTTTATTTTAATTGTAGACACCCCCGAAGAAGGGATAAATCCCGAAATGCATTGGGTGCTTTTTAAATAAAAGACGTGACATGTGGAAACCCTCTTGTCTCCTGTGTTTGCAAGAAACATCTTCACGTTGGATTCGAATGGATAAAATGAATTGAAGTAACTAAATGAAAGGGATGAACAGCAAATTGAAGAAAAAAATGAAAAAAATGGAAAACGAATAAGTTGATATTTCAAAACAAAGATTTGATTGATTGGATTCATTCAAATAATGTTGGCTGTGCTGCTTGAAGGGGAACCGAATCTGAGTTCCCTCAGTGTTCTAGTTATATTGTAAAAAGCGCAATGGGACGGAGCGCCTCTATTTTGTATAAAGAGCCATTTAGGGGTTTTGTAACATCACGAGAAGCGCAGGATGGGGCATTTTGGGATGTGTAGTTTGTATTTAAATCACGCTATGTAGGATGGGTTGGTAATACTGAAAGTCCGTCATTTAATGGAGCCTTTGCAATCAAAACTTGTGATACACCACCTGGCTGCAGGAGGGGAGGAGTAACTTAAAGGTTAAATAGAGCGGGATAGTTGAGTTAAGGGTTCACGAGGAAAGACATGTAAGCTGTGGCTATGAAATAATTTTGATGTGACATGAAGATTTGGTGCTTGTGCAAAACGAGTCAGCACATTGATAGCCCGAGTTGTGAAATAACGGATACAGATCATGTGTCACGGTAAGGGTATTAGAAGTATGATCTGCTAAAGGGATTCTACAGGCGCGTTAAATGAAATAGACGAACGATGTGGTATTGCATATTGATGTGTGCGTTTCACGGAGGGGAGCACGATTTTTCATGTATAATTAACGTTACAAGACAAATAGTAATAATTGCAGCATGGCTAAACTCTTTTATGGTTAATATTCTGTGTTGTTATATATGGTGCTAACTTTTTTTGAATTGTGCATTCAATGAGTAAATAATTGCGATAATGGTCTCATACATGGATTGTTTTATTTTAATTGTAGACACCCCCGAAGAAGGGATAAATCCCGAAATGCATTGGGTGCTTTTTAAATAAAAGACGTGACATGTGGAAACCCTCTTGTCTCCTGTGTTTGCATGAAACATCTTCACGTTGGATTCGAATGGATAAAATGAATTGAAGTAACTAAATGAAAGGGATGAACAGCAAATTGAAGAAAAAAATTAAAAAAATGGAAAACGAATAAGTTGATATTTCAAAACAAAGATTTGATTGATTGGATTCATTCAAATAATGTTGGCTGTGCTGCTTGAAGGGGAACCGAATCAGTTCCCTCAGTGTTCTAGTTATATTGTAAAAAGCGCAATGGGACGGAGCGCTAATCGGGCATGCACGCCTTTACAGTTTAAAAACAAGTTCTAAAACAAGTCAAGTTTCACGATTAAAATGGGAGTACTTCGGTGTGCATCTTACCCCCCCTTGATGTTCTTTGCCAGAATTACCGTCCTATGGTGAGATTGCACCCTTGGATTAACAAGTTAAAAGCAAGTTGCATTCAAAGGGAACCAAACAAATATGGATTAAATGACTATTTACACAGGAGCTGGTTTTCACCGATCACAGATGAGTTGTGTTTACTCAGACGAGAGCGCAGAGCACATTATATTTATGGATATGAACTGATGAAATGAAATTATATTGATATATACTTTTGAGGGTCAATGTCTGTTGCTTTAGAAACATTCATGTTGATATTGCGGGCCGTCTCTATTTTGTATAAAGAGCCATTAAGGGGTTTTGTAACATCACGAGAAGCGCAGGATGGGGCATTTTGGGATGTGTAGTTTGTATTTAAATCACGCTATGTAGGATGGGTTGGTAATACTGAAAGTCCGTCATTTAATGGAGCCTTTGCAATCATAACTTGTGATACACCACCTGGCTGCAGGAGGGGAGGAGTAACTTAAAGGTTAAATAGAGCGGGATAGTTGAGTTAAGGGTTCACGAGGAAAGACATGTAAGCTGTGGCTATGAAATAATTTTGATGTGACATGAAGATTTGGTGCTTGTGCAAAACGAGTCAGCACATTGATAGCCCGAGTTGTGAAATAACGGATACAGATCATGTGTCACGGTAAGGGTATTAGAAGTATGATCTGCTAAAGGGATTCTACAGGAGCGTTAAATGAAATAGACGAACGATGTGGTATTGCATATTGATGTGTGCGTTTCACGGAGGGGAGCACGATTTTTCATGTATAATTAACGTTACAAGACAAATAGTAATAATTGCAGCATGGCTAAACTCTTTTATGGTTAATATTCTGTGTTGTTATATATGGTGCTAACTTTTTTTGAATTGTGCATTCAATGAGTAAATAATTGCGATAATGGTCTCATACATGGATTGTTTTATTTTAATTGTAGACACCCCCGAAGAAGGGATAAATCCCGAAATGCATTGGGTGCTTTTTAAATAAAAGACGTGACATGTGGAAACCCTCTTGTCTCCTGTGTTTGCATGAAACATCTTCACGTTGGATTCGAATGGATAAAATGAATTGAAGTAACTAAATGAAAGGGATGAACAGCAAATTGAAGAAAAAAATGAAAAAAATGGAAAACGAATAAGTTGATATTTCAAAACAAAGATTTGATTGATTGGATTCATTCAAATAATGTTGGCTGTGCTGCTTGAAGGGGAACCGAATCTGAGTTCCCTCAGTGTTCTAGTTATATTGTAAAAAGCGCAATGGGACGGAGCGCTAATCGGGCATGCACGCCTTTACAGTTTAAAACAAGTTCTAAAACAAGTCAAGTTTCACGATTAAAATGGGAGTACTTCGGTGTGCATCTTACCCCCCCTTGATGTTCTTTGCCAGAATTACCGTCCTATGGTGAGATTGCACCCTTGGATTAACAAGTTAAAAGCAAGTTGCATTCAAAGGGAACCAAACAAATATGGATTAAATGACTATTTACACAGGAGCTGGTTTTCACAGATCACAGATGAGTTGTGTTTACTCAGACGAGAGCGCAGAGCACATTATATTTATGGATATGAACTGATGAAATGAAATTATATTGATATATACTTTTGAGGGTCAATGTCTGTTGCTTTAGAAACATTCATGTTGATATTGCGGGCCGTCTCTATTTTGTATAAAGAGCCATTAAGGGGTTTTGTAACATCACGAGAAGCGCAGGATGGGGCATTTTGGGATGTGTAGTTTGTATTTAAATCACGCTATGTAGGATGGGTTGGTAATACTGAAAGTCCGTCATTTAATGGAGCCTTTGCAATCAAAACTTGTGATACACCACCTGGCTGCAGGAGGGGAGGAGTAACTTAAAGGTTAAATAGAGCGGGATAGTTGAGTTAAGGGTTCACGAGGAAAGACATGTAAGCTGTGGCTATGAAATAATTTTGATGTGACATGAAGATTTGGTGCTTGTGCAAAACGAGTCAGCACATTGATAGCCCGAGTTGTGAAATAACGGATACAGATCATGTGTCACGGTAAGGGTATTAGAAGTATGATCTGCTAAAGGGATTCTACAGGAGCGTTAAATGAAATAGACGAACGATGTGGTATTGCATATTGATGTGTGCGTTTCACGGAGGGGAGCACGATTTTTCATGTATAATTAACGTTACAAGACAAATAGTAATAATTGCAGCATGGCTAAACTCTTTTATGGTTAATATTCTGTGTTGTTATATATGGTGCTAACTTTTTTTGAATTGTGCATTCAATGAGTAAATAATTGCGATAATGGTCTCATATATGGATTGTTTTATTTTAATTGTAGACACCCCCGAAGGAGGGATAAATCCCGAAATGCATTGGGTGCTTTTTAAATAAAAGACGTGACATGTGGAAACCCTCTTGTCTCCTGTGTTTGCAAGAAACATCTTCACGTTGGATTCGAATGGATAAAATGAATTGAAGTAACTAAATGAAAGGGATGAACAGCAAATTGAAGAAAAAAATGAAAAAAATGGAAAACGAATAAGTTGATATTTCAAAACGAAGATTTGATTGATTGGATTCATTCAAATAATGTTGGCTGTGCTGCTTGAAGGGGAACCGAATCTGAGTTCCCTCAGTGTTCTAGTTATATTGTAAAAAGCGCAATGGGACGGAGCGCTAATCGGGCATGCACGCCTTTACAGTTTAAAAACAAGTTCTAAAACAAGTCAAGTTTCACGATTAAAATGGGAGTACTTCGGTGTGCATCTTACCCCCCTTGATGTTCTTTGCCAGAATTACCGTCCTATGGTGAGATTGCACCCTTGGATTAATAAGTTAAAAGCACGTTGCATTCAAAGGGAACCAAACAAATATGGATTAAATGACTATTTACACAGGAGCTGGTTTTCACCGATCACAGATGAGTTGTGTTTACTCAGACGAGAGCGCAGAGCACATTATATTTATGGATATGAACTGATGAAATGAAATTATATTGATATATACTTTTGAGGGTCAATGTCTGTTGCTTTAGAAACATTCATGTTGATATTGCGGGCCGTCTCTATTTTGTATAAAGAGCCATTAAGGGGTTTTGTAACATCACGAGAAGCGCAGGATGGGGCATTTTGGGATGTGTAGTTTGTATTTAAATCACGCTATGTAGGATGGGTTGGTAATACTGAAAGTCCGTCATTTAATGGAGCCTTTGCAATCAAAACTTGTGATACACCACCTGGCTGCAGGAGGGGAGGAGTAACTTAAAGGTTAAATAGAGCGGGATAGTTGAGTTAAGGGTTCACGAGGAAAGACATGTAAGCTGTGGCTATGAAATAATTTTGATGTGACATGAAGATTTGGTGCTTGTGCAAAACGAGTCAGCACATTGATAGCCCGAGTTGTGAAATAACGGATACAGATCATGTGTCACGGTAAGGGTATTAGAAGTATGATCTGCTAAAGGGATTCTACCGGAGCGTTAAATGAAATAGACGAACGATGTGGTATTGCATATTGATGTGTGCGTTTCACGGAGGGGAGCACGATTTTTCATGTATAATTAACGTTACAAGACAAATAGTAATAATTGCAGCATGGCTAAACTCTTTTATGGTTAATATTCTGTGTTGTTATATATGGTGCTAACTTTTTTTGAATTGTGCATTCAATGAGTAAATAATTGCGATAATGGTCTCATACATGGATTGTTTTATTTTAATTGTAGACACCCCCGAAGAAGGGATAAATCCCGAAATGCATTGGGTGCTTTTTAAATAAAAGACGTGACATGTGGAAACCCTCTTGTCTCCTGTGTTTGCATGAAACATCTTCACGTTGGATTCGAATGGATAAAATGAATTGAAGTAAGTAAATGAAAGGGATGAACAGCAAATTGAAGAAAAAAATGAAAAAAATGGAAAACGAATAAGTTGATATTTCAAAACAAAGATTTGATTGATTGGATTCATTCAAATAATGTTGGCTGTGCTGCTTGAAGGGGAACCGAATCTGAGTTCCCTCAGTGTTCTAGTTATATTGTAAAAAGCGCAATGGGACGGAGCGCTAATCGGGCATGCACGCCTTTACAGTTTAAAAACAAGTTCTAAAACAAGTCAAGTTTCACGATTAAAATGGGAGTACTTCAGTGTGCATCTTACCCCCCCTTGATGTTCATAACAGGTCAACACATATTCACATCAGAATCTGAACAGAAAAGTTGTTGGAGCGCTGAGGTATGCCTCCAAGTCAAAGGCACGATTCAATTTAAGTCAGATATAATTGGGGCTGAATAAGTCAGCATGGCTTCGGAACATGACCATTGATGGGGCCAAGTTGAATTTAGCTCAAAGTCGGATACGACTGTAGGAAGGGGGTCTCTTCCTTCCGTTGCAGCAGGGCCAGTTCTGGTATTGATGTCAATGGGGCCTGCCTGTATTTTGCTGCAGGACTGGAAGTTAGTTCCAGCACTGGAGCGGACCTGGGGCAGATTCAGGAGGCACAGACGGTGCCAAGGGCAAACCCGCCGGCGTGAAGATGACTGGAGGCCTCTGTAGATCCTTGGGGCCTGAAGGCATACCAGTGGGAGCTGGAAGTGTGCCAAAAATGTGCAAGATAGCATTTCAAAAGACATCAGTCTGTTGGGACATCGCTGTTGGATGCAGGGTGCACCAGGATCACTTGCAGGATCGGATCCTTGGTGGGGGGTGTGGAGCGAAACCATGAGGCATTATGCCCTCTTAGCAACTTACCAAGTTGAGTGTGATGTGAGGAACGTACCCGCTTACCTTTTTGTTCTACCACTTCGACTTCAACTTACCTGAAGACCAGGTCCGCACCCTTGACTTCAAGTGGGAGTGGGATTCCAAAACTTCTTTTGGTGTTCAGTGACATATATCTTCACTTTGTGTTCCCGGCTCATTTTGGCTTCATAAGGGTACATTCCTCCTCGCTAGACTTGCAATCATGTGCCCTACTCAGACACCAGAAGCATACCTAGTGGGGATCTGTCACAGATATTTGTCTGCAATAGTCCTTACAAGGCTTAAACCCTGTAGTTTTAGGAGACACATTTAGTTCCCTTGCACACTGGAAAAATAATTATGCCGGAAAAAGTTGTCAAGGGGTGAGGAAAAGGTTAGAAGCAAGCTCCAGATTCACATACAAAGGTGCAGAAAGAAAGGAACAGACAATAAATGCATTAAGCGCCAACTGTGGCTATCTATTCATGCTAGACAGGGTCCAATCCAAAGGTTCAGGCTAACCACAATGAAGTTTTACCTTCTCAAGAGTCATGTCAAGAGTCCTGTTCATGGGGAAGAAATTCGTTGAAAGCAAGGAGAGTGTCGCTGGAGGTGGGTGATGTTTGCTGTGGGAAGAAACGAACTTGCACCTGCTTGCACTGATCATTTTTGTGATCGGTGTGGTTCTGGAGCAAACTGACCCATTCACGTTCACAGAGAGCCCAAAAGCCTGATTTCAAGAGCTGCAAAACCATCCAAGGGCCGAAGGACCTGAGAGGCTCCTCTTGGGGGTCTGTAACTTGTACAAAACGGGTCCAGGAGCTGTGGGGAGTATGTTATGTCCCTGAGATTCAGATCAGGAGGCCAGCAGACTAGCACTTTGAGTCACTCTGGGTCCTGGGCTCAAGATGGGTTCCAGATCCAATTCTTCTTTCCCAGACAAGAGGGTGAGCACAGCAAGGAAGCAACATCTTCAGAGTAGCAGTCAAGTAGAGTGGCAGTCCTTTCAGCTGCACAACAGTTCTTCTTCCACAGGTGTAGAATTGTACTGAGTTGATGGTGTAAGGTGTCCAGTACCTATACCCAGTTGTGCCTTTTAAGTGGTGAGATACTTCAAAGAGAGGCAGTTGAAGTACACAGAGTCCTCGGACTTCCTACCCAGGCTCCAGACTCACTACAGAGGGGGCAGGGGGTTGGTGGGGAAGGTAATGCATTTCTTTGTGTGGGGACAGAGGACACCCATATTCAGGTGTTAATGTCAGCTCCTCCCTCCCATCCTGCCCGGGACAACACATTAGGATGTGGATGGCCCATCAGTCACAGCTAAGCTCCCTTTGTGTGTGGCTGTCTGGGGGAATGCACACAGCCCAACTGTCACCCACTCCAGACGTGCATTTAGAGACAGGCAGAAGCCATCAAATGTCTAAAGTAAAAAAAATGCCAACTTTCCAAAAGTTGCCTTTTTAGAATTACAATTTAAAATCTGACTGCACTATAAGTTGGGATTTTAAATTCTAATTCTAAAGAACCAAACTTCAAGTTCCTATCTCCTCCCAATTGGAAATTACACTTACAAGATGTAATAATATAATCCCAATGTTAACCTAAGGAAGAGATAGGCCTTGCAGTAGTGTAAAAACAATTAGAGTTTTCCACTACCAGAACATGTAAAACTTAATAGTACATGTCCTACTTTTTAAATACACAGCACTCTGCACTTGGGCTGTCAGAGGGCCTACGTTAGGGATTATTTATTTGTATTGAAAACCAAGGTTTGGGATTGGCAAGAGGTGTAACTTGCCAGATTGACATGGCAGTTTAAAACTGCACACATAGGCTCTCCAATGACAAGACAGCAAGACATGTTTAGTGGGTCGCACTATCAGTGCTGAAGGCTCACTAGAAGCATTTAATTTATAGGTCCTGGGCACATGTAATGCACCTTACAAGCTACTTATAAGTAAACTAAATATGCCAATTGTGGATACATCGATTTTGTCATGTTTTAAGTAGAGCGCACATGCACTTTAGCACTGGTTAGCAGTGGTAAAGTGCCCAGAGTCCTAAAGGCAACAAAAGCAAGGTCAGAAAAATGGGAGACGAAAGGCAAAAAATTTGGGAGTGACCCTGAAGAAAGGACAATTTCCAACACTTATTTAGCGAGAAGGCCAATTCAGTGTTGGACTGCTTTAAAAAAAGCTGGGCCACAGCTTGTTCTTTCTGTCTTTCAAGGCCTGCGAGTCAGTACACTTAACAGTTTAACCTCTTTTGTAGCTACTCCAGCGCACTGGTATTTGGTGGCAAACGGCCACCTGTGGGAGGCAGTATCAGACATTACCTCCATGGGTAGCAAAGAGAAACATCTGATAGGTGGGTCCTGAAGATATTTCATAAGGTTACGCCATGCCTTACCTTTTAGACCCACCACACCTTTTGCCCACATTAGATCATTTTTCAGAGGAATTCCTGTACATCTTGTTTCAAAAAAATTGCAGAGGGTTCCAGCCCCAGAAAGAGGGGGTGGCTGTTACTCCCTCTGTTTCCTGGTGCAGAGAAAAGGTTGAGGCCTTTGTCCTATATTAGACCTCCGTCCTCTAAACAGCTTCTTATGGAAGAACAAATTCAAGATGATCATACTGGTCCGGATTCTGTATGCCCTGGATCCAGGTGACTTGATGGTGGCTTTTGACCTACATGACACCTGCTTTCATGTACCCATCCTGCAGTCCCGCAGATGCTATTTGTTGTTCAAGGTGGGCCAGGAGCATTTTTGATTTGCCGTGCTCCCCTCCGTTGTCACAAGTCACCCTATGTTCAGGCTGGATGCTTACCCATAATCCATATCTGTGTCTTCTACTGTTTGAGGTAAAGGCACCTGTTTCTGGAAGCCACAAAGTCATCGCAGTTTAGAATATGCGGTAGGTATGTGCCATTGAGAAGCTACCACCTTCTCAGGAGGAAAAAGCCAAAGGTCTAAAACAATTTCCTTGGTGTAGACGTTTTCATATGGTTGGAGAAATCGAGGCAAGGAAGTCCCAAGAGTGAAAAGTCAGGATCAGTGTTGGACCCGGCCTCGTGACGTGGTCCTACCCCTCCCGCATGGTGGGTCCAGGACAACCTCGGCCCTCCACCCAGCATCGGGCAGCCCTTTTGCCCGACACTGCACGCCCCAACATTGCTGGTCCGGCCACCACCCCGGACCCCCACTACCGGCCTGGCTCCAGCGTGGGTCCCTCACGACCTAAGCACGAGGCTGCGCCCGACTCCATCTTGGGACCACCCCGTCACGACCATGTGGCCTCGGCCCCGGCCCAGGCCTCAGCACAGCCCAGACATCGAGGCACCAAGGTCCACCCAGGTGGTCGAGTGGCCACTCGACAGATCCCGGAGAAAAGGGTGTTTCAATGGCCCCCAGCCGTCCCCGGACGCCTGGTTTCGATCGCCCTCCGGCCTCCCTGGGTGCTGGCTCCACCCCCCTGCTGGGTGTCTGGACACCATCATCCCGGCCCCTCTGACCCCCAGGCGCAAGGGTCCGGACATCAAAGGACTCCAGTCCTATATCTGGGCCAGCCCTGGATTAGGACGTCAGTTGTATCCTGTACTGGAAAGCCCTGCTGACGCTGTCACGGCCGACCCCAGAAGAACTCATTTTCCTGGAACCTTACGAGAGCTTGAGAGCCTGCTGGCGCTGCTGCGGCCCACCTTTGCCGAACCATCTTGAGAGCCTGCTGGCGCTGCCGCGGCCCACCTTTGCCGAACCATCTTGAGAGCCTGCTGGCGCTGCCGCGGCCCGCCTTTGCCGAACCATCTTGAGAGCCTGCTGGCGCTGCCGCGGCCCGCCTTTGCCGAACCATCTTGAGAGCCTGCTGGCGCTGCCGCGGCCCACCTTTGCCGAACCATCTTGAGAGCCTGCTGGCGCTGCCGCGGCCCACCTTTGCCGAACCATCTTGAGAGCCTGCTGGCGCTGCCGCGGCCCACCTTGGCCGAACCATCTTGAGAGCCTGCTGGCACTGCCGCGGCCCACCTTTGCCGAGCCATCTCGAGAGCCTGCTGGCGCTGCCGCGGCTCAACCTCTCGGAACCCCCGGCTCGAGGATTGAGAGCTGTGCGCAGGGTATCCCTTCATCCCCCCCAACCGAGACTGTCCCGCTACCCTGACCCCCCTTACGAGACTTTACAGACCCCTCGGTCTACTTGTACATATCGCTGGGAACCAGCAGCCTTTATTTCCTGATAAAGCTTACGAACTCGACCTCTGGTGTGGTGTCCATTTGTGGTGTGTGGTTACTCTGCTGTGCGATCCTAGGAGAGGGCCCTCACCCAGGAGGCCTCTCAGTAACGCTCGGCTACTTCTTGATGGAGAGGGGGACCTAGGGGTGGTCAGTCAGACATCTTCTGCCTCCCCCGGGGTCGCCTTTCTAACATTGGTGGCAGGCGACGGGATCCGAGCCGACGCAGATCTTACAAGAGAGTAATTCACTCACTACCGAGAAAAACACACCGCGACCATGACTACTCAGGAAACCAGACCGACAGCGGAATTCCAGAAAGAAAAGATGGAAGATTACAGCCACAAGGAATTAAAACAATTTTGCAAGGACCTAGGCATCGCTACCACGGGCCTCAACACCAAAGAGGATTTTAAATCAGCCCTGCAAGCCTGGGCGGACGCCAATAACGCGCCGCCCCAGAATGAAGATAACCCGGGCCCGAATGGACGCCTGGAGACCGACGCGAACCCAGCGGGGGAAAGAACCGCAGACCTAGACACGGGCCTCCACCACGGAGACGCCCGAGAACGAGAGAGGAACCGGCTCCACGAGTTGGAGCTCGCCCGACTCCGACAAGAAGGAGAGATACAGCTGGCAGAAAGGAAATTAGCCCTCGAGCAACTACGGCTGGAAGCAGACCTAGAGGAAAGGAGAAGACAACGAGACCTCGAAGAAAAAAAACTCGTGCTCGAGCATGAGCGCGGCCTCAAAGAACTGGAAATCAAGGCCAAGACAACAGAAACCGGCACCGCCCGGGGTAAGGCCTCCCCCCCGCCGGGGGACACGAAGGTGCACATACCCAAGGAGGTCGCCAAAGAATACTAGGTCGCCATGACCGCCCATCGAGTACCCCTGAAAGACTGGGGCGCCGGCTTATGGGGGAAGTTCATCAACGAGGGGAGAGACGCCCTGCTAGAGCTCCCCGACGCCGAGATGACCTTGTACGAACACATGAAGACCGTCCTCCTCACTCGCTACGGACTCACCCCCGAAATGTACCGGCAGCGATTTCGAGACTGTAAAAAAATCCCCGGTACCACTTGGGTGGAGTACGTGAACTTTTACAGCAGAGCCTTCGAAGGGTGGATCAGAGGCTGCCAGGTCACCACCTACCAGCAGTTGGTCGACCTCATCCTATGGGAGCATCTTTCCAATAATTGCTTCGTCGAACTCCGGCAGCACCTCCTCGACAGCAAATTGACAGAGCCACGAAAACTCGCTGTCGAGGCGGATAGATGGGTGAGCAACCGAGTTCCCCGGAGTCCGATGGGAGACTACGGCCGGGGATCCCCGGGGAACCACCGACCCCGAGGCGGCGGAGGAGGCCAGAGCAGGGTCCGAGACACCCCCGCGGGGTCATCCCCTACCTCCCCGTCGCCATCCCTGGGTTGGAGGGGAGGCCCCCCAGCCAGGCCCGGGCCCCGCCCGAATGTTACGTGCCACAGATGCCAGCGACAGGGCCATTATGCGAACGACCCTCTCTGCCCGATGAACCAGCGACCCGGCACCACCGGTCCCCCGAGCCGCCAGATCGCGCCCGCCGCCCTGAATGCAGAGGGAGGCGAAGAAGAGGGCGACGACACCGAGCAAGCTGAGTGGGAGCCCGCAGCCATGATCTTAGCATGCCTGGGTGATCGAGACATGATCCCCCGAGACCCGATCCCAGGTAACACCCAGAAATACCGCCAATGGGTCACCATCAATAGACGCCGGGCCGAAGCCCTCCGAGATACTGGAGCCAGCGTGACGGCGGTCCGCTGCCACTTGGTGACCCCAGAACAAATTCTCCCCAACGTCTTGTGCCCAGTGCGGTCGGCTGACAACTCTGAAAGTTTGTGCCAGATGGCCCGCATCCCCTTCGAGTGGGGAGGGGTGTCGGGCATGCTGAAAGTGACTGTCCGAGACGATGCCCCCGTGGACTGCCTCCTCGGGAACGACCTGGAAAGTTCCCTCTGGGCCAGCGTAGAGCGAAGAGAGCATCTGGGGATGCTAGGCCTTCCCGAGTGGGTTTGTGCGACCACCCGCTCCATGTCCGCCCGGGCCTCCCCCCCCACGGAGGAAGCCCCGATCGAGGAGCCGGAGTGGCCCGCACCTCCACCGCCCGCCGTTCCTGAGGATACCGACCCTGAACACGGCCCCCCGGGGCCCAGCCATGAGGAAATCACCGAGCTCGGCCACCTGCCGGAACTAGCTCAGTGGCGCCAAGAAGGTGGCCCCACCCGCGAACAATTCCGACAAGAACAGAGCACCTGTCCCTCCCTCGAGGGAATTCGACCACAAGCCGCCACTCAAGCCGCTGGGGACCCTGCGGGGTCCCACTGGGTCTATTGGGACAACGACCTTCTCTACAGTGAACAGAAGATTGCCGAACTAGGGGCCAGCCGGGTGCTGGTCGTTCCCCTCCGATTTCGAGACTTCCTCTTGAACTTAGCACATGATGTGCCCCTCGCCTGGCACCTGGGCCAGGACAAAACTTACAGCCGCCTGGTGACCCATTTCTACTGGCCGAAAATGCGCAACGATGTGCACAATCACTGCAGATCCTGCCCGACCTGTCAAGCCAGCGGGAAGAGCGGGTGGAAAGTCAAAGCCCCGCTCCAGCCGTTTCCCGTGGTCACCACCCCCTTCGAGCGAGTGGGGATAGACATCGTGGGGCCCCTGGACCCCCGCACCCCTCAAGGGCACCGCTTCATCCTCGTGCTGGTGGACCATGCCACCCGATATCCGGAAGCCATCCCCCTCCGAACCATCACGGCCCCAGTAGTAGGCCGAGCCCTAATGGGGATCTTCTCCAGAGTCGGCTTCCCCCGAGAAGTCGTGAGTGATCGGGGCACAAACTTTATTTCCAAGTATATGCGATCCCTGTGGCAACAGTGCGGGGTCACATATAAGTTCACCACCCCGTATCACCCCCAAGGAAATGGACTTGTGGAGCGGTTTAACCGAACACTGAAGGGAATGATCAAGGGCCTCGAGGAGCCACTACGACATAAATGGGATGTTCTGCTGCCTTGCCTCCTGTTTGCGTACCGCGAAGTACCCCAGAAGTCCCTGGGGTTCAGCCCCTTCGAACTATTGTATGGGCACCCGGTCCGGGCCCCCTCAGCCTGGTCAAAGAAGGCTGGGAGACGGCTGCCCGAGGTGCTCCACCAGATGTCTACCAGTACCTCCTGACCCTCCGCAACCAGACTCGGAAGTTCCGGGAACTTGCCGAAGCCAACCTTGAAGCCAGTCAGGAGGAGATGAAACGCTGGTATGACCAGAACGCCTCATCCATCGAATTCGAACCGGGCCAGCAGGTCTGGGTCATGTCCCCGGTTGAACCTTGTGCCCTCCAAGACAAGTGGACGGGCCCCTTCAGAGTGGTGGAGCGCAAGAGCCCCGTCACCTATCTGGTGGACATGGAGTCCCCCAGGAACCCCCTCCGGGTTCTACACGCTAACCGGCTCAAGCCGCACTTTGCCCGCACTGAACTAAGCCTGCTGTTAGCGACCGATGAAGGAGCTGAAGACGACTCCGAACCGCTGCCAGATCTCATGAGCACCACTGAGAAGGACGGCTCCATCGAAGGGGTCATGCTCTCCTCCACCCTGACCCCGGAGCAGCACCATGACTGCCGGCAGCTGCTGGGGCAGTTTGCAGATCTGTTTTCCCTCACCCCTGGAGTCACCCGGTGGTGTGTTCACGATGTAGACACCGGAGACAGCCCGCCGGTGAGACACCGAGCATTCCGAGTGCCCGATCGAGTTCGGGCCTGCATCCAGTCCGAGGTGGCCAAGATGCTAGCGCTGGGGGTAGTCGAACCCTCAGACAGTCCGTGGGCCAGCCCAGTTGCCCTGGTCCCTAAAGCCGCCGCCCCTGGCACGCCCCCGGAGCTCCGGTTCTGTGTTGACTACCGGGGGCTGAATGCCGTCACCAGGACCGATGCCCATCCCATCCCCGGGCGGATGAACTGATCGATCGCCTGGGGGCGGCGAAGTATCTCAGCACCTTTGATCTCACGGCCGGATATTGGCAGATCGGCCTCACCCCTGGAGCGCAAGAGCGATCAGCCTTCTCGACCCCTGATGGCCACTACCATTTCAAGGTGATGCCCTTCGGCATGAAAAACGCCCCGGCCACCTTCCAGAGACTCGTGAATAGAGTGCTGGCCGGGCTAGAAGAGTTCAGCGCCGCCTACCTAGACGACATTGCAGTGTACAGCCTCCGCTGGGATGCACAGCTGACCCACCTATGGGAGGTCCTGACGGCCCTCCGACGGGCCGACTAACAATAAAGGCCAGCAAGTGCCAGATCGGCCAAGGGTCCGTGACGTATCTGGGACACCAGGTGGGAAGCGGCCGGGTGGCTCCCCTCCAGCCAAAGATTGACGCCATCCGGCCTGGGAGCCCCCAATCACCCAAACAGCCGTCCGAGCCTTCCTGGGGCTCACAGGATACTATCGACGCTTCATCAAAGACTATGGAAGCATTGTGGGGCCCCTCACAGAACTGACCTCCAAGAAGCTACCCCAGAAGGTGTGCTGGACCCCAGAGTGCCAGGCAGCCTTCGAGGCTCTAAAGACTGCCATGTGCACTGCCCCTGTGCTCAAGGCCCCCGACTACAGCCGAGAGTTTGTGGTCCAAACCGATGCCTCGGAGCACGGCATTGGGGCGGTCCTCTCCCAAGTGAACTCTGAGGGAATCGACCTCCCCGTTGCCTTCATCAGCCGGCGGCTGCTAGCCAGAGAACAGCGTTGGAGCACCATCGAGAGAGAAGCCTTCGCCGTCGTGTGGGCCCTGAAGAAGCTCCGGCCCTACCTCTTCGGCACCCACTTCCGGGTCCAGACCGACCACCGGCCCCTGCGGTGGTTGATGCAGATGCGGGGCGAGAACCCGAAACTGTTGCGATGGTCCATCTCCCTGCAAGGGATGGACTTCACTGTGGAGCATCGCCCCGGCAACGACCACGCCAATGCTGACGGCCTCTCCAGATTCTTCCGCCTCGGCGAGGAGAATCCCCAAGAAGATGGGTGACTCTCCCCTGCCTTCCGCTGGGGGGGACGCGTGTTGGACCCGGCCTCGTGGCGTGGTCCTACCCCTCCCGCATGGTGGGTCCAGGACGACCTCGGCCCTCCACCCAGCATCGGGCAGCCCTTTTGCCCGACACTGCACGCCCCAACATTGCTGGTCCGGCCACCACCCTGGACCCCCCACTACCGACCTGGCTCCAGCGTGGGTCCCTCACGACCTAAGCACGAGGCTGCGCCCGACTCCATCTTGGGACCACCCCGTCACGACCACGTGGCCTCGGCCCCGGCCCAGGCTTCAGCACAGCCCAGACATCGAGGCACCAAGGTCCACCCAGGTGGTCGAGTGGCCACTCGACAGATCCCGGAGAAAAGGGTGTTTTGATGGCCCTCCAGCCGTCCCCGGACGCCTGGTTTCGATCGCCCTCCGGCCTCCCTGGGCGCTGGCTCCACCCCCCTGCTGGGTGTCTGGACACCATCATCCCGGCCCCTCTGACCCCCAGGCGCGAGGGTCCGGACATCAAAGGACTCCAGTCCTATATCTGGGCCAGCCCTGGATTAGGACGTCAGTTGTATCCTGGACTGGAAAGCCCTGCTGACGCTGTCACGGCCGACCCCAGAAGAGCTCATTTTCCTGGAACCTTACGAGAGCTTGAGAGCCTGCTGGCGCTGCCGCGGCCCACCTTTGCCGAACCATCTTGAGAGCCTGCTGGCGCTGCCGCGGCCCACCTTTGCCGAACCATCTTGAGAGCCTGCTGGCGCTGCCGCGGCCCGCCTTTGCCGAACCATCTTGAGAGCCTGCTGGCGCTGCCGCGGCCCGCCTTTGCCGAACCATCTTGAGAGCCTGCTGGCGCTGCCGCGGCCCACCTTTGCCGAACCATCTTGAGAGCCTGCTGGCGCTGCCGCGGCCCACCTTTGCCAAACCATCTTGAGAGCCTGCTGGTGCTGCCGCGGACCACCTTGGCCGAACCATCTTGAGAGCCTGCTGGCGCTGCCGCGGCCCACCTTTGCCGAGCCATCTCGAGAGCCTGCTGGCGCTGCCGCGGCTCAACCTCTCGGAACCCCCGGCTCGAGGATTGAGAGCTGTGCGCAGGGTATCCCTTCATCCCCCCCAACCGAGACTGTCCCGCTACCCTGACCCCCTTTACGAGACTTTACAGACCCCTCGGTCTACTTGTACATATCGCTGGGAACCAGCAGCCTTTATTTCCTGATAAAGCTTACGAACTCGACCTCTGGTGTGGTGTCCATTTGTGGTGTGTGTTTACTCTGCTGTGCGATCCTAGGAGAGGGCCCTCACCCAGGAGGCCTCTCAGTAACGCTCGGCTACTTCTTGATGGAGAGGGGGACCTAGGGGTGGTCAGTCAGACATCTTCTGCCTCCCCCGGGGTCGCCTTTCTAACATTGGTGGCAGGCGACGGGATCCGAGCCGACGCAGATCGTACAAGAGAGTAATTCACTCACTACCGAGAAAAACACACCGCGACCATGACTACTCAGGAAACCAGACCGACAGCGGAATTCCAGAAAGAAAAGATGGAAGATTACAGCCACAAGGAATTAAAACAATTTTGCAAGGACCTAGGCATCGCTACCACGGGCCTCAACACCAAAGAGGATTTTAAATCAGCCCTGCAAGCCTGGGCGGACGCCGATAACGCGCCGCCCCAGAATGAAGATAACCCGGGCCCGAATGGACGCCTAGAGACCGACGCGAACCCAGCGGGGGAAAGAACCGCAGACCTAGACACGGGCCTCCCCCACGGAGACGCCCGAGAACGAGAGAGGAACCGGCTCCACGAGTTGGAGCTCGCCCGACTCCGACAAGAAGGAGAGATACAGCTGGCAGAAAGGAAATTAGCCCTCGAGCAACTACGGCTGGAAGGAGACCTAGAGGAAAGGAGAAGACAACGAGACCTCGAAGAAAAGAAACTCGTGCTCGAGCATGAGCGTGGCCTCAAAGAACTGGAAATCAAGGCCAAGACAACAGAAACCGGCACCGCCGGGGGTAAGGCCTCCCCCCCGCCGGGGGACACGAAGGTGCACATACCCAAGGAGGTCGTCAAAGAATACTATAAGAACGACGACATCCAACAGTGGTTCAAGGCCTACGAGGTCGCCATGACCGCCCATCGAGTACCCCTCAAAGACTGGGGCGCCGGCTTATGGGGGAAGTTCATCAACGAGGGGAGAGACGCCCTGCTAGAGCTCCCCGACGCCGAGATGACCTCGTACGAACACATGAAGACCGCCCTCCTCACTCGCTACGGACTCACCCCCGAAATGTACCGGCAGCGATTTCGAGACTGTAAAAAAATCCCCGGTACCACTTGGGTGGAGTACGTGAACTTTTACAGCAGAGCCTTCGAAGGGTGGATCAGAGGCTGCCAGGTCACCACCTACCAGCAGTTGGTCGACCTCATCCTATGGGAGCATCTTTCCAATAATTGCTTCGTCGAACTCCGGCAGCACCTCCTCGACAGCAAATTGACAGAGCCACGAAAACTCGCTGTCGAGGCGGATAGATGGGTGAGCAACCGAGTTCCCCGGAGTCCGATGGGAGACTACGGCTGGGGATCCCCGGGGAACCACCGACCCCGAGGCGGCGGAGGAGGCCAGAGCAGGGTCCGAGACACCCCCGCGGGGTCATCCCCTACCTCCCCGTCGCCATCCCTGGGTTGGAGGGGAGGCCCCCCAGCCAGGCCCGGGCCCCGCCCGAATGTTACGTGCCACAGATGCCAGCGACAGGGCCATTATGCGAACGACCCTCTCTGCCCGATGAACCAGCGACCCGGCACCACCGGTCCCCCGAGCCGCCAGATCGCGGCCGCCGCCCTGAATGCAGAGGGAGGCGAAGAAGAGGGCGACGACACCGAGCAAGCCGAGTGGGAGCCCGCAGCCATGATCTTAGCATGCCTGGGTGATCGAGACATGATCCCCCGAGACCCGATCCCAGTTAACACCCAGAAATACCGCCAATGGGTCACCATCAATGGACGCCGGGCCGAAGCCCTCCGAGATACTGGAGCCAGCGTGACGGCGGTCCGCTGCCACTTGGTGACCCCAGAACAAATTCTCCCCAACGTCTTGTGCCCAGTGCGGTCGGCTGACAACTCTGAAAGTTTGTGCCAGATGGCCCGCATCCCCTTCGAGTGGGGAGGGGTGTCGGGCATGCTGAAAGTGACTGTCCGAGACGATGCCCCCGTGGACTGCCTCCTCGGGAACGACCTGGAAAGTTCCCTCTGGGCCGGCGTAGAGAGCATCTGGGGATGCTAGGCCTTCCCGAGTGGGTTTGTGCGACCACCCGCTCAATGTCCGCCCGGGCCTCCCCCCCCACGGAGGAAGCCCCGATCGAGGAGCCGGAGTGGCCCGCACCTCCACCGCCCGCCGTTCCTGAGGATACCGACCCTGAACACGGCCCCACCGGGGCCCAGCCATGAGGAAATCACCGAGCTCGGCCACCTGCCGGAACTAGCTCAGTGGCGCCAAGAAGGTGGCCCCACCCGCGAACAATTCCGACAAGAACAGAGCACCTGTCCCTCCCTCGAGGGAATTCGATGACAAGCCGCCACTCAAGCCGCTGGGGACCCTGCGGGGTCCCACTGGGTCTATTGGGACAACGACCTTCTCTACAGTGAACAGAAGATTGCCGAACTAGGGGCCAGCCGGGTGCTGGTCGTTCCCCTCCGATTTCGAGACTTCCTCTTGAACTTAGCACATGATGTGCCCCTCGCCTGGCACCTGGGCCAGGACAAAACTTACAGCCGCCTGGTGACCCATTTCTACTGGCCGAAAATGCGCAACGATGTGCACAATCACTGCAGATCCTGCCCGACCTGTCAAGCCAGCGGGAAGAGCGGGTGGAAAGTCAAAGCCCCGCTCCAGCCGTTTCCCGTGGTCACCACCCCCTTCGAGCGAGTGGGGATAGACATCGTGGGGCCCCTGGACCCCCGCACCCCTCAAGGGCACCGCTTCATCCTCGTGCTGGTGGACCATGCCACCCGATATCCGGAAGCCATCCCCCTCCGAACCATCACGGCCCCAGTAGTAGGCCGAGCCCTAAAGGGGATCTTCTCCAGAGTCGGCTTCCCCCGAGAAGTCGTGAGTGATCGGGGCACAAACTTTATTTCCAAGTATATGCGATCCCTGTGGCAACAGTGCGGGGTCACATATAAGTTCACCACCCCGTATCACCCCCAAGGAAATGGACTTGTGGAGCGGTTTAACCGAACACTGAAGGGAATGATCAAGGGCCTCGAGGAGCCACTACGACGTAAATGGGATGTTCTGCTGCCTTGCCTCCTGTTTGCGTACCGCGAAGTACCCCAGAAGTCCCTGGAGTTCAGCCCCTTCGAACTATTGTATGGGCACCCGGTCCGGGGCCCCCTGAGCCTGGTCAAAGAAGGCTGGGAGACGACTGCCCGAGGTGCTCCACCAGATGTCTACCAGTACCTCCTGACCCTCCGCAACCAGACTCGGAAGTTCCGGGAACTTGCCGAAGCCAACCTTGAAGCCAGTCAGGAGGAGATGAAACGCTGGTATGACCAGAACGCCTCATCCATCGAATTCGAACCGGGCCAGCAGGTCTGGGTCATGTCCCCGGTTGAACCTTGTGCCCTCCAAGACAAGTGGATGGGCCCCTTCAGAGTGGTGGAGCGCAAGAGCCCCGTCACCTATCTGGTGGACATGGAGTCCCCCAGGAACCCCCTCCGGGTTCTACACGCTAACCGGCTCAAGCCGCACTTTGCCCGCACTGAACTAAGCCTGCTGTTAGCGACCGATGAAGGAGCTGAAGACGACTCCGAACCGCTGCCAGATCTCATGAGCACCACTGAGAAGGACGGCTCCATCGAAGGGGTCATGCTCTCCTCCACCCTGACCCCGGAGCAGCACCATGACTGCCGGCAGCTGCTGGGGCAGTTTGCAGATCTGTTTTCCCTCACCCCTGGAGTCACCCGGTGGTGTGTTCACGATGTAGACACCGGAGACAGCCCGCCGGTGAGACACCGAGCTTTCCGAGTGCCCGATCGAGTTCAGGCCTGCATCCAGTCCGAGGTGGCCAAGATGCTAGCGCTGGGGGTAGTCGAACCCTCCGACAGTCCGTGGGCCAGCCCAGTTGTCCTGGTCCCTAAAGCCGCCGCCCCTGGCACGCCCCCGGAGCTCCGGTTCTGTGTTGACTACCGGGGGCTGAATGCCGTCACCAGGACCGATGCCCATCCCATCCCCGGGCGGATGAACTGATCGATCGCCTGGGGGCGGCGAAGTATCTCAGCACCTTTGATCTCACGGCCGGATATTGGCAGATCGGCCTCACCCCTGGAGCGCAAGAACGATCAGCCTTCTCGACCCCTGATGGCCACTACCATTTCAAGGTGATGCCCTTCGGCATGAAAAACGCCCCGGCCACCTTCCAGAGACTCGTGAATAGAGTGCTGGCCGGGCTAGAAGAGTTCAGCGCCGCCTACCTAGACGACATTGCAGTGTACAGCCTCCGCTGGGATGCACACCTGACCCACCTATGGGAGGTCCTGACGGCCCTCCGACGGGCCGGACTAACAATAAAGGCCAGCAAGTGCCAGATCGGCCAAGGGTCCGTGACGTATCTGGGACACCAGGTGGGAAGCGGCCGGGTGGCTCCCCTCCAGCCAAAGATTGACGCCATCCGGCCTGGGAGCCCCCAATCACCCAAACAGCCGTCCGAGACTTCCTGGGGCTCACAGGATACTATCGACGCTTCATCAAAGACTATGGAAGCATTGTGGGGCCCCTCACAGAACTGACCTCCAAGAAGCTACCCCAGAAGGTGTGCTGGACCCCAGAGTGCCAGGCAGCCTTCGAGGCTCTAAAGACTGCCATGTGCACCGCCCCTGTGCTCAAGGCCCCCGACTACAGCCGAGAGTTTGTGGTCCAAACCGATGCCTCGGAGCACGGCATTGGGGCGGTCCTCTCCCAAGTGAACTCTGAGGGAATCGACCTCCCCGTTGCCTTCATCAGCCGGCGGTGCTAGCCAGAGAACAGCGTTGGAGCACCATCGAGAGGGAAGCCTTCGCCCTCGTGTGGGCCCTGAAGAAGCTCCGGCCCTACCTCTTCGGCACCCACTTCCGGGTCCAGACCGACCACCGGCCCCTGCGGTGGTTGATGCAGATGCGGGGCGAGAACCCGAAACTGTTGCGATGGTCCATCTCCCTGCAAGGGATGGACTTCACTGTGGAGCATCGCCCCGGCAACGACCACGCCAATGCTGACGGCCTCTCCAGATTCTTCCGCCTCGGCGAGGAGAATCCCCAAGAAGATGGGTGACTCTCCCCTGCCTTCCGCTGGGGGGGACGCGTGTTGGACCCGGCCTCGTGGCGTGGTCCTACCCCTCCCGAATGGTGGGTCCAGGACGACCTCGGCCCTCCACCCAGCATCGGGCAGCCCTTTTGCCCGACACTGCACGCCCCAACATTGCTGGTCCGGCCACCACCCTGGACCCCCACTACCGACCTGGCTCCAGCGTGGGTCCCTCACGACCTAAGCACGAGGCTGCGCCCGACTCCATCTTGGGACCACCCCGTCACGACCACGTGGCCTCGGCCCCGGCCCAGGCCTCAGCACAGCCCAGACATCGAGGCACCAAGGTTCACCCAGGTGGTCGAGTGGCCACTTGACAGATCCCGGAGAAAAGGGTGTTTCGATGGCCCTCCAGCCGACCCCTGACGTCTGGTTTCGATCGCCCTCCGGCCTCCCTGGGCGCTGGCTCCACCCCCCTGCTGGGTGTCTGGACACCATCATCCCGGCCCCTCTGACCCCCAGGCGCGAGGGTCCGGACATCAAAGGACTCCAGTCCTATATCTGGGCCAGCCCTGGATTAGGACGTCAGTTGTATCCTGGACTGGAAAGCCCTGCTGACGCTGTCACGGCCGACCCCAGAAGAGCTCATTTTCCTGGAACCTTACGAGAGCTTGAGAGCCTGCTGGCGCTGCCGCGGCCCACCTTTGCCGAACCATCTTGAGAGCCTGCTGGCGCTGTCGCAGCCCACCTTTGCCGAACCATCTTGAGAGCCTGCTGGCGCTGCCGCGGCCCGCCTTTGCCGAACCATCTTGAGAGCCTGCTGGCGCTGCCGCGGCCCACCTTTGCCGAACCATCTTGAGAGCCTTCTGGCGCTGCCGCAGCCCACCTTTGCCGAACCATCTTGAGAGCCTGCTGGCGCTGCCGCGGCCCACCTTGGCCGAACCATCTTGAGAGCCTGCTGGCGCTGCCGCGGCCCACCTTTGCCGAGCCATCTCGAGAGCCTGCTGGCGCTGCCGCGGCTCAACCTCTCGGAACCCCCGGCTCGAGGATTGAGAGCTGTGCGCAGGGTATCCCTTCATCCCCCCCAACCGAGACTGTCCCGCTACCCTGACCCCCCTTACGAGACTTTACAGACCCCTCGGTCTACTTGTACATATCGCTGGGAACCAGCAGCCTTTATTTCCTGATAAAGCTTACGAACTCGACCTCTGGTGTGGTGTCCATTTGTGGTGTGTGGTTACTCTGCTGTGCGATCCTAGGAGAGGGCCCTCACCCAGGAGGCCTCTCAGTAACGCTCGGCTACTTCTTGATGGAGAGGGGGACCTAGGGGTGGTCAGTCAGACATCTTCTGCCTCGCCCAGGGTCGCCTTTCTAACAATCAGCAATTGGAGGGAGCGAGGAAAGAAGTGAAGTAACGCACTTTGTTGCGACACAGCCTCCAACCAACCTGAGGCCTTCAAATAGTAAAAGAACAAGGACGGGAAATGACATTAAACATCACTCTACAGGAAACATTATGAATTTGGGAGGTCAGGAAGAAACTAAGGGAGGAACAGTCATGATGGAAAGGGAAGAGAAAAGAGAATGAAACCTGAGGTGGACTACCTTCAGGGTCGTATAAAAAGGCAGCTGTAAATCCTCAGGCAGGTGATTGCCATTTTGAAGTTGAAGAGAGAAGGAGCAGTAGCCAGGAGCCCAGTAGCACAAAAGGAACAAGCCCAGGTTAGAGACTCTCAGTTTTGGGTTACAGACAGCATCCGCATCCCCGTAACTGCGGTATGTCACAAATTTGCATAGTGGCCCGTCGAGAAGCTGCAGATACAACATTATAGCTCCATTCTAAGTCCCCTGGTTTGTCAGGATAAGCCAGAACAATTGAAGAAATATTCTTCAGGCATGGACTGAAGAGGTACGCACCTAAAGCGCTTTCTATCAGAATAGCCTTTCCAGTGAACAAAGATGGAAGCCCTGGATGCAATAGAATGGGGAGTGTAATAGTTAAGTGAACAGAGTTGCTTAACAAGAGCTCTGCTAAATACAGGTATTCTGCCCGGTTATTTTGAGTGTCATTATAGAAATACCAAAAATACAGCTCTAGGCTATGATGCACCCTTTTAGTGTGCCCATATGACTGCAGTGGTAACCTGAGGGCAGAGCATGATGGATACCCAGGGTAGAATCTGCAAATGTATTGAGAGTCCTTGTGAAAGATTATAGTATCCTAGAGCCCATGCAGATGCAGTATATCAGTCAGGAATTTCGTAGCTATCATGCTGGCAGCCAGACGCCTCTGAGATGGAGATAAGTGAGCCATCTTGGATAAATGGTCACAATGACCATGATCACTCAGTTTCCACCTAAAGCGGGTAAGTCCACAATAGGGTTTGTGGAAATTGTGTACCAAGGATCAGGAAGAGCAAGGTAATGCTGAAGAAAACCAGCAGATTTATCATGGAGTGCCTTGGACTGTCCGCAGATAGGACAGGACTTGACGTAGAGCTCTACATCCTGCCGACCAGTAGGGCACCAGAAGGAAACGCCAGTCAAGTTCAAAGGTTAACTTGACTCAACAATAGCCATGAAACTGCTGAGTGATGAAACATTTCCAGAACCTCGATTTAAACAAGGCCTGCTGGAAATATATACATTGTGGTGGTAGGTCAAGGGCACATGAGTCTGCAGAGCATCAAGGCCTTCTGGTGAGATGTCAGTGTCCCTCACATGCTGTAAGAAGGAACCTTGCCAGACAGAAAACTTTGCCAGGGAGCAAAAGAACAGGTTGCTCAGAATTCGTTTTCCACAATGTCCCATCTAGACAAGTCAAAAGCAAGAATGTTCTGGGTGCAGGGGGTGCGAGTTACAAAAACATCATATTGTGAAACTAAATAGGGTCAGGGGGCATGTTTATATATCCAAACCACATGGTGAACTGCATATCCATTTAGTACTGGTCAGCTGGGCACTTATCTGCACATTCGTCTTGTAGGTTTTTTCTTTTTAATGTATCCGTTATTTATAAATATTTGTTTTATATGTTAATGAGTTCTGTTATATAATTCTATGTAGATGTGTCAGGATTTAAAACAGTTTTGTAGTTACATACCTCATTAACATATTTCTTGTGGATATGTCTGTGTTTTAATATCATTAATTAGAAATTAAAAAATTATATATATGATTTGTATTTAACTTTTTGTCCTTACTCCTGATCTGTGTAATTATAATAAATGTTTATTTTTCGAATGCCTCTATAATTTACAAGTTTATATCATAATGTTTAGCTCGCAGCAGTAATCCTCATATTTTTTATTTTTTAAAATGTTTATTTGAAAGACAAGGTGAATGTCAAATACACAGATGTTATTTACTAAAAATGAACTATCAATTTGTGTGAACACTTTTCAATGTTGTGGAGTGTATGCTATTTTACACTAAGTCCTATTGCAGGCAGATGTATTTGAATAAAGATGCATTTATAAAAGTTATATTTTATCATGAAATAAATAAACAGTAGGCCTCTTAATAATATTTATGCTTCTGAATATATACTTTAATTTAGCATATTTATACAATGTAAATAAATACTACTTTTTATAATTCAGTTCATAAATTTGAATTCACTGAGAAAAATCATTGGATTATTTTATACATTATAATATGTTACAAAATGTATCTTTTAATAATAAACAATATGTTGCTCATATTTAATGATTTATTTTTATATAAACATGTCCTATAGGTTTGATAATGATTTATTTATTTCTAAAGTACACATTCTGAAACTTAGCCCTATATTTTTACCTTTCAGAAACATTTTATAAAAATATCACATTTAAATCATTATGTTTTCACCTAAATGTATTAGTGTGCTACATACAAATATTGATTAAATGAACTGAATACAGCTATCCCCGCATATAAATATATGTAGGGCCTGATAAATCTTCTAAAAAGTACACATACAATACTATTAATGTTTATTTAATAAAATGAAATTGGAAAATGTGCAATTTTATTTGTTTGTTCTGGAGAAATCATACTTTTTTGTTTATCTATAATTGTGTGTAAGTTAATCCTGTTAATCATTTGTTAAGCTGCATTGTTTAAATTGTTTATAAACTGGAAAACTGAACATCGTGATAATTTCGAAACATAGCGATTTTGCTGTGTAACTCCTTATAATGTGTTCAATGTTACAAGTGTATTGCAGCACCTTTAATCACATTGTTTAATATTACATTACTATATTCCATTCTGTGACTAGTCTAGTTAAGAATGGCATAATCAATGGTGACTTTAAGCACATGATATGTGTCAACATTTTTGAAGTATAGGACGAGCTAATAACATTTCCGATCTATTTTTAGGAGTCTTTATTGGGCATAATGTAGGGTGGATATAATTTCAATGTAGGATATGTCCTCAATTTTGCAATTAAAATTTACTTTCTGTCACTACTGAAAATAAATGAGCAATAATATTATGCAGAGAAGCTGATCCTAATTCGTACTTAAATTTCAAGCTAGACACCTATTTTTTACTTGTTGATAGAAATATGAGGTAAACATCTAAAGAATGCTCCCTACAACATTCAAATCATTGAATTGTTTGTTTAATTTTGTTTAATTTTGAATAATATTTTTTAAAGTATCTCACCCGTTTCTAAAACATACTGTGTAAAACATTTAAAACATTCAACACATTTGCAATATTAAACAATTTTTAAAACAGTATAAAAAAACTCACAAACAATTGTGTAAGGAAATAATTAATTATTAGTAAGGTTGTTGAAATTACATTTTCGTCCTCTGGGTATGAAATCATATAATGTTTCATAAAATACCATAGGGAAATCGTAAAGAGCTCCAGTCATTAATCTTGCCTTCTATTTTTTTTTATTTGCCCTCCATTTGTCCATGGGGTTGGTTGAGGAGCAGATATTAATGCACCTACTGCTCAAGGGTTTTAAGGAAGCAATGTCATTTTGTATGGGGTAGGACAAATGTCTTCTAGGGAGAGATTTGAATGTACTGGGTGGGTATTTGTTTGAGTATATTGAGTGATTGCAATCGTTTTGTGTGGGTGTTTGGTTATACTTTCTTTTGCTTTTGTGGCGATTTGGGTGTATCTGTGTATCTGTGTATGTGTGTGACAGAGTTTCTGTTGGTGTTTGGATGTGAGTGGTTCTGTGTCTGTGGGTTTGTTTGTTGGTTTACGTGTATGTAATTTTTTGGACTATGTGTGTGGATATGCTGGCTTGGATGTATGTGTGGATGTGTGTTTAGGTGTAAGGGAGGAGGTCGTTCGAGGGGTGAGGTTTTAGGAATATGAGAGCGTTTGTTGGTATGGAACAAGGTTGTTGCAAGGGTGGTTATAGGGTAAAGGATTGTTTTAGGAACATGGGAGGGTTTGGGGGTATAGCAAGAAGGAGGCTTTATAGGTAAGGGTAGTTTTTGTAACGTGGTGGGTTTGGGGGTAACAGTAGTTTTAGGCTCATGAGATGGTTATAGTCCTTTGAAAATCATGCAAGTTTAACAGACAAATTAGCAACATCTGTTTGTTTGGGGAAAAAAGTACTAACATTACTTTCCCAAGGACAAATTTCACACAAAAACATCAAATGACACAACATATAAAGATGAAAATAGGAGGACTTCAACATTTATGTAAACCTACTGAAAAGCATCATATTTTTGTTTTAAAAATTCTCTTTTGTTGAGAAAGGTAATATTTAAAAATAAAACTGTGAATGTACATTTGCACATACATTCAATATAAATAACGACTTCATTGATTAAAAAATAATTGTATAAATGGATATATGTTAATAAAGCTTTATTTTAATGTTTTGAGTTAGAATATGTTGATAAAGATTAGGATGTTAATTGACATGTTCCAAAACATGTTTTATAACAAACGTATTATGAATCTAATAGCTCCTAACTAATGATTTTCTACATTACATTGCAGTAGAACAATGTAACTATGATAATAGTGTTAACTTTATAATATTGCCTGTTGATCAAACATAACATTTACAAATGCCAATAAATTACACTTAATTTGATGCAATCTATTATATTCAATTTAGGTATTGTTAGTCAGTCAAGAATGTGTATTTTGGAAATGAGCCCATAAACAATAAAAACATTCTTACAAATACTTGTATAGAAACAGAACACATATACAAAGTATAAAAACAAAGTGCATAGCAGCAATTAAAATCATTGCATTCATTCAGAACAATATATAAGCATCCAGGAAGCCAGGGTATATACACGTTTAATTGTCTTATAAATAAATATATTAAAAGAGGCACATGTGCAAGTTAAAAGACAATATGCATACATCATTTGAAATCATTGCATTCCATTGAAGCCAATGTAAAGTATGGCAACAGTACGGCCAGAGGGTGTGTACGTGCACTTTGTCATGAATATGTAGGCCAACAGTATATGGGCCCAAAGAGACATGTTAAGATACTACCGCACGATTCCTATGGATTTCCTTATGCTCCTGGCAGCTAATAGGTAACAACTTAGGGCCCCATTAGCATGACGGGCGGACATTGTCCGCCCGCCACCCTATCGGAGAACGGGACCGCCCGCCATAAGGGCGGGGGTCCCGTGGGGGGAATTAGGATATGCCCGCCACAGTGGCGGGCACATCCTGTAGTTTTAGCATTGTGGCGGGAGGTGCACTCTGCACCGCCCGCCACAATGCAAAAAATGCTTTTTCGCATTTGCAAATGCAAATGTGGGGGGGTACCAGAGGTACCCCCCATGTGCCCCCCTGACAGTGGCGCCAACCTGGGGGCCCTGCAGGGGGCCCCCGCAGCAATTGCCGCATGCCTTTCCGTGGCGGCATTGCCGCCGCGGAAAGGCCCCTAATGTAAGCCATCGTAATATGGCTGGCGGTGTCCATTGGACACCGCCACCATATTAATCTATTACCGCCGGGGTCGCCCTGCGACCGCGGCGGTAAAGCGGCGGACGGTCTTTCCGTCCGCCATTGTCCCCTCCGCCATCCTAATCAGGCGGAGGGGAAAACGAGAGTGGTTGTCGGGCGGATTGCCTCCGCCAGGGTGGCGGTGGCCACCGCCACCCTGGCGGAGGCAATCCGCCCGATATCCTAATGGAGCCCTTAGACTTAGTGCCATTGGAATGCTGCAGTCAGATCTTAATGTAGTGTCTTGTTTCTTAAGTGATGCAAATTGGCCTAATTCAAGACCTCCTGGGTTTGGCGAATTCTGGACAGAAAAAGAGTAGGTGTTACACAGCCTCAATACAATTACTACAAAGTGAGCAATTCTGCAAGTTCAGACCGGCAAGATCCCATTTATGTGTGAATTTATTCACTAGCAGGGTACCACGTCTGAATTGAATTAACAGGGTGCGGGGTAGCGGTGGTACAAAAGCATCCATTTAAGGTTCAAGTACAGGTAGAGTTTTATAGGCCATAAAACCATCGGTCAGCCAACCTGACTTTGCAATGCAATGATAAGAACCAATCATATGGGTCCCAAATTTCTCATTAACAATTGCCTTGGAGTTACATTTAGTTTGTGATGGATTGGCCCAGTACATACCCAAACCTAAAAGGTTCAAGTGGATTTTGATGTAACTAAACCATGGGATCGTGATACTGTTCCCTAAACTAGCTACCTCCTCCAATGCTGACCTGCATATGGCCAGTTCCGGAGTGGACCACAATTTGACCCAATAGAGTAAGGTCCCAGCTTTCCTAGGTCTCTTATTCTTTAAAGACCGGTGTCAAAAATACATGGAACTGTCGGGGTGCTTCTCGGGAGGTTGAATAAAGATTTTATAAGGCAATTTTCCTTCGGGATCAGGCCCTTAAGATTTTCCACTCCCCATAGTTCTGTGCCATATAAGGTTGTAGACTGCACCTTGGCCCTGTAGATTTCAATAACTGGGGATGGTCCTTTCGGTGTAGTGGCCTTATATCGCTTGAGGACTGATTTCAAGATTTGGGCCTTCTATTCAAACTGGTCTACCTGCTGTAGTTTCGTCCCGCACATGTAAAACCCCATGTTAAACGGTTTGTGGGGACTAGGGTCATAATCTTAGTTTTGAAAGCAATAACTTCCAGACCTAGGGTGTCACAATACTCAACAAAGCTATTCAGGAGGTTCTGCAGCCCCATGGGAGTGCAGGGAAATAGCACAGTATCATCTGCTAATAATAATGCGGGTGTAGGCAGCCTCTCCCAGCCTAGGGCAGTCATGTACACAATTTAATAAATGATCCACCAGGTCATTAATGTTGAGCGAGTGAATGAATGAATGCATATGCATTTCTCTCACGCATGGCTACCCTAGGTCATCCCAGAACACAGCGCGAACACAGTAGGGGCAAGCGCACAACCCTGACACACTCAAAGTGTATACACTCTGGGAGCTCCCCATGTTGCCCACCTTACTTGAGCTTAAGTCCTTTTAGGTATTCTAATAAGGATGTCCAGTAAGGCATGGTCCAATGCCCATTCTGGACAGAGCAGGCCACAGTTGACATCTCGGGGCCAGGTCAAAAGCTTCCCTCAAGTCGACAAAAGCTATGTGAAGATGGTCTTTGGAGAGAACCAGATACTTCGATCTTAAAAGGTGTGAACGAAAGACCTGGCCAATAGTTCTCACTTTTTAAAAGAAACTCTGCTTGGAAGGAGGACAGGATCATCCTCTCATTAAATCAGTCATGGAGTCTGGATAGTTATCGATCAGACTGATTGGTCTATAGTTAAAAGGAGATGTTCTATCACTCTTCCTAAATATTGGGATTATTTCTGCGGCTAACCAGGAGGGGGGTATCCTGTCACCTTCTAGTATCTAGTATCTTATTTGAAAGAGCATTAATATAAGGTCCCCATACACTACATTCTGAACGTTAGAGGTCTCCTGGAACTTTAACAAGGCCAGGTGCCTTGGCATGGTGTGGAGAATTAATAGCCATTATTGTCTCATCCAAAGAAAATCTGGGGCATTTATCTACTCTGATGCCATCTGTTTCGTTCAGGTCTATTTTGTGTCCAGCCCTTGTAGGGGCTGTCTGGGGGGCAGGGGGTTGGGGAGGGGGGTATTGCATAAAGTCCTATAAAGTGCTCAACCCATTGCTGGGGTTGCACCATGCATTCAATAGGGCTTAAAGTTATTGCATTACCATGTGACAAAACCTGGAAGAATAATCTTTGGGCCTTGGTTTTTGAACCTTCAATTAGGGTCAACCAATCTGCGTCAATCCATTCCTGTTTGGCGGTAGTAATGATGGATTTGTGGGTTGTACGGTGTTGCCTGATTATTTCGGGATAACCTGATTTAATAGCTCTGATCAGGAGCTCCTTAGCATTGCAACACTCATGTACCATGGAGGGACTCGAGTTTTTCTTCTCTTACAAGCCTTCATGGTTTAGTACATAAAGTATATAAGGCAGTGTACAACTTTCCCAGGGGTATTTCATCAAGGGGAATACTGTCAAAAGGGCCCAGTAAGTTGTTAAATGTGGTGTATATTGGAAAAAAGAGTATCCAGGGGGTAACTGATCTTAGACCATTTAACTGCCTTTCTGTTGTTTGCATGTGACAAGGTTGTTTTGGAATATGTTACTATGGTTACCTTTGAGTTGTACAGCGTTTCATCCATTGACAGTGCAGGTGCATTGTGGTCACTGTCTTCCCTATTATTTTTATAAACTTACCATCTTTGAAAAATTTAGGAATCAATTACATAAATATATGTACTTTAATTTTCAAGTGTGTTCTCATAATTAAAAAAAACCTTTTAAGTTTCACATACCTCTTTTAGTATTTTAAATGTTAAATTGTACTTATGTGCTTGATGACCTTCATGCCCTTTGTCAGGTCTGGGTAGGTGACCGCCAGAACACGCAGCATCATTGGGGCCAGGGAGGACTGTACAACCTTGTTTTGTTGGTAGGACCTTCCAAGATTCTGGAGAGCTGGTATTCTTGTTTAGTGCTGAAAGACTTCCCACCTCTTCCTGCAGTGAAGACTGTGGCACCTATGGACCCCTAGCTGCCTTACTTGTTTGACAATGGCCTGCCAGATTTTTTTCTTATGGTGGGCTGACCTATTGAGAAGGATGATGTCATCAACAATTACTTTTTATTTTTAATATGCTTATGGTGAACAAAGGTACATTTTTAGAACACAATTATAATGTATTGAAATTCAATATCTTAGAGTTAATATTGATCTATTTCCAGTGCACCTTTCCCTAACACCAGAACATAATGTTAGACAATTGCACTATTGTTTAGCTACATCAAAAATGTGATTGTGGATGACAGGTCAAGATATTCCGAATATATTGCTTTTCTTTGAGAAGTATTTAACATATTTGGAAATAAAACTGTATTTTGTTTTGATATATGAGAATTATAATCTTTATCTTAAGTATTTTAAATTGAGGAGATATTTAAAAAAAAATTCATAGATGCATCTTAATGACAATGCAACATTTTTAGAATTTAAATTAATAGTTATGTCAATTGTAAGAACAACATTTTTATAGGGTTAAATATATTTGCTCAATCTAGACACACTCCAAACGTATCATATACAAGGTTTTATTTTGTTTTCTTCGATTCCATTTGTATTTTAGAACAAAAATCATATAATCGGTAAGACAAAACCTAATTCCCAGACAAAACAATTTCCTAAAAAATATAAAAATACATTGTTAAAAATTGTGTTAAATATAAATACATTATCATTTCTATAATGTCATTCACAAATGTTGCAGTAAACTTGAAAAGTATTAATAATGTGATAGAAAAGTAAGATGATATCCTGTAATAATTGTGGTACATGTATCATAATAATAATGTATAAAATACTTTCCTTAAGTTTGTGTTCAGTCAGGAGAACATTGCCCAGAAGTTTAGAAAACAAGACAGTTTGGGTAACTCTTGCCAGCTCATTGTTTAACTACTCCTTCCATTCTCTCTGGAATAAAGCCATCTGAGTGAGTTCCGCCTAGGTGGTCTCAGCAGCAAGCTTGTAAAATAGTGCAATAGGTGAGCACTTCAGAATTTCCCTGAGATATATCAGACAGAGCGTCCTTGGCAGAAGCTTCATGAAATGGTCTCTCAAACATGTTCTTGAAATTTGACAGAAAATCAGCATAAGTATGTACGCAAGGACCTTGAGCGACAATCAAAGGAGTGGCTTTGGCGAGGTGTACACCGGTCAAGGATTAATTCAAATATCCTACTTTCAATAATAGTGGGCAGATCGGAAGACATAGAGTGGATTGCTTGACTAAATGCAACATTCTCAGTCCTCATTTTGTCCAATTCAAGAAGTTATTGCTGGTGAACAGCAGCCAAGTCAACACCAGAATCCATGCCGGAAACAATTGGATGTTTTTGGCGGTGACACCTGTTCAGATTTTCAGACATCATTCCACTGTCTGAAGTAAGGGCATCTGTTTCTTGAAGCCATGAAGTCACAGCAAACTGGAATGTGTGGTAGGCAAATGCCCTTGAGAAGCTTTCATCTCCTCAGCAAGAAAAAGTCAAGTCTTGCTGGTGTCTTCATATGGTTGGAGAAAACCAGGAGTCGGGAATCACCAGGTGAAGAAATTTCAAGAGCAAAGTATCATGATCAGCAAAGGGAGGGAGTGAGGAAACAAATGAAGGAACAAAGCTTTGTTGCAGTGTGCCATCAAACCAAACTGAGGCCTTTAAATGGTAAAAGACTAGGAAAAGGTTACAACATTGAACACCACAGGGCAGGACACATAATGGATTGGGAAAGTTAGGAAGAAACCAAGGGAGGAAAAGACATGATAGAAAGAAAAAAGAAAAGAGAATGACAACCTGCAGTGGACTAGTTTAGGATCTGCCTTAAAGGCAGGGTCAGACCTGCCCATTGGACAATCAGGCAGTGCCTGATAGGATAGTCTGACATGACAGTTTGTCAACCTGTTTTTTGGCTGTTTGTGTGCTTATTTTAGGGTCTGGGGGGCCTGTTTTTACTTCTGATTTCCATGATAGTACCACAAACATTGCTTGTAGCAAGCACACATGCATACAGTCTCCCGAAACTTGTAAACCAGCTACAAAATGTCATTATATGTTTAAACTACTCTGATTTCCAAACATGGGACACTTTTTTAGCTATTTTATTTGCTAATGGGGGCAGCTTATACCTTGGTGCCCGGGTCTTTTTTCTATCCCAGTCTGACTCTGCTTAAAAGGAAGCTGCAAACCCTCAGGCAGGTGACTGCCATTTTGGAATTGAAGAGAGAAGGTGCAACTGCCAGGAACACAAGAGCATGAGAGGAAACAGGGCTAGTTGAGAGACTCTCCCAGCCCACACATGTGGCCATCATATGATGTAATCTGAGACCCAGGAATCACAAGACCCCATAAATTACAGCAGTTTTCAGGCACTCAAGCGACTGAGAATCTGCAGACTCAACACCCTTGAGTGTTCATGAAAGTGATAGCAGTGGTCACAGCATACACTTTGAAAAGGGGTGGGGGGTTCCACTTTTCCCCTACCACGACAACTGGCTGTTGAAGGCGGGGTCGTCACAGTCAGCTGCAGACCACCTACAGATTACGCGATTCTCCTGAAATTGCTGGGGTTCACTATCAATGTGCGTACGTCACACCTAATTTCTTTGCAGAGACTCCCTTTAATTGGAGCCATCCATAATAAGGTGCGATTTTGGGACTTCCCTTCACCATGAGCCAAGGACATTCGTGCTATGATGCGGACGTTCATCTAAGGCGTTCATCACGTTTATTAGGCCATGGTGATTCTCTCAAAATCTATCTTGTTTATTTTATGGACTTTCACTCATGACATCTTCTATGAAATCATTGAAACTATCACTGTAACATTTGCTGTGAAATTATTGATGAGAAAACTGTGCATGGATGGGGCACGATTTATTGTTACCTTAGGGCAGTAGTTATAGTTACTTTAGATAACTATAATTGTTGAATTTCTATGTTTTTGTGTGTGTAAAATCTGAACCTAACTATAACATCCCTATAACCTTTTCTTTTATTTCCAATGAGTCTCTATGGTTTTTGAATACTGTTTCCAAACTATAATACTTTGGTTATTCCAGTGAATAAATATATATATATATATATATATATATATATATATATATATATATATACATATGCATACAAACACATATGTACTATAATTATAGTTACGATTCAGAGAGTTAGCAAGTCCTCAGGTTTTTGCTTTACTAATAACGTTGCCATAGTTTGATAAATCTCCAGGAAACTATGCCAACCAATTCTTGTTTCTACAATGGTTGATGATGCCAAGTTTTGAGGTAATTAGTTAAAGGGGTGGAAAGCAAAAAGAGTGGTCCCAAAACGTATTTTTGCACCAATGCATTTGCCATAGACTTTTTTTACTCAGATGTAGCGGCAAAATGGCTGAAAGGATTTTAATTAATTTTGGCAGGAATATAGAATATGGTGTGTAAATTATTCTTTTTGGTAGCATGTGTAGGTTGAGCCAGCAGAGTTAAAATGATGAGGCACAAAAACGTAGTGGTATATTAGGTCGTGGTATACCTCAGTAATTGTGCGGTATACCACTGTATCTGGCAATAACAAAATAGTATATGATTAGGTAATGAATGCACTTACAAAATTAAAAGGCAGTCATATTGTTTTGACCACGCCTAGTCTGCTCTCCTGGTTGTAAGTAGAAATATTGTCTACTACTGTTTTAGAAGTGCACAGGAAGGCATGAGCCACCATGGCTAAGTTTGTAAAAGTGGGGTAAAGTATTTTTATTACTTTATATATTTTAAAAGAAGGTTATGGTGTACTGCGGTACTATCTAGAAAGAACAGTGGTACTTACAGAAATATAAAAGTAAAACAGTTAAAAATACTGTGCTACACTATATTTCCCCCTTAAAACCCAGAACACAGACTAAGGGGCCGATTAGGATGGCGGACGGACCTGCTTCCGTCCGCCACCCCAGAGGTGGAGGGACCGTCCGCAGGTGCAGCGGCGGTCTCTTCGTGCAAATTAGGATGTGACCGCCACCCTGGCGGTCACATCCTGTATGTTTAACATTGCGGCGGGTGCTGCTTGAAGCAGCACCCGCCGCAATGTTAAAACTGCATGTTTTACATTTACATGCACAAAGTGGCAGGCACCGCGCGGTGCCTGCCGCTTTGTGCATGTAAATGTTGGGGGGTACCATAGGTACCCCCCATGTGCACCCCTCACCCCCCAACACCCTTGGGGGCCCGCAACGGGCCCCCAAACATCAATGTCCACATGCTTTCCTACGGCGGAAAACCCGCCGTGGAAAAGCATGTCTCCGCCGGCATCCTAATATGGCTGGCGGTGTCTGATAGACACCGCCACCATATTAGAGCTTTTCCGCCGCGGTCGGAAGGCGACCGTGGCGGAAAAGCGGCGGAGGGAAACATGACCCCCCCAGCCATCCTAATCTGGCGGGGGGGTGTTTGCGGTGTCCGCAGCGGTGAATCCGCATCCTCCGGGCCGGCGGTGGTTTCCGCCGTCCCAGAGGATGCGGATTCACCGCGATTCTAATCGGCCCCTAAGTGCGGTCTAAACAATAGGTGACCTTGTAATTTTATAAGGTCGAAATATTGTTTAGACCACACAAAGAGCCTAGTTACGTCGCATACTCCCATTTGTCTATGAGAGCTTTTGCTGTGCTGTAAACTGGCCGTAGCACAAGCTCCCATAGACATATGGAGGAATCTGTTCATCCCTGCACCGTGTGGCAGGCATGGTGCAGGGATTAATAGGGGGCCCCAATCGGAGGCCTCAGGGTGAAGGGGACCCTGCCAGGGGCCACCAATGTTGCTTTCTGACAGGCTTTCCTTGTCGGAATGCCCGACATAGAAAGCCTGTTGTAAACCGACATCGTAATCCCTACGGTGGCATCGCCGTCCATAGAGATTACATGCCAGTCTCCAACTGGCCAACGGGCTCCTTAAGCCCGTTGGCATCCAGCCAAATGAATGGACGGTTTCACTTTCAACCGCCTGCATCGTAATGCGGCGGTCAAATCTGAAACCGTGATGAGACTCGGAAAGCCTCTGGTTTCCCGTCGTAGACTTTACGACTCTCATCACAATGAGGGCTTTAGTCTGCTTTGTGTTTTTTTTAAACAAATTTTATTTGTCAAATAACACATACAAAGCAGAGCTCTGTGCCCCAGAAACTTCTGCAGCATCAACATAAACCATTTTGACTTTGACTATTTTCATTTGTCGTCCACTCCAGAGCAACAAAACAGAGCAAAAGCTTTATTTATGTAGTTATGATGTGTCATCACCCAGGAAGCATCTTTTCTGCCGCACACTAACAAAAGGAAACAAAAGGAAAAAAAAGGAAAAATTAAACCGGGTCAAGGTGCTGGGCCAGCGGAGCAGGCTTTAACTCCAGGCCACAGTAGTGCGCCCAGCGCTTCCAAATTTTATAGTGCTTACGTGGGCACCCCCTGGCCACAATGATAGGAGTCTCCAGTCCCATATAGAAGTCCAGGCCGTTTTTCCATACAAAGACGGAGGGTGCCGCCGTCACCTTCCAGGCCCTGGCAATATCCCTTTTAGCTAGGGTAAATCCCAGAAGCATGAGATGGCGTTTGTAAATATTGCCCCCAATTCCGTCCACAATGTGCAGGAGAACCAGTTTCGGTGAACAGGGAAGGTCCCAACCCAACACTTCAGAGAGGGAGTCCATTACCCCCCTCTAGAATCGCGTCAGTGCGGTGCAGTGCCAGACAGTAAGGAGCAGGATATCCTCCTCATGCTCACATTGAAGATACACAGGGTAAGCCATCTAACCCGCCCTCCATAGCCTAACCCTGGTATAATATACATGATGGGTGTATTTGAACTGGATAAGCCGTAAACTCATTGCAATAGCTGCCCCTTGCGGGGAGGCCAGGGCCTCTGTCCAGTCTTCCTTCTCCATCGGGTCTACATATCCCTCCCATGTCTCCCTAAGATGCTGCAGCAAGGGGGAGCTATTTGTAACCAGGGACTGGTAGATTTTGTAGATCTTGTGATCCTGGAGATCCCCCGTAAACACCTTTCCTTCCACCGGACTGAACTCTGCCAGCGACTCCAACCCCTCCAAGCTAGGGGAAATGGCATGCCGAAACTGTAAATATTTTTAAAAAATTGGGTTTTTGGCATATGGAAGTCTTTTTGTATATAACTTGAAAGGATTTCAAGGCAGGCCCCCACATAACATCACCCAGGGTAGAGATCCCGATGTCCCAATCGTGAAATCCAGGCAGAGCAGCCAACTGTGACAGGCGCCCATTGCGCCAAAGAGGGGTCTCCCAAGTCAACCTATTCCACCAACCCATCCTCCATAGCACCTGCCTCCAGATCTGGAAAACAATCCTTGTGGCAGATGGCAGAGAGCGTCTCAGCTGTGCAGAGTAGAGAATTGTGTGTAGGGTGTGGTCCCCCATGCACCTCCGTTCAACAGCAGTCCTATCCCCATACCACCATTCGTTAAGCACTAGCAGATGTGAGGCCATGTAGTACGATAGAATATCAGAGGTTGCCAACCCCCCACAGTAC